>NW_028317886.1:8852500-9552500 GCF_062004578.1 Staurois parvus
GCAAAGCAAGATACCGTATTTTCCGGCGTATAAGACGACTTTTCAACCCCTGAAAATCTTATGAAAAGTCGGGGGTCGACTTATACGCCGGTGGGAGCCGGTGTCAGGGCGGCACTTTTTCGAGGGGCGGCGTGGCGCCGCCCCCCCTCCTCCTCCAATGGACACCAAGTACAGGGGTGGGCAGAGGGGCTGCTGTACCTTACCTGGCTCCGGTCCCACGACGATCCGGTCCAGGAAGCGCGGCTGCTCCTTCTTTCAGTTCGGCCGCTCGATGGTCACGCGGCCGCTCGGCTCCGCCTCCTCACCGGTGATTGGGCGCCACCACTGGAAAGGCACACAGGCGACCAATCACCGGCGAGGAGGCAGAGCCGAGCGGCCCCGCGAAAATCGAGCGGCCGCACTGGAAGAAGGAGCAGCCGCTCCTCTCCCCCACTGACACTAACGATGGGGCACTATTCCTCCTCCACACTGACACCAACGATGAGGCACTGTTCCTCCCCCACTGACACCAACGATGAGGCACTGTTCCTCCCCCACTGACACCAACGATGCACTGTTCTCCCCACTGATACCAATGATGGGGCACTATTCCTCCTCCCCACTGATACCAATGATGGGGCACTATTCCTCCTCCCCACTGACACCAATGATGGGGCACTATTCTCCCCACTGATACCAATGATGGGGCGCAATTCCTCCCACTGACACCAATGATGGGGCGCAATTCCTCCCACTGACACCAATGATGGGGCGCAATTCCTCCCACTGACACCAATGATGGGGCGCAATTCCTCCCACTGACACCAATGATGGGGCGCAATTCCTCCCACTGACACCAATGATGGGGCGCAATTCCTCCCACTGACACCAATGATGGGGCGCAATTCCTCCCACTGACACCAATGATGGGGCGCAATTCCTGCCACTGATACCAATGATGGGGCGCTATTCCTCCCACTGATACCAATGATGGGGCACTATTCTCCCCACTGACACCAATGATGGGGCGCAATTCCTCCCACTGACACCAATGATGGGGCGCAATTCCTCCCACTGACACCAATGATGGGGCGCAATTCCTCCCACTGACACCAATGATGGGGCGCTATTCCTCCCACTGACACCAATGATGGGGTGCTATTCCTCCCACTGATACCAATGATGGGGTGCTATTCCTCCCACTGATACCAATGATGGGCCACGATTCCTTCCGCTGACACCAATGATGGGGCACTATTCCTCCCACTGATACCAATGATGGGGCACTATTCCTCCCACTGATACCAATGATGGGGCACTATTCCTCCCACTGATACCAATGATGGGGCACTATTCCTCCCACTGACACTAATGATGGGACACTATTCCTCCCACTGACACCAATGATGGGGCACGATTCTTCCCACTGACACCAATAATTGGGCACTATCCCTCCCACTGACTAATGATGGGGCACTATTCCTCACACACTGACACTAATGATGGGGCACCATCATTGGTGTCAGTGGGAGGAATAGTGTCTCATCATTGGTATCAGTGGGAGGAATAGTGCCCCATCATTGGTGTCAGTGGATGAAATAGTGCCCCATCATTGGTGTCAGTGGGAGGAGTAGTGCCTCATCATTGGTGTCAGTGGGAGGAATAGCACCCCATCATTGGAATACCATACTGAAATAGCATACCATATTGAAATCAAATCTGATGTTTTTTTATTTGGTGTGCGTTGGAAGAGGGGTAGTCTTATACGGTGAGTATAGCTCAAACCCTATATTTTAACAGGAAAAGTAGGGGGTCGTCTTATACGCCCAGTCGTCTTATACGCCGGAAAATACGGTAGTTCAAGCCGTGATTTGTCATAACTGTGATGATTATGGCTTACAGCTCATGAAAACCCCAAATCCACAATCTCAGAAAATTAGAATATTACATGCAATCAATAAAACAAGGATTGTACATAGAACAATATCGGACCTTTGAAAAGTATAAGCATGAATATGTACTCAGTACTTGGTTTGGGCCCCTTTTGCAGCAATTACTGCCTCAATGCGGCGTGGCATGGAAGCTATCAGCCTGTGGCACTGCTGAGGTGTTATGAAAGACCAGGATGCTTCAATAGCAGCCTTCAGCTCTTCTGCATTGTTCGGTCTCATGTGTCTCATCTTTCTCTTGGCAATACCCTATAGTCCTGCTGGAAAATAAAATCAGCATCTCCATAAAGCTCATCTGCGGAAGGAAGCATGAAGTGCTCCAAAATCTCCTGGTAGACGGCTGCGTTGACCCTGGACTTAATGAAGCACAGTGGACCAGCACCAGCAGATGACATGGCTCCCCAAATCAACACAGACTGTGGAAACTTCACACTGGACTTCAAGCATCTTGCAGTGTGTGCCTCTCCATTCTTCCTCCATACTCTGGGTCCTTGGTTTCCAAATGAGATGCAAAAGTTGCTCTCATCAGAAAAGAGGACTTTGGACCACTGAGCAACAGACCAGGTCTGTTTTTCTTTAGCCCAGTAAGACGCTTCTGACGTTGTTTGTTCAGGAGCGGCTTGACAAGAGGAATACAACATTTGAAGCCCATGTGCAGGATCCGTCTGTGTTTGGTGGCTCTTGATGCACAGACTTCAGCCTCAGTCCACTCCTTGTGAAAGTCCCCAACACTTTTGAATGGCTTTTTCCTGACAATCTTCTCCAGGCTGTGGTCATTCCTGCTGCTTGTGCACCTTTTTCTTCCACACTTTTCTCTTCCACATAACTTTCTATTAATGTGCTTTGATACAGCACTTTGGGAACATCCAACTTCTTTTGCAATTATCTTTTGAGGCTTTCCCTCCTTATGGAGGGTATCAATGATGGTTTTCTGCACATCTGTCAGGTCAGCAGTCTTTCCCATGATTGTGAATCCTACTGAACCAGACAGAGACCATTTAAAGGCTCAGGAACCCTTTGCATGTGTTATGGCTTAATTAGCTGATTAGAGTGGGACACTTAGAAAATTTAGAATATTGTGAAAAGGTGCAATATTCTAGGCTCAGAGATTGTGGATTTGGGGTTTTCATGAGCTGTAAGCCATAATCATCACAATTATGACAAATCACAGCTTGAACTATCTTGCTTTGCATGTAATGAGTCTCTCTCATATATTAGTTTCACCTTTTAAGTTGCATTACTGAAACAAATGAACTTTTGCACGATATTCTAATTTTTTCGAGTTTCACCTGTAGATGCTTTTGATGCATATTTGTTGTTTTATTGAGCCTATTTGCTAGATGCTGTTGATTGGAGGGGAAGTCTGGAAATCTACCCCATGAGAGGACAGGCTTGGAGAACTTAGCGCTGTTTGACCATCCTAACAGGGAGTCAAAAGTTTCTTGTGACTGAACAACATACTCAAAACACCAGTGGTGAAGAAGATTGGTTTGGAAAATAGGCAATAGCCAGCATCCTCTTATAAGACTTTCATTTGCTCTTATGGTGTGAGTTATTGCACTTTACAGGACTTTTTCCTGACACTTTACTTAACATAGTGTAAACAAACGCCTTCCATCTAATGATTTTTTTGCATTTGATTTGTATGTATACACTTATTAGGGGCAGCTGCTATGTAAATTGGAAATATTTGGTCAGTTCATTCACAACGGATATTTTTTTGTTATTAGGAGGCACCATGATATTGCTTATTATTATTATTGCTTGTTATATTTCAATATTCTCAGAACACCATCTCCTCACAAAAGAAGAAGAAAAACATTTAAAGCAAGGACAAATCTACACTAGCTCTACAACAGCTATAATAGCGGTGTACCTTTATTGGGCAATATAATTCAATAAAGGCATTTTAAACTTTGCCATTTTAAAATTAACCACAAAAGAGGCCTTTATATCTTGTACCCCCAAAAGAAAGGGAAACAAAAAAAAAAAAAAAAAAAAAACACAAATGTGACTCTGCATGGTTTAAACCAGTAATTGGTTGCAATGTTGAAGCACTTCTGGAACTGTTTGCATTGAACTAATGCAATGTTATCTAGATCTGGCCAAGAGAACTCTGAATCTTTGTAGTGTGCAATCTGCACTCCTTTGAATGTAAAACAATTGACACAGCTATAGCAATACTAGATGTGCCTTTGCTGGATACACTTGTGTTATAGGAGAAACATGGAGGCTGTCGTTTGAAGACCACCTCCTGAAAAGGCTTGTTTTTTTTCCTTACTTCATTACGTTTGGGACATGGACCTAGAACTATGCAAGACCAGACCAGGGGTTCTTGATCTGCATACCTATACTAGGTCAGTAACACAAAAGTACCAAAAAGTCAGAAAGTCAGTATTAACAGCCATAGCTGACATGTGTACATGGCAGTGCATTTACATGTATTAAAACGCCACCAGAAACAAAACCTACAGTTGAACTGCACAGTCCTAATCTCAACAGCCTAGAAAGCAGCCATCTTAGCAGCTGTTTGATATGCAGTTGCTATGGTGCTGCACATATGATTGGCTGTAACACCAGCTTGGCTTGACAGTTCAGTTAAGAGCTATCTTATGCACACTGGTAACTGTAAAACTGTTCAAGGCATGCCTTGAATGTAACGGTTTTGGTAACTAGTCCAATCTGTGGGATTAGTTCCACTGTGAGGCATAGAAATGGGTAAATACTGACTGAATTCATGAAGTTGGCACTTCAAACACTATCGGCCTATATTATGTTTGGAACACTGAGGCTCTGTAGATGACAGCAGATGAAAAGGAGTATAAACTGATTTTGAGCATCACTAATATTGTGCTGGTTACAGAAGACCGGAATGCCCAAGACGTGCAAAAATGCTCAAATAATGCAAACATGAACCAATAAAATATGCATCTACAGGTAGGTCCATATATATTTGGACACAGGAACAATTTTCATACTTTTGGCTCTGTATGCCACCAGAATAAATTAAAAAGAAACAATCCAAATTAATTTGAAGTGCAGATTTTCAGCTTTAACTCAAGGGGTTGAACATAAATAACAAGTACACATTTAGGAACTGCAACCATTTTTATACACAGTCCCTCCATTTTCAGAGGCTCAAATGTAATTGGACAAATGAAAAATAATCATAAATAAAATGTTCATTTTCAATATTTTGTTGAGAATCCTTTACTGAAAATGACTGCCTGTCTTGAACCCATGGGCATTACCAAAGACTGTGTTTCCTCCTTTTTGATGCTTTGCCAGGCTGAATTTGGGCTGACAGTATCTCTCTAAACACTGCAAAATTCATCCGGCTGCTTCGGTCACATCATCAATAAACACCAATGACCCAGTGCCACTGGAAGCCATGCATGCCCATGCCATCACACTCCCTCCACCATAACCATTACAGATGACGTTGTGTGCTGTGGATCATGAGCTGTTGCAAGCCTTCTCCACACTTTTCTTCCTGTCATTTTATTACAGGTTTAATCTTAGTTTCATCCGTTCAAAGAAAACTTCTTCAGAACTGATCTGGCTTTTTTTTTTTTTTTTTAGATGTTTTTTGGCAAAGTCTAATCTGGCCTTTCTATTCTTAAGGCTTATGAATGGTTTGCACCTTGAAGTGAACCCTCTGTATTTGCTCTCGTGAAGTCTTCTCTTGATTGTAGACTTTGACAATGATACGCCCACCTCCTGGAGAGTGTCCTTCACTTGTCTGGATGGTGTGAATGGGTTTTTCTTTACCAGAGAGAGGATCCTGTGATCATCCACCACTGTTGTCTTCCGTGGATGTCCATGCCTTTTTATATTGCTGAGCTCACCAGTGTATTCTTTCCTCAGAATGTACCAAACTGTTGATTTGGCCACTCTTAAGGTTGCTGCTATCTCTCTAATGGATTTGTTTAGTTTTTGAAGCCTTACAATGGCCTGTTTCACTTGCATAGACAGCTCCTTTGAATGCATGAAGCAGGTTCACACCAATAGATGCCAAATGCAAATACCACACTTAGAATCAACTCCAGACCATTTACCTGCTTAATTGATTAAGAAATAACGAAGGAGTAGCCCACACCTGGCCATGAAATAGCTTTTAACTCAATTGTCCAATTACTTTTGGTCCCTTGAAAAAACGAGGATGGCTACTTTTAAGAGCTGTAATTCCTAAACCCTTCCTCCAATTTTGATGTACATACCCTTAAATTAAATCTGAGAGCGTGCACTTTCAATCCATATCCATAATATAACTATAGCATGAATAGGTTTCAGTAAATACCTGAAAAAAACAAACTGTGCCTGTATCCAAATCTATATGGACCCAATTGCACATTTGAGCAACAATTACTGTTTTGTATAAGTAGCGTATAGTTAAGAGCCGATCAACGCCAAGCACACACCTTTTGCACAGAGTTTGGCAAAAAAAAGTTTGAATGTTATTTCTATTGTGGGTTGGCGCATCAATAGTTTGCAATGTCTTTGGTGATGGATTATAAAGGGGCTACATTATGAAAATAAACCGCTATAGGACTAAACTACATCAATTAGAAATTCAAAAATACATTTATCCTCTCACCTGGGTGGTGTCATCTTTTATTTCATGAACTGCTTTTGAGTCGAATAAAACCTGCCTGCCTCTTCTTTCACAGTCCTGGTAAACAATCAAGCGAATGCAATTCAAGTTGAACTCTGAACAAGGCCAGCTGTGAATAAAAACATGGAATCTGGTCAGTGAGGTTTATATATGGTAAGAGAAGAGACGATACTGTAAAAGTGAGAAACTTTAGAAAGAAATTATTTCATTTTCTATAGATTAAAAATTCGTATACCGACTCAGACATGCCATGTGAAAATGTCAAAGCTTGCACACATTTGTGGCTATAAAATGTGAGTATCACAATTCAGTGCAAACATAATAGAAACCATCAGTGTCTAGACTTACTTTTCTGAGGAATCAGATCTACAGATGTGTTGAACCATTCATTCAAAAACCACGTTCCAATTGTCTTTAGCCAATTCCAAAAAACTATGCCCATATTATTGTGACAGTGTAAAGCCCTGCCATGGTGTGAGATCAGGAAAGGGATGGAAGGATGACACAAGATTCTTCAATTTGCAGTTTCAGAAATTCCAGCACATGTTGTGAGCGGAGAAAGCTCTGCTGTAAGTTTTCTTTGGAACCGTCAAACTCCAGGCCCCAATTTGAGATTTCAAAACCCAAAGTGTCAATCCTATGTCTGGACTTTACAGGACGTCTGCAGCCTGTGTAACTGCACAGGTTTGCATGGTGGTTATAAGCCAGTTCTGAGAGTAGCTCAGGGCAGCTGTAAGTTCCTGCCAGAGATTGCACCCTTTGTGAGGGAGATTCTTTGCCCAAGCACTGGGAAAGTCAGATTAGCTACGTAGGTCTGGGAGGCCGAGAAAGCTGAGGTGGCTAGTGTGTCCAGGGGGTTGAAGGGAATCTGGAAGTCTCTAGAGAGCAAGTTTGAGGGTTTGGAAAACCCTATAAAATAGGGGCCAGGAGTGGGCCCATACAATAAGATGCTACAATCAAAATTAAGGAAGCCTGTAGAGCCCATGGTCTGGAAGACCAAAGAGAGCAGTGGTGCTGCTGACAGGAGAGCCAGTAGGGTCTGTATTTTCAGTGATCTGCTTTGCTAAAGTTGGAAAATCCCCTGCGTGGGAATATTTGTTGGAACGCTTACGTTGTTTTTGCCTAATAAAAGTGGGCTACTATGCCCTTAAACTGAAGTTCAGACGGACGTGCACTCACTTAAAACACACCTCCTCCAAGTTTACCAATCCCCATATCACACGATGTAAATCCTGATAAAGATTCCACTTTAGGAAAAGACAAGCGTCAGTCAACTGAGTGTTTTTTTTTTATTTTTTAAGCTAGTCAACCCATCACTAAAATATGTATAGTATATCCTAATGCAATAGTAATGCTTTGAGACAGATATGAAAGAAAAACCACCCGTACTGAAAGAAATCTTTACATTGGCTGTCATTCTCCTTCTGATAATTAAAGTTAATTGGTCATTAATATCAATTCTCCAGCTTTAATACTTCCCAAGCAGGAGCAAAAATGCAGATTAGGATTTCTGACTTTACTGGCTACATGTCCTAGGGCAGTAACTCAAAGTATTGAAGACAGATGGGCAGATACCGCTTTTGCATAGGAGCTGATCTGTCAGTGGGGATAGCACTGGACTGAAGACAAAATAATACAGTAAAAGTTGAAAGAAATGAATGATTTTTTACTTTAAAAATTAATAGGGAGGGACAACAGCCTGTAGAACCTTTCTGCCAAAGGCCTGATCGCTTGCTGACAGAAGGTCCAATATATAGTGATGAACAAAGGTCATAAAACTTGACCATGTAGCCGCTTTGCAAATCTGTTCTGAGGTGGCACCAGCCTTTTCTGCCCAAGTGGCTGCCAGAGCTCTAGAAGAATGTGCCCGGATCCCAGATGGGGGGGGGGGGGGGGGGGAGTTGAGTCAAATCCATCTTGGAATAAGCTTCAAAAATAGATGACTTCAGCCACCCAGCAATCGACCCCTTAGATGCCTGGTGGCTTTTTTGCAGCCTGAGAGCAGCATGAACAGAGTGCGAAGACCTAAAGGGGTTTATTTACTAAAGCTGGAGAGTCCAAAATCAGACTCCCTTCTGCATAGAAACCAATCAGCTTCTAACCTCAGCTTGTTCAATGAAGCTTTGGCAATGAAACCTGGAAGCTGATTGGTTTCTATGCAGAAGGGAGTCTGATTTTGGACTCTCCAGCTTTAGTAAATAAACCCCAAAGTGTCATGTTACCTCAAAATAACTCGACAAAGTTCTCCACACATCCAACGTATGAAAACTGACTCCTTTTCCCCTAAAGGATTGGGACAAAAAAGGTTGGAAGAATAATGTCCTGAGAATGATTCTGAACTGATGCCACTTAAGGTAAGAAACTTGGATCCATCCTAATGATGTAACGGCAACTAGAAATACAGTCTTGAACGTTACATTTTTTTTTGAGAAATGGACTCCAATGGTTCAAAAGGTTCCTTTGTCAAGGCCTGTAGAATCACGGACATATCCCATTTTGAGAAATGTTTTGTAGGTACTGGTCTAGATCGAGCAAGTGCTTTGAAAAACCTTGAGACCACTGGTCTTGAGGAAATAGGAGAATTCTTGCAAAGGTCTAAGGCAGTCACCTGCACCTTAAGAGTACTAATTGCTAGCCCCTTATCTGCTCCTTCCTGTAAAAACAAACACTGAGACAGAGTCTTTCGGGGTTCGGTTAGCTGAAGAACACCAAGTATTATAAATTTTCCAAAATTTAGCATAAATAGCCCTCGTCACCTGCTTTCTAACTCTACTTTCTTTCTGGATTTTCCTCAACACTAGTCTGGTGCCGCTGGCTATCAGAATACAATAGCAAAAAGGACATTCGGCCATTTGTGCTATTTAGCTTGGATGGAGGAATCTGTTTTTTTACTTTCAGTGAGGTGAACCAAAGATCTATTAGTGTATGGCCAGCTTTAGCCTTTAAGCGGTGATGCCTGTCAATACCAATGGATCGTTTCAATCACTGCACCAGAGCCCAGACAGGAATGACCAGGAAGAAGAAAAAAAATGCCACTTCTGCTCTGAAAAATAAAGATTTGCATGCCAAGCCAGATACTTGATCACACTTTACACTCCTGGAAGGATAGGTATCTTGCAATTGAAGTTTGATCTTCCTTAGCAACAGTTCCCGAACAAAACAGATTAATAAACATAGGATGTCAGACAAGCTCTTGACAGTGAAGGAAATCTTTGGCCTGCTACTGGTTTTTCAATCCATGTTCCAAACAAAAGGTTGTGCACTTAAAGTGTTACTAAACCCAGGACCCTGCATTCACTATATCCAGTCTCCCACAGTACACAGAACATGGAAATGCAATTATTTTAGTAAATATAAACTGCTCAATAAATTCTCTCATCAACAGTATATAGCAGTCTTGTGACTTCTATCAGTGTCCAGCTGAGCACTGGTTATTCTTGTAGGAGGTGTTTTCACTCTCCTCTGACTGTCCTATGAGGCTGCATAACCCCTGACCCTCTGTCTGGACAGTGCTGACTGCAGGGTGCATGTGACTGGCAAAAGACCAGAAAAAAAAAAATTCTCTAGCAATAAACACCAAAACAGAGCATGTGCAGACTTGCCCCTGCTGTACTATGGCAGATGGATTCGGGACAGCAGAAGGGGAGGATCAGAGAAGACAGGACCAACCCACCATTTTACACAAAACAGAGGATTAACCTCTTAGGTTGCACAGTGAATATAACAAGCATGCTTTACTGCATATCTAGACGGATTTTACGGTTGTGGGTTTAAGAACACTTTAGGTGTGTGCTACAGGTGTGTGGATGTAAAACACAATTATTTAGTGATTAGGAGTTTCTGAATAGGCGAGACATGGTTATTGCATTTTCAGGGCCTGCTTGAAAGCCTGTACTCTCTACAGGTCAGTTCCACCCAATGTTCATATTTCAGACAAGCACTTTTTCATATCTTTTGATCCCTCTACCCTCTTTCTTGCTGCTGCACTCTCCATTATCCATGCTTACAAAATTATTGAGAATGATCAGGTTTTAATTTGTTATGGCTGGGATTTCCAGTAAAGATGAGATCTCAACAGTGGATTCAACAAATGTAACAGCAACCATGTTTAAAGTGATTCTAAAGGCTTATTTTTTTATTTTATTTTCAAGAGGAAAAAAAAAAACAAAAAAAAAAACACAACATGCATGTCTATACTTACCTGCTGTGTGCAATAGTTTTGCACAGAACAGTCCAGATCCTCTTTCTCGGGTTGCCCGCCGGAGCTCCTGTCCCCTCCCGTTGGGTGCCCCCACAGAAAGCAGCTTGCTATGGGGGCACCCGCTACTCCATGTGTCCATTCACACACGAAGCCGTGGCTTGGCCCCACCCACTCTCTCTTCACATTGGCTCACTGGCTGTGATTGACAGCAGTGGGTGTCAATGGCTCCCGCTTCGGTCTAAGCCAGTGAGAAGAGAAGAGGGAGTCCCGGGATAGCTGAGACTCCTGTGTAGATCGCTGGACTGAGAGGGGGTTTAGGTGAGTATTGGGGGGAACTGCTGCACAGAGAAGTTTTTTACCTTCATGCATGAAGGTAAAAAAAACCTTGGTGCATTTTACCTTAATGCATTAGGAGATGGGTTAGGGCTGAGCCACATAGTGTGTGTCATTAAACACACAGAGTGTAGCTCAGGATTGAGCATGCACAAGTACCCCCCATAGCAAGCAGTTGGCTATGGAGGCACTTGGAAGGCAGGAGGAGCCAAGACCGCTGGATGGGGACCCTAGATTCTGCTCCATGCTCTTTAGACTGCACTGGGAGACACAGCAAACTTTCTGGCAATGGCACATACTGATGTACCATCCTGGAGGAGTTGTACTACCTGTGCAACCTCTGTAGGGTCAGGAATTGCCTCATGCTATCAGTAGTGACACTGACCCTCGCCAAATGCAAAACTAGTGAAAAACGGTCAGGAAAGAGGAGTATGGAAAAAAATGTCACTGGCCTCCACCTGTAAAACCAATCCAGTTTTGGGGGTCATGTCTTTGTTGCCCATCTAGTGCAACTGTTAACTTCATTAACACCAAAGCGGCTGAAACTGATGAACAACCCCCTCTACTAAAACTGACCAGGCCAATATCCCAGGAGTTTAATTGACTTGATGCTAAACTCTGATTAAAAACTGTTCCTTTAATTTTTTTGAGTAGTTGTGTATACACTATATTGCTAAAAATATTGTGACACCCCGCCAAATCATTGGATTCAGGAGTTCCAATCACCTCCATGGCCACAGGTGTATAAAATAAAGCACCTAGGCATGCAGACTGCTTCTACAAGCATTTGTGAAAGAATGGGTCGCTCTCAGGAGCTCAGTGAATTCAAGCGTGGTACCGTGATAGGTTGCCACCTGTGCAATAAGTCCATCTGTGAAGTTTCCTTGCTACTAAATATTTCACGGTCAACTGCTAGTGGTATTATAACAAAGTGGAAGCAACTGGGAACAACAGCAACTCAGCCACAAAGCGGTAGGCCACGTAAAATGACAGAGCAGGGTCAGCAGATGCTGATGCGCAGTAGTCGTCTGCAGAGTCAAAAGCTAAAAGACCAAAACCTGTCTCTGGCCTTCAGATTGGCACAACAGTGCGTAGAGAGCTTCATGGAATGGGTTTCAATGGCGAAGCAGCTGCATCCAAGCCTTACATCACCAAGTGCACTGCAAAGTATCGGATGCAGTGGTGTAAAGCACGCTGCCACTGGACTCTAGAGCAGTGGAGACAGGTTCTTTGGAGTGAGGAATCACGCTTCGCTATCTAGCAACCCGATGGAAGTGTCTCGGTTTGGTGGTTGCCAGGAGAATGGTACTTGCCTGACTGTATTGTCCCAAGTGTAAAGTTTGGTGAGGGGGGATTATGGTGGGTGGTTATTTTCCAGGGGTTGGGCTTGGCCCCTTAGTTCCAGTGAAGGGAAAGTGTCAGCATACCAAGACATTTTGGACAATTTCATGCTCCCAACTTTGTGGGAACAGTTTGGGGTTGACCCCTTCCTGCGCACCATTACACAAGGCAGGGCCCATAAAAGGCATGGATGAGTGAGTTTGGGGTGAAGGAACTTGACTGGCCTGCACAAAGTCCTGACCTCAACTCCATAGAACACCTTTGGGATAAACTACAGCGGAGACTGCGAGCCAGGCCTTCTCGGCCGAAATCAGTGCCTGACCTCACAAATGTGCTTTTGGAAGAATGGTCAACCATTCCTATAGATGCACTCCTAAACCATATGGACGGCCTTCCCAGAAGAGTTGAAGGTGTTATAGCTGCAAAGGGTGGGCCAACTTAATATTGAACCCCACGGACTAAGACTGGGATGGCATTAAAGTTCATGTGCATGTAGGAGGTAGGCGTCCCAATACTTTTGGCTATATATATATATATATATATATATATATATATATATATATATATCTCCATCCAAGTCGCTACTTACAGCTTATACAATGCTTAAGTCTCTCATAAGACAGTTCTGGCTGCCCCACAGCCAACTGCCGTTGTTATCACATGGAAGGGAGTTGCATGATCTACTATACTCATAAGTACCAGATACTTTTTTTTCTTTGCTAGCAAAAGGGCTTGTGAAGGGAAGGAAAGTATGTTATGCTGGTGGGGGCCATCATTACAGTGAATCTATAAAGTACTCTATGGGACTGAAGCATAATCACTCCAAAGAAAAAAAAAAAAAGAAAAAAAATGTGCTATGATATATTAAATGCGGATTCAACCTATTCCCAAAAAATAATAAAAAAATATTCCTGCTATTATTGTATTGAAATAAATATACTGTGCCTTTAAATGTACTACAAACATGGGGGGAAAAAAACAAAACACAGAATAAATAAAGTTTCACCGTACTGCTGCCCACACTTTGTTCCCACATGTACCAGCAAAAAAAATTCACAGAAATAAATCTATAAGAACACACAACATTTATGGAAGCACTTTATGCAACTGTATGAAGTTGTATAAGCATTGTAGACACCGTGGGCATTTTTTTGTCCATTAAATGGAGGGATATTTCACATTTTTAGTATACATTGGTTTATCACAATTTATAGATTTAACGTAATGGTATATTTGCCAGTACTGCACGGCACTGGTTGGATATAGAATTAGAGTGAATGTGTTACTCGGTTTGGAAAATAAATAAATAAAAAAAGGAGGGGGAATTGCAATATGCTATAAACAGGAGCCTGCCTACAAAAGCCTTGTGCATCATTCAGAAATGCAAACCAAAGCTAAGGTCTTCAGAAAAGGTCAGTTCACTACATTTTTACCAAGCCTGAAACCCTAATGCCAACAAGCCTCAGAGACATGCAGGAAGACACAGATTTGAGTACAATCAATGAAACTGCCGAGTAGTTGCAAGCAAATTCAAAGAATAGAGATCTCTCAATACCTTTCCACATACTGCATGCTTTTCTTCTACTAGTCTGCATGGCCAGACAAACTGTCCAGTGTGCAATGGACAGATATTGCGCTCACCTTTATTTGGGGTTTATTCCAAAGCACAAGACTATCAGATGACTACGAGCTGCCCGCCCTTCACCCTCATGACAAAAGCTGCTGAGCAGACTGATGGCTGCTCTTCTATTCTGCATTGTCTAGGTAGTGCTCACAATACACTGCACACCCATAGTACCCTGTGTTCACCTCCTGTCAGCACTCATACTAGCCAATTCCTGCCTCTTCCTCTGGTGGATCACCCAACCCTGAGGACAAGGGATGCTCAATACACAGATTACATCTGCTGATAGAAAAATGAAAAGGGACTAGATCCAGCTCATGATTTAGACAAATCCCAAGTATCCTGCACCATAAACATAGCACTGCAAGTTTCACATTGCCTTGGCTGGGGTTACGATGTGTCTATTGACACGGGTGTCAGCACACCATTAATAAGGATCTGTCTTTAAAAAAGGGCAGCTTCAAACAAAACAATTTGTCACAAGAGGATTCTCAGATCCTATGGTTCTGTACTACAAATCTATAAACATACTTTCAAATCTATCAACTACTGCCCGGGCAGCAATACTTCCTAACAGCGAAGGTATATAAACATCACCACAAAGAGCTCATTCAAACAGACAGGACAACCAAAAAAAAAAAAAAAAAGGGGAAGATATTGCCCAAGCAAATAATTTAGAAGACAGCTGTCATTGTCAGAGAGCTGTCATTGTCAGAGAGCAGTAAACACACAGATTGGTTAACAGCCCTGACACTTTTCCTTTTCTACATTTTTTATGCATTAGCCTAGGAATCTCTTTACCCTACAACAAAGCAAAAGCGTTTGATAACTAGGAAGGTCACGTTTCTGTGTGCTAAAAGGCAATTTACAATTTGTGCGATTTCACCTCACTTCCCATCCTAATGAGGACTTCCTAAAGTGGTGCACACCAAAGTATAAACCAGGCAGAGGCAGTGACTGAAGGGTTTTTCTCCATTCCATTAATATGGGAACCCAAACACTTCATATTCCTGATGTGTGCCTGCTGTACCATGTGCTTGTATTTTTTCTCTACGGTTCTCTTTGTACTGCTTCCTTTGTGTGAAATCCCTGGTGTAACTGCCAGTCTCTCTGCTTTCCTAATAACTGACCACACTAAGCAAGAGAACACAGAGTGGTCAGTTTTCTGGCTGTGCTGGGAACTAATCGAATGATCAGGCTTATGCTGACATGCCACCTGCACAGCCATTCACTGGGAAGATCAGTGTGCCATTTTCTCCCTTAGCAGCCAAAACAGAGGGTGTGATCACACCACATTACAAAACCCTTACCCCCCCCCCCTTTTTTTTATATGTATACATATATGTTTTGCCTTTCATTTCTACTTTAAACTGATTGGGTGGTTTTACAAGGGGAGGATTTACATATACTTTAAAAAAATTGGAAGCAAGAGGAATCTCCCCAAAATGGACACAGGATTTAAAAAATATAAACTCCATGACTGCAACCACTGAACCAGGAAATAATGGAAATAATTCCTAAATGTTGCCCTATCTAGACACATTCGCTACATTAATGTAAAACATTGAAAATAAATGCCTATAGCAGGGGTAGGCAACCTGTGGCTCTCCAGCTGTTGCAGGACTATAAGTTCCATCATGCCTCTGCAAGTCATAGCTGTAACTGTCAGTTTTGTAATGTTGCAATGCCTCATGGAAAATGTAGTTCCACAACAGCTAGAGAGCCGCAGGTTGCCTACCCCTGGCCTATAGGGTTTAAAATCCAGTGATACTGTAATGATAATACACGGTCTCACCTACTCTGCACATGCCCTAGCACTGCAAAAAATGTAAAGGCCAATCTGCTGACAGCCTATAGATTTACTGCTGTTCAGGGGCTCTGGGCTTCAGACTGGCACCCACCATCAAGACAAAACAGGAACAATGCTGGGGGCAATTTACAGCACACACTACGTTTGGTAGCATAATTAATAATGTGGAATGCATGTTCCTTGCTAAAGGAACATTTTATCAAGACAGTTTATGCCACTGGTAAAATTATGCATTTTCTATGCAAGAGTTCCCGAAGTACAAAATCCATCACTGGCTCCGGTGGGAAACCCTTCTCTACACTGTTCCTGAACAAGTCCTACATACATGTGAATGTCCAAGGAGTTAAAACCATATTGAACCCAAGCATTTCCAAGAAAACACACACACACACACACACACACACACACACACACACACACACACACACACACACACACACACACACACACACACACACACACACACACACACACACACACACACACGTTTTTTTTAAACTATAGTCATAAAATTATGTTGAGGCTGGTGTAAAATCCAGTAATAAACACTCTAGCCCTGCTCTGCACATGCTCAGTTGCCCTCTCATTTTTGGCTCTGTACCTAAAATCAGAGCCAATGGAGGTCAATCTGCTGACAACCTAAAGATTTACTGCTGATCAGGGGCTCTGGGCTTCAGCAAAATGGTAGCCTCTAGAAGAAGAAACAGGAACAATGCTGGAGGCAATTCACAGTACACGTTAATTCTGATAGCATAAATTAGAAACGTGGAATGTATGCTCCTTGCTAAAGAGCCTTATTTTTTTAGTTGGGGCAGAGCCTCCCTCTGATGTTATCGCACTGTCGGCCATTTTGGATATGGTTCATGTGAATGCTTTTAATTATTCTACAGCTTGTAAGTAGGATCCTATTTGCGCAAATAAAGAAGTTTTTGATATGTATTGCATGAAAGAGGCATGTTATTTTCTTTCATGACCTTGTCTGGCACTACACTTTGAGTTTACATTCGAGTTGGAGTCCAGGAAGTTCCATGCTTTGGGGCATGATACGGGAAGCCTGCCAGTGCTCTACATTATAAAGCTGGTTGGGACCCCCTGTAATTAAGGGGTCTCCATTTCTGGTAAGCCTCCATTCGTTACTTTGGTGGTGGTGTGCACTATGGTGACCAGTTGAAGCAAGTTTATTTACACTTACAGCATTGTCTACAATAATACCATCGATTGTGGAATTTTCTTCTCATATTTATGGACTATGGTTTATGTCTTTATGGACATTTTGTTATTGTTTTTTAAATTTTTCTACTAACTTATGTATATTTGAGGTGAATTTTTGCATATTGAGATTTGACCTATCCTCAATCGCTCTTAAAGAGGTGTGAGGGTCTTCATAGGGCTCATAGATAATGCATGACATTTGAGGTTAATTTGACCACATATCATGGTTTCTTATATGTACCGTATTTGCCGGCGTATATGACGACTTTTCAACCCGTGAAAATCTTTTGAAAAGTCGGGGGTCGTCTTATACGCCGGCGAGCCGGTGTCAGGGCGGCACTTTTTCGAGGGGCGGCGCCGCCCCCCCTCCTCCTCCAACGGACACCAAGTACAGGGGTGGGCATAGGGGCTGCTGTACCTTACCTGGCTCCGGTCCCGGTCCCACGACGATCCGGTCCAGGAAGCGCGGCTGCTCCTTCTTTCAGTTCGGCCGCTCGATGGTCCAGCCGCCCGCTCGGCTCCGCCTCCTCACCGGTGATTGGGCGCCAGCACTGGAAAGGCACACAGGCGACCAATCACCAGCGAGGAGGCGGAGCCGAACGGCACCGCGAAAATCAAGCGGCCGAACTGAAAGAAGGAGCAGCCGCTCCTCTCCCCCACTGACACTAACGATGGGGCACTATTCCTCCTCCACACTGACACCAACGATGAGGCACTGTTCCTCCCCCACAGACACCAACGATGGGGCACTATTCCTCCTCCCCACTGACACCAACGATGGGGCACTATTCCTCCCCCACTGACACCAATGATGGGGCACTATTCCTCCCCCACTGACACCAATGATGGGGCACTTTTCTCCCCACTGATACCAATGATGGGGCACTATTCCTCCTCCCCATTGACACCAATGATGGGGCACTATTCCTCCCCCACTGACACCAATGATGGGGCACTTTTCTCCCCACTGATACCAACGATGGGGCACTATTCCTCCCCCACTGACACCAACCATGGGGCACTATTCCTCCTCCCCACTGACACCAACGATGGGGCACTATTCCTCCTCCCCACTGACACCAATGATGGGGCACTATTCCTCCCCCACTGACACCAATGATGGGGCACTTTTCTCCCCACTGATACCAATGATGGGGCACTATTATCCCCACTGACACCAATGATGGGGCACTATTCCTCCTCCCCACTGACACCAACGATGGGGCACTATTCCTTCCACTGATACCAATGATGGGCGCTATTCCTCCCACTGACACCAATGATGGGGCACAATTCCTGCCACTGATACCAATGATGGGGTGCTATTCCTCCCACTGACACCAATGATGGGGTGCTATTCCTCCCACTGACATTAATGATGGAGCACTATTCCTCCCACTGACACTAATGATGGGACACTATTCCTCCCACTGACACCAATGATGGGGCACGATTCTTCCCACTGACACCAATGATGGGGCACTATTCCTCCCACTGACCAATGATGGGGCACTATTCCTCCCACTGACACTAATGATGGAGACACTATTCCTCACACACTGACACTAATGATGGGGCACCATCATTGGTGTCAGTGGGAGGAATAGTGTCCCATCATTGGTATCAGTGGGAGGAATAGCGCCCCATCATTGGTATCAGTGGGAGGAATAGTGCCCCATCATTGGTGTCAGTGGATGAAATAGTGCCCCATCATTAGTGTCAGTGGGAGGAGTAGTGCCTCATCATTGGTATCAGTGGGAGGAATCATGCCCCATCATTGGTCTCAGTGGGAGGAATAGCACCCCATCATTGGAATACCATACTGAAATACCATACCATATTGAAATCAAATCTGATGTTTTTTCATTTTTATTTGGTGTGTGTTGGAAGAGGGGTAGTCTTATACGGCGAGTATAGCTCAAACCCTATATTTTAACAGGAAAAGTAGGGGGTCATCTTATACGCCCAGTCGTCTTATACGCCGGCAAATACGGTATTTATGATTATTGTACTCAATTTATTCAATTTTTTTTTTCAAATTTTGATTGCCTTCAGAGGTGTGAGGGTCTTCATAGGGCATATGTATGCACTTATTTAGTTTAATTATTACAGTGCTCTATTTTCAAATTTTAATGGCTTTTCAGGAGGCGTGAAGGTCTCTATAGTGCTCACAAAGTTTTAAGGGTTCACCTAGTGCACTATCCATTTGCATTATTTTTTTTCGTTGTTATGGGTACAGTTCCACTTTAAAGGTGTGCACTGCCAAACCATTCAAAGTTAATGGGCTACCTTAACTTGCATGGTCAAAGCAATGGATGCTAAGAGGCTATTAAGTGGAAGGGGAGAAGCAGAGAAAACTGCAACAGTGTCACGGTTCACACTGATACGGTGTGGAATTTGCAGCGAATTCTGTGCGTTTTCCGCACTGCATCAGAATCGCACTCCATTCATGCGAACCTCTGCAGGTGATTGTTACATTAATGACACCCAAAAAAGGTTCGCAGAACGCAATGCATAGATGTGCAATTCCTGTATGAATCACATGCAGCTCCTGAACCGCCACTCAATCCTGCGCAGCAATTAGTCCAAAGTGAAGGGTTTTTTTTTTGTTTTGTTTTTTTAATTTGTTATCAGAACTACAACAATCAAGGAAAAATTATACCACCAATATAATCTCTTACCACCTTACTTGTGTGCTGCATATAACCTAACTGTTCCACTTACCACAAGTTACGCCAATTAATCAAATCAAAACATGCATCACAGGCAAAAACCCTTTCTATATAAAGTAGGAAATCAATTCATTTATCTGTCTCTCTCTCTCACAAACAACATCTGTACGAGAAAAAAAAAAAAAAAAAAAAAAAAAAAAAGAAGAGGACGACTGATGTCAATAACAATGTCCACTGAAGAGTAGGAGAGATTTATTGCACCGAGGACTAAAACAAGCTATAAAAATATAGACATACAATACACATGCAGCTCAGGGGTGGACTGACAACTCACGGGGCCCCCGGGCAATAGGGGATCATGGGGCCCGTGTCCTTGCCCAAACTCAAAAAAAACCTATGAAAAAAAAGGTACCAGGGGCATCTCATGGGGCCCCCTACTGACCCCGGGCAGTGCCAGAGTTTCCAAATGGTCAGTCCGCCCCTGCACATGCTATATATAGAACATATAGCCATAGAGCTTTTGCAGAGCCTACCAAGCACAGCAGCCTTCCTAAGAAAAGCTACTTATTAGAAGCATGTTCTATTAATCAACACACTTCAATACCCTCATTTAGACCTACCTGCTCACATTGTATGGCAATAAATTCCAATTCCAGTAATACAGAATTGCTTTAATAATAATTATTACAACAAAATAAAATAGAAAACAAACGAGAATATGGTTGCAGTACTCTAAAGGAGACAGCAATAAAATACAAAGTATAAGAAGGTAGTTAGGCTTTGAAGCTGAATCATATTGGAGAAAAAGTTAAAAAGGAAAGATTTTACCTTGACTGAGAGTCTGTAACGAAATGATTTTTGGTCAGGTCTTTCCGATATTTGCTTTTCACTGTCCTGCTGTCAGAGTTTTTACACTTGCTGGCAAGCAGGCAGGTTGCAATCCACCTGTTTCGGAGTCTATTGGAGGAACACCCAGCATAGCTGCCAGTCCTCTGCGTACCCCCACACATGTTCTTTTTAGCAGAACCACAAAAAAAAAGTATAAGTCCTTGTTGGATAGTTATCCCATTAAAAGGAGAATATCTTTCAAACCAGGGAGAAAAAAAATAAAGAATGTATCCAAGATGGGAAAGCAAGTGTTATCCTTACTGATTCAAGGCTTGGAAGAATCATAGCCGATCTCATACTGACCAGTACGCCGGGCTATGGCTTTCCAGGTCTCAAATGACAATCCATACGTTAAACTGTTAAACAGTCACAAGACTCAGCCATATGTTTGGCAGAAGGCAGGACTTTGGTTTCGGCCACTCCCTCCTGCAGCAAGGATGTGTTAACATTGGCTAGGCAGGAGATGACCGTCATGTGAGAAGTATTCATCATGTGACAATGAAAAAGCAGCTTGACTGCTTACTGGATCTGTCTGCAATCACACAGTCATCACAGACCGACTGTCCAAAGCTTCCAAGATGTCACTCAAGCTGCAGCCATGAACACACCTCTAAACACATTGTGTACGGTGCAATGAAAGCCACAGATGTGCATTGCACACAAGTAAACTGCAGGCACATTCATGATTCTAACTGCATACAAGAGCTGAATAGAGAGACCAAACCAAATTCCACCTCCTGCAACACAGATTCAGTTTTAGACACCCCCTGCAATAAGAATTCAGAGGAAAGCAGTGAGCTAATCCCACAAGCAGGAAACTACAATTCTGATGAGTTGTTCTGGTTGTGCATGGTATATTTCTGTCACCCAGACTGGATTCACACCTTGGCATTCTCCACTGAAATCAATGCAAAGGTTTTCAATGGGCATTGTAACACAAGTCAAAGCAAGTCTCCAACCCTTCTCCACGAACCAAAAAAAAAAGTTTAGTTATCAGATGCAATATTATTATCCATTATCAATCACTGAATTCTGCAACCTGTGCTGTGGGATCTATTCCCAGCACAACAGCTCCTACAGACAGCCAGAAGACACTATGGGATCGATTTACTAAAACCGGAGAGTGCAAAATCTGGTGCAACTCTGCAATTTAGCCAACTTCTGCTATTTCAATAAAACCTGGAAGCTGATTGGTTAATATGCAGAGTTGCACCAGGTTTTGCACTCTCCAGGTTTTAGTAAATCAACCCTATAGGGGGAGATTTACTAAAATGGGTGCACTCAGAATTAGGTGCAGCTGTGCTTGGTAGCCAGTCCGTGAACTTCAGCTTGTTCAATAAAACCTGCAAGCTGATTGGTTGACTGGCTACCATGCACAGCTGCACATAATTCTGAGTGCACCCATTTTAGTAAATCTCCCCCTATAGGGTTGATTTACTTAAACTGGTTTCTATGCACAGCTGCACCAGATTTTGCACTGTCCAATCAGCTTTTA
Source organism: Staurois parvus (assembly GCF_062004578.1). NCBI lineage: Eukaryota > Metazoa > Chordata > Amphibia > Anura > Ranidae > Staurois > Staurois parvus. Next base: position 8,874,620 of record NW_028317886.1, read on the forward strand.
AATTTCAGGCTCCATTCACACTTGTGCAACTTGTCATGCGTCTTTGTTTAAAGCCACATAAGTCGTAGCCTATTCTTTTCAATGGCACCTGTTCAAAATCAGTGCGACTTTAAACTCAGATTTTTAAATGTTGCCTGCACTACTTTGGTGCAACTTTTGATGCGATTTTGATCCAGATAATGTGAAGTCAGATCAAAGTCACACCAAAAGTAGCATCAAAGTCGAACTTTAAAGTCGCACTGGAAATTGTGTGACTTTGGAGACGCACTAACATGAATGGAGCCTTATGGTCAAAGCTTAATTGAACAAGCTGAAGTTAGAAGCCAATTGGCTACCATGCACAGCTGCACCAGATACTTCAGTTTTAGTAAATCAACGCCTATATCTTCTTACTTTCAATGGACTCAAGGAAGGGTACACATGATGGGGGAGCTGGAAAAAGCCTTTGAGTGTATCTAGCAGAGATCCATAAGAATTGTCCCTTTCATGTTTCAGTATGATCAGTTTTCTTTTGTTGGGCATGTGCCTGGATTTAGGACTTCTGCATGAATATTGTTTGTTCAGACTGTAAAGTACTTGAAAAAAAAGTGTCAGTTAGAGCAAAAACCAATGTGCTATACTTGAAGGCTAGGTGCACACTTCTGCAGGTGCGGGACTGCATGTAAATCACATGCTTTCCTGCACCCTGCTGTTAGATGCATGGGGAATTCCATTAATTCTAAAGGACATCCCATGTACTGGAAACCACATGGCATTTTCCCATGCTAGGAATCATGTAGCTGTATGCAGTTTCCCCATAACTGTGATATTGAAAAATGGTACAGGGACTCTTTCCTTGCATAGGTACAGCAGCCCACACAAATCCGGCCACAGGGAAGCCGCAACAGTGTAAATCTAGCCTTAGGTTGTCATTATGTTTTAAAACGACAATACATGGAATTAAACTGTTGAAAAGAAAAAATACACTTTTCAATACATTAACAAGTAAGTCTGCACCTGTAGCTCAACTCAAAAGATTCAACCCTAGCTGTACATCAGTCCATGTGCTGGTAACAGATAACTGACGAACTAAAAGAAGAAAACTAGCAGCACTACCCAAGTCAGATCTCCTGACAGTCAGCAATAGCTCTGTAGCGGTCTTGAGTTAACAAAATACACGCTGACATAGCTATACTAGCAGATTGTCACTGATGGAATGTAATTGACTCATAGCTGGCCAGAGGAAAAAGCTCTGGTCACGGTCTTCCCCCTCGCCTGCCTTTCCTTCCTCCCCCCTCCCCTCAGTTCACAGGGGGCAGCTGCTCCCCTTTGATCCTCCCCCCCTCCCTTCCCCTTGCAGATTCCTAACATCCTGCACAAGCCTACATCAAAGGCTGTGCAGGACAGAAGGAAATGCCCCCTGTGGTGCGGTTAGCACCTCTCCTCTGCGAAGCCATGGAGGAGTCAGGCATCCTGCTGGGCCTCTGCGCGCCTCCCCCCCGGCGGGCGCAGTGCGGGTATGAGGCTTCCCGCACTCTGCGCCCACCGGAGACAAAGGCCGCGCTCCCCGAGTGTGGCCAGAGTGAGGGGGGTGTGCCTCGTTGCCCCGGCAACCTGACACTGGGCCGGCCATTACCGGGGCAACCAGGAAGCGCCCTGCTCCGGCATAAGACGACCGGAGCAGGACCCAGCCCGTTGTTGGTCCCCTGCTCTTGAGAGAAGAGCTGTGTGGGGGTCTGAGCTGAGGCCACACCCCCACAGCCAAGACCCCGCTGAGTACTCTGCTGATCCCTGGGGGGCTAGAGGTACCTGCTATCCGCTGCGTGCCAGACGGTACTCCTGCCTGCTGTCCGCTGTGTGCCAGACGGTACTCCTGCCTGCTGTCCGCTGCGTGCCAGACGGTACTCCTGCCTGCTGTCCGCTGCGTGCCAGACGGTACTCCTGCCTGCTGTCCGCTGCGTGCCAGACGGTACTCCTGCCTGCTGTCCGCTGCGTGCCCGAGGTTACCCCTGCCTGCTGTGTGCCCGAGGTTACCCCTGCCTGCTGTGTGCCCGAGGTTACCCCTGCCTGCTGTCCACTGGCCGCTGTTTGGAGGTCTGAGCTGAGGTCAGACCCCGCAGCCCAGACCCAGCTGAGTGTCTGCTGATCGGTTTGTCCCTGGAAAGCTGTACCTGTCCGCTGTTTGGAGGTCTGAGCTGAGGCCAGACCCCGCTGAGTGTCTGCTGATCACTGTTTGTCCCTGGAAAGTGATCCCTGTTTGCTGACCGCTGTTTGTCCCTGGAAAGCTGTTCCTGTCTGCTGACTGCTGTTTGTCCCTGGAAAGCTTGTCCCTAGGAGCTAAAGCAGTTGGCAGTAATTGCATGCAAAAAAAAATAAAAAAATAAAAAATCCAACATAAATTGCCTTCAGTACAACCAGCCTGCTCACAGATGGATCGAATCTCCGCTGGTCCCTGCTGAACCATCCGAGATTCGATCCATCTATGGCCAGCTTTAGTGGGAGTTTAAATTTTTTGTGTAGGCCTTATGATTTATCCAAACAAGCTAAAATGATCAACTTCTTGTCTAGGAATGATCGCCTTCACTTTATATTCTTATCGTAAGCAAAAATTTATTTTTCGTTGCTTAAATAGTAAACTATCTTTGTGCCACTGATTCACGAACTCTATCTCCGAGCCAGACATCAAAGTCAACGTCAGTGTATGCACCAATGTTATCTTTGAATGCACAGCTTCAAGTCCTTCCTCTGGTAAATATTTTCTATACAGAGCTGGTCCAGTGCTCAGGTCAGGCTACAAGGGTAAAACTGCCGGTGACAGTGGGCACAGAGCCATGATGTACTGCAGATCTATGCAAGCAAAGGGGAACATTTCACTCAGCTTACATTCCATTATACTCCTATGTCTGGTGCTCCGTGCATGTGATCTAGGGTGAATGACAGGGCAGTCAGACTAAGTATAGCAGTTGTACTCTATTTTCTTAGGTAAAAATCACAACATTCTGTTTTCTGCCTTGCAAGCAGGAAATATGTTATGCAAATTCTTGCTAATGTTCACAAGAAACATAGAAACCGCCACACCTGTAAAGTAATCACATTAGACATGTCTGAGTAACACCCCGGTCACATCAAAGCCGATTTTGAAATTGTGAGACTTAAAGTGAAGTCACACAATTTCAAAGTTGGGCGACTTGCCAATTTGAGCTGTGAAGTTGCAAGACATCTGACACAGATGTCTATTCAAATCGCACCAAAAGTAGTGCATGTACTACTTTAGAAAATCAGTGTGGCTCCGACCAAGTCGGAAACGCACCGATATGACCGCTCTACTAGACAATAGTGTGCAACTTGGCATACGGTTTGCAAGTCGCATGGCATGCAAATTGCATGCCAAGTCGCACCTGATTTGACCGGGGTATAAATGTGTCATGCCCCAAGAAAAATCAAATTTCACCTAGATTTAGTCCATCAATGTTATTTGTGGGATAGGGAAGGGATTCTCGCACAGATCCTGAGGTTGACCAACTAATGTGACACACTACAATCTATATTATTGATGGAACTACTCAACAAACATATGCCTGGGGAAATTTAGGACAATTCACTATACACATACATAGTGTTTTAGTGTTCTAGTTCTAATTGAAACTGTAATAAGGTTAAATTAGAAAAAGTATAAATGTGCTGTAACGGAACCGGAACCCGACCCCTCTTGGGTATATTCCGTTATACTGCAGCTTTCCCTGTCTGAACACCATCCAAGAACCACACCCTTGAAATCCCTCAGGAAAATAGACAGCACCCAGCTCTTCCTAAAATAGGAAGCCAACACTTTATTTTTACACAAAAACACAGGATATATATATATATATATATATATATATATATATATATATATATATATATATATATATAGAGGGTGGGAAAACACAACCAGGAACAGGAAACACATCAGCCAGCTTCATCAGTGGGAAGAGCTACAGGGAACCACCCCAACCAACCCAAGACACAGAACAATGGGATGAAGCACATGGCAAACAAACAATGGACAGCCATGTGGCCGAGAACAAAGGAACAGCCACATGGCAGTAGACAATGGGCAACCACATGGCCGAGACAAAGGAACACACTATACACAAGACTGGGACATTCACATTTACACACCCTGTACCCTAACAGGCACAGGGTCACTTAAACATAAGAATTTGGGGAGATGATACAGAGGTCCCCCCACACCCAAAAGTCACTCCCGTCACATGTGCATTTTCCAGGAGTGTGGCCTGTCAATGGAAGAGTGAGGCATGTTCTGAGCCTTGGGTCCATTTCCACTGAATCCCTGAAAACTCCCAAATATTGCTATTTTAGCCTCCATGAAGACGAAGAGGAAGCCCCACAAGGACCACAGTCCTCTTTCAATGCCACATTGTGATGACTATTCGAGACGGCTACACCAAACATGGCCAACTATAAATATGGTGTTGTGCCTGCAGCCCAGCACGCCAAGCTCTGAAAACAGACATCTTGTGAGATTCTACCTCCTCACCTAACCCCATGCAGAGTCAAGGCACTCTTCCTCTATGTTTTAAATGTGGAATCAGGACACTCCAGTAGATCACAGCAGGTCTTTCCCAATACATACAGACCAAGCTATGAGTGATCTCACACCCTCAGGCCAGAGGAAGACTTCACAGACAAAAGGTCTAACCAGCACACTTGCCAGCCAGCAAAACCAAAATGGCCCTATTTAACAGTTTGCTTTAAAAACAGAGGGTTTTGTTTGCACACATTTGCAAATACATGCCTAAGCTGCAGTCCTGCGCCAGGGGGCCATCTGTATACTGTGGTCCTAACTAAAATTTCTAGAGCCTCCACAGTGGGAGCACATATATTAATGGATAGGTTAAAGTGTTAGTAAACTCACAATAAAATCAGTTTCTGCAATGTGTAAAAAGTCTGTTTTATCCTGTCTTCTCTGATCCTCCTCTTATTTTACTGTCCCTAGTCCATCTACCGATAATACAGAGCTCTAGGAGTCTCTCTGCACATGCTCAGTTTAGTGTGTATTGCTAGTTTTTTTTTTTTCTTTGGAAAGGTGCATGTGATCAGCACAGGGCCAATTAGCATGAACCAGACAGAGGGTCAGGGGTTATGCAGCCTCACAGGACAGTCAGAGAAGAAAAAAAAAACTCCTCCTACAAGATTAACCAGTGTTCAGCTGGACACAGAAGTCAAAAGCCTATATACTGTGGATGAGAGAATTTACTTAGCAGTTTATATTTACTAAAATAACTGCATTTCCAGGTTCTGTGCACTGTGGGAGACCAGATATAGCGAATACAGGGTCCTGGGTTTAGTAACTCTTTAGGGCAGGTGTGCCTGGAGGGAGCCCACTCCTCCTTAAAAAAGGCACAGGGACTCACGTGATGCCCAGCTAGCAAAATTACAGTAAAGCCATCCAGTATGTCCCTGCACCCAATTCAGGCAAATGTGGGGAAAAAAAACAAAAAAAACGCAACCATCCCAACCTGTAACCAGCCATAGCAGCCAAGTGCACATGGAAGGGCAATGCACATCACATTGCATTGCCCTTCCATGTGCACCTTGCTGCTAAGGCTGGTTATAGGTTGGGATGGTTGCCATTGTTTGATCAGAAAAAGACTGCCTTGAATCTTGGTGCCAAGATCTACCATCCCACCCATTATCAAGGGACACTCCTCTGCACTCAAAGACACTGAAATCATGGTCCCGAACAGACATATCAAGCTCTCCGCCAGGTTCTACCCATCATGGCCAATTTTAAAGCCTGCTGACCCCTCCACCTGGTTAATCTAGAATATACTCTTTGATGACATCACAGGGTGTTAAAAGTGTTACATATCCGCTAAAAAGCCAGGTAAAATATTTATTAACACAGGTAGCTTTTCTAGATTTAATTGCTGTGATCGGATTCTTGTTCCTGACTGGATACAATCAGTTCACCAAACTTACACCTACGGCTGTCACGGCTTAATTTTACAGATGACATCAAAAGCACAGACCAAGGCAGGTCTTCTTCCTTCCAAATGTGAACTGTAAACGCAAGGTTCATGACTAGTTACACATTGGAGATGTAATGTCTGTGTCCCTTTTATCCCAATCTCTTATATTCCTTGGTTAGAGTGTGCTCACTTTGGACTTCCATTTACTAATGATCCTATCCTGGAATAGAATAGCTTCAAATCTTCTGTAAAGGCTGTTCACAAGGTTTACGAGTGTGTCTATGGGAATGTTTGACCATTCTGCCAGAATTGCATGTGAGGTCAGGCACCAATGTCGGACAAGAAGGCCTTGCTCGCAGCCTCCACTCTAAAATCATCCCAGAGGTGTTCTATCAGGTTGGGGTGCAGGCCAGTCAAGTTCCTCCTCCCCAAACTCACTCATCCATGTCTTTATGGACCTTGCTTTGTGCACTATTGCACAGTTATGTTGGAACAGGAAGGGGCCATCCCCAAACTGTTCCCACAAAGTTGGGAGCATGAAATTGTTCAAAATGTGTTGGTATGCTGATGCCTTAAGATTTCTCTTCACTGGAACTAAAGGGAGAAGCCAAACCCCTGAGAAAAAAAACATTCCCACACCAAAAAACCTCCTCCAACAAACGTTACACTTGGCACAAGGCAAATACTGTTCTCCTGGCAACTACCAGACACATCCATTGGATTGTCAGACAGAAGCTTGATTCATCCCTCCAGAGAACACGTCTCCACTGCTCTAGAGTCCAGTGGCGGTGTGCTTTACACCACTGCATCCGATGCTTTGCATTGCACTTGGTGATGCAAGGCTTGAATGCAGCTCCTCAGCCATGGAAATCCATTGCATGGAGCTCTCTATGCACTACTGTTGTGCTAATCTGAAGGCCACATGAAGTTTGGAGGTCTTTAGCTATTAACCGAGATCTAGACCTCAACTGTTTTCTGACTGATTATTAGGGATATTCTCCCCCTGGTGATAAAGGCATATTTTTATTTGCTTGTAATCCCCTTATGTGGGTCACAATTAAAGTTTATGGACATATTTATGTTTTAACCCTGCACCCCAGTGAGCCAAAATCATAAAAGATTAGGTATTCCATTAAAAAAAAAAAAAAAAAAAAGGGAGGAGTATAGCTTACACTCTCAAGATGGTCCCAAACACCAGAACACTCTCAAAATGGTCCCAAACACCAGATCAATCTATAACCTCTATTTGCTGAAATGGTAGAAATATTTGCAGCATATTTGGATGTTGGGGCTGGGATACCCACACATCTAAATTCTAATACACCCCTTTATTATTCATGTATGGTTATACATTTTATCTGGCACATGAGTGCTTTAGCATGGTTTTGCCCTATACATAAATGAAACCCCATTAAGGGCTTGATATTATATTTTTACAAGGTTTATTATAAGATTTTTGATATATCATGTATCCTATGTTATACCATTATGTCATGTGTGCATTTTATTTCTATATACATTTTTTATTATGGTCATGTATTAATTTACCTATACCCGCTATGAAATAGACTATTTTTATATATAAATGCAGCACAGTGGCTAAATGGTTAGCACTTCCGCCTGGCAGTACTACGGTCATTGGTTCGAATCCCAACCGCGGCACCACCTGCCTGGAGTTTCCATGTTCTCCCTGTGCCTGCGTGGGTTTCCTCCGGGTACTCCGGTCTCCTCTCACACTCCAAAGACATGCTGGTAGGTGAATTGGCTACTGTCTAAATTGGCCCTAGTATGTGTATGTATGAATGTGAGTTAGGGACCTTAGATTGTACACCCCTTGAGGGCTAGGGACTGATGTGAATGTACAATATATATGTAAAGTGCTGCGTAAATTGACGGCACTATATAAGTACCTGAAATAAATAAATGATGCAAGAGAAGGGAGGAGGGGATACAAAGAAAGATAAAAGAGGAGAATAAACTCCTCACTGGTGAAAGGAATATGAATGGGACTTTGAGGATGCCAACAATAATGGGAAAATATAGAACTAAAAAAACATTTTATTTCAATCAATTAAAATTCCTAAATATAACTTTTGGCTGCCAGGAAAATCGTACGTAGAAGCGTGATCCTGTCACTTTCGGGTTCTAGTGACGTTACATCTGGCCCAGCGAGGCCTGGTGCGCACGCTGGCCATTTTTGGATTTTACAGGCTATACAAACTGGTGCCGATCTTTTGGGCACCTGTACATGTGAGTTGATAAACTTTTGCATGAAAAAAAGAACAATTCATTAACCACTTGCCTTCCTGAGGATTTACCCCCCTTCATGACCAGGCCATTTTTTGCGTTAAGCTGCTGCGTTACTTTAACTGACAATTGCGCGATCATGCAACGCTGCACCCAAATTAAATTTACATACTCTCCCCCTTCCCCCACAAATTGAGTGGTCTTTCGGTGGTATTTGATCGCTAGTGCATTTTTTACGCTAGAAGCAAAAAAAGGCCAACAATTTTGAGAAAAAAAAACAACACAAAAAGACAATATTTTGGACTTTTTGCTATTAAACATGTCCAGAAAAAAAAAATAAATAAATTGAGACCAAAATGTATTCCATGACTACAATCTGGCTTCCGCCCCCTACACTCCACTGAAACCGCCCTACTCAAACTCACCAACAACCTGCTAACCGCCAAAGCCAATGGCCACAACTCAGTGCTACTACTCCTCGACCCCTGTGCGGCTTTCGACACGGTTGACCACCCCCTCCTCCTCAAAAAATATACTCTTTTGGCCTCAGACTCCGCTCTCTCCTGGCTCTCTTCCTATCTATCCCAGCGCTCCTTTAGTGTTACCTATAACGCTGCCACCTCCCCCTCACTACCCCTCTCTGTTGGGGTCCCCCAAGGTTCTGTCCTCGGGCCCCTTCTCTTCTCCATCTACACCTCCTCCCTTGGTCAACTAATACACTGCCACGGCTTCAACTACCATCTCTATGCAGATGACACTCAAATCTATCTATCTACCCCTCGCCTCACCCCTTCAGTCTCCGCCAGAATCACTAGCCTTCTGAATGACATATCAGACTGGATGTCACTCCACTTCCTCAAATTAAACCTTGCCAAAACCGAACGCCAAGTTTTCCCCCCAGCCCGCGCCCCCCCCCTCCCCCCTGACCTCTCCATCACGACCAACAATGCCACCATCAGCCCCACCCCGCAAGCCAGAGTACTAGGCGTCATTCTAGACTCCAATCTGTCTTTCCAGCCCCAGATCCAATCGCTGACAAATTCATGCAGACTCCACCTCCGCAACATCTCCAAAATACGCACGTTCCTAACTCCAGAAACTACAAAGCAACTCATTCACTCCCTTATCATATCACGACTCGACTACTGTAACTCCCTCCTCGCCGGCCTACCCAAACACAGGCTATCCCTGCTTCAGTCTATCCTGAATTCTGCGACCAGACTCATCCACCTTACCAACCACACCGTATCCGCCACCCCCCTCTGCCAATCCCTCCACTGGCTTCCGATTGCCCAACGCATAAAATTCAAAATATTAACATTGACGTACAAAGCTGTTCATAACACTGCCACAAACTACATCACCGACCTGATATCCATCTACCACTCAAAACGTACTCTACGCTCCTCACAAGACCTCCAACTCTCTAGTTCCCTGGTCTCCTCCTCCCATGCCCGTCTCCAGGACTTCCCCCATCCTCTGGAACTCACTACCCCAATCCCATCAGACTGTCACCTACCCTCCTCACCTTTAGGCGCACCCTGAAAACCCATCTCTTCAGAGAAGCCTACCCCGCCCTCACCTAATTGCCGATCTCCTCCGCTCTTCCCACCACTCCATCCCCCACAGCTATTTCCTCCTGTACCACTCTCCCCTCCCTCCTAGATTGTAAGCTCCAAGGAGCAGGGCCCTTGAACCCCTCGTGTATTGTATTGTTACTGTACTGTCTCGTTTACTGTCTCCCATTATAATGTACAGCGCTGAGGAAACTGTTGGCGCTATATGAATACTGCATAATAATGTCTTTGCTAAAAAAAAAAAATCCCAATATTTGTAAATGAATTGGTTTACGTGAAAGTTATAGCATTTACAAATTGTGCTATAGATCATAGGATTTTTTTTTTCCCCTACTAGTAATGGCGGCGATCAGCGACTTATAGCGGGACTGTGGTGGACATTCTGACACTGGGGGGGGGAACAAAAAAAAAAAGACCAAAAAAAACCAAACAAAAAAAAAAAGCACTGACACTGTACTAATGGCACTGAGCAGGAAGGGGTTAATGTGAGGGGCGAGCAAAGTGTTAACTGTGTGCTGGGAGTGTTTTACCAAGGGGCAGGGGGTGTGTTTTTCACTGCAAGTACACTGATCAGGATAGCTGTACTGTGCACAGCCATCCCGAGAAGTGTGCTCGAGCTGACAGGGAGGAGGATTGCAAACAAAACGATCTTCCTCCCCGTCGGAGATGCTCAGTAATCACTGGCGGGGACCCAGTGAATGACATCCGCGGCCGTGAATGGCGGCACAGATAGGGCGTGTGCCCCCTACCCGGAAATGCAAAATCACGTATATATATGAAATCAATTTATGGACATTTTATTCAGTTATTTATAATTAAATAGCAGCGCAACATCACTTGTTTATTTTGGATTTCTTAATATTGTGGGAACACAATTTGATGTTAGCAGCAGCCATCATTGACACATTTTTATCTTACTTTGTCCTCTCACTATTTAGGTAGCGCAGGGGTCTCATTATAGTTAAAACACACACACCGCCCTGTAGCAGTACATCTGCTATAGGGCGGTCCTTAAGTGGTTAATAAATACTACACTCAGAATACTTAAAGCGGAGATCTACTCACACTGTGAAAAAACTGAAAGTCAGCAGCTACAAAAACTGTAGCTTCGGACTTAAAAAAAAAAACAAAAAAACAGCCACTTACCTGTCCCACGATCCCCCGGAGTCCTCCCCGCAGCCCGTTTCATCCAGGCGCCGCCATCTTCAGTGTGGGCACCCGACTGTGACAGCTTGTAGCTTCACAGCCAGGTGCCCACTACGCATGCGCAAGTAGCACTGCGCTTCCTGAATGGTTCCGTAGTCTTCTGGAACCGGTCACGTTTCCCAGAAGACTATGGGGAGGGAGGGTAGGACGACAACTTATGCTTCCGATCGCCCCTTCTCCCCGCTCCCCAAAGGTGCCAATCCATAATGGGGAGTGGGGGACCAGTCTTTAGATCAGGACTTCCCCTTTTGGGTGGAACTCTGCTTTAATTCATTTGATTTATTGGAGCCGTGTAGAGCATTACCTTCATGGTAAGGAGAGCCTGGTGCATAGAACCCTGTTATTACTGCTGCATTTTGGAATCTTGTGAATGTTCTACTGGGGCAACACATAAGATATATACTATATACATCATGATTGTTTTATGATCACTTATATAAATGTTGGATGTAGGTCATTAGGCTAGATGCCATAGGAATTATGTATTATCACATCTGACTTGGTATTGGCATCTGTTATAAGATGTAGAGAGAGGGTTTGCTTTTGCATTTTTAAATTTTGTTGCAAGGTTGGTTTAGCGCCTACCTATTCACGGTTTTTATATGTTTCAAGTGTTTTCCACTTTATGGAGGCAGCTGTTAACCCATATAGCCGACACACTACGGGTGTTACGTCTTGGATTGGGTGTACAGACACACAGGCACCACAATATTAGTTTAATAATACTTCTGCGCACTTCAGCATGCACTGACCCTGCTCTGTCATTTTACGTGGCCTACCACTTAGTGGCTGAGTTCCTGTTTCCAGTTGCTTCCACTTTGTTATAATACCATGAACAGTTGATTGTGGAATATTTAGTAGCAAGGAAACTTCACAGATGGCCTTACTGCACAGGTGGCAAGCTATTACAGTACCGCTCTTGAATTCACTGAGCTCCTGACAGAGACCCATTCTTTCACAAATGTTTGTAGAAGCAGTCTGTGTACCTAGGTGTTTGATTTTATACACCTGTGACCATGGAGGTGACTGGAACACCTGAACCCAATGATTTGGTAGGGTGTCCCAATACTTTTGGCACTATAGTGATAGATAGATTTATCTATATCAACAAAACAAAAGCAAACTTAGATTGTATGCTCCTTGAGGGTTAGGGACTGATGTGAGCGTACAATATGTAAAGCGCTGCATAAATTGACGGCACTATACAAGTACCTGTAATAAATGAACAGCACGCAAATCACAAAGGATGCTTTATAACGTTGCATAGAAAGGCACAGACGCCTTAGTAATATATCAGATGTGTTTTCTGTATTACTGTGTATTTTTTTTAATGCTCTTGCTCATTGAGCAACCCAACATTACATCAGTGACTTGCTCTTAAATAATTTTTATTGCTAGCTACGTGTATGCAGACTTTGATAATACCAACTAGGAAAGTGTGCTAAAGTCAAGGCTGCCACTCAATTTCTTAATCCAAGTTCCACTCTACATTTCTACTGCTAGATCTTCACATTTTTCTGGCCAGGACAGAGTCGTTTGTCACATCCCTGTGCCATCTCGCAGTTGTATGAATGATGGCAAAGTAGCCAAGGGCTTGGGTACTTGGGCATTTTTTGGATATTCTTCCTCACAGAAGTCAAGATAAATGCAAAAGCAATTTAAAGTACAACTCTAGTCATGCCGAAAATGTAGAGGCCAAACTGCTGACAGCCTAAAAAGTTACTGCTGCTCACGGGCTTCATTATTGTACATCTTTTGTTTTTGGGTTTAGATATGCTTTAGTGAATTTTTAAAGTGGAACTTTACCGATAACAACTTGATAAAACCTTGTTCTTTATCAAGGAACATACATTCCACATTAATAATTATGCTACCAAACTTGGTGTGCTATAAATTGTTTCCAGCATTGTTCCTGCTTCTTGTGGAAGACTGCCATTTTTTGCTGAAGCCCTTTATGACCTTCCTGAGCGTAAGGTGACAACATTCACTGCCTGTATTGTATCTATTACAGAGCAGCGTCATCACCCTGTGGACAAGAGAACCACACTGAGCTAGTCTGACCCTGATGAACTGGAAAAATTTGAGGTTGGCATCCTTCAGTTTAAAAAATGGACTCCCGTGCCATGCAGGGAAGAGGTCCCTGCACTTCTTTTCAAAACGCAGGCCCACACGGGAATCTCGGTTCCCAGTACGGTTGTGTTTTCCAGTGCGGGCGGCGTGCCATTAGAATTAATGGCACCCGCAGGTCCGCATTTCTCTGTGCGCAAATGTGAACCTAGGGTAAAAGCTGATTTTAACCACTTGCCTACTTTTACCCACTTCCTGCCCAGAACAATTTTCAGCGCTCTCATACTTTGAATGACAATTGCGGGGTCATGAAACATTGTACCCAAACTGTTTTTTTTTTAAGACAAATAAAGCTTTCTTTTGGTGATATTGGATCTGGGGTCTTTTGTTTTTTGCTAAACAAACTAAATAAAATCAAAATTAAAAAAAAAAAAAAAAAAGTTTTAGTTTCTGTTATAAAGTTTTGTAAATAAGTAATTTTTCTCCTTCACTGATGGGGCTACACAAATCACCAGGGCACTGATTATCAGTGGCTTGATGATCAGTGTAGATGTCCCCCTGTGAAATGCCGCTTACCAGCTCTCCTCTCCTCACCCGCTGTCAACGTGAGGAAAGGACTGCCGATAACCGGCATTTCCTATTTACCCGGTGATCAGCTGTGATTGGACACAGCTGGTCACATGGTAAAAGCGGTTGTGATTGGCCCATTCCATAGCCATCTGATCAGCAGTGTCTTAAGGACACAGCGATCACAGATCGTGCATGCGCGCCCCAGGAGGCGCGGTTCTGGGAGGACGTCCATGGACGCCCTGCCAAAACTAGCCAACTGCGTTGTAGCCGTCTTTCGGCTATAGCGCAGTCAGGAACAGGTTAATCACCCCTGTCAGTGGTAAATGGTCCCATCCATGTAAACTGATAAATTCTGCTGGAGAGCTTGAGCTTCTGAAAAGCAACAGTTACTTGCTGAAACACCAGATGAAGAGTGAAGAAAGCAAGCCTACATGAGGAAACTAATGCAGCCACCACATCTAAGTACTGATAAGCTGCAATATAATAATAGGTTTGCTTTTGGGTTCAATACTGCTTTAATGCAATACTGTACATAAAAAAAAAAACAAAAAAAAAAAAAAACACAGGACTAATGTTTTATTTATCACAGGCAATTTCCAAACTACAAATTTCAGGATGCCTTGCCAACAGTAGCAAATTACTGCCACTGCTAGGCCAAATATAGTGACGCTAGCTCTACACACTGTACATCCTAAAGATATAGAGTGGAATTAAAATATGGTGCTAGACAATTTCTCTCTCAAATTGGGCAGTTACCCATAGCAACCAATCAGTATCTATCATTTTCCTCCAGGCACCTTAGAAAAATTTAAAAAATGTAAGACGATTGGCTGCGCACCAGTTGAGACAAACTTTTTTTCTTTTTTAAATAAATAATCCCCCATTGTGTTTTCAGTCAAAAATAATTATTAATATATAATTTATATTTATTTTTAACTCTTTAGGCAGAAGTACACTTTGAAAGGCAAACCTATCCCAATATCACTGGGTGTTAGATACTTTTTGCTAGCCTTGTTGACAGTTGCTGAACTTGGATGATATACAGAACTTTGAGCAAACAGAGTCTGTACTTTGTAATTATTAAGCAGCCATACCTCTCTTTCTAAACACAACCTATCACCTACATATTAAAACAGAGCAGCATGTTTGGCAAACATCAAATGTTCAAAGAGGACAGGCTGCAGACCACATGTAAGATCGCTCAACCACACAAGCTACCGAATGATATATGTCCAATGTAAAGCTCACCTAATGTACGTGCATCAAATTTAAAAACCAATTTAAGATGGATCGGGGAGGATCCCAAGTTCATAAGATGACATTTCTCCGCTCCTCACATCCACCTTAAAACTTAACACACATGCACAGTAATGAGGCTGTAAAGGTTTCTGGAAAAGATCTCATCATGAATGCCAACACTGAGCCACCACTTCTGACTACCCAAGTCTATAGCCAATTTAGTAGAAGTTTTTCCTACTTTCAGTTCATGAGTAGGAAAGCAGTGCTCTTGTTCTCTTTTCTGTTGACCAAAATGGGTATCAACATTTCTACACCCACCAATTATCCATCAGAAAGAGCACTTTTGAGGCCGTAATGAAACATCCTTTAGTAGAACGCCTCTATTTCTGTTTCTTTGAGAACCACGATTAGTCCTTTCTACCAAGAAACACAGGTGATTAGATGCACCACACCGCAGTATTTATCTGCTTGGGGGACAGAGATCCTCACGTTAAGACTACCTATTTTTGGTGAGCTTCTCATATGCTGTACATCTCAGGCTCTGTGACTAACCCAAGAGAACCCCATAAACTGACAGGAAAGAAGTTTGTGTCCCGAGTTATACTGCATATGCTGTCATATGGCTCTGGTGGCCTTGGCACCGGCACATAGTAACCAATTCTAACTTCAGCTTGTCCAATTAAGCTTTGACAATAAAACCTAGAAGGCGATTGGTTCCTATACACAACTGAACCAGTTTTAGTAAATCTCCCCCATGGCTACAAGCCACATTGAATAGGTGACCACCATATTAGGTGTAGGTCAAATTTAAGGTCTGATTGAAGAGGGAAGTGAATCATTCCTTTTAAGCCCAATAGGCCAAGGGGCCTACTTCTGCTGCAATATGAGTCCAAAAAGGACAGCAGCTTCTATGTTGATCAAGACAGAAGACCTTGTTTTGCTACAGAACGAAAGAGGACTCCCATAAAGCCAAACATCCGATTACAAGCCTTGCAGTATATGCATAAACCTATACCCACCCTTCTATCAAAGGGTCAAGGACCTTTAGCTAAAAACATCTCTGTATATTTCATTCAGAGCTATCAAGGAGAAGATGTGGCTCTAAGGAAGAAGCAAGTCCTCGAAACGCGTCAGCCTATTGGAGGTCTACACTCCCTATTGCGGACTGTTACTCAGCGCGGTGTTGACCCAGCTGTTCCTTTATGATGTGCCTTGACTTTGTCGTTTGTGAGTACAACACCTACTTTATTTCTTATTACACATTTTTTATGGTAATGCACTAGGCCTGTGCGCCCTCTGTTTGTTCTTTCCTCATTCAGTATATTTGGATTTCCCCGGTCTATTTGAGGCAGCAAGGTGTGCATGTTTCAGGACATTATTAATGTGGTTGTAGCCTGCATCGAGTCCATCCCCAAGTGCAGGAGCATTTGTGTTTGCTGGTTCTTTATCAAGGAGAAGGACCTGGGAGGTACAAGGTTACTTGTTTCCAGAATTGTGAATTCCAGAAGTCCTTCATTACTGAACCCTTTTTTCTCCATTGTAAATTAAAATAGCCAAGGATGGAATTGCATAGTCTCATTTGTATTTTACTGAATTGATAATACACTCATAAAGAGACAATAGTAAAAGCGATGAATGTACTGTAGATAGGAGACTATAGAAGAATTGTCACTGTTCTTCAATGATGCAATGTAATACACTATATATGTACACACACACAAAAGTAACAGTGTAGTGCCACCCAGCAGTAAAAATATGGCATGACAAGACCACGCAATACATTTATGTTATTTTAAGTTGTATTTGTACGTGTGCACGGTTTTAATTTTCAACTTACAAAAACAAATAGAAAATCTTGAAAGAATTTGGTTGACAATTCTCTCCATTGTTTATCAAGGGATGTTGGACAGGAGGGGGCTGACAGGGCCACTCACTGAACAAATTTCAGACAGTTCCTCAAAAGGAGCTGCAGTTAAAAAAAAAAAAAAAAAAAAAAAAAAACCATGCCAAATAAAACCAAGATACGTTCTTAAAAATATATATAACAAATATTTATGCAGATTTGACAGTTCTTGCAGAGTTAAAGCAATTATAGCCCCTTTTCTAGGTTTTGGATGGAGTGGAAATAGATTAGAACCCCAATCTGGTTTTACTGCAACTGCCATTTGTGACTCAAAACCACCCACACTTCCTGTTCTGGTGACAGTTTTACCACACAGGAAGTGAGGGAAACTCTCCAACATCAATAAAAAAAAAAAACTATATACAGTATATATTTAATTTATTTTTTAAGTAAAGTAGGGGAATGTTGGAACCAGCTTTATATTGTTGGCCATTTCCCAGGATTCTTTGTGTGGGAAATAAATCAATGTAATCCAGTCACCAGATTAGGTATCAGGTGCAAATAAACTAAAACAATCAAACTTCCACATACATGACATGTTAGGGAAATGGTCACTCACTCTTTCTAATGGGCTTATTAAAAGTATAAGTTCACCTTTTGACAAAATATACAAAAATGCACATTTTTTGCCTAGAAAAAAAAAAGCGCATTTATTATTTTTTTTGTTGCAGGAGCCTGTAAAGCATTCAACCAGCAATCAGCAGATTGCTGGTGCCATAAAGGCCTCCTGCAGACCTGTCAGTATATCGGGATGTACGGGCAAGCAGATTTACTGACAGGAAGAATCAATGAACTACCACAGCGCTCCTAGAGCAGTGGTAGTTCATTGAGAACTACTGTACAAGCCGATAGCCGCTAAGGCTGTATGGACTTGTAGTTCTCATTCTCAGAGGACTGTGAATGAGCGACACGGCTGCGTTTTTTTCTTTACATTTTGACAGCTGGGGGGGGGGGGGGTTGGGGAGGATCCTCCGCTAGCTGTCAAAGCGGGGTAGTGGGGGCTAGTCCCTTCATAACATGTGACACCAAGAGTGGGTGAAACATGTTAGGTATGGTGCACTTATCCTTTAACCACTTGCCCACCAGGCACTTTTACCCCCTTCCTGCCAATTTTCAGCTTTCAGCGCGGTCACACTTTGAAGGACAAATTGTGTGGTCATGCAACACTGCACCCAAACAATTTCTATCTTTTTATTTATTTTTTGTTAAGACATATAGAGCTTTCTTTTGGTGGTATTTAATTACCACTGGGGTTTTTATTTTTTGCTAGAACAAACCAAAAAAGACTGAACATTTTAAAAAGAAAAAAAAAAAAAAAAAAAAAAAAAATCAGCTCTTTACTGTGTTCGGTAATCCACTGTGTCCCAGGGACACAGTGCACCACCGAATGCCAGGGCGCATGCACGAGACAGCTGCTGCTTTCCCAATATATGGCGGGCGGCGGCTAAGGCAACAAACTATTGCTGCATATAACTGCCGCAAAAAAAAAAAAATATATATATATATATATATATATATATATATATATATATATATATGAGTATATATACACTGCCATAACTTTCACGTAAACCATTTAATTTACATGTGTTGGGATTTTTTTTAGTTTTCTCGGCCATAAAAAAAAAAAAAAAAAAAAAAACGGCCGATTTTCGGATCATTAATGGGCTAAATGTTCGGCCGTTTTTCAGTATTTTGGCAGATTTTTTTCTTATCGGTACAGTTGGAAAAAAAATCGACCGATTTTCGCGGCAATGATGGGCAAATCAGCCGATCTTTTACCGATAAAAAAAATCTGCGCATGAGCAGTGACCTGCAAGAGGAAGAAGGGGAAGAGGGAGGAAGGAAGGAAGAAGGGGAAGAGAGAGGAAGGAAGGAAGAAGGGGAAGAGGGAGGAAGGAAGGAAGGAAGAAGGGGAAGAAGGGGAAGAGGGAGGAAGGAAGAAGGGGAAGAGGGAGGAAGGAAGGAAGGAAGAAGGGGAAGAGGGAGGAAGGAAGGAAGGAAGAAGGGGAAGAGGGAGGAAGGAAGGAAGGAAGAAGGGGAAGAGGGAGGAAGGAAGGAAGGAAGGAAGAAGGGGAAGAGGGAGGAAGGAAGGAAGGAAGGAAGGAAGGAAGGAAGAAGGGGAAGAGGGAGGAAGGAAGGAAGGAAGAAGGGGAAGAGGGAGGAAGGAAGGAAGGAAGAAGGGGAAGAGGGAGGAAGGAAGGAAGGAAGAAGGGGAAGAGGGAGGAAGGAAGGAAGGAAGAAGGGGAAGAGGGAGGAAGGAAGGAAGGAAGGAAGGAAGGAGAAGAGGGAGGAAGGAAGGAAGGAAGGAAGGAAGGAAGAAGGGGAAGAGGGAGGAAGGAAGGAAGGAAGGAAGGAAGGAAGGAAGAAGGGGAAGAGGGAGGAAGGAAGGAAGAAGGGGAAGAGGGAGGAAGGAAGGAAGAAGGGGAAGAGGGAGGAAGGAAGGAAGAAGGGGAAGAGGGAGGAAGGAAGGAAGAAGGGGAAGAGGGAGGAAGGAAGGAAGAAGGGGAAGAGGGAGGAAGGAAGGAAGAAGGGGAAGAGGGAGGAAGGAAGGAAGAAGGGGAAGAGGGAGGAAGGAAGGAAGAAGGGGAAGAGGGAGGAAGGAAGAAGGGGAAGAGGGAGGAAGGAAGAAGGGGAAGAGGGTGAAGAAGAGGAAGAGGATGAGGATGAAGAAGAGGAAGAAGAATTCCAGTCCGGCAAAAAGTGTCCCTGCAGAGAGCTCTGCTATTTCTTCTGACAGTTCCTTGACATTTATAGCGGTTGCAACAATGTATCTATTTGTTTCCGAATAAAACCATCTGTATCCTAAATGGATACAAATAGATACATTGTTGCAACCGCTATAAATGTCAAGGAACTGTCAAAGAAATAGCGGAGCTCTCTGCAGGGACACTTTTTGCCGGCTGTAGACGGGATGAAAATCGGCCGATTTTTTTTACCGTTGCTGGTAACGTCGGCCGCTTGAACGACCGATTTTTCGGGTTTTTTTTAAGAAAAATCGGCCGGTTTTTGACCAGTCTATGGCCTGCATTAGTCCCATAGCTGGGATGACCCAATAAAAGTTAATAATGCCATCTTCCTTGGGGTAACTAATGGTATATCCTCACAGCAGCCACCTATTAAAAATCCAGATGCCTCATATCTGGTCCACCAGGTTGTATGCCACCGCTAGAGAACTCCAAGAGTACACAAGGATCACACAGACAAAACAGGGCCAATATAGTGAATATTTCTTGCCTGTTTATGTAGGGCTCATTCACACTTGTATGTCTCCACAAGACACAGTAATGCATCTGCTCTATATGCAGTGCCATTCGTTGTGAATGGTACCACAACCTTGTACAGTAGAAGCCCAACAAACTGCATTTGCATAGGCACAATGGATGACAGCAGTATTGTTTGTTATATGATTATCTCCTATGATCATCAGATTCGTTCAGTGGTCAAAATTTTCAATTTGTGCCACTCGCACATGTGCAGTAGGCACCTGGCTGTGAAGCCACAAGCTGTCACAACTGGGTGCCTACACTTTTCTCTCGCAAGATGTCATAATGTGCTATCATGTATCACATACTAGCACATTATGAAGGACTTACCATAAAATGAGCCCTCCAGAGGCACGCTGTAACCGCTGTAGAGGCTTCCATCTTCACCTGGTCTTCTTTCCGGGTTCGCGATCTCCAGCCGTCTGACTGGTCAAGCTGTGATGGCGTCAATCCCACACATGTGCGGGAGTCCCAGGCCATGGGACAGTGCCCTGAAGGAACAACACGCCTATGCCGTGCCTTCAGAGCGCATGCGCTGTCAGGCATAAGGAGCGACTAAACAGTGCACATTTGGGAGATATTAACTTTCCTACAGGTAAACTTTATTATAAGCTTACATGTAGGTAAAAAAAAAAATACGGAGTTTAAGATGCCGGCATCAGGGACACAGGATGGCCAGTGAGCCAGGCTGCAGTGAGCACACTGCTGGATCCTGGGACAGGTGAGTGGCTGTTTTTTTTTTGTTTTTTTTTTTTTAAAGTCAGCAGCTACAGTTCCAGAGACTGAACAACCACTTTAAGACATCCGCCTGGCAATATTTTTTTTTTTTAACAATACATAGATCCCATAGTGTTCTTTGCAGTCCAATTAGTTTTCAAATTTGCCAGCAAAAGTAGAACTACATCTTAAATAAGCCATCAGCTGATAACACCCAAGTTCTGACTTTACCTGCGCTATACACTTGTTTTAGGGCCAGTTCACTCTACATGCATTTCAGTTGCTTTTTTTCCTGCATCCAAAATGCACAGAAAGTAGGTTATATGGTTGTTAATTTCATAGTTCACATCAGTTGCAAAAAAAAAGAAAAAAAAAAAAAAAAAAAAAAGTAGAACAGGCTGTATTTTTCCCGCACAGAACTGTGCTGGAAACGCATCAAAAGCGCACCGGAATGCACCAAAAATGCACTGAAACGCACATGCCCCTATTTAAATTGAAGAAAAAGGCGGAGAAAAAAAAATTAACTGGAAAGCATCAAAAATGCGCATGCAGAAGCACATCTGGAATGTATCGGGACTACGTTTCTATAGTGTAAACCGGCACAATTTACATAAAATACTAAAGTTTCATCGGTACGGCTAAAAAGCAACTATATGCATTTTCAGGAGGTGGTCAGCGATGTCAGCCTACGTATTGTTCTCAGGATAAGTTGTCTTTAAGGTGATCCCCTCTAGCACAGCGACAACAAAATGCACAATGCTTCCACATTACACCATGTATCATTTCACACTACATGCCAGATCTCCTTAGTCAGCCATTTCCATCAATGCCATCCTTGGGAGTACAGCTTATCAGAGCACTGATCCATGGCTCAACAGCAGATACTGTATGTGAAAAATACAGATTTCCCACTATTCTTCCAAACATGAATACGGGGATAAAAAGGAGAGTAGGATGTATGCTGCATTGCACGTTTTTACTACTGTATACAGTAAAATGTTGTGTTTTCATGCAATATAATAGGCCCCTCAACACCTAGAAGAAATGCATGTACTTTTTTCTCCCCAACTTTTACAGAAAAAATTGCCTATGTAGGTAAAGGGCGCCTGTAGATAAAAAACAAACTGCAGCTTTGACCAAAGTTGAATAACATTCTTGCTATACACTTAGGCCATGTAAAGTGATTGTAAGCCCTCACCTTGTAAAACAACCCATTCACTTTAAAATATAAAAGAAAGGCAAAATATTTGTTTATAGATTTCAATACCGGGCACTTTTACCCCCTTCCTACCCAGGCCAATTTCCAGTGCTCTCACACATTAAATGACAATTGCGCGGTCATGCAACACTGTACCCAAACTAAAATTTTTATCATTTTGTTCACACAATCAGAGCTTTGTTTTGGTGGTATTCAGTCACTGCTGGGTTCTTTATCATTTGCCAAATTAACAAAAAACACATTTTCTTTGTTTCTGTTATAAAATAATTGTTCTTTATGAATTTAGGTCAAGATGTATTTTGCTACATTTCTATGGGGAAAATAACCCAAATCAGTATTTATTATTTAGTTTGTAGGAAAGTTATAAAGTCCACAAACTATGGTATATATCTAAAAAAAAACAAAAAACCATTGGATCAATCCTGAGTACGGAAGGACCAATTTAATTTCGAGGCCCAAAAATGTCAGGATGGTACAGATAACCCCCAAATGACCCCTTTTGGCAACGTAGACAGTCAGAAATGTAGTAATAGGCATGGAGAGTTTTTTGAATTTGTAATTTTTTGTCATTTTTTGAAAAAAAAATTTTTTTTTAAAGATTTTTTTTTTCATAACACACTGATCAGAGCAGTATAATGGTACCATAGTAACACTACTGGGGAGAAGATCAGTATTTTTTTAAATTTGCTTTTACACCCAGTCACATTAAATCCCACTCTGAAATCGTGCGACTTAGTCCTCATGCACACTGGACGTTTTTACAGCTGCTGTTTTCAGCTTATGGTGTTTTTTTTCTACAGCCAGTAAACCCCCCAGCATGTGTTCCTATGTGTCCACGTGCACACACACTAATCAGCAGAAATAGTGGGTATCTAGAGGAGTTTTTTTGCCAAAAACCGCTCTAAAACTGAAAAACGAGACAAAACGTGGAAAACCTGCGTTTGGCTTTTTGGAGCAAAAATTAAAAAAAAAAAAAATATTGGGGGGGGGGGTAAAAAAAAAACAAAAAAAAACTATGCGGCAAAAAACAAATGCGAAGAAACACCTCGCGTTTTTAACGTTACTTTACATAGCTAATGTCACCAGCGTTCCTAAAATGCCCACTGTGCATGAAGCCTTACAGTGAAGTCGCACGATTTCAAAGTCGGGTGACATGAAGACTTCAGGTGCGATTTGCAAGACATCTGACACAGGTGTCTATGCAAATCACACCAAAAGTAGTGCATGTACTACTGTAGAAATCGGTGCGGCTCCGACCAAGTTGGAACCACACCAATATGACCGCTCTAATTGCGGACAAGAGGCTGCGATTTGGCGTGCAACCTGCAAATCACATGCCAATTCGCATCCAGTGTGACCAGGGTCTTCTAGAAAAAAAATCCTTTACTACAGTATAAGCAAGCATTTAACTGAATGGAATCGATTCATTCAGGTTTTTTTGTGATTAGCTGTGACTGGCCACGGCTAATCACATGAGACAGATGAGCTGTTTGTACAAAATGATCACTGTGACCAATCACAGCTAGTGACACAATTGTATACTGTGGGTGATATGAAAGGAAGCCATCCATTTACAACTGTCATGTGGCCTGCTGTGATTGGCAATGGGCCGGTACACAGATCTGTCATCAGCTGTGTGAGTTACACAGCCGGTGACAGTTCACGCCACAGCGTGGCCCTGCGGTCACACGAGGCGCGATCTGGGAAGGACATCATAGGACACCCACCCAGATCAAAGAGAGTCCCGCCTGGTCGTCATTTTGCTATTGGCTGGGCGAGAACCGTTTAAGCCCTTGGCGCCTCCCGGCCCTTTAAGGGTTCCAGAAGCCGGGAGCCAGGGTTTAGGGTCATGTGATCGGGAAAGGTCCTGATCGAAAGAGAAGATCGGGACCTTTCCATGAGTACCGGACATGTGTGCTGGGAGCGCACAGGGCGCGCACTCTCACCATATATGTTCTTTTTTAATAGAAGGCAAATGTGCAGCTGCTCAGCGTCCAGGCCCAGACGCCGGGAGGCCGCACATTTGCGTTTGGATGACGTGAAGAGGTTAAAAACATTATATACACCTTTTTTATAAAAGTCATCACATTCTCTCTGTTCTCATCTGCAAAAGAGCTAGGGGGAGGAGAAACAGCAGTACGCTGATCTTCCCAGTGAATGGATGTGCAGGAGGCGTGTGAGTACAAGTCTGAGCATTGGAGGAGACCAGGCTAAGTTCCCAGCAAAGCTAGAGAACAGGCTATAAGTGCTTTCCCGCTTAGTGTGGTCAGTTTTTAAAAGAAAAGCAGAGGGACCGACAGGAACACAAGGAAGCAATACAAAGCACAGGATAGTTTTTCATACAAGTACATGGTACAACAGGCACATATCAGGAATATGAAAATTGGGTTTACATCCTGAAGCCTGACTGAAAAACTCAGAGAGACAGCATATTGCCTAGTTGCTAGGACGTTGCTAAGAGCATCCCATCTCCTACTGTTCATCCTCACCATCAAAAGGAGCTCAGAGCTGCTGCATCAGAGGAGAAATTGCATGTGAAAAACGTCCTGGTAGTTCATTGAGAACTACAAGCCGTCAGCTGCAAAGGATGCTGGTACCTGAACTTCTTCCAATCACAGAACTCTGAAAGAATGGCGTGGCCGAGGAAGCACATTTTTGCCACAATAGTGGTATGGTTTTACACGCGACAAACACGCCGTAATCGCACAAAGTCGCAGGACAGGTAACGCCCAAAAAAGGTACCAGAACCATTTTTGGGTGCCGCTTTTGTTTGCGCACTCGTGGCACATGTGTCACACAGAAATACCACGTTTTCATGTGCCATTGAAATAAATGGAACCGTGACACGCGATCACACTGCGTTTTTTAATCACAGCGATTTCGCCCATGACTTTAAACACCCAAATGTGAATGGAGCCCAGACCTGTACACATACTCAGCCCAACTGTCCCTGCACAGCCATGAATGATCATACAAGATGGGGGGACTGATTCTACTGTACAGAACACGTGTGGGGCTCATTCACAGCCTCGCTCAGCATTAGAAATGGTCGCCTGGAGGAGAGCCCACACTGATCCCCAGGATGCAGCATCCCTCCATCTTCTCTGCTGTCTCTACGTGACGTCATCAGGCAGCCGCTAAGGAGGAGGTAGGTACCCTGTACATGGTGCCCGCACCTATCATTCATCATATGGGAGGGGAGGTAATATCACCTGAATGCGGCGCCCTCCCTGGTCCCTCTGCCGGCTGTACAGCTGGAGTTTCCTCTCTTGCTGAAAATCTTATGGAGGAGGGTCATGGTGCCGCCACACAGACCGCCCCCGCTGCAGCCTCTATCACAGCTTAGTGTCCGCCGGGCCCGGAGCTCGGGACATCCCCATCTCACGGCTCCCCGCCATGGTGCTGCCACAGAAACGCGTTATCTCCTGCATGGAACCCACACTCATGTGACAGAGGGCGGGGTTCAGTCCGAGGGTCCCCGCCCCTCCCGAAATCCAGGAGCGGTGACGTCACCGGGGATCTCCTGGCTGTCGGCTCGGGGAGGATTCCTGGCACGGTGGTGACGTGTCTATGATGAGCTATAGGGAGCGGGCGTCACCGCCCTGGACTATGGCCCCATCATCCGAGGTAGGGGAGAGTACGGAGCCAATGGACAGTGTTACTTCTAGACGTCTGATTGGAGGGAGTGGATGAACAAAGTGCTTGGTCATACCGGAGCGATTTGTGAATCGAAAACGCACCTGAAATCGCATCTAATGTCGTCTTAACGTGCGATTTGCTGCAGCTCAATTTCGAATCCTGTGACGTGAAGTCGCACGATTTCAAAGTCGGGTGAGATGCTGATTTCAGGTGCGATTGCAAGAAATCTGATACAGATGTCTATGCAAATCGCATCAAAAGTAGCAAAATCGGTTCCATTCTGACCAAGTCAGAACCGCTGTCAGCCCCTGTTCACATCAAGCCCAACTTTGAAATCGTGCAACTTACAGTGAAGTCGCAGGATTTCAAAGTCAGGGGATCCGCCAATTTCAGGTACGATTTGCAAGACGCCTGATTCAGATGTCTGCAAATTGCACCAAAAGTAGTACATGTGCTACATGTGAAATCGGTGCAGCTCTGACCAAGTTGGAACCGGACCGATATGACCGCTCTAATTGCGGACAATAGGGTGTGACTTGGCATGCGATTTGCAAGTCACATGGCATGCAAATCACATTCCAAGTCGCACCACATGTGACTGGGGACTTGGTCGGAGATGCACTGATTTCTAAAGTAGTACATGCATAACTTCTGTTGCGATTTGCATAGACATTGTGTCAGATGTCTTGCAAATCGCACCTGAAATTGGCAGGTCACCCAATTTTGAAATCGTGCAACTTCACTGTAAGTTGCACAATTTCAAAATCAGCTGTGATGTGACCGGGGTGTCACATTGAAGTCGCGTGATTTCAAAGTCCGGGGACATGCTGATTTCAGGTGCAATTTGCAAGAGACCTGACCCAGATGTCTATGCAAATCGCACCAAAAGTAGTGCATGTAGTCCTTCAGAAATCGGTGCAGCTCCAGTCAAGTAAAAAAACGCACCGCTTTTACCACTGTAATTGCAGACAATAGGGTGCAACTTGGGATACAATTTTCAAGTCGCATGGCATGCAAAATCGCATGCCAAGTCGCACCTGATGTGACCAGGACACTCCACACTTGTGCAACTTAAAAATCACGCAATTTTCATTGCGACTTTACACCCCAGTCACATTAAGCCCGACTTTGAAATCATGCAACTTACTGTGAAGTCACACAATTTCCAAGTCGGATGACATGCCAATTTGAGGTGCGATTTGCAAGACATCTGACATGTCTATGCAAATCACACCAAAAGTAGTACATGTACTACTTTAGAAATCAGTGCAACTCCAACCAAGGCGGAACCGCACTGATATGACCGCTGTAACTGCAGACAATAGGGTGTGACTTGGCATATGATTTGCAAGTCGCATGGCATGCAAATCACATCACAATTCACATCCAGTGTGACCAGGGTGTTACAGTGCGACTTTGGCTTTCACCAAGGATCATTTTTTCCACTGTACAAAGCCACACACAAGTCGCATGTACAACATTCAGGTGTGACTTTTTTTACATTGAAGTCTTTGCCCCTCAAGTCGCATGAAAGTCAGACAAAAAGTAGTGCAGGAACTACTTTGAAGTCACACAGATATGAATGGTACCCATAGGGAAACATGGGGGGCTACTTGTCTTCACAAGTAGCAATAAGACTTCAGAAATCGCAACTGAAATTGCACACAAGTCATGCGATTTTAAATCACAGCAGTGGGATCGGTGACTAGTGCCGGTCACTCCGGTGCAATTTCAGGTAAGATTTGTGAATTGAATCGCACCTGAAATCGCATCTAATGAATGTCTGTGTCCTACTATGTGCGATTTTCTGCAGTGCGATTTCTAAAGTAGTTACTGCATTACTTTTTCAGCAGTTTAGTTGCGATTTCACCTACATAGAATATAATCAAAATCGCACTGCAAATTGCAGGAAATTGTTGAAAATCTTCACAAGTAGCAATAAAGTCTTCAGCAATTACACTAAAATTTCATGATTTTAAATCGCACTGGTGTGACCAGTGACTAAGCCCACGGTCACATCAAAGCCGATTTTGAAATTGTGCGACTTACAATGAATCTGACAGATGTCTATGCAAATCTCACCAAAAGTAGTGCATGCACTACTTTAGAAATTGCTCTAATAGCGGACAATAGGGTGCCACTTGGCATAAGATTTGCAAGTCGCAGGGCATGCAAATCACATGAAAAGGTGCACCGGGTGTGACTTGGCATACGATTTGCATGCCATACGACTTGCAAATCGCATGGCAGTCTTACCTTATTGTCCGCAATTACAGCAGTCAAATTGGTGCAGTTCCGACTTGGTCAGAGCCGCACCAATTTCTATAGTAGTGCACGTACTACTGTTGGTGAGATTTGCATAGACATCTGTGTCAGATGTATTGCAAATCGCATCTCAAATCGGCATGTCATCCAACTTTGAAATCATGCAACTTCACTGTAATTCGCACGATCTCAAAGTTGGGATCGGGGTCTAAGTGCCCGGTCACACTGGTGCGATTTCAGGTGAGATTTGCGAATTGAAATTACACCTGCAATCGCATCTAATGAATGTGAATGTCAGTGTCCTACCATGTGAGATTTGCTGCAACGCGATTTCTAAAGTAGTTCCTGCATTGCTTTTTCTGCAGTTTATTGCTATTTCACATAAATAGAATATAATGGAAATCGCACTGCAAATTGCAAGACATAATTGAAAATCTTCACGAGTAGCAATAAGTCTTTAGAAATCGCACAATTTTAATTTGCAGCGGTGTGCCTGGTGCTTAAAGCTGGCCCTACACGTATAGATTTTCGTTCGAGTACTTCCGTTTCAAGAATATTCGTTTGATTTTGTAATCATTAATGGGGTCAAATCGATGTTTGACAGCAGTGATTGGAAAATTCAAAGAGGCAGCCAGGAAAACTTCTCGATCAAACAAATTTTCAGCCAGTGTATGTGGCTATCGTTGAGAAATTACATTAATTTAAACCTCAATTGTTAAAAGCAAATGATAATTTTCGAAGATTCAGTCATTCACCAAATGCTCAAAGAATTTTCTTACGACTTTTCGTACAGATATTCTCGTCTTAAAATCTACATGTGTATGGCCAGCTTAATACCTCGGTCACATCAAACTCGACTTTTGAAATCGTGCAACTTACAGTGAAGTTGCACGATTTCAAAGTCTGCTGACATGCCAATTTCAGGGGTGATTTGCAAGACACCTGACACAGATGTCTATGCAAATCGCACCAAATGTAGTGCATGTACTATTTTAGAAATCGGTACGGCTCCAACCAAGTCGGAACCGCTCTGATACGACCGCTATAATTGCAGACAATCGAGTGCGATTTGCAAGTCGCATGTCATGCAAATTGCATGCCAATTCGAATCCAGTATGACTGGGGTATAAGGCTCCATTCACACTTGTGCAACTTTAAAATTGTGCAGTTTACATTGCGACTTTGATGCGACTTTGGATGAGTGTGAATTTAGCTTTGACCAAGGATAATTGTTTCTGCTGTACAAAGCTGCACACAAGTCGCATATACAACATTCAGGTGCAACTTTCATGCGACTTTGGAAGGTTTACTTTGAAGTTTATGGCCCTCAAGTCGCATGAAAGCCAGACCAAAGTAGTGCAGGAAAGTTGGACCAAAGTAGTGCAGGAACTACATGAAAGTTGCTGCGACTTGAAGTCGCACAGATATGAATGGTACCCATTGGGAAATATGGGGGGGGGGGGCGACTTGTCATGGGACTTTGGACCCCAAAGTCGCATGACAAGTCACATAAGTGTGAATGGAGCCTAAGTGCCCGGTCATTCCGATGTGATTTCAAGTGCGGTTTGCGAATTGAAAATCACATCTAATGAATGTCAGTGTTGTGCTGCAGCGCAATTTTTAAAGTAGTTCTCGCATTACTTTTTCTGCAATTTCACATACATAAAATATATTGGAAATCACACAAAAGTAGCAATAAGTCTTCAGAAATCGCACACAAGTTTTGGGATTTTAAATCACAGCAGTGTGACCGGTGACTAGATGTCAGAAAAAATATGCAACTTTGTTTCCTCATATTTTATTTCAGTAGAGACACTGGCAAGAAGATCCTTGAAACCGTTATTGGAGCAAGACTGAGGTTTCCTGAAGACTTCAGTGATTTCTGCAAGAAGCTAGATTTACAAAAAATAGAACTTGAAGGATGGTCAGAGAGACTTTAGAGTGTTGGGCAGGGGGTAGGAAAATGGCAGGGGGTAACTAGGAAGAGGAAGTAGGAAGGATGGGTGTGGCAGAAGGGAGGGCAGGAGGGGAAAATCAGACTGTGGGGGAGGTTTGGGGACGGGTGAGGAAGAGAGTCCCTAGGTATAGCTTTGGAGAAGGGGGTGCTGTTCCTGTCTCTTCCCTCTCCCCACCTTTTTTTTTTCTCCAATGCTGTCTGGCCCTCTCTCGGTTGTGCCATGAGTTCCCTGCCCTTGGTCCCTCCCTGCCTAAGGGTGCTGATGGTCAGGAGGGATGGAGAGGTAAAGAAAAATTGTTCAGGCAGGTAGCCTGGAGGTCGGACATGCTGTCAAACTCCAATCTAATCAATGTTACAAACTAGGGATTGGAGCAGACATGTGTGTTCTGAGCCCCACCCCAAACTAGGAATCACCAGTGGAATATATCCACAACAGATTCCAGGGCAATATGTAGGCCAGGAGGGTCCGATAGAGGGGTGGTTGGGGGGGGGAGGAGGGGAGGTTGTAGGAGGGGGAGGGGAAGGTCCATATCTTAAAATTGGTTATATCTGTGTCCCTGTGTTGGGCAAGTGGATAAGATAGAGAAAACACCAGAAATTAGCTCGATTAAGTTTATGACTTATAACGTAAAAGGATTAAACTCCCCAATAAAAAGACATACGATACTTAGGGAAATATACCAACATTCCATAGATGTAGCACTCCTACAAAAGACACATAACTTATAATACAAACGTTATATTATATTAGAAGTACTATCCAACATGGTATTATGCTAATTCCCCAGTTAAAAGGGCTAAAGGGGTAGCAATGGGGTTTTCAAAAAATTGTTAGCTTCACCCCAGAAGGGAAATTGAAGGACCCAAAGTGTCGGTTTCTATTCCTGAAGGGAAGATTACAAGGAACTGAATATACATTAGTTATCTATTGTCTGAATAAAAATCCAGTAACATTCTTGGAGGACTGGATTATATATTGATTGAGCACAGACAGCTGGAGTTGCTGGTTAGCTTAATATACAGGTTATATCTATCTCTGATCTCAATTCTGTCACAACGAAACTTCATGTGGGAGTGGAGCAGGACAAAAAAAATACTTGGATACTAAGTGAGATGCTTATACAAGATCCTGATATAGAGAAAAAGATTATACAGGAAATTGAGAATTTTTTTGAGCTTATTGAGACCAAGGAGGTATCTGCAGCCACAGTGTGGGAGGCTCATAAGGCATATATCAGGGGAATATTGATAGCGATTGGGGCCAAAAAAAGAAATAAAAGTGGTAAAAAATAAAGAAGGTGACAGATGAGCTATACAAGTTAGAACAGTTACATAAAAAAAAAATAAAAACGATGAGAGGTATGGATATTTATCAGAAGATAATCCATAAAAGAGAAGAACTAAAAGATCTTACGGAACAGGAGTTGAGGAAGATATTTAATAGGGTATTAAAAGAAAGATATCAGTGGGGGAGTAGACCTGGAAAACATCTGAGTTGAAAGGAAAAGAAATCCAAAAATTATATAGATAAAATTCAAACTGGTAAAAGGAGAACTGGTGTACTCCACCACTGATATTGCTAATAGGTTTCAAGAATACTATAGTAGGCTTTATGATGTGAGCCCAAGAAATCAAAAAGAAAGGAGGATGATAAGAGAAAGAGGCAGAAATACTTAAAGGAGGTAGAGATGCCAAGAATAGTAGAAGAAAAAACTAGAGGCCCTAGAGAGAACTATTACCCTGGAGGAAATTAGTATGGCCTTAAAGAGCACAGCCCCAGGAAAGAGCCCTGGTCCAGATGGATATACTGTGGGTTATTTAAAAAAATTCAGAGATGTGTGGTTACAAGAACGCAATAGGAGATGGGATGCAAATGAGGGAAGAATCATTGCAAGCACATATAATTATCATAAAGAATGCAAGGACAGCTCACAGTGTGCTAGCTATAAACCCATATCTTTACTAAATGTCGATACAAAATTGCTTGTTAAAGTTTTGGCAACTACATTGAAGGAGCTGATGCCGGAGTGGGTACATCTGGATCAGGTAGGATTTATTCCTGGAAGAGAGGGGTAGGACAATGGTCTGAGATCATTGCTCCTTTTACAAAGAGTAAGGAGAGAGAAACAGCCAACAATATTTCTATCGATAGATGTCGAGAAGACTTTTGACAGGGTCGACTGGGGATTTATGTTCGATGTTAGAAGTCAATGGATTCCTCTCCCAGTTTTTTAAAATACATAACGATACTAGACAGGGATGCCCACTATCTCCATTGTTGTTTGTATTATCACTGGAACCTGTCTTGGCAAGGGTAAGACGATGTGTAGATATAGTGGGAATGAAGATAGGGGAAGTGGAGCATAAGGTGGCAGCATATGCAGATGATATGTTACTTTATATAGTAATCCTAGAATAATGTAGCCCAATTTAATGATTATTAAAACAATATGGCGACCTGTCAAATCTGAAAATAAACCCTGCAAAGTCAGAGATCTTAAATGTTAACATTTCAAAGCAAGAGAAGTTGAGTCTTCAAAAAGAGTTTCCATTCACATGGAAGGAAAAGGAAATAGGCTACCTGGGAATAAAACCAACTCCTTCAATAAAAAGCTTATACCAGGCAAATTACATCCTCTTAATTAATTAAATAAAGGGTGAGTTGAGGAGACTATCAAAGGGAGGAGTTTCCTGAATAGGTCATATAAACCTGGTAAAGATGGTGATAGTCCCAAAAATCCTTTATAAGTTTAATTTGCTCCCAATAAGCCTGCCAGGGTCTTTCTTTGGGGTAATAAAGAAGTTGATGCTCAGGTTTATATGGGCAAATAGGAAACAGAATTAGTTATGATGTATTGTGTAAGGTAAAAAAACAGGGGACTGGGGTTGCCAAATCTTAGGAAATATTATTTAGCAGTGTTATTATCATGAATAGTAGACTGGACATTTTACTCACAAGGGAAAGGATGGGCAAATATGGAAGGAACACTAAGTAAAGCACAGCAAGGGAAGATTGCATGGATACCACATACATTTCGTACACTAGATGGGAATATTAGTCCTTTAACAAAAAAAGTGTTAAGTGTGTGGGATAGAATCTATAAGCAGAAAGGATGGAAATATCACTCCGGTTTGATTCCTTTGGAGTATTTCCCTCCAGGGAAGGATATAATTTCTGGTAAATGGTTTAAAGATAAAAATGCATATTTGAAGAATATTTTGCATAAGGGGAAATTATACACATATCGAGTTAAAGGGGGAAAATTATTTATTTTTTACATTAGATGAGTGTCGGTATGGACAATTAGGACATTGTTTCATCACTCCCTCAACCACAGGACCTCGGAAGATATGTACCCATTTGAAAAACTGTTGAATGTTAATACAGCTCCAAAACAAGCCACCTCCAGGATATATAAGATCTTGATTGATATGGAGGGAGCTGATCCTTCTGGGAATGGGAAAAGGAGCTTGGAACAGAACTGAATGAACAACAAAAGGAATAAAATATTTAAATTAACACATGGGGTGACAAATATGAGCACAGCAGAAATGAATTCTAAATGTTTGATGAGATGGTATATTACACCAAGTGTGGCACATAAACAGCAAGTTGATGTTTTACCTTTATGTTGGAGAGGTTGTGGGAAATAGGGTACAATGGAACACATATGGTGGGATCACCCGAAAATACAGGATTTTTGGAAGGAAATAATTAACTGTATCCAGGAAATCAGCAGGATCACTATACAAATGGACCCGTGGATATTTCTATTTTTTTCAGAGCCCATTGGCAAACATTATAAAAACATGGTATTATGTTATTTAATCAGTGCGGTGAAGGGCTTGATCCCCAAGTTTTGGTGAGCTTTGGACCCTCTAAAAATAAATGATTGGTTAAGTAGAGTGGAAAATATTTTTAGGATGGAGGAACTGTGTTATATGGAGGAGGATAAAATGGAAGAATTCAGGAAAATGTGGAGTAGTTGGTTAGACTTTAAAACATCTAAAAGATTCTTAGAATTGGTATGGAGCTCAGGGGGGAAAAGTCCGGAGGGAGCCTGATGGAGAGCTTGAAAGAGTGAGAGGGAAGGAGATATAGAAATTGATGGACAAGTCTATAAAGGAGCAAGAATTGAGTTAACAAGATCTAGACGGGTATTTTGGTAGGGGGGATAGTGGGAGGAAGGGAGGGGTGGGAGATATGATATTGTAAAAGATTTTATGAACCTGTGAATGCGATATATTTGGATTGTTATATTTTTGTACTGTAAAAATGTAATAAAGATAAAATAAAAAAAAAAATGCAAAATACATATATGTGAACCAAGCCTCAGTGCTGGATGGGATCGTTTGGAAGATGAGTGTGCCCTAATGTGGAAATATACTGTGCACACTAGCATATTATAGCTAAAAGCTCCTGGGGGCCCAATATTTTTTTATTTTTTTATTACAGATGTCTAATTCCGCTTCAGTCAAGTACCTGGAATGCATGTTAGGAGTTTTGACTTTACTTTCTAAATGCTTGTTCAGGTCTATGACTTGTACCAGACTGGTAGTATTTCAGAAGACGGCTGGCAATGGCAGCCCCCATGACAGGTTTACTTTAAAGGAACTGTGATTTTAATATGAGCTACAGCCATTAGAACTTCATTTCTATTTTCTTAGCTATAAGTGTGATAGATAGGTGGCCCTACCCACGCTGCCATTGTCGGCTTCAGCTGTCGATCACCGGGTCCTAGCCGCTGATTCCCCACCGCCACATGGCAATCGTCGAGTATCACTGACGGTGAAGAGGTCTGTATGTGAACAATATAGATCTATCCCGTCAGCTCCAGCATTCTGCTTTGTATTGCTCTGCATAGCACAGCAATACAAAGCAGCGTGCTTACACTGTAAAACACACACACAGCACACAATAAAACAGCACAGTTAAGCACTGATCACTGGATTAGTGTCACTGGAGATGTCAGTTCAGTTCCTCCCCCTGTGTTAGAATGCCCGCTGCAGCCCCGCTATAAGTCGCTGATCAACACCATTACTAGTATTAAAAAAAAAAAAAAAAAAAAAAAGCCAGTATATATACAGCCATTTGTAAATGCTACAACTTTCACGTAAACCAATTAATTTGCACGTATTGGGATTTTTTTTTTTTAGCAATGACATGTAGCAGACTACATTTTTGCCTAAATTTATGATGAAATTTGATTTTTAAAATGTTTTCACTGGACATGTTTAATAGCAAAAAGTCAAAAATATTGTTTTT
Source organism: Staurois parvus (assembly GCF_062004578.1). Classification (NCBI taxonomy): domain Eukaryota; kingdom Metazoa; phylum Chordata; class Amphibia; order Anura; family Ranidae; genus Staurois; species Staurois parvus. Next base: position 8,909,712 of record NW_028317886.1, read on the forward strand.
TTCTCAAAAGTGTCAGTCTCTTTTTTTTTTATAGCGCAAAAAAAATAAAAAACACAGGCAATCAAATACCACCAAAAGAAAGCTCTATTTGTGGGAAAAAAGGACATATTTCATTTGGGTGCAGCGTTGCATGACCGCGCAATTGTCAGTTAAAGTAACGCAGTGCCATATCACAAAAAAATTGGCCTTGTCAGGGAGGGGGGTAAATCCTCAGGAGGGCAAGTGGTTAAAAATAAAGTGCAAAGTGTCAACTTCACGGTGCGCTTTATTGGTTTGTTTTCTTTAAGAATGTGGCAGAAGTAACATATTATAACTTGGTTATGAATGTATATAATTTTTTTTTGCCACTAATTGAATTTCCAGCAGTGGGAGTATATACTGTATAATTCATTTTTAAATCTTTTTATACAGTATTGGGTATTTTGTGTATATATACATACACATTTTATTATTTATTAGAGCTTCTTAGCACGGCAGACTTTCAGATCACATAGTTTAAAAATAGACTCTGTAAATAAGGCCTCTTTCACATGGATGGCCAAGGTGCAGTAAAAACAGGAGTCTTTAGATGTGACAGCATGACAGCAGCACATTTAACATGTCAAGTTGACAGGCAGGAGTGCCTGTCAATCTTGGTAATTTAAGTCAATAGGGCTGTGCCACAACCATGAGCCAAATGCTTGGCTCGCGCTTGTAATGCATTAGCCAGATTGTAGAAAGGTGTTTGACCAAAAAAAAAAAAAAAAAAAAAAAAAAAAACACCATTCAGGAACTAGTAGGATCACCTGATCGTGGCTGCTTAACTGCAATCTGAAAAGCGATCCACTGAAGATCATTTTTTAGAGCATAGGCTAGTGGGAATCTGGCCTATTTTTAAAATTATTTCTAGAGATGAGCGAATCGAACTTGGCGAAGTGGAATTCATTTCGAATATTAGGAAAAATTCGATTCACATCGAATCCGAATTTTAGCAAACTTCGGATGCACGAATCGAATTTTCCCCGATCAGCCGGCAAAAGTGTCACTGCAGAGAGCTCCGCTATTTCTGACAGTTCTGACAGTTCATTTACAGCGGTTGAAACATTGTATCTATTTGTTTCCATTTAGGATACAGATGTTTTTATTCGGAAATAAATAGATACAATGTTTCAACCGCTGTAAATGAACTGTCAGAACTGTCAGAGAACTGTCAGAAATAGCGGAGCTCTCTGCAGATACACTTTTTACTGTACTGGAATTCTTCTTCTTTTCATTCTTCTTCTTCTTTTCATTCTTCTTCTTTTCATTCTTCTTTTCATTCTTCTTCTTCTTCTCTTCATTCTTCTTCTCATTCTTCTTCTCTTCATTCTTCTTCTCATTCTTCTTCTCTTCATTCTTCTTCTCATTCTTCTTCTCTTCATTCTTCTTCTTCTTCTTTTCATTCTTCTTCTTCTTCTTTTCATTCTTCTTCTTCTTCTTCTTTTCATTCTTCTTCTTCTTCTTCTTTTCATTCTTCTTCTTCTCATTCTTCTTCTTCATTCTTCTTTTCATTCTTCTTCTTCGTGCCCCGTGACTGCCCAAATGAGTGAAGCGTGCGGTGATTCTAAGATCGACGGCACTCATCTGCATGTCATACTGACTGACAGTATTATTTCTCTTCCCCAGCAGACTCCAAGGGCATTTAAATTAAAGGTACAGTGTTCTGCACTAATATAAAGGCTCTCTGAAGCCTAGAAACCCTTTTAATAAGTTAAATTCGCGGCGAATAAATTCGCATCGAATCGAATTTCTCCCGCAAATTCGGCGAATCAGCCGAATCGAATTTTTGAATAATTCGCTCATCTCTAATTATTTCAGGTACTTATATAGCGCTGCCAATTTACATAGTGCTTTACATATATATTGTACATTCATATCAGTCCCTAACCCCCAAGGGGTGTACAACCTAAGGTCCCTAACTTACATTCATATATACACATACTGGGGCAAATTTAGACTGGAGCCATGTAACCTACCAGCATGTCTTTGAAGTGTGGAAGGAAACCAGAGTACTCAGAGGAAACCCAAGTGGGCACAGGGAGAACGCAAAACGCCAGGCAGGTGGTGCCATGGTTGGGATTTGAACCAATGCCCCTGGTACTGCCAGGCAGAGTGCTAACCATTTAGCCACTGTGCTTAAGCCCTGGTTCACACTGAAGCGGTTTCAGTGCAAATTCTGCACCACACATTATTTTGTGTCATTTATATCTGCCTGGAGTTCAGTTTCATTTTTTTTCCCCATACAAACCGATGCGAGTGTGTATGTTAAGTTAACAACATCCCGACATCGGTCCACAAAATGCGGTGCGATGTGCAGAATTGGATCGCATAGGTGTGAATACCCATGCGATCCAATTCTAGTGCGGACCAAAAAAAGGGTCCTGCACGTTTTTGGTGCGGGTGCTGTGCGAATAGAGCCATACAAAATGTATGACTCTAATCGCACCGCATACAAATCGCATATGATTTGTACAGAAATGCGGTGCGGTTCCTGTGCGAATCACATGGGATTTACCACACCACTGTAGTGTGAACCTAGGCATAAAGTCAGGCAAATTTGACAGCTGACAATTCTGTGCGACTTCATTGTAACTTGCTGCCAGTGTGACTTCATTAACAGATGTCAAAGCAAGTTGCACAAAAATAAAGCAGGACCCTTTTGTAAAGTTGCTGAGACTTGAGTCGCACCAATTGTATCAGGACCATTAACAGATAGATAGAGGATGCGACTTAGAACTCGCAAGTAGCACTGGTGTGAATCAGGGCTAAGTCGGTTATTAGAAAAACAAGCATGCAATAATAATATGCATAAACAAAAATGTATTTGTGAAACGATGTGTCATTTGATTTGTTTCACAAAATAATTTTTGGTTACCCATTATAAAACAAAGCAGAACATTTAGATTATGCCATTCAGTGCTGCCCCCTGGCTGTGACAGTAGAAAAAAAGGTACTTGCCTTTTCCAGTAATTGTGGAGGTATAGCAGAGACCTGTAGTTCACTTCCAGTGACATGTGGATGCACTGCGTTGTATCATTTGCCATGATCACAGTGATGCTTCAGCTCTTCAGTTAGTCTTTCTTGTGTGGCGTGGCTCTTAAATCCCCTGTGATCCACATACTAGACTTCCGAATCCTACATCATGCCTGCCTCAGTCATATTACCCCTTATAAATCTGCTGCCAGATGCTGTGATGGTCAGAGTGAATCAGGAACCTCAGCAGAATGTGTCCAGCTGAAGAGCAACAAGAAAACCACAGAACACGGGGACACAGCTGTCACATGTCACCAAGAATGGGGTTATTGCAGAACACTCTAAGGAAGGATAATGTCCTTAATCAGGATGAGGAAGAATACTAGCGTGTACATTCAAGGATTAGCTGAGGCATAAATTGTTAGTGGTCACATGAAAACTGAAATATTGAGCATTTAAAAAAAGAAAGCCGGTCATAGGTGGACCAAAATTTGGTTGGTTCAGCAGAGATCGGATGAATTTCAATCCATGTATGGGCTAGCCTGGATTTACACAATTGACCGACAACAGCATTTTTTGAAAAATGAACAAATTTCTAATCAATGATGGGAGAGCCCTATGAGAAATGTAAAAAAGAAATGTGACTAGGAAAGAAAAGAAAATTCTTAGCCACAAAAATTCTGGTGAAATTAAAGTCTTGGTTGGTTAAATTTCTAAATCAATGGTGGCACCATCAGATTACAAAACGCACTAAATTTCTGATTTTCTAAAGAAAATTATTTCAGAATTTGAGCCATGTATGGCCTGTATTACTAAAACTGATGTGCTCAGAATCTGGTGCAACTCTACATAGAAAACCAATCAGCTTCCAGGTTTTACTGCCAAAGCTCGTTTGAACAAGATGTAATTAGAAACTGATTGGCAACCATGCACAGCTGCGCCAGATTCTGAGCACACCATTGATTTCAAAATTTGCCCAACCAAGTCTTTAATTTCATCTCATGTTGCTATAGAAAAGAATTTTCGTGGCCAATAATTTTCTTTTCTTTCCAGGTCACATTTCTTTTTCTTTTTTACATTTCTCATATGACTTTCCCATCACTGATTAGAAATTAATTTTTTTCTTTTAAATTTCCAACATCCCCCATCACTCAAATTCAATGGTCGCTCAAAAATCGGCCGTTGCTGTGGCCCACTAACTTATTTATTTTATTTATTTCTGGTACTTGTATAGCGCCGTCAATTTACGCAGCACTTTACACATATATAGATATATATTGTACATTCACATTGGTCCCTAACCCTCAAGGGGTGTACAATCTAAGGTATGGTGCAAAATTTGAACGAAAATTCTTAGAAAAGATTTTTGAAAGAAAATTCTTTCAGAATTCGCTGTCTCAATAAAATACCACAGTGGGAGTGAATAAAATGTGTGGATGGGGGAATCGACTCATTTTTTGAACGAAAAAAAAAAATGAAACATGTATGGTCAGCCTAACAATGATATGTTAGCACAATTATTCTTCAGTGTACTGTTTAATTCCTATTAATATTTTAGTATACAATCAGTGGCCATTAGGAATACCTATCTCATGGGTACTCAACCTGTGGCCCTCAGGGGATCATATGACCAGCAACAACACTCAAGCACATCATGGCATTCAGAAGACACTCAGTTGATATTAATGGGGCTTAACCACTTCAATACCAGGCACTTTTACCCCCTTCCTGCCCAGGCCAATTTTCAGCTTTCAGCATTGTCGTACATTGAATGACCATTGCGCAGCCATGCAACACTGTACGCATTAAAAAAAAGTTGTTTTTTTTTCACACAAGTAGAGCTTTTTTTGGTGGCATTTAATCACCACTGAGTTCTTTTATTTTTTGCTAAATATAATTTTTTTGCTAAAAGGAACAAAAACTAAATAAAAAAACAAAATTTAAAAACCAAAAAAAGGCTTTTTTTTGTTATAACATTTTTCAAATGAATAACCTTTCATCCTCATACACACTTGACATTTTTACAGCTGCTATTTTTGGCTTTTGATGTTTTTTTTCTCCAGCCAGTAAACCCCCCAGTATGTGTCCATGCACACATAGACTGAAATAAACGTTTTTTGGCTGGGACATTTTTTGACTGAATAAAAAACCCAGAGCTAGTGGGTTTCTAGAGGAGTTTTTTTAACTGTAAAGACGCTCTAATGCTGAAAACACGGTATTTTTGGACTTATTTTGACCCTAAAAAACACAAACGTGGAAAAATTCAGGAAAACGCCGCTAATTGCGGCAAAACACTGCTAAACGCTAATGCAAAGATGCTAAAAAAAGATTAAAAAAGTTTTTAACGTGACTTTACACAGCGTTATCAAAAAGCCTAGTGTGCATAAGCCTTCTTCATAAAATTTAGATCAAAATGTATTCTGCAACATTTCTTTGGTGAAAACAACCCAAATTAGTGTATTTAGTCTGTAGGAAAGTTATAGAGTCCACAAACTATGGTATATGTATATCTGACAATCGATCAGTCTTGATAGTTATATAGTTTGACTGAAAAAAAGACTAAAGTCCTTTCAGTTCAACCATGTTGTACCAGTTGATGTACTGACGGCCAATTTAATTTCTTGAAGCCCGAAAAGCCAGTATAGTACAAATACTCCCCATTTTTGGAAGATAGACAGTCCAAGGTATTTAGTAAGAGGAATGGTGAGTTTTTTAAAGTTGTAATTTTTGTAACTTTTTTTTGGAAAATGAAGAAATTAAAAAAAAAATTCACATTTTGTTTAATTTTTTTTTTACATATTGTCACCAGTCCAATAAAGTGTTATCACATAACTGGTGTGTTGGTGCTCAGGGACACTGACTGGTGAAAGTTTGTAGAAAAAAAGAAACTTATTTAATTTTTTTTCTCTATTTTTTCTATAATTTTTTTCTTTTCAGTAATTTTTTTTTTACTATTTGTCTTTCAACACACTGTGACCAGAGCAATACAATGTTACCATACTCTGGGCAAGTGATCAGGATTTTTTTTTTTTACAATTTTTTTTTTGATTGCTAATACCAGGGGTCTTCTAGCTATGGCCCTCCAGGTGTTGAGGAACTGCAAGTCCCATGAGGCCTTGCAAGACTCTGACAGCCACAGGCAAGCCTCCCAGAGACAGATCATGATGGGACTTGTAGTACTTCAACAGCTGGAGGACCATACTCTGGATACCCCTGGCTTATACCAATATATTTCATTAATATTAGCAACCTTTTATCCTGGATGAAACTGGTTCATTCATTGTCTTTTGTTGTGATTATCACATGGTACAGATGGGCTGTGATTGGCCCTGTCTGTATCAGTTGCACACAGGCGTGATATTTTCCTGATGTTTATACTGAGGAACTTGTTGACAGAAATATCCTGAGTAAGTCTAGGTTCACACCTATGCATTTTCTGTTGCATTTTGCATTTTGCAGAAATGCACAGCAGTCCATTTAACCTGATTTCCTATGGGACAGGTTCACATCTCTGCGTTTTCACCCGGTGCATTTTTTGGAAAGGGTCAGGGACTTTTTTTAAATGCAAAATGTTGCAATTTAGACTTCAATGGAGACACTGCAAAAAAGAATGTAGTGCATTTTTATGTGCTTTTGACATGTTTCTGATGCATTTTTTATGCTTTTTGGGTTTTAATCTGCCCAGCAAAAAGTTGGGAAAATAAACGCAAAACGCATCAATAACACAGCAAGTATGCACATGAAAAACCGCAAAATGCACCACAAAAAGCACTGCAGAAACAGATCAAACGCAAACTGCATAGGTGTGAACCTAGCCTTAAATGTTCCGTAAAGACATTACGTAAACAGATGAGTATAAGCGCGTAAAGGTGCATAGGTGTATAGACGAGTACAAATCTTCTTCATTGCTAGTGTTGTAATATACTCATTTATACTCACGTAAACATGATATAGAAGAATAAACACGTGCATGCACATAAATCAGTGCACTCAAATATAAAATTTTCTATTTTTGTTTTACTGCTCTGTACTCATCGCAGTTTTACTGATCTTTACTCAGCTGTGTGCATGGTTCCACAGACAACAATGTATCAATTTTAAATCAGTTAAAAAAAGTGTCTTTTTTTACTCCCATGTGCTAGAGGACTAATAATGATTGGGAACCAGCAGAACTGGCTCCTGGTCATATGACCACTGTGATAGCCGATCATAGTGGTCACATGATTTGAGAGACCTTCCCACCCCTCAGATGCAATAGCCCAGTTAAAGGAATTCTGGGGCGGGCAAGAGGGGGTTAAAGCTGCAATGTACAATAGGTATGTATATTTTTCCATACTTACGTTGGTCCGGCTTGGACCAATATAAGTATGTATCTGCCATACTTGTGGGATTTCTGTGGAATTGGAAATAAATGTAGTACGAGGGGCGTTCAAGTCTAACCAGGATTTTTAATTTTACAGGTATAAAAAGGGATGCTAGCGTGGCGGTACTAGACGCAATAGTATGTGGTAAGTGTGTCCTGTTACTGATAGGGTGTCACGGGCAAGTCCAGAGACCATTAATCAAGATGGCAGACAACAGTGTTAGTGCATGTACAGAGCAATGTTTGGTGATGAAGTTTCTTGTGAACAAAGGCATAAAACCCACGGATATCTACAGAAGCATAGTACAGTGATGAGATGCCAAGCCGCAGAAAGACATTTCAATGGCATAAACATTTCAGAGATGGCTGTATGTCTGTGATGATCCCAGCCATGGTGGTTTCCAGCCCACAGCAGTCATTCCTGTGAACATTCTGCGCCTGAAATGCCTAATCCTGGATAATCGACACATAACCTGTCAAAATGAAGCAGGCTAAGATGGTTCAGGTGTACCGACAAATCTTTCTTTGTCAATGCTTACCAGGTATTAGTCAAACGCTGGGATAGGTGTATAAATGTAGCAGGGAAGTACGTCAGAAAATAAATGCAATTTCCACTCCTTGAAATTTGTTCTTTTATTATATAAACTCAAAAGTTCCGATTTGATTTGAACAACACTTTTAGTTGCCACTACTACTGTGTTAGCCACTTGCTTCCAGGTCCTGTACTTCTGCTTAGTGCCAAATTACCAAATAGGCAGAATAGGCACTGACCTATGGGCCCCATGCCATTTAAGGGCCCCACAACAACACATCAAAATAATATTGATTTGATCTTGAAGGAAGATTACAACAAAGCTTCCTTCAATTGTTTACACGAGATAGAAAAACTGAATCACCTAAAAGAAATGAAAACTTTGCCTTAAAGGATAAGTTAAATTTTATTTAAAAAAAATATAATATATGCACATTTTTTGTAGGTAAAAAAATTTGTTTTTATTGTTTTTTTTTTTTTATGGAGCCCGTAAAGCATTGTGCCTGTGATCAGTAGGGAAAAAATGTCACCAGCACACCAAGGATCACCAATGTGGGTCCAAAGGTTTTAATAAACGATCATATAGTTATAGCAAGGCAACGTTTCGGAGTCTCGCAGGACCACTTCATCAGGCATGTGACCTGATGAAGGGGTCCTGCGCACTCTGGATTATTTGGACAGCCGAGATTACGCCCGGGTCAAACAGACTGTGTTGGAGTATTACGCGGTGACCCCAAAAGTGCACCGGGCGCGCTTCTGCGACCTTCCCTGCCATGCAGAGCCGTTCTATCGAATGTATGCGCACAAGATGTCGCAGTCCTGTCGGCGGTGGCTAGAAGTGGAGCAGGCCCGCATCGCAGAAGAAATCATCCAGGCCTTCCGGAAGGAGCAATTCTACAACCAATGCCCGGCAGAGGTGCGCGGATGGGTAAGAGAAAAAGCCCCTACCACCCTTGCGAAGGCCGCTGCTCTGGCCGACGAGATCCTGGCCATCAAGCCACATTGGAAACGGCGGGCCCCGGAGCTGCCAAGGGCCCCGCCCCCGTCCGGCCACATCTCCATCCTGCCACCACCTCTGCGAAAAAGGGCCCCCCACCTACCACTGCCAACCCTGCGGGACCGCCACCCAGGGCCTGGTTCACAGGGCCACCCATGGACCTCCGCTGCTACGGGTGCAACCAGCCGGGGCACCTCCAGGCCAACTGCCCCACCTCCAGAAGCTGTCACTTCACCCATCCGGTCCACTACCTGGAGCTACATCTCGCAGAAGATCCCCTGCCCGCGCCCCCCAGCGAATGGATGGGCCCCCCAGAAGCCAACCACTCCCGGGGAGTTTACAGTGTCCACCCCCCGGGGGCTACATACCCCACCCAGAAACAACACCACCTGCAGGCCGTATGGGTGGACGGGCACCTGCCACCGGTTTTCGAGATACGGGGGCCTTCTTCACCATCGCCGACCCCCAAGTGACCCGGCCCCGGATTCGCCATCGAGCTGGCAGGAGGAGCCAGGCATCATATCCCCAGGGCATCCGTACACCTCGACTATGGGTTTGGGGGAGCAACAGTGCCAGATCAGCGTCATGGGCGGCCTCCCGGCGGATGTTCTGCTCAGAAATGACCTAGGGGAGCTGCGATGCCAGTACGTTGGGGCAGTGACCTGGAGCCAAGCAGGATGAGGTCTTTCTACAGACGAAACCACCATGGGACCTTCCCCCCGCATGGACTCAGTGAGTGACCCCCCACCTGACCCAGATATTCCCCTGACCTGGGACCGGGAGACCTTTAAGAGGGAAGTAGCCACAGACCCCACCTTGGCCAAGTTTAAGGCCCAGGCTGCAGCGGGGCGGCAGGAGGAGGGTGGAGACCGGTTTTGGTGGGAGCAGGGGCTGTTGTACCGTGAGGCAGGCCCAAGCCGCCCGAGGCAACCCTCTGCTAGCTCCAAACAACTGGTAGCGTCTAGACGGTTTAGGTTCCCGCTACTCCAGATAGCGCATGACTTTCCAGTAGCCGGTCACTTGGGCAAGAGGAGAACAGAGCAGCGGCTGACCCAAGCCTTCTACTGGCCAGGTATCTCCCAGGCTGTCGCCCACTTCTGTCAAACCTGTGACATCTGTCAGATGAAGGGACACACAGGGGACCACCCCAAGGCCCCGCTCCGCCCCTTACCCATCATTGAAGAGCCCTTTCAGCGGGTAGCTGTAGATATCCTGGGGCCCCTGGCCCGGCCCAGTAAGTCTGGAAAGCGGTACATCCTCACGGTGGTGGATTACGCCACCCGCTATCCCGAGGCTGCCCCCTGTGCAGCATCTCCGCCCCTAAAGTGGCCGAGGCCCTAGTCACAGTATTTTCCCGGGTGGGTTTCCCCAGCGAGATCTTGACTGACCAGGGTACCCAGTTCATGTCCGAGGTGCTCCAATCCCTCTGGCTCACGTGCGGGGTACGGGCGATCCGGACCACTCCCTACCACCCCCAAACCAATGGCCTCTGAGACTGCTTCAGTGGAACACTGAAGAGCATGCTGAACTCCTTCGTTGATGGGGAGGCAGACTGGGAGAAGCTCCTCCCTCACCTGCTGTTTGCATACCGAGAGGTACCGCAAGAGTCAACGGGGTTCTCCCCCTTTGAACTCCTGTACGGGCGGAAGGTCCGCGGTCCCCTATCCCTGCTCCAGAGGTACCCCCGTCGTCCCCTACATTCTGGAGCTGCGGGAGAGACTGACCCGCCTGGCCACCATGGCCCGCGGCCACCTCCGGGCGGCCCAGACGCGCCTAAAGGTATGGTACGACCGCAAGGCACACGGTCGCGAGTTCACTGAAGGGCAGCAGGTGCTCAAGATAGTTCCCAACCCCTGAACAAGCTCCAGCACACCTGGGAAGGACCCTACAAGGTCCTTCGCAAGTTAGACGAGACTAGTTACATCATTAGTCTCGGCGCCCGCGACCGCCAGCAGCGCACGGTCCACATCAACATGTTGAAAGAGTACCATGATCAAACTCTAACCGTGCTAGCTGTTTGCCCTGCCTCCACAGGCGGAGCAGATGAGGGTGCCCTGCCCAACCTCCTACAAGCCACCAAGGTCACCACTCCCCTAGATCTTGCTCGTTCCAAAGAAGGATGAAAGCACCTGCTTTTGCGTGGACTACTGGAGGTTGAATGACTACACTCTCAGTGACGCCTACCCCATGCCCCGCATAGACGACCTGCTGGACCGTCTAGCTGGGGCCCGATACGTTAGCACCCTAGACCTCAGCAAGGGCTACTGGCAAATCGTCCTCACAAAGGAGGGCGTTGAGCGCTCCACCTTCATTACCCCGTTTGGCCTGTACAAATTCCTCGTCATGCCCTTTGGCATGAAAAACACCCCCGCCACCTTTCAACGGGTTGTGGACCAGCTACTAGAGGGATGCCAAGAGTTTGCTTGCGCCTACCTAGATGACATAGCCATCTTCAGCGACACATGGGAGGAGCACCTGTCCCACGTGGGGGCCATCCTGGACCGCATCTGTGGGGCTGGGCTGACCATGAGACCAGACAAATGCCAGTTGGGAATGGCTGAGGTACAGTACCTCGGGCACAGAGTAGGAGGGGGGACACTGAAACCTGAGCCAGCCAAGGTTCAAGCCATTTATGACTGGCCCACCCCCCCAGACCAAGAAACAAGTGATGGCATTCCTCGGCACTGCCGGCTATTACCATAAATTTGTACCTAATTTCAGCTCCACGGCCCAGCCCCTGACCGACTTGACCCGGAAGAACAGTGTCAGGGACCACCGCGATGCATGAGTCTGCATTTGCGTAGGTGTCCGACAAGACATGCAGGAAGGCGGGCACTAGGACCCAGGCGCGCATGTCACCTATGACAGTGCTGGGCAGGCACTAGGACCCAGGCGCGCCTGTCAGCGCCGGGCGGCTAGTTAAACCAGCCCTGCACAGACACCTTGCCTGATGGTCTTCTCCCTGTTCCTGCTCTTCCTGTATGCTGATTGCCTTGTTGCTGACCCTGCCTGGACCTGATACCGCTGTCTTCTCCTGCCCTGACCTTTGGATCGCCCTGACCATCCTCTGCCTGCTCCTTTTGTCTGACCTGCTGTTACCAAACCCGGCTTGTGACCCGATTACTCTTTGTCTACCGATCTGTACCGTCTGCCTCGCTGTTACCTACACGGCTTGCCTGACCTCTTCACATCTGGCTCCTACCCGCTACACGCCATTGGCGGTTGCCTTTAGTTGGTGTCACTCAGGGGTCGCAACCTGGTCCTGGTCTGCTTCAAGTCCATCCCCACCATCAGGGGCTCTGGTGAACCAGCAGACCTGGGCTTAGACTCCACGCCCTGGGGGACTCCGGCCAGTGGGCCACTAGAGGTCGCCATCAGTGTTCATGACAGAACCATCAGGCCATGACTGAGTCAGGAAGAGGTCCTTCCCTGCTGGATGAAATATGCCAGCATCTGGCGGCACTCACCCAGGCGGTGAAAACCCTGCAAAAGGGATACACGCAGCTGGAGGGGCGAATCCAGACGCTCACCGGACCAACAGCCACGCCCGCAACCACAGCAGGGCCATCTGCGACCCAGGAATCTGCGGAATTCCCCACCAGAGCAGTACTCACCATTGCTCCACCTGAACCACGGGTACCTACGCCAGAGCGTTTTAATGGGGATCGGAAGAAGTTCCATGCCTTCCGGAACTCCTGCTTGCGGTACTTCAACCTCCAACCCCGAACCTTTTTCTCAGAATCCGTAAGAGTGGGGTTCATCATCTCGTTATGACAGGAAGAACCCCAAGGCTGGGCCCATCGGTTATTAGAGGATCATCATCCCAGTTTAAATTCTGTGTCATCCTTTTTCAAGGCTATGGAACTCCTCCACGATGATCCACAGCGAGCTGCCTCTGCTGAGGCGACCCTGCATTCCCTGCAACAAGGCCGCCGGGCAGCCGAGGATAATGCGGCTGAATTCAAGCGCTGGAGTGGGGACACACAGTGGAATGACGCAGCACTGCGTCACCAATTCCGTCTGGGCCTGTTCGAACCACTCAAACATGAGCTGGCCAGAGTTGGCATTCCAGACACCCTGGAGGAATTGATCCACACAGCCATCCAAATCGATCGCAGGCTTCGGGAACGCCGACAAGAAAGGGCCAATCAAGTGGCTAGGCCCACATGGGTGTTACCCGGAGTTCCACTTCACTATACTTCCCCAATGAGAAATCCAGGTCAGGAAAGGGCTGAAGGTCCAGAACCAATGCAGATCGGTCTAATGCGGCCCTCTCTGTCTTTTGAGGAACGTCAGAGGTGCCGACTGAACAGGTTATGTCTGTACTGTGGAGCAGCTGGTCATATAGTCCGTACATGCCCTGAAAAGATGAGTAAATGTCTGTCTGTTGCATCTGCTGTATCTCCTGCCTGTCTAAACAACTTAACTCATCTAGCTGTGCCTGTCTTGTTCCAACTTCCCGGACGAGTCGTATCAGCGACAGCCATAATTGATTCGGCGGCCTGTAGCTGCTTTGTCGATCTTGGTTTTGCAGCGCAGCAACGGATTCCATTGCAGACCAAGGAGCAGGGCCCGAATATCTTTTTGGCAGATGGGTCTCGCATAAAGTCCGGGTTGGTAAACCAAGAGACCCCTCCAATCCACACTACAATAGCTGGGCACCACCAGGAGTTCATTCGTTTGGACGCCATCACGTCACCCCTATTTCCAGTAATCTTGGGCTTCCTTGGCTGCGAGCCCACGACCCTCACATTGATTGGAAGACTGGTGCAACTCAGTTTAGGTCTTCCTACTGTCAAAAATACTGTTGCCTCAAGATGCCCGGAGTCACCCAGTCCCTAGGCTGTGTGACCATGGACAAAGATTTGATCCAAACAATCCGACCGGCTTACCACTCCTATCTTGATGTGTTCAGCCCACGAGGAACAGACATCCTTCCCCCACATCGGGCATATGACTGCCCAATAGACCTCCTCCCAGGATCAGAGATTCCTTTTGGCCGGATTTTCCCTCTGCCGGAACGAGAGTTAGGGGCTCTGAAGGATTACATTGAGGAGAGTCTCAATAAGGGGTTTATCCGCCGTCCCCATCACCGGCAGGAGCAAAGATCTTCTTTGTAGAGAAGAAAGATCACTCGCTGAGGCCCTGTGTAGACTACCGGGAATTAATCAAGGTTACTGTGAAGAATCGTTATCCTCTTCCTCTGGTTCCCGAGTTGTTTCAAAAGTTAAAGGCGGCTTCTATTGTTACTAAGTTGGATCTTCGAGGTGCCTACAATTTGGTCCGTATTCGTGAGGGAGATGAGTGGAAGACGGCCTTTCGTACCCGATTTGGGCATTTCGAGTACCTGATGATGCCTTTCGGGTTGTGCAATGCCCCAGCAACTTTTCAACTCTTTGTAAATTACATCTTCAAGGACAATTTGGATATCTTCGTGATCGTCTACCTTGACGATATCTTAATCTTCTCCCCGTCCTTGGAGACTCATCGAGACCATGTCAAAAATGTGCTGGAGCGGCTTTGGCAGCACGGCCTGTATGTCAAGGCGGAGAAATGCTGCTTCGAGCAAGATAGCATCCAGTTCTTGGGATTGATCATCTCCACCTCAGGGGTTGCCATGGATCCCCAGAAGGTCTCCGCAATCCTGGAGTGGCCAGTTCCCACAGACAAGAAGGGAGTTCAATGGTTCGTAGGATTCGCGAACTTTTACAGAAAATTCATTAAGAATTTCTTGGGCTTGGTCTCCCCCATTGCTCAGCTTACTAAATCGGGGTTACGCTTCCATTGGACGCCAGAAGCACAGACGGCCTTCGAGACCTTGAAAAAATTATTCACGACAGCCCCCATCCTGAGTCACCTGGATGCATCTCTACCTTACATTCTGGAGGTAGACGCATCAGAATGCGCAGTAGGGGCTATCCTGTCACAGAGAAGCGGCATCAAAGACCTCATGCCTCCAATAGCCTTCTTCTCCAGGAAACTCTCCCCCGCAGAAAAGAATTACGATATTGGGGATCGAGAACTTCTAGCAATCAAAACCGCACTAGAAGAATGGAGGTATCTGCTGGAGGGTGCCCGGCATCCAGTTTTGATTTACACCGATCACAAGAACTTGGAGTACCTAAGAACGGCCAAGCGCCTCAGACCACGGCAAGCCCGTTGGGCGCTGTT
Organism: Staurois parvus; assembly: GCF_062004578.1. Lineage (NCBI taxonomy): Eukaryota > Metazoa > Chordata > Amphibia > Anura > Ranidae > Staurois > Staurois parvus. The sequence continues at coordinate 8,924,766 of NW_028317886.1, forward strand.
TTTCTCAAGGTTCTCCTTCCACATAACTTATCGGCCAGGCTCCAAAAACACGAAATTCGACGCTCTGTCACGAATGTTTGAAGACCGAAAAGAAATTCTGAAGCCTCATACTATTTTGCCCGCAGGAAACTTCCTGCTACTACAGTCCGAGCTCCTGTCCAAGCTACAAGCCGCATCTATGGGGGCCCCCAACCCATCTGGAATCCCAGTACAAAGTCGAGAAGGGTTGTTATGGAAAGGGGAACAGATTGTGGTCCTTGAGGGAGCTCGAACTCTGGTCTTGGGCTACTGCCATGCCCATCCACTGGTGGGGCATTTCGGAATCAGCAAGACTTTGGAACTGACCCAGCGCATGTTTTGGTGGCCAAGTATGGTCAAAGACTGTGAAACATACGTCAAGACCTGCACCATTTGCAACAGGAGCAAACCTACACGGAGTAAAGCCTGGGGGCTACCCCGACCTTTACCGGTACCTGACAGACCATGGAGGATGGTGTCCATGGACTTCATTGTGGAGCTGCCACCTTCGCAAGACCACACAGCAATATTTATGGTGGTTGACCGCTTCTCTAAAATGGCCCACTTTCTGCCACTCAGAAATATACCATCAGCTTCTGAGACTGCACAGCTTTTCATCAAAGAAGTGTTAAGATTGCACGGGGTACCTAGAAATATAGTATCTGATCGTGGAGTTCAGTTCACGTCAAAATTCTGGAGAGCCTTGTGTGAAATGCTGGAAATCAAGTTATCATTTTCCTCGGCATATCATCCACAGACGAATGGGCAGACAGAGCGGACCAATCAGACGTTGGAGCAATACCTCAGGTGTTATACATCCTTCCTCCAAGATGACTGGTTGGCACGCCTACCTCTAGCTGAGTTTGCCTACAATAATGCAAAGCACTCAGCCACGAAACAATCACCATTTTATGCCAATTATGGGTTCCATCCCACTTTCCTTCCGGATTTAATTCCGGAAAACCCAGTACCAGCAGCGCAAGATACTGTAAAATTATTTTCCTCTAACAGCAAATTACTACAGGAAGCAGTAACTAAGGCCCAGGAGGATAACAAAAGAGCATTTGATAGGAGGAGAAAGGAAGAATTTGCTATACGCCCGGGAAACCAGATCTGGTTAGCTACTACCGACTTGAAGATGGCTTGCCCTTCAAAAAAGCTGGCACCTAAATTTATAGGCCCTTTTTCGGTAAAACGGCAAATCAATGAGGTGGCTTTTGAATTTGCTTTGCCTGAGTCCTTTCGAATACATCCAGTATTCCCTGTATCCTTGTTGAAACCAGCAATTCCAGATCCCTTCCCAGAACGTAAGTCAAGACCTCCAGTAGCCTTGGACATTAATGGAGAGGAGGAATTTGAAGTGGAGGCAATTTTGGATTGCAGAAGGAGGGGAGGCCGGGTACAATACTTAATTAAATGGAAGGGCTATGGCTTGGAGGAAAATTTGTGGGAACCTGCCCAAAACATCCACGCTCCCAGATTAATCCAGCAGTATCACCGTAACCACCCACAAAGGAGAGGTCAGTTGGGCATCCGGAGGCTGCCCGTAAGGGGGGGGCAATGTCAGGGACCACCGCGACGCATGAGTCTGCACATGCGTAGGTGTCTGACAAGACATGCAGGCAGGCGGGCACTAGGACCTAGGCACGCCTGTCCCCTATGACGGCGCTGGGTAGGCACTAGGACCCAGGCGCGCCTGTCAGCTCCCGGCGGGCTACTTAAACCAGTCCTGCACAGACACAAGTTGCCTGATGGTCTTCTCCCTGTTCCTGTGTTCCTGCTCTTCCTGTATGCTGATTGCCTTGTTGCTGACCCTGCCTGGACCTGATACTGCTGTCTTCTCCTGCCCTGACCTTTGGCTCGCCCTGACCATCCTCTGCCTGCTTCTTTTGTCTGACCTGCTGTTACCAAACCCAGCTTGTGACCCGATTACTCTTTGTCTACCGATCTGTACCGTCTGCCTCGCTGTTACCTACACGGCTTGCCTGACCACATCACACCTCTTCACATCTGGCTCCTACCTGCTACACGCCATTGGCAGTTGCCTTTACCACGGTTGGTGTCACTCAGGGGTCGCAACCTGGTCCTGGTCTGCTTCAAGTCCATCCCTACCATCAGGGGCTGTGGTGAACCAGCAGACCTGGGCTTAGACTCCACGCCCTGGGGGACTCCGGCCAGTGGGCCACTAGAGGTCGCCATCAGTGCTCGAGACAAACAGTCCCAGGATGGTGAACTGGACCTCGGCCTGTGAATCTGCCTTCCGTGCCCTCAAATCCGCCCTGGCAAGCAACCCCGTCCTGGCTGCCCCTGACCACAACAGAAGCTTCCTCATGCAGACAGACGCCTCCACCTACGGCCTAGGGGCCGTTCTCAGCCAAGTCAACAAGGCTGGGGAGGAACACCCCGTTGCCTTCCTCAGCCGCAAACTACTGGACCGGGAAGTTACCTATGCTACGGTGGAGAAGGAATGTCTGGCCACAGTCTGGGCCCTGAAGAAGCTACAACCCTACCTGTATGGCCGGGAGTTCACCATTGTCACCGACCACAACCCCCTCACATGGCTGAACAGGGTGTCCAGGGATAATGGGAGTCTCCTTAGGTGGAGCCTTGCCCTCCAGCCCTACAATTTCACCATTTGATATAGATGGGGAAGCCAGCACCAAAATGCAGATGGCCTTTCCCGCCACAAGACCCACAGTAGCTAAGCTAGGGCCCACAAGTGCCTTCAAGGGAATCCGGTTGGGTCCTCCTTGCCGGCACTTGTGAAATGGGGGGGGGAGTGTCATGGTATAGGGGCCCCTGCCAATTATTGATTTTGCTTAATCCCCTTATTAATTCCCTGTACCAAATGTCCCTCAGATTCAATCACTGTATGTCCTCCGTGTCACCATGCCAAATGGCCAAATTCAGTTACTGTAGCTTCTCCCCTCCCTGCCAGCTTGCTACATTTGTCCCCAAATTGCATTAAATAATTTCCTGCACCAGGTCCTTCTGATGTCCCCAGGGGGCCCAGTGTCATCCAGGCCCCCCTCACTGGGTCCCCTGTCTCCAAGCAGGATTTTTCCCTTTGGTCCATTGACCCTCCTCCACCTCTCATCCTGCCGCAGATGGACGAGAGGTGCGGTTTTCACCACCCCTGCCACTATCTTCTCCCCCCTCTGGTGCGGCCAGAGAGGAGAAGGTGCGAACCTATTGCAGGGATGTTCCGGGCTACGGCGTCTCACTGATGCCACTCCAGCCCTGTCATCCGCAGCGTGGACAGGGGAAGTGCCCGCGCTTGCGGATGTCCCTGGACAAAGGTCGCGCTCACGAGAAGCGCGGCCCATGTCCAGGGGCATGCCTCATTGTCAGGCAACGAGGCATGCCAGCTCCAGCCCGCCCCGGTTACCAAGATGACCAGGGAGCATCCTGCTTCAGCTTAAGAAGCTGATGCCGGGCGCTCCGGTCATCTTCTCCGCTGTGCAGCCAAAGGAGGGAGCCCAGCTGCAGCGGGACCCTCATGGCTAGACTCTGCCAAGACCCCAGCAAAGGGGGGGAACCGCACCCAAGCCTGCCTGAGACCCCAATCCCAGGGCATGCCTACCAGTGCCTGAGACCCCAGTCCAAGGGGATTGCCTGCCAGTGCGTGAGACCCCCAGTCCAGGGGGAATTGCCTGCCAGCTGCCCCGGTCTAAAAGGAGAGACCACCTGCCTACTCCAGACCTCACCAGGTACCTGTGTCTTACTTTCTCTCCCTGGGAGACCAGGCATCCTGTCGGACACGTGGGCATATGCTTTTCCCTGTTTTACTTGAACTGCTCCCATGTTGACCCCCCTACTCCCCCTGTTGGATTACAATCTGCTACAGAGACTCTTCCTTGCCCCTATACTGGACTATAAGTGTTTCAGCCCCTCCTTGCTGTTCTCTTGCTGCCGAGGTCACCCTTCCAGCGAACCCCTCTATTGAGTGACTGTCACCTTTTGTCTCAATAAAGCTTTGTGCGTTTGCCATCTACTCTGTGTGTTCTGTCCTGCCAACCATCCGTCACAAGGAGATATTACTGGGGGTGTGCATGATATATAGGAGATATTAGTGGGGGGTGGGTGCACAGTACATAGAAGATACAGTATTAGTGGATATGTGCACTGTATATAGGACACGTGGGGGGGGGATATGGCAGATATTGGTAGGGGTGTGTACAATATATGGGAGATATTAGTGGGAATGTGCATGGTATACAGGAGATATCACTGGGTCTGTACATGGTACATAGGAGATATTAGTGGGGTGTACATAGGAGATATTAGTGAGGTGTACATAGGAGATATTAGTGGGGTGTACACAGTACATAGGAGTTATTAGTGGGGTGTACACAGTACATAGGAGATATTAGAGGGGTGTACACAGTACATAGGAGATATTAGAGGGGTTTACACAGTACATAGGAGATTTTATTGAATACGTGTACCGAATATAGGACATGGGGAGTGGGAGAATATATTGAAGATATTGGCGATGATGTGCATGGTATATAGGAGATATTAGTGGGAGTGCCCAGTATATATGAGATATCATTGAGTCTGTATACAGTGTAGTGTGGATGTGCGCTGTATATAGGAGTTATTAGTGGGGGTGTGCACTGTATATAGGAGATATTAGTGGGGGTGTGCACGGTATATAGGAGATATTAGTGGGGGTGTGCACGGTATATAGGAGATATTAGTGGGGGTGTGCACTGTATATAGGAGATATTAGTGTGGCTGTGCACTGTATATTGGAGATATTAGTGGGGGTGTGCACAGTATATAGGAGATATTAGTGGGGGTGTGCACTGTATATAGGAGATATTAGTGTGGATGTGCACTGTATATAGGAGATATTATCGGTGGTGCGCACTGTATATAGGAGATATTAGTGTGGATGTGCACTGTATATAGGAGATATTAGTGGGGGTGTGCACAGTATATAGGAGATATTAGTGGGGGTGTGCACAGTATATAGGAGATATTAGTGTGGATGTGCACTGTATATAGGAGATATTAGTGTGGATGTGCACTGTATATAGGAGATATTAGTGGTGGTGCGCACTGTATATAGGAGATATTATCGGTGGTGCGCACTGTATATAGGAGATATTAGTGTGGATGTGCACTGTATATAGGAGATATTAGTGTGGATGTGCACTGTATATAGGAGATATTAGTGTGGATGTGCACTGTATATAGGAGATATTAGTGTGGATGTGCACTGTATATAGGAGATATTAGTGGTGGTGCGCACTGTATATAGGAGATATTATCGGTGGTGCGCACTGTATATAGGAGATATTAGTGTGGATGTGCACTGTATATAGGAGATATTAGTGTGGATGTGCACTGTATATAGGATATATTAGTGGGGGTGTGCACAGTATATAGGAGACATTAGTGTGGATGTGCACTGTATATAGGAGATATTAGTGTGGATGTGCACTGTATATAGGAGATATTAGTGTGGATGTGCACAGTATATAGGAGATATTAGTGTGGATGTGCGCTGTATATAGGAGATATTAGTGTGGATATGCACTGTATATAGGAGATATTAGTGGGGGTGTGCACAGTATATAGGAGATATTAGTGTGGATGGGCACTGTATATAGGGGTTATTAGTGGGGGTGTGCACAGTATATAGGAGATATTAGTGGGGGTGTGCACAGTATATAGGAGATATTAGTGTGGATGTGCACTGTATATAGGAGATATTAGTGTGGATGTGCACTGTATATAGGAGATATTAGTGGTGGTGCGCACTGTATATAGGAGATATTATCGGTGGTGCGCACTGTATATAGGAGATATTAGTGTGGATGTGCACTGTATATAGGAGATATTAGTGTGGATGTGCACTGTATATAGGAGATATTAGTGTGGATGTGCACTGTATATAGGAGATATTAGTGTGGATGTGCACTGTATATAGGAGATATTAGTGGTGGTGCGCACTGTATATAGGAGATATTATCGGTGGTGCGCACTGTATATAGGAGATATTAGTGTGGATGTGCACTGTATATAGGAGATATTAGTGTGGATGTGCACTGTATATAGGATATATTAGTGGGGGTGTGCACAGTATATAGGAGACATTAGTGTGGATGTGCACTGTATATAGGAGATATTAGTGTGGATGTGCACTGTATATAGGAGATATTAGTGTGGATGTGCACAGTATATAGGAGATATTAGTGTGGATGTGCGCTGTATATAGGAGATATTAGTGTGGATATGCACTGTATATAGGAGATATTAGTGGGGGTGTGCACAGTATATAGGAGATATTAGTGTGGATGGGCACTGTATATAGGGGTTATTAGTGGGGGTGTGCACAGTATATAGGAGATATTAGTGGGGGTGTGCACGGTTTATAGGAGATATACTGTAAGTGGGGGTGTGCACGGTATATAGGAGACATTAGTGTGGATGGGCACGGTATATAGGAGATATTAGTGAATATGTGCACTGTATATAGGGAGGGGATTATATAGGAGATATTGGTGGTGTGCACAATATATGCGGTCATGGCCACCAACTTTGTCCCCCCTGCATTCCTGTCAGACAATGCACCTCTTCACCCAGAAAATTGTTGCAATTAGAAATGTTTAGGCATTCTCATGTTTATTTCTTTTGTTTCTATTGGTTTGACACAAAAAAGTGGAGAAACAAAAGGCTAAATCTGACACAATCCATGCAAAACCCTAAAATCGGACTGGACAAAACTACTGTATTGGCTCTTTTGGCAAAACTGGAAAAAGTAATTGCATTCCAAGTTTGGGATTCTCCTGTAATTTGTAATTAAACTCACCTGTATCAATTAACAGGTGCTGACAAAATAGAAATCACATGGACAACCAGTTAAAATGGTGAAAGATGGACTCAGCCTTTCTGCTGTGTGTCTCTGTGTGCTACATAGAGCATAGAGAAGAGAAAGAGCAGCAAAGAATTGCCTGAGGTTTTGAGTTCAAAAATTGTGGAAAAGCATGGACAATCTCAAGGTTACAAGTCCATCTCCAGAGATCTTAATGTTCTTGTGTCCACTGTGCACATTGTCAAGAAGTTTACAGCCCATGGCACTGTAGCTAATCTCTATCAACGTGGACAAAAGAGAAAAATTGATCAAAGATTGCAACGAAGCATTGTTCGAATGATAGATGACAAACCTTGATCAACTTCCAGACAAATTCAAGCTGACCTTCAGGCACAAGATACAGCTCGCCCAATACATTGTCATCTGAATGAAAAGGGACACTATGGCAGGAAACCCAGGAGGACCCCACTGCTGACAGAGAAACAAAAATGCCAAATTGGAGTTTGCCAAAACTTACCTGAAAAAGCCAAAATGCTTTTGGAAGAATGTGCTGTGGACAGACGAAACAAAATGACAGCGGTTTGGTAAAGCCCATCATTTTACTGTTTTCAGAAAAAGAAATGAGGCCTTTAACCACTTGCCCTCCAGAGGATTTACCCCCCTCCCCGACCAGGCCATTTTTTGCGTTACGGACCTGCGTTACTTTAACTGACAAATGTGCAGTCATGCAACACTGCACACAAATGAAATGTACATCCTATTTTTCCCACAAATTGAGCTTTCTTTCGGTGGTATTTGATAGTCTGTGTGTTTTTTATTTTTTGCATTATAAAAAAAAAAGACCGACACTATTGAGGAAAAAAACATATTTTTGACTTTTTGCTATTAAACGTGCAGTAAAAAAATTTAAAAAATCAAATTTCGTCATAAATTTAAGTCAAAATGTATTCTGCTACATGTCTTTGCTAAAAAAATATCCCAACACATGTAAACTAATTGGTTTACGTGAAAGTTATGGTGTCTACAAATGGCGGTATATATACTGGGATTTTTTTTTTTACATTTTTACTAGTAATAGTGGCGATCAGCGACTTATAACGGGACTGCGGTGGGCATTCTGACACTGGGGAGGAACTGACTTGGTGTCACTGGGGATGTCAGTGCTAATAAAAAGCACTGACATTGTACTAATGGCACTGGGCAGGAAGGGGTTAACATCTGGGGTGATCAAAGGGATCACTGTGTGCTGTTTCACTATGGGGCTAAGTATGTGTGCTTCCCTGTGCTGTGCAGAGCCATGCAAAGCAGTGTGCAGGAACTGAGAGGGAGGAGAACTGTTTTGTTTACTAACAGTTCTCCCCCCCCCATCGGAGATCCTCAGCAATTACCGCGCGCCAGCAAGTAATCACCAGCCCCAGGACCCGGTGACTGACAGCCGTGGCCATGAATGGCGGTGCAGGTAGAGCCAGCACGTGCCCCCTACCCGGAAATGAAAAATCACGTTTATATTTATGTGATTTTGCGCTCCCGTGCTGCCCTGTAGAAGTACTTCTGCTATAGGGTGGACGGGAAGCTGTTAAAGAAAAGAATACAGTCCCTACAGTCACACATGGTGGAGGTTCACTGGTGTTTTGGGGTTGCTTTGCTGCTTCAGGCACTGGATGTCTTGACCATGTGCATGGCATTATGAAATCTGAAGACTACCAAAGAATTCTGGGGTGCAATGTAGGGCCAAGTGTTAGGAAGTTGGGTCTCCATCAGAGGTCATGAGTCTTATAGAAGGACAATGACCCAAAGCACATGTCAAAAAGCACCCAGGAATGGTTTCTGACAAAGCACTGGAGAGTACTGAACTGGCCGGTAATGAGTCCAGATCTCAGTCCCATAGAGCACTTGTGGAGAGATCTCAAAACAGCAGTTGGGAAAAAAAACCCTTCCAATCTGAGAGACCTGGAGCAGTTGGTGAAAGAAGAGTGTCCATAATGCCAGTAGTGAGGTGTAAGAAACTCATTGATGGTTACAGAAAACCATTGATTTCAGTTATTTTTTCCAAGGGGTGTGCTACCAAATATTAAATTGAGGGTGATATTAGTTGGGTGTACACAGTTAATAGAAGATATTAGAGGAGTGTACACAGTACATAGGAAATATTAGAGGGGTGTGCACAGTACATAGGAGATATTAGAGGGGTGTACACAGTACATAGGAGATATTGGTGGGGGTGTGCACAGTACATAGGAGATATTAGAGGGGTGTACACAGTACATAGGAGATATTAGAGGGGTATACACAGTACATAGGATATATTAGTGGGGGTGAGCACTGTACATAGGAGATATTACTGGGTCTATACACTGTCACGGAGCTGGTCCTTCCTCCCCCATCCTCTAGGTTTGCTGCCTGCCACCCCCCACTCCTCAGTAGCCCCTCACTCTTCTGTCCCATCCATGCTGGGACATCTAGTCCTCCGTGTCTCTTACACAGGCAGCCCTCAGCAGCCCCTCACCCCCCTGTCCCTTGCAGCCTGGCCCCCTGCTGAGGGAATCCACAAACAGGCCCCCCTCCTCCCTTCCCCGTCATGCACATCTTCCATGCCAGAGGCTGTGTTGCCTGGGAGGATCTGGAGACCTGGGAGAAAGGACCCGTTGTCATGGTAACCCGACAGGAAGTTTCAGGTTACCACTGCAGCAGCAAGGCGCCCAGCTACCTACTTAAGAGAGAGCAAGGAAAACCCCTCTTGTGTTCTCCTGGCTGCATGTGTGTATGTGTGAGAAGGCTCTGCTGAGCGCCAGCTTCTCTCATATGACCATCCCCGTCCTCCTCCTCATCTCCCTGGCTGACCAGACTGTCCGTCTGCTGCTGGATCCTCTCCGGTGTGTGGGGTGAACTCTCTGCTGACTGAAACCTCTTCCCTGGCTGGACTTACCTCTTGTTCCCTGTGAGCCTGCGGACTGGACATTTTCCTTGGCTGGACTTACCTCTTGCTCCCTGTGAGCCTGCGGGCTGGACATTTTCCCTGCCTGGATTGAACTCTTTGTTGCCCGTGAGCCGAACAGACTTAACCCTTCCCTGCCTGGAACTGCCTGTGTGGATTAACCCTGTGTTGCTGGGTGTGGACTGTAGCCCACTGTGTCCTGCTCCCCGCATCCAGTAAGTGGACTAACCCCATGCTGCCCAAAAGACTGAGCCCAATTCTCCCCAGGAACCTGAAGTCCCACAAAGCTACCCTGCCCTTGCCTTACTACACCCTGTGGATTACCATACCCCTGTTGTTCCATATTGCCTCCCAAAGAACTGTACTGTGTTACTGTGTCCGGAGTGGATCTGCGGACTAACAAACTGTTGTCTGTACCCCAAAAACATCCCCAATAAACGCCGCGCGTTGGGTTCCGTGCAATCTGTCTCTGTGTGCTCTCTGGTTCTCTTGACAACTGGTTGGCAGCGGCGGGACGAGAGCACTCGAGATGGCAGATGATAGATCAGAGCTTCAAAGCACAAGCGGCAAGAGCTCTGGGGTCATCTGGTATGAGGGTATGAGGAAGAGATGGACATTCTAGGGGAGGATGCCACCATAGATAGAAAGATGGCGGCCATTGAAAAGGCTCAAAAGAGACAAAAAGAGTGGGAAGCTGCAAAGAATCAAGCAGCTGCTCCTGTGGTTGTACCTGTGGCATGGGAGAACCAGAGAATATCCAGGAAGGACTTTAAGCCCTACCAAGAGCACACCGGAGATGTGGAAGGGTTCTTCCAGGACTTTGAATATCAGTGCGAACTACTGGAGGTCCCACCCACAGACTGGACTCGCCATGTGGTAGGGCTGCTTGACGGAGGGGCTGCTGATGCCTACCGAATGATGGACCCCCACAAAAGACGGAACTATGAGGAGATAAAAAGGGCCGTACTGGACTACTACGCGGTCTCATCGGAGTAATATCGGGCCCAGTTCCGGACTAACCCCCGCCTCCCAGAGGCCTCCTTCAAAATGTTTGCGCACAAGTTGTCGGTAGCCTGCCCCTGGTGGCTGGAAGGAGAGAAGGCAACCTCCCCTGAGCAGATCATCCAGGCCATCCTGAAGGAACAATTCCTTTTCAAGTGCCCCCCCGAGCTGCGACAATGGGTGCGTGAGCAGAAACCTGCCACCCTGGAAGAAGCTGCAGCCTTAGCGGATGAGGCGCTCCTCATTAACCCACAATGGAAGATGCCCAATCCTACATCAGTGCCCTACAAGGCTCCCCATCGCCGGATGCCCCCACAAACAGTGCCAGCGCTACAGCCCCTACTCCAACTCCATTCAGCCACCTTGCAACGGGGCCCCAGGCCGGCCTTAGATAGGCGGTGTTTTGGCTGTGGACAGATTGGTCACTACCAGGCCAGCTGCCCCGCCAAGAAACAGACTCTCGGGCCTAGCTTGCCCTGGCCAGTACATTTTGTGGATCGGTACCAGGCTCCCGAGGATTTGCCACCACCCCCTTCAGACTGGGATCTCGCTCCCGCAGACAAGGGCACCCCCCAGGAGTCTTTGGCCTACAGCCGGGGGAGGCCCCTACCCAGAGCCTCCAAGGAAAACACTTGCAAGAGGTCACTGTGGATGGACAAAAGGCGGTGGGCTTCATAGATTCAGGGGCCTTCCTCACCATTGTGGACCCCTGAGTGGTGCACCCTAAAGCTGTGCAGCCTGGCCCTTGGATAGTGATTCAACTAGCAGGGGGCACCAAACGCTTTAGCCCACGTGCTACTGTCGATCTGGACTATGGCTTGGGGCCTAAATGCTGCAACGTAGGTGTAATGGGAGGACTGCCTGTAGATGTGCTTCTTGGGAATGATGTGGGCAATCTTCAATGCCACTTTGTGGGAGCCGTCACACGAAGTCAGGCCTGCCGGGAAACCGCTGAGAGGAAGGAGGCCCCCCAGCATGTGGATGGACCTCCGCTGCCCGCGGTAAGTGACTCAACTTCCACTGCTGACAATACTGGGGTGACATGGGACTGGGACAAGTTTCACGGGGGACTTAGCCACTGACCCTACTCTGACAAGCTTCTGGGCCCGAGTAGGGCTGACTGGTCCTGGAACCGGCAAAAGAATAGTACAGGAAAATGGGTTGCTGTACCGAGTGGTGGAGACCAACACTGAAAGGGGGGCCTCAGACCGTGGCTAAACAGCTGATAGTTCCCCAACAATTCTGGACCCAACTGCTACACCTTGCCCACGATATTCCCATGGCTGGGCATCAGGGAAAGCTACAGACCGAAAAGAGGTTGGCCCAGGCCTTCTATTGGCCTGGGATGCCCCAATCGGTAGCTCGCTACTGCCGTACCTGCGGTACCTGCCAGCGACATGGAAGAACGGGTGGACTTCGGACCCCTCTACAGCCCCTACCCATCATTGAGGAGCCGTTCCAACAAGTAGCTATTGACATTCTGGGCCCCTTAGCTCGCCCCAGCAAATCCGGAAAGCGGTACATCCTGACCATTGTGGACTATGCTACTCATTATCCCGAAGCAGTCGCCCTGACCAGCATCACAGCCCCAAAAGTTGCAGAAGCCATGGTTACCGTCTTCACACGAGTGGGCTTCCCTGCTAAAATCCTGTCAGATCAGGGGACTCAGTTCATGTCAGACCTTGTTCAGTCCCTCTGGCAGACCTGTGGAGTGCTGGCCATCCGGACAACCCCCTATCACCCCCAGACCAATGGACTGTGTGAATGCTTCAACGGGACCTTGAAGGCCATGCTACGGGCCTTTGTAGACCTAGAGCCAGACTGGGAAAGATACCTGCCCCACCTCCTCTTTGCCTACCGGGAGGTGCCCCAGGAATCTACCGGATTTTTCCCCTTTGAACTGCTGTATGGGCGGAAAATCCACGGCCCCCTGACCCTGCTGAAGGAATACTGGGAGGGTCAACTACCAGATACCGGGGTCCCTGTGGTGCCCTATGTCTTGGAACTGCGTGAAAAGATGGGACAACTAGCCGGCCTCGCAGCTGACCATCTCCAAGCACCCCAGGCCCACCAAAAGACATGGTATGACCGCAAGGCACGCACATGGGAGTTTACTGAGAACCAACAGGTCCTCATGATTGTCCCAAATCCCCAGAACAAATTGCAAACCACATGGGAGGGACCCTTCCGTGTCATTAGGAAAGTAAATGACACAAACTATATTCTCGGACTAGATGATCGGGGGAGATGGCAGAAAATGGTGCATGTCAACATGATCAAGGAGTATCATGACTGAAACCCCCTTGTTATGGCCGTCTGTCCAATACCCTCTGAGGAGGAGGAAGAGGCCGTACCGGACCTCTTGGAAGCAGCGCGCCATCCAACTGACGTTCACCAGGTGCCCCTGAGTCTGCAGCTGAACCCGGGGCAACAGAGGGCCATGAATGCTGTCCCTGGCCAGCGCAGTTCCGCTTTTTCATCCCGCCTGGAAAGACCACTATCACCACTCACCATGTGGAGATCCTGGGAACTCGGCCCCTCCAACAAGCCCCATATCGTGTCCCCGAAACCGTTAAGAACACTATGAGACAGGAACTGAACAAAATGCTGGATCTGGGAATTATTAAGCCCTCCCAGAGCCCCTGGGCCTCTCCTGTTGTTCTTGTCCCCAAGAAAGATGGTAGCATCCGCTTTTGTGTTGACTACTGACGCCTCAAAGACCACACGGTTAGTGACGCCTACCCGATGCTCCGTATCGATGACCTGCTGGACCAGCTGGCTGGAGCCCGCTATGTCACTACTCTAGACTTGAGCAAGGGCTACTGGCAAATCCCCTTATCTGCAGAGGGTCGGGAGCGCTCTGCCTTCATCACCCCCTTCGGCCTGTTTGAGTTTCTCAACATGCCTTTTGGCATGAAGAATGCTCCTGCCACCTTCCAGAGCACAGTGGACCAGCTGCTGCGGGGCTGTCATGACTTTGCCTGCGCCTACCTGGATGACATCGCCATCTTTAGCAAAACATGGGAAGACAACCTCCAGCATATGGGATTTGTCCTGGACTAAATTGCAGGGGCCAACCTCACCATTCGACCAGACAAGTGCCAGATGGGGATGGCGGAGGTGCAATATTGAGGACACCGGGTGGGAGGGGGTAAACTGCGCCCAGAACCAGCTAAAATAGAAGCCATTAGGGAATGTCCCACCCCCCAGACCAAGAAACAGGTTATGGCGTTTCTGGGCACTGCTAACTATTACCGCAAATTTGTTCCTCATTTCAGCACGATTGCGAAGCCCCTCACAGATCTCGACAAGAAGGCCATGCCCCGGATGGTAACCTGGACCCCGGCCTGCCAGACCGCATTTGATCGGCTGAAGGAGGCCCTTTCCCATGACCCCATCCTAGCAGCGCCCAACTACCAGCGAAGGTTCCTTGTGCAGACGGACGCCTCCACTTATGGGCTGGGGGCCGTCCTCAGCCAGGTAAATGAGGAGGGGGAGGAGCACCCTGTGGCTTTCCTTAGCAGGAAACTATTAGGCCGGGAGGTGGCCTATGCCACCATAGAGAAGGAGTGCCTGGCCATAGTGTGGGCGTTGAAGAAACTTCAACCCTATTTGTATGGCTGGGAGTTCACCATCCTCAGGGACCATAACCCCCTCACCTGGCTGAATCGGGTCTCCGGGGATAATGGCCACCTCTTACGATGGAGCCTGGCCTTACAACCCTACAATTTCACTATCCAATACCGACGGGGAAGCCATTACCACAATGCAGATGGGCTGTCCCGTCAGCAAGACCCCCAGTAAATGCAGTCCACAAGTGCCTCTACGGGAACCTGTTGAGGTTCCCCTGGCGGCACTTGTAGAATGGAGGGGGGAGGGGTTGTCATGGAGCTGGTCCTTCCTCCCCCATCCTCTAGGTTTTCTGCCTGCCACCCCCCACTCCTCTGTAGCCCCTCACTCTTCTGTCCCATCCATGCTGGGACTTCTAGTCCTCCGTGTCTCTTACACAGGCAGCCCTCAGCAGCCCCTCACCCCCCTGTCCCTGGCAGTCTGGCCCCCTACTGAAGGAATCCACAAACAGGCCCCTCTCCTCCCTTCCCCCTCATTCACATCTTCCCAGGCTCCATGCCAGAGGCCGTGTTCCCTGGGCGGGTCTGGAGACCTGGGAGACAGGACCCATTGTCATGGTAACCCGACAGGAAGTTTCAGGTTACCACTGCAGCAGCAAGGCGCCCAGCTCCCTACTTAAGAGAGAGCAAAGAAAACCCCTCTTGTGTTCTCCTGGCTGCGTGTGTGTATGTGTGTGAGAAGGCTGTGCTGAGCGCCAGCTTCTCTCATACGACTATCCCCCGTACTCTTCCTCATCTCCCTGACTGACCGGACTGTACGTCTGCTGCTGGATCCTCTCCGATGTGGTGTGAACTCTCTGCTGACTGGAACCTCTTCCCTGGCTGGACTTACCTCTTGTTCCCTGTGAGCCTGTGGGCTGGACATTTTCCCTGGCTGGACTTACCTCTTGTTCCCTGTGAGCCTGCGGGCTGGACATTTTCCCTGCCTGGATTGAACTCTTTGTTGCCCGTGAGCCGAACAGACTTAACCCTTCCCTGCCTGGAACTGCCTGTGTGGATTAACCCTGTGTTGCCGATGTGGACTGTAGCCCTCTGTGTCCGGCTCCCCGCATCCAGTAAGTGGACTAACCCCATGCTGCCCAAAAGACTGAGCCCAATTCTCCCCAGGAACCTGAAGTCACACAAAGCCACCCCGCCCTTGCCTTACTACACCCTGTGGATTACCATACCCCTGTTGTTCCATATTGCCTCCCAAAGAACTTTACTGTGTTACTGTGTCCGGTGTGGATCTGTGGACTAACGGAACTGTGCCCCAAAAACTTCCCCAATAAACGCTGCACGTTGGGTTCCGTGCAATCTGTCTCTGTGTGCTCTCTGGTTCTCTTGACACACAGTATATATTAGATTTCATTGGGTCTATACACAGTACATAGGAGATATTACTGGGGGTGTGCACTGTATATAGGAGATATTAATGGGGGTGTGCACAGTATACAGGAGATCTCATTGGGGGTGTGCACAATATACAGGAGATATCAGTCGGGGTGTGCACGGTATACGGGAGATATCAGTGGGGATGTGCACGGTATACGGGAGATATCAGTGGGGGTGTGCACACTATACCGGAGATATCAGTGGGGGTGTGCACACTATACGGGAGATATCAGTGGGGGCATGCACTGTATATAGGAGATATCAGTGGGGGTGTGCACTGTATATAGGAGATATCAGTGGGGGTGTGCACGGTATAGAGGAGATATCAGTGGGGGTGTGCACGGTATACAGGAGATATCATTGGGGTTGTGCACCGTATACAGGAGATATCAGTGGGGGTGTGTACGGTATATAGGAGATATCAGTGGGGGGTGTGCACGGTATATAGGAGATATTAGTGGGGGTGTGCATGGTATATAGGAGATATTAGAGGAGTGTGTGCACAGTATATGAGATATCAGTGGGGGTGTGAACAGTATATAGGAGATATCAGTGGGGGTGTGTATGGTATACAGGAGATATTAGTGGTGGTGTGTACTGTATATATGAGATATTAGTGGTGGTGTGCACGGTATACGTGAGATATCAGTGGGGGGGGGGGGTGTACGGTATACGGGAGATATCAGTGGGGGTGTGTACGGTATATAGGAGATATCAGTGGAGGTGTGCACAGTATATGGGAGATATCAGTGGGGGTGTGCACTGTATATAGGAGATATCAGTGGGGGTGTGCACTGTATATAGGAGATATCAGTGGGGGTGTGCACAGTATATAGGAGATATCAGTGGGGGTGTGCACTGTATATGGGAGATATCAGTGGGGGTGTGCACTGTATATGGGAGATATCAGTGGGGGTGTGCACTGTATATGGGAGATATCAGTGGGGGTGTGCACTGTATATAGGAGATATCAGTGGGGGTGTGCACAGTATATGGGAGATATCAGTGGGGGTGTGCACTGTATATAGGAGATATCAGTGGGGGTGTGCACTGTATATAGGAGATATCAGTGGGGGTGTGCACAGTATATAGGAGATATCAGTGGGGGTGTGCACTGTATATGGGAGATATCAGTGGGGGTGTGCACTGTATATGGGAGATATCAGTGGGGGTGTGCACTGTATATGGGAGATATCAGTGGGGGTATACAGGAGATATCACGGAGCCTGTGCACGGTATACAGGAGATATGAGTGAGGTGTACACGGTATACAGTGAGGTGTACACGGTATACAGGAGATATCACGGAGCCTGTGCACGTTATACAGGAGATATGAGTGAGGTGTACACGGTATACAGGAGATATGAGTGAGGTGTACACGGTACATGATAGTGGCGGGCTCCGGAACACTGTGTAGGACACACACCACACTCTCCCCTCTGTCTATGCACAGACAATCCTGGCGGAGTAGGCGGGGACTTTGGACCGGAAGCCGAGCTGTGGCCGCAGCGGAAGTGTGCTCAGGTGCTGAAGCCGGTGTTCTCATATTGTACAGAGCACGCCGGGAATCATGTCCAATCCGAGCCCGAGCAATAAGCCGTCCGACCCCGGCAATCCGCGGGTGTTCTTTGATATAGATGTTGGAGGGGAGCCAGGTGAGAATGAATGGACGCCATCTTCACCAGTCCGGCCAGTCATTGAATGGCATCTCCCCGAGACCTCTGGCCAGAGTGATGTGCAGGGGTGGGGGGCGCACAGGCCCAGCACCGTCCTCTGTGTGGGGGCTGGCTGGGTCTTGTAGTCCCTGTGTTGGTATAGGATGACCCCATGGTGTACGTGGAGTCGCTCAGCACACTGCCATGTGTGTCCTCCCCTCCATTGTGTGGTCTGTCCTAGTCCTCAGTGTAGAGCCATGCTTGGAATCAGAAGCACGTGGGCTGCACTAGTCCAGTATTTCTCGGTGTCCGCCTCCTGTATGTGGACAGTGTGATCTCATCATTACATAGGTCATGTCATTTCTGACAGTGACCCCCCATTGGGGAGATTACCCCTCACTTCCTGTCCTTTTGTTTCCATTACAATAAATGGGGGAAGGCCTTTCCAGGACAGGAAGGCACAGACAGCAGCGAAAACGTCACAAGTGTTACCCCTTCCCTATCCCCCAGATCATGTCAGACTTTGCCCCCACTAGAGAGATTTGCAGTCACTTTCTGCCCTGAAACAAGTGATGTTGGTGGAAGTAATAGGCTGAATTCACACTGACTTGCCATAAAATGCAGGGAAAATCTATGTACATTTCCATCCATTTTCAGTGCGTTTGGATGTGCTTTGATGCATGTTAAAATGCATTGCATTTTGTAGGATTTCCTGTGACATCACACCCTGTGGGTCACAAAAATCACAAAGCAATTTTTTTTTCTTTGCTTAATTGTGTAAAAAGGCAGTTTGAGCCTGTTTTCTCTGATCCTCCCCTTGTTCAAATTTCCAAGTCTCTTCTGATAAGACAAGCTGAACCCTAGCCATTCAGCACATGCTCAGTTTAGTGTGTTTTGCTAGTTTTTTTTTCTTGCATGTGATCAGCACTGTCCAGACAAGAGGTCAGGGGTTTTGCATCCTCCTAGAGCAGAAAGAAAACTCCTTCTACAAGCTTTAACCAGTACTCTGCTGAACACTGATAGAAGTCACATGACTGCTCTAACTGCTGATGAGAAAAGGTATTTAGCAGTTTATATTTACTAAAATTATTGCATTTCCATGTTCTGTGTACTGTGGGAGACCAGATATAGTGAATGCAGGGTCCTGGGTTTAGTAACACTTTAGTTGCATTGACCTGCCCTTTACATGTGTTGATCTTTGTTCACCCAGTGTTGTAGTGTGAACAGGACACATGCAAAACCGTTTCTTTTAGGTGTACCTGCATGTTAGAGCTGCGCTGAAATGCAGATCAACACGCTAGTGTGAATTTGCCATAAAGGAAAGGAAACACTGACAATGGGGGTCAGCAACTGGTCAGTCTCGCTCTCAGCGCTCACATTACAGCTGATTATCTCTGATTGGCTGAGTAGTGGAGTTGCAATTGACTGCCAAGTGTTTACCTGACCTTGGCATAGTGGACTGCTGCTAGAACCATAAGGGAGAACAATCAGTCATAATGGGGCACAGCAAGGGCTTCATAAAGGCAAGGTATGGGTGCTGCTATGACTCAGGGTGAGAACCTTGTTGGGTGTCATCTACACTTCATTGGTGTTACTTGTACTGACATCTGAGCCCCCCTGCATGCTGCAGTGACAGGCTGAACTCAGTCCCAGGGTTGGATCAGGGCCAGTATGTTCTGACCACAATGTAAACAGCCGTTTTGTGGTTTCTAGGTATGTAAAGCAGATTACAGAGAAGAATAACTTCCCAGCAAAATGTACTCATCTTTCTTCACTTCTGTGTAGCTCTGTTTAGCTACCAGGACAGAAAGCTGTGTAAGCTCCTAACTGAATATCTGAAGCTACACACATACCTTCCCTACCCCTATAACAGCACTGTACCTATTACTGGGCATGGAGGATTAAGTCACATGATCAACCATACCCTGTATACTGCGGAGGGCAATCTGACACTAACAGATGCTGGCTGAAAGGTATACTGACACTGATATCACCAGCGGCACTAATACAGTGATAATGCTATACACTGTAACAACTAATAACACTGGCTGGAAAGGGGTTAAAATCTTGGGTTAATCGAGGGGTTAAGTGTGTTTCAAACAAGTGTTAATGTGTGCTGATTCTACTAAATATTTGTTTGTTCCTTCTCCCTGGTTTTCAGGGAGAAGAAACCGATTGCCCCCTCTGTATAGAGCCCAGTGTGCTTGTCAACATAGGGCTCTGGGCTGTGATTGGGTACAATTGATCTGCAGGCCTCATCCATGACTCATTGGCTGAAACCTGTTGACAAAATCCTGCTGTGTGAGATTTGGGAAGGGGGTGGGGGCGTGTTCTGAACCCAGAAGGAGCAGTCGGCGTATAGGTAAGTGATTGTGCCTGTTCGAGCCACCCGCCCGCAGTGATTTTACAAGTCGACAAGTAAAGTGTTAATCCTATGGGGTCCCTTGCCTGAGATCTTTGCTCCTCTTCTTCTTTGTGTGCCCCCATAGCAGGCCACTTGCTATGGGGAAACACTGTGTACTCGCTCCTGAGCTGGTTGTGTCTATGGAGTTGTGATCCACCCCCTACTTTCTCCTCACAGCATTTGATTTACAGCAGCAGGAGCCAATGGTTCCCACTGCTGCAAGAGTTCCTGTGTGAAGAGGGAGAGGGGAGAGAACAAATCCAGCCGTACACAGCTCTGGATTGATTGAGCACTCTGGTAAATATTTAGGGAGGTGAGGGAGGACAGAAATCCTTAAGATGTTTATCATAATGGAGGCAGTACATTAAGGTAAATAATGTTTTGTCTTTAGAAACACTTTAACGACTAACCTAACGGGCACTTTTACCCCCTTCCTGCCCAGGCCATTTTTCAGCTTTCAGCGCTGTCGCGCTTTGAATGACAATTACGCGGTCATGCAACACTACCCATATGAAATTTTTACAATTTGTTTTCCACACTAATAGAGCTTTCTTTTGGTGGTATTTAATCACCTCTGGGTTTTTTATTTTTTGCTAAACAAAGGAGAAAATACTAATTTTTTTTCTAAGATTCTATTATAAAATTTTGCAAACAGGTAATTTTTCTCCTTCACTGATGTGTGTTGATGAGGCTGCACTGATGAGCACTGATAGGCTGCACTGGTGGGTACTGATGAGGCTGCACTGGTGAGCATTGATGAGGAAGCACAGATTGGCAGCACTGCTGGGCACTTTTGGGGCTGCCCTGATAACCAGTGCCCTGATTACCAGTGTAGATGTCTCCTTTCAGACTTGCCGATTATCGGCAGTACTTTCCTCACACTGTGACAGCATGAGTTAAGTACTGCTAATAACCGGCAAGTGTATTTACGTGGTGATCAGCTGTGGTTGGACACAGCTGATCACTTGGTAAAAGGCTGCTGTGATTGGCCCTTTCCCATGTCCTGTGATCAGCTGTGTCCAAAGGATACAGTGGTCAGAGAACAAGGGGTGTGTGCCATGGGCGGGGGGGGAGTTTGGGAGGACATCATACGACACCCTCCCAGAACTGGAAGAATGCATTGTAGTCGTCATTTGGCTACAGCACAGTCTGGAAGAGGTTAATGTATGAGTGCTGGAACTGTCAGTAGCAGCACCCAAAGAAGGCCACTGCCAGTAAATTCGAGCTGTAAGTTACTAAGATTTGACCAGCAATAGGGTAATCAGTGTTTGGAGCTTATTTCTTTATGTGTCTATGGCAAAAACTTTTTTTTTTTTTTTTTGAAGTCTAATCTAAAATGCAGCATTACTGCCAGAAGCTCATAATAGGCATGATAAATGTGGTTGCTGAAACCAATTTTTCTAATTAATAAAATAATTAACAGGGATGGCTTTAATAACCAGTTTCCTTCATTTTTTTTAAAGTCCTATTAATAAAAGTAGTATACAAAAAAGGGAATTTTATTGTCTCCTCCAAAAAATATGACAAGATGGGGAAACCAGCAATAAAGGGACTGGTTAGATTATAAGAAGTAACAATTTCATTTTTTCAAATAGAGAGGGAACCCTGCATGTCTTGTTTTTCTGACTGTGCATTATAGTTCATTATATTTCTTATTTGACTGTCATTTATAGACGATGTATGCATTTTTTGTTTTTAGTTGGTCGTGTTGTGCTGGAACTGTTTGCAGATGTTGTTCCTAAAACAGCGGAGAACTTCCGAGCTCTGTGCACTGGGGAGAAAGGTATAGGGAAGACAACAGGAAAGCCTCTGCATTTCAAAGGATGCCCTTTCCATAGGAGTAAGTGTTTTTAAAGAAGGCATTTATAAGTTATGTTTTATCAAGAGATGCTTACTGTATCTAAAAAAAAAACAGTGTTTACTTTTTTCTTTTATTTACACTTTTATTTTATTTTTTTAGTTATCAAAAAATTCATGATTCAGGGTGGAGATTTCTCAAACCAAGATGGAACTGGTGGCGAAAGTATATATGGAGAGAAGTTTGAAGATGAAAACTTTCTTTATAAGGTAGCTGCAATATTACAAAGACTATTTTTGTTTTCTATTAATATAAAAATAAAGTGATGATAAAGGGAATTATTTTTTCTTAAATATAAGAAACATGTTATACTTACCTGCTCTGTGGATTGGTTTTGCACAGAGCAGCCCAGATTCTTTTCTTGGGTCTCCCACCTGCACTGCTGGCCCCTCTCGCCACGTGTCCCCAGAGCAAGCAACTTGCTATGGGGTCACCCAAGCCGCTGCTCTGCCTGTTGATTTATACACAGAGCTGCGTCTCGGCCCCATCTCTCTCTCCTCATTGGCCCATGGCTGTGATTGACAGCAGCGGCTCCAGCGAGAGTCCCTGGAGAGCCAAGGCTCTCGTGCACATTCCTGGATCGCGATGGGGCTCGGGTAAGTAAGTCCTGTCTGCCACTGCTGATGAGCACCCTTGTAGTTCATTGACACTTCCTCTTACACTTTCTAACAGCCCATACAGAGGTGTGGGAAGGAATGCTGGAGGGGGAGGGTACAGGAGCCCGACATTGCATCCGCCATCCACTGGTCGCAGACGCAATGCTTGGCAGATTCCTGGGGGAAATAGTAATAAGTGTGCGTCTTCTTTTTTTTTTTCCTTGCAAAATTATATGCATTTAATTTTTTCCTCAAAGGTGATCTTAGCCTTTTAACCACTTTAAGTCCAGTCCCTTCCACCCCCTTCCTGGCCAATTTTCAGCTTTCAGCACTGTCACACTTTGAGTGACAATTACTCTTGCATGACTGTACCCATGATATATTTTATCATTTTTTGAGACAGAGCTTTCTTTTAGTGGTATTTAATCGCCACTGGGTTTTTGTTTTTTTTTGCTATATTAATGAAAATAACTTTTTTTGCTTAGTTTGGTTAAGAAAGGATTATTTCTTTGCAAAATTTTATAAGTTTTAGGCAAAATGTACTCTGCTACATTTTTTGGGTAAACATAACCCAAAGCAATGTATATTTTTTTTTAGTCTGTAAGAAAGTCTACAAACTATGGGATATATATTTGAAAATTGAAAATACTGTAGAAGCACCGGTTATGTTACCAACGCATGCGCACTGCACTCTCAATGGTCGGCGTGCCGTCCGTTGAGCCATGCCGCTGCCAAAACTCTCTTCGCGCATGCACGGAAGTGACAACATCGCAGCTTGGCCAATCCAATGGCCACAGCTCGCGAACTCGAAAAGAAGACTGGGTGAAGATGGAAGCCTTGGGGAGCCATGACAGTGTTCCGCTGGATGGCTTCATTTTCAGGTAAGTCTTACATAATGTGCTAGTATGTGATGCATACTAGCACATTATGCTCTTAACTTGCAGGGAGAAGATTTTTTTTTTTTTAGAATTTTTTTGGGGGGGCGGTTTACTACCACTTTAAGACTGGATACTTCGAGACAAGAGCAGAGGCCTCCAGTGAGTTATGCTGCAGGTATATGGTTTGCTCAACTAACCCCTATTTGTGATTTAAATAAATGCAAGGAAACTGAAGTCAGAAATGTTTTGGTTAGGTCATTATTTTCCTAATAAATTATCTTGTGTTCATTTCTCTCTTCAGCATGACAGGGAAGGCTTGCTTAGTATGGCTAATGCAGGACCAAACACCAATGGCTCTCAGTTCTTCATCACAACTGTGACGACACCCCACTTGGATGGGAAACATGTTGTATTTGGCCAAGTGCTTAAAGGGTATGGCATTGTAAAAATGCTGGAAAATATTGAACTTCAGGGTGAACAGCCTAAGAAGGTAAGCTGCCATGCATAAGTATTTCTAAAATGAAACCTTGCAGTTTTAGTGAAATGTTACAGTAACATACAGTAAAACCATAAAATAAAAGTGAGAATGGAAATGGTAACCTTTCTAAATATTTGTTCTGGTCAACACCAGGACATGTAACCAGTGCATTGGTTAGGTGGTCTATGCTGAAGACCTGCTGTGACTGGCAGTTAGTGTTTCTTTGCCAGTTCCACTGAATCTTTCTGCAGGGACTTCATGGCCGGTGACTTGGCATTGGACCCTCTGCATAAAAGGGTTCTAAGGACAAACCTTTACATTTATTGAACATTTAAAAAAATTCTACTTTTTTAGTGAAGTTCCTGTATAGGAACTTGCTTTACGTTTCCACAGGTTATGCTGTCTATAATGGGCTGGTTTTGATAGACGATTGTCGCTTTTAACTAACCTAGTTTTCTTTTATTTATCAGCCATGTGTAATAGCAGAATGTGGAGATTTCAAAGATGGAGATGAGTTGGTCATGGCTCCTTCAGATGGTTCTGGTGACATTCATCCTGACTTCCCAGAGGACTCTGATGTTGAATTAAATGATGTATGTAATTTATGTAATTTTATACAAGTAAATAAATCTCTCATAAACAGTATTTTAAGTGTCTGGATGAGACCCATGTATGTAGATGGGAAAAGTACTACAGTGCACAAACATCTATGTACACATGGGTTATAGTTTGCCTAGAATACAACTCCTCCTTACTCTGCTTAACAGGTTGAAAAAATTGTCAGTATTGCTGAAGATGTCAAGAACATTGGGAATAGTTTATTCAAGTGCCAGAACTGGGAGATGGCAATAAAGAAATATAATAAAGCTCTAAGGTATGTTATGGTGTGCAAAAATGATTTACAGCTTACCTGGATAATAAATGCATTCTTCTAATTTTTAATGAATTGGCTAGGTGAGATGTTTGCAATCATGTATTTTACTCCTCACGGAGTTCAGGCACCATTTTTAAGTCTAAATAGAGAAGTCATCTTGGCAGTTGCCCCATATTTTAGGCAATAGGATGAGCTTGTGTTTGAACACTTATGTTGCAATAAGCTATCTCAGCCTGTTTGGGTAAGTATATGCAAATAGTTCCCTGCACCTTGGTTCTGGCATTGTGGCGGTTCTATCACTGGATTGAACAACCAAAACTCCTGTGCTTTTTGGTTGGTGGGGCTTGGTATCAAATTCTACATGGTGCCCTGAATAAGTATTCATTCCCTTGGCATTTTCCAAGTTTTTAATGTTTTTACAATAAAAAAGCTTTTTGCAAATTCAAGTTGTAAATATATCAATAAAAAAGAGAAATTGGAGTCCGTTCTTCCAAGTAGTGTTCAGCTGGGACCTAGGGGCTCCCTGGTTGCCTAAATACTGGTTTGAACATCAACATAAACACTTACTAGAGCTGCAGGTGTCTGCATTCTAGTTTTACTGTTTGTTTGGACACCTTATAGCATAATTGTAAAGTCATATTAATGTCCAATTTTTATCTTATTTTCTAGATATGTAGAGAGCTGTAAAGATGTCACCGGAGATGACAACATTTCAAAGTTAAATCCTATTGCTGTAAGCTGTAATCTGAATATTGGAGCTTGTAAGCTGAAAATGTCTGATTTCAGAGCTGCAATCGAAAGCTGCAAAGAGGTATTTTATTTATAACAGCATTACACAGACCATTCTGGGAAAGCCTTGGTGACTGAGTTATTTGAAATCAAACTCAGTTCGATTACAGTCCTTCACAAACTATGAGTCCACTGATCACTTATTACAAAGGTAAAAAAAAAAGTATTTTGGAGCTAACCAGCCGGCATTGAGTCAATATGTGGTTTTAGGAGAGCAGGGAAAATGTACCACCAATCTAAAACAATAGATGCTTTATTTAACTTGCAATGGCTACCTGGCTCCCTGGATTTCCCACGCCATACTTTGCCAGATAGGTACAGTGACTTTTTGGGGAAACCCGATAAATAAATGAAGTAAATGGCTCCAATGTTTTTTTTGTTTTTCATGTTGCCTATAAGTCCCAGACACTATTAGTGAAGGTGATAAAGTATCCAAAAACAATGACATCTTGTAGCCCAGTAATCTGTGGTTATGCCGCAGCAGCTGTAAGGAAGATCAGCAAGTTACTCCAGTTATATCCTGTACTATAAATTTTTACAAATTTGATTTATCAAAGATTGCATAGAATGAAGTTACTGTGTTTTAGAAAGAAATGCCTTTGCATGTTATATTTTTTGTTTCCCCCCCCCACAAGGCTCTTGAAATCGATCCCTCTAACACAAAGGCTCTTTATAGACGGGCCCAAGGTTGGCAGGGATTGAAAGACTATGAACAAGCACTGGTGAGTTATTACATTTTGAATATGTGTAGGCTTACAGTGCAATTCCTATGAAATGTGTGATGACTGATTCCTGTTCTGTTGTAGGAGGATCTTAAAAAGGCACATGAGTTTTCCCCAGAGGATAAAGGTACATTTTATGTTCGTTTTAGCTTGCGTCTGTGTGTAGAACTAACACTAAATGGAGAATTTTGAGCCTTTTGTAATTGTTAGCTAAACCAATTGACAGTGGCTTAGTTTGGGTGTTGATTTTCCTAGTCTAGGTACTTGCATATGCTATTTTCAGTGGCACCATTGTCTACATACTGAGCTACTAGGCAACCATGTCCTGTGTGAGTTAAATCACATAAAACTGTACAAGATAAATGTGTTGCTTTTTTTTTTTTTTCACTTTTACACACTTAAAAAATTTCAGTGGTAGAGTTTTGGTTTAAAGTATAACTAAAGGCAAAAATGTTTCTTTTGTTTGTTTGCAACAGAGTGAGCGGGATTAGAACCCCTCTCAGTTTTTATCGCTCTCTGTGCCCCTGTTAGGGAGATTCACTGTTTGTCCTATTTACCATTATCATTTGAAAGTTAAAGTAAAAGAAATTCCCAAATATTGGGTTGTCCCCAGAAAAGTAGTACGGGAGGGGAAATCTTCCAATGGGGACACTAGTTCTGGTTACTCAAGGGTACCCAAGGAATCCCCTTACTTTCTGTTTGGCTATGGAGCAGGAAGTGAAGAGAAATCTCCGCAATGGTACACAGATTGCGAAAAATCTGACAGGGGTTATAACCTTCCTTTGCACTGTCCAAAATAGAAGAAATGTTTTCCCTATAGTTCTACTTTATAGTGGGACTCCAGGCACATGTGTGGTGTGTTTTTGTTTTGTTTTTTTCTCCCAGGTGTGTATATAAAAGTTAACTGTGATGTGAATTTCATTGTCTGATCACTAACTTTTTGTTTGTGTCATATGCGACAGCTCCCTCTGTAGTTCAAGTGGTTCTAAAGTCTTGATTATTTTCTTTTTCTTACTTTTAAAATACTAAACAAATTTTACTCGCCTGGTCTGTGCTGCCCCGATTCTCCTCTTCTCAGGACCCCTGCAGGTGCTTCTGGTCTCTCCCTCTTGCTCCCAAGCTGTCTTGTGTATCTATGGGACACACAGAGTGTGGCTCAGTCCTGCCTCCTGCTCTCTCCTCACTGGCTGTAGCAGCAGGAGCCAGTGAGGGTCTCAGCCAGTGAGGAGAGAGAGATCCGGGAAAGCCTCTATTCTAGTGCACATCTTTGGATTGGGATCAGGATTAAGTAAATATTGGGGGGACGACGACGACTGCACACTGAAGGTCTTTTTCTTCATTCATAGAATGCATGAAGGTAAACCTTCACCCTTTAGAACCACTTTCACCCCACTGCAGCTCATGCTATTGTCTTTTATCTGCACTTCTTTTTCTAGGTCCATTCACAGAGTGCCTTGTATTTTATGAAAGGTACATAGAATACCAATCATTTTGTGAAGGCCCAAGGAGAGGTTAGGAGGGGCAGGTAAAAGTCACTAGCATGGGTCAAAATTACAAAGGGAACTGTAATATGCAATGTAAATGAATATGGTGACGGGACTTAAAACTAGTCACTGGCAGACACTGTATAAACCAGCATTTGGATCTATAACACAGGGCTTAAAATTTCAAGTCCTGAGCTACTAGCCAGGCCTTAAGAGTTACTTGCCACCAGTTGCCCCACCCAACCCCTACCCTGCTACACCCCTAATTCCGCCCCTAAACACGCCCCTTTATAAATTATTTCATGAAATTACACTGTTAAATGTTACCCACATTACATCAGAGTCCCCCCACATTACATCAGGTCCTCCAATGTCCCCCTAAACACTCCATCATATTTAGACCATGCAGGCGTTTTCATTGAATTGAGTGCTGGCATTGGCATGCTGAGCAAAGTTGGCATCTGCTTGCTGCATAGGTTTTTTGGGCACCTGGCAAGCTGGAGTAGAATTTTGACACACCTAGGATCTGTTGGCTACTGCAGCTAGTTTATGTACCATTTACAAGGGCTGTCTGCATAGGAACTACTACATCTACTTTTCCTTTCATTTGGGCCAAGCTGGCACAAATGATCAGTTCCCTTTACTAATTGATGCAGCTGTCTATCTGCTGCTGGAACAAAATCGAGTTGGGTAAAGAGCTGGTGAAGCCTTTTGTTCACTCTGTACATGCAATGTATACAGCGGGGGACATCAATTTGTGCTTTCAAGTAGAACTAAAGCAAAACTTTTTTTTTTTTTCTTTCATTTTGGATAGAGTAAGGGAGACCAGTAATCCCTGTCAGTGTTTCTTTTTGTTTTTTCTTGCTATCTGTGTCCTATTGGGGAGATTCCTCTTCTTTCTCTCCCCCCCCCCCATCCATAGGCAAAACAGGAAGTGAGGGGAAGTCCCTCCAAACTGAGGGAATCCTGGTTGTTACCAGAGATAGTGTCTTCATTGGAAGATTTGCTCACTATTCCTGTTATGGTGACAACACGACATTTTAGGATTTTCTTTCACTCTCTGTGATAACTGTAACCAGGACAAATGGGGTGAATCTCCCTAATGGGGACACAGATGGCAATAAAAACCTGACAGGCGTTCTTAATTCCTCTCCACTCTATCCAAAACTAAATGTTTTATCTTTTATACTTTAAACCTTGTCTCCATGCCACACAGTATTGATTTGATGCCATGTTTGTGGTAGTAGGATTCTGCTTTATATAGTGCAGACCAGCACTTCGTGTTATGACTTGGAATTCTGAGCAGGTTTTGATCTGTTGCCAGGTTCATTTACCCGAATACGGTCTTTGCTGTATATAATGTAATTTGGTCTGTGACTTATTGGGAAATGTTGCTATAGATGATGGATTGCTGTCATCATTTTCTTACTGCCACAGTATGTTCTGTCCTTTCACCTGATCTCTGTTCTTGCAGCTATCAGCAGTGAAATCCTTCGGGTCAAGCACAGAATCAAAGAACAGAAGGAAAAAGAAAGAGCTGTCTATGCAAAAATGTTTGCATAACTATGTTTACATTAAACTGGGCATGCAGAGTTCTGAAATCTATGGTATCTGGGTGCAAAAGAGCTGTATGCGGCAACCCTGTGATATTAAACCAAAAACTTTTTCATAGGTTTTCAACACAGGTGTGATGTTTCACCTAAGTGTTATTGACGGTTTACATTTTTTTGGCTATCTTTTAATATTTTTCTTTTGTGACACTGCATGAACTATGCAAAAAGTGATATGTGCAGTGTAACATTTAATTTGTGATTTGGCTTCTGTTAGTATTGCTTAGTCTTATTTTGTGTGACAGTGAAGGAGGAAGGCTTATTGTTTCCTGTGTACCTTTTTTAGAGGGCAATGACAGTTCTGTGTTAATAGCATAATGTGATTTTGCTCATAAACATGAGTAAAGATTAAACCTGTTACTGTCTTTCTTAATAAAGACTGTTACTGCTCTATGTGTTTTTGTTTTGTACACCTCAGTGTGTCAGATTTAACACGGCTGAGTTTGAGCTTATTGATGTTTCAGTAATATTGAGGAAAGGAGTTTTACACTACTGTTTACAAAAATGACAGCAAAAATTTTAGAGCGGTTAATTTCCTCTTATTAGCCCTTGGTTAAATGGAGAACTGTTTAAAAGCTGGTATCTGTGTTTAGCAGTGGCCTGATTAGGGACTGGGTGCTACCGTATGATACTCATTCTGCATGACTTACTGTATTCCCTATCAGTGTTTGTTTATCCGCTTGTCTACCAAGGTACTGTATGTTTATACACATCGTGGTAGACAAGTGGTTTAATAGAGCTGGCGAAGGGATTTCTAATAAAAGTGGCTGGGTAGCTAAAGAGCCGCCCAACCACTTGTACAGGGCTCTCAAAGGGACATCCGTTCCCTGATTCCCTCCTCTGACTAACGACCTTGGAAGCAACATGTATTACGTCACCCCTGGGGTCACAGCTGTCATTCCTTGTTAATGTAGCCAAGAATGCAGCTATTTAAGCCCGACCTGTGTTTTGAATAGCTGCATTGTAGGGCAGGGGAGGCATTGGGGGTGTAATAGACTCTTATTAGCCCTTTGGTTAAATGGAGCACTGTTTAACCACTTGCCTACCGGACACTTATACCGCTTTCCTGCCCAGGCCAGTTTTCAGCTTTTCAGTGTTGTTGCACTTTGAATGACAATTGCACAGTCATGCAACACTGTACCCATATGAAATTTTTTTTTTTTTTTTTTTAAACCGCTTTCTTTTGGTGGTATATAATCACCTCCTGGGCTTTTTTTTTTTTTTTTTTTTTTGCTAAACAAACCAAAAACAACTGAAAATCTTAAAAAAAAAAGTTTTTCTTAGTTTTCGTAATAAAATTTTGTAAATAAGTGATTTTTCTCCACTGATGTGCACTAATGAGGCTGCGGTGATGGGCACTGATAGGCTGCACTGATGAGGAGGCACTAGTAGGTGGCACTGATGGGCATTGACAGGCATCACTGATGGGCATTGAAAGGCAGCACTCATATATGGCATTGATAGGTGGCACTGACTGACACTGATAGGTGACACTGAAAGGCAGCTCAGATGGGTACTAGTAGGCACTGATATGTGGCATTGATGGGCAATGACAGCTGGCATTGATGGGCACTGACAGGTGGCACTGGCGGGGCTACACTGATCATCAGGGCACACTGATTATCATTGTAGATGTCCCCTCCGAGGAATGCCGATTACCGGCGTGACAGCTCCTGAGGAGAGAAATGCAGATAACTAGCATTTCCCTATTTTACATGTGATCAGCTGTGATTGGACACAGCTGAACACATGACCGAGCCGACATCTTCTGCTCTTTCCATTGATCGGTGATCCACTGTGTCTGAGGGACACAGCGCACCGCCGATCGCCGCGCTGCTTGCTCCTGGAGCCGCGCATGCACAGTTAGAGTGGGAGGACGTCAAATTATGTCCTCCCAGAACGAGAGAACCACCTTGCGCCCATCATTACCTTATATGGTGGGTGGGAGGCGGTTAAAAGCTGGTATTTGTGTTTTAGCAGTGGCATAAAGAGTACCTGTCACCTGCCCATGGTATCCTATAGGATATCCCATACATTGGCCATGCTGACATCACTCCAGCAAGAGTAGAAGTTCATTATAAGCTACCCGGAGGAAACCCATGCAGGCACAGGGAGAACATGCAAACTCCAGGCACATGGTGCCGTGGTTGGGATTTGAACCAACAACCCTAGTACTGCCAGGCGGAAGTGCTAACCATTTAGTCACTGTGCTGCCCAATATTTTAAGGAGTGTTTTAATCTTTGTGAATTGCCTGTTATTTATGTATATATGTGTGCAGTAAATTCACCTGATACTTGTGGTAATCAAGCAAATAATGCATGGTACTGAAAATACTGCATATCTTATGATTTTGTGACTTGAGCCTACTGTGTAGTAGAGATGCACGCAGATGCAAGGTTTGGATAGATGAAGAGGGATGAGGCACTGTATGCAACAGAAGGCCAAAACACATTGCATATAGTAATTAGGCATAAGTCATTGCATATAGAAGACAAAAATGTGAAGGTTATGTAGACCACCTTCTTCTGAAGGATTCATCCACATAACTATGTGCCAATGTCCAAACAACTATCCAGATGTTTTAGGGCTTCGGCTGGGTTATCGGCCTTTACAATTCTACTTTGTGGCCTTCTCCTTGTCTCAAATATTTCAGCCTCATTCTGGACATGGCCCACTCAGAGCTTTTCCTTCTGGCAAATAACGTGCCTCTGTTTAACAGTCCATGCTTGGACCCTAAAGGATAAGTTCACCTTATCTAACATGTTACAACCGTATTCAGGGTATAACATGTTACTGCTGAAGCTGCCCATAAGTCCCTGCTGTAACAGCAGTCCGGGGATCTTCTCCCCATGTCTGCTGTCATAATTCAAAAAAGAGCCATGCCCAGCTCTGTCACTCACAGTAATCTATGAATGGGAAACTACAACTACCGGCGGCCTTTTGCAGCTGTCTGGTTTTAGCTCTCAATAAACTATGGCGCTATTGAGCACAGTGGTAGTTCAGAGACTGCAGTTCCTCTTTAAGATCAAAAAGACACCCATCTGTGAGATTCTCCAGGAGGGTCCTGGGCATTATGGTAGCCTCCTTAGAGGCTAGTCCTTTTGCTCAGGACCATGCAAGGCTTCCTTAGCACAACATTCTGTTGGTCTTGAACAAACACATTCCCTTTCTTGATCTTTCCATGCTTTTCTCTAGTCAAGGAAGGAACTATCTAGTTTGGTGGATTTCCAACCCAACCTTGGAAATGGAGAAGTTCTTTCTTCCATGCTCATGGATGATAGCAAGAGATGCTAGCCTCACAGACTGGGAAGGAGTGTTCCAATCTCTCACAGTTCAAGGAACCTGCCCCCAAGGCCAGCATAGCTCCCCATCAACATCCTAGGGCTCATAGCAAACAAAACTAGCTTTGAAACACTGGACCCCTTTTTTCAGGGACATCCAACCAGGGTGCAAATGGACAACACAGTAGTGATCTATATCAATCATGTGTGGGTACCAGGAGTCAATTGAAGGAAATAAGTCTGATTCTCTCCTGGGAAGAGAGCCACAGTCATGGTTCTGGGAGACAACAGCTGGTCTCTTCCAAACAGGCCAGATCTACTGTATCAAGGCCTCCTGCCTCAGTGCCAAAAATTGAATTAAATACTGTACATACTACCATAGCTGGATATATTTCGCCTGGTGTGAACACAGGCTCTTTAACCCCAGAGAATATTCTGTCATAATACACTCCCTGTAACAATGTTACTAGTTGGCCCACTCAGGTTTTCCTTCAGGCAAATAACGTGCCTCTTTTTAACATTCTATGCTTGGACTGCAGCTGCCCATAAGTCTTCTCCCCGTGTCTGCTGCAATAATTCAGAAAAGAGCCCTGCCCGGCTACGTCACTCGCTCACAGAGCAGTCAGTGCATGCTGAAGTGCAAAGTGTGCAGAAGTCACCGGTAACAACCTTCAAACTTTGTGTGGCCTTCAGATTAGCACAACAGTGTGTAGAGAGCTTCATGGAATGGGTTTCCATGGTCCAAGCAGCTGCATCCAAGCCTTACATCACCAAGTGCACTGCAAAGCATCAGATGCAGTGGGGTAAAGCACGCCATCACTAGACTCTAGAGCAGTGGAGACCTGTTCTCTGTCTGGCAATCTGATGGACATGTCTGCATTTGGCGGTTGCCAGGAGAACGGTACTTGCCTGACTGCATTGTTCCAAGTGTAAAGTTTGGTGGAGGGGGGATTATAGTGTGGGGTTGTTTTTCAGGGGTGGGGCTTGGCCCCTTAGTTCCAGTGAAGGGAACGCTTAAGGTGTCAGCATACCAAAGCACTTTGGACAATTTCATGCTCCCAACTTTGTGAGAACAGTTTCTCAGTTTCTCACCAGTGCACAAAGCAAGCTCCATGAGGACATAGATGAGCGAGTTTGGGATGGATGAACTTGACTAGCCTGCACAGAGTCCTGACCGCAACCCGATAGAACACCTTTGGGATGAAGTAGAGTTGAAGCTGCGAGCCAGACCTTCTCGTCCGACATTGGTGCCTGACCTCACAAATGGGCTTCTGGAAGAACAGTCAAACGTTCCCATAGACCAGTGTTTCTCAACTCCAGTCCTCATGGACCCCCAACAGGTCATGTTTTCAGGATTTCCCTCAGATGAAACAGCTGTGGTAATTACTAAGGCAGTGAAACTGATCAAATCACCTGTGCAAAATAATGGAAATCCTGAAAACATGACCTGTTGGGGGTCCATGAGGACTGGAGTTGAGAAACACTGCCATAGACACACTCCTAAACCTTGTGGGCATCCTTCCCAGAAGAGTTGAAGCTGTTATAGCTGCAAAAGGTGGGTTTTGAACCCTATGGACTAAGACTGGGATACGATCAAACTTCATGTGCGTGTAAAAGCAGGCGTCCAATACGTTTGGCAATATAGTGTAAATTGCAGTAGCTCTTTGTGAAATCAAAGATCTAAGGGACAGGCCTGCTGGCTGTGTAAGTATTTACTCACTCTTTTTACAGAAAGCCATTTTTCCTAGGACAAACTCGATTTAGATGGTAGGCAACAACTACTTACACAGTCCACAGTGGTAAATCCATAAAATATTAGGGGCTCTAATGAGTACTTGACCTTCCATTTTAAATAGTTTAAAAACCAGATGAGACACAGACATAATTTGTATAATATGCCTCCACAATGCACCTCTACACTTTCTACCTGTATGTGATTTAAAGGCTAGGTTCACCTTTAGCAACATGTTACACCCATAATCACCGGTATCTCCCCTCAATTTGGGAACGAATAAACTAAAAAATCCTGTCTGCCACTGCAGCAATTTTATTAATGAACTACAAAAGTGTTAATTAGCGCCTTTGTAGCCCATTGACACTTACTACGGTTCAGTAACTGCCCACACAGAGGTAAGGGCAGAGATCTGTACAAAGTGTCTGCAAGAGAAAAAAATAAATACATTTTTTTATTTGGAAAAACATGCATTTATTTAGTTCTTTTTACACAAAGGTGAATGTAGCCTTTAAAGTTGTCTCTGTGTAACCTATTAATGCCTATCTCCATGCAAATATACACTGCTCAAACAAAATTAAAGGAACACTTTGAAAACATATCAGATCTCAATAGGGCAAACTATCATGCTGGATATCTGTACTGATATGGACTGGGTAATGGGTTAGGAACATAAGGATGCCCCATTGTTTGATGAAATAGATCAACCTACAGAGAACTGAATTCAAAGACACCCCAAAAATCAAAATGAAAAAATGATACAGCAGGCTAGTCCATTTTGCTGAAATTTCATTGCAGCAACTCAAAATGGTACTCAGTATTTTTTATGGCTGCCCCATGTGCTTGTATGCATGCCTGACAATGGCGGGGCATGCTCCTAATGAGACGACAGATGGTGTCCTGGAGTATTTCTTTCCAGATCTGGACCAGGGCATCACTGAGCTCCTGGACAGTCTGAGGTGCAACCTGGTAGTGTCGGATGGACAGAAACATGATATCCCAGAGGTGTTCTATTGAATTTAGGTCAAGCGAGTGTGGGGGCCATTCAATGGTATCAATGCCTTCATCCTCCAGGAACTGCCTGCATACTCTTGCCACCTGAGGCTGGGTATTGTGCACCAAAAGAAACCCAGGACCCACTGCACCAGCGCAGGCTCTGACAATGGGTCCAAGGATTTCATACTGATACCTAATGGCAGTCAGGGTGCCATTGTCTAGCCTATAGAGGTCTGTGCATCCCTCCATGGATATGCCTCCCCAAACCATCACTGACCCACCACCAAAACAGTCATGCTGAACGATGTTATAGGCAGCATAACATTCTCTACATCCTTTCATGTCTCTCACATGTGCTCAGGGTAAACCTGCTCTCATCTGTGGAAAGCACAGGGTGCCAGTGGCAGACCTGACAATTCTGGTGTTCAATGGCAGATGCCAATTGAGCTCTATGGTGCCAGGCAGTGAGGACATCGGGCCCTTAGGCCACCCTCATGAAGTCTGTTTCTGGTTGTTTGGTCAGAGACATTCACACCAGTGGCCTGCTAGAGGAGCAGATACTGGTCCTGCTGATGAGTTAAGGACCTTCTACAGCCCTGTCCAGCTCTCCTAGAGTAACTGCCTGTCTCCTGGAATCTCCTCCATGCTCTTGAGACTGTGCTGGGAGACACAGCAAACCTGGCAATGGCACGTATTGATGTGCGATCCTGGAAGAGTTGGACTGTCTGTGCAACCGCTGTAGGGTCCAGGTATTGACTAGATCAATATGCCAGGAGTTGAATTGACTTGATGCTATACTCTGAATAAAAAGTGTTCCTTTAATTTTTTTGAGCAGTGTATATATTTTTTTAATTTTGGATAAAGCTGGAAACTGATTTTAACCTCTCAAATATTTCCCCCCCATTTTCTACATCTCTTTTTGGGAGGTTGCTTCCTCAGTCCTTTGTATCTATCAGATCAGAAAGTGAGAGAAAAGTCAAATGTAAATGTAAAAATGTATAACTGAATAATAGAACGTTTGTCAGATTTTTTTTTTCTGTGGTCTGCATTCCCACTGCAAAGATTATCCTGTTCAGGCAGAATGAGGGAAAAACCTCAATGGAAACACGGGCAGCAGTTAAAGTGGTGTTAAACCCAAAAGCAAACAATTATATTGCAGCTTTCAAATTCTTAGATGCAATGGCTGCATTATTTTCTTTTTAGGCTTTCTTTCTTCTGTTTTCATCTGGTGATCCAGCCAGCGAGTTTTTCAAAAGTGGCATGAATGTATCAGTTTACATGGATGAGACAAACCACCCATCAGTGGCAGGGTTAAAATTATCAGCTTTTAATTTATTCATGCAAAACCTTTATCCCAAAAGGAAAAAAAAAACGGTTTGCTGTAAGTGATTAAAAAGTGTGAGAACTTTAGTTTGGCTTCAGTTTGTTTAGAGTATTTAAATGTGCTTTAACACTCCCCTCCCCCTCAGACTGACAATGCTGTTCTCTGTGGTGCCTCCTGTGCTCATTCCTTCAGAGTTGTGTCTCACTAAAAAAAGCCAACCCCCAACCCTGAGGCAGCCACCACATCCAATGATTGATAAGCTGCAATAGAATACATTTTTGGTTTAATACAGCTTTAAAACATGAGAGACGTTCCAGCCCATATCTGGCTATATCAAATACAAATTCTGTCCCGAATTGGTCTTAAAACAATTCTGAACACTGCCCATGGTTTCCTAACTGAATGACCATGTTAGAATTAGTCTCACAACATGTGTAGGTATCAGTGCCATAGCAAGTACACAGTTTGTTTTTAAAGCTAATGTATGCAGATGCATAATGGCTACTATACAGTTGCAAGAAAAAGTATGTGAACCCCTTGGGATTACGTGGAGTTTTGCATGAATTGGGCATAAAATGTGCTCTGAATGTCATCTAAGTCACAACAATAGAAGAACACAGTCTGCTGAACATAATACTATACAAACATGTTGCCATGGTTTAATTGCACATAACATGTAAACATTCACAGTGCAGGGAGGAAAAAGTATGTGAACCTTTGGACTTAATAACTGGTTGACCCTCCTTTGGCAGCAATAACCTCAACCAAACGTTTCCTGTAGTTGCAGATCAGACCTGCACAACGATCTGGAGTAATTTTGGACCACTCCTCTTCACAAAAGTGTTTCAGTGTAGCAATATTCTTGGGATGTCTGGTGTGAATTGCTCTCTTAACCTCCCTGGCGGTATTCCCGAGTGTAGCTCGGGGTAACATTTCAGTACCAAAAGCGGTAACCCCGAGCTACACTCGGGAATACCATGCGGCGCTGCTCCGGCATGTGTTCTTCACTTACCTTACCCTGCGCTCCCACGATGTGTCCCCTGCAGCGTCCCCGGCCATCTCCTCCGGCCGATGCCGGCATCCGGCTTCTGTGTCCTGTCCCTGTGACGTCGGGACGTACGGGCGCCACCGGCGGCAGGAAATTTAAAAAAATGTCTTTTTTTTTTTTTTTCATTTTACACAGTAAAACATTGCTGTTTCAACCTATTTCACATACATTTTGTCCCTAGTGCTTTGTCCTGTGCCCTGCCTGCATTTTGTCTGTTCTTTCTGCCTGGAAACTGAGAAATGTCCATGGCGTCCAAAAAGTGTCCCTTTAGGTCAAAAGCGGTTTAGATCAGCTAGAGAACAGCGATAGTAAATCAGAACCACTTACAGAATTGAGTGATAATGATTCGTGGGGGAAATTCGTCATCAGAAACTGAAAACGATTTTGCGACTGAGCTCAGTAATGTGCGAACTTGGCGCTCTATTTCACATTTCAGTGTTTTTGGTTTGATTATATTATTGAATTAAATTTTTTATTATTTTTATATTATTTTTATGATTATTTATTAAATTATAATTTATGATTTTGTGTTTCAAATTTTATCATACCCGGGATGTTTACTAGACTCTTGTTCAGACAGATTTCAGTGAGTTTTTCCTAAAAATTACAGCCTACAATAAAAAAAATACATATTTCCATGCAAAAAAATGGTACCGCTTTCAGCACCAAAAATCTGAAATAATCATACCGCCAGGGAGGTTAAGGTCATGCCACAGCATTTAAATCGGGTTGAGGTCAGGACTCTGACTGGGCCACTCCAGAAGGCGTATTCTGTGCTGTTGCAGCCATTGTTTTGTTGAATTACTTGTATGCTTTGGGTCATTGTCCTGTTGCATCACCCATCCTCTGCGGAGCTTCAGTTGGCGTACAGATGGTCATACGTTTTCCTGCAAAATGTCTTGATAAACTCTGGAATTCATTTTCCCATCAATGACAACAATCCGTCCAGGCCCTGAGGCAGCAAAGCAGCCCCAAACCATGATGCTCCCTCCGCTATGTTTTACAGTGGGGATGAGGTTTTGATGTTGGTGTGCTGTGCCTTTTTTTCTCCACACATAGTGTTGTGTGTTCTTCCAAAACAACTCAATCTTGGTTTCATCTGTCCACAGTATATTTTGCCAGTAGTGCTGTGGAACATCCAGGTGCTCTTTTGCAAACTTCAAACGTGCTGCAATCTTCTTTTTGGACAGCAATGGCTTCCTCCGTGGTGTCCACCCATGTACTCCATTCTTGTTTAATGTTTTCCTTATTGTAGATGTGTCAACAAAAATGTTAGCATGTGCCAGAGATTTCTGTAGGTCTTTAGCTGACACTCTGGGATTCTTCTTTACCTCATGCAGCATTCTGTGCTGTGCTCTTGCAGTCATTTTTACAGGACGACCACGCCTAGGGAGAGTAGCAGCAGTGCTAAACTTTCTCCATTTGTAGACAGTCTGTCTTACTGTGGACACATGAACATCAAGGCTTTTGGAGATACTTTTGTAACCCTTTCCAGCTTCATGCAAGTCAACAATTCTTGATCGTAGGTCTTCTGAGAGCTCTTTTCTGCGAGGCATGGTTCACATCAGACAGTGCTTCTTGAAACAAGTAAACCCAAAACAGGTGTGTGTTTTTTAAGGGCAGGACAGCTGTCAGCAACACATCCAATATCATCACACTGATTGGAGTCAAGGTTGGCTCACTCCTGGCTCCAATTAGCTCTGGGAGAAGTCATTAAGCTAGGGCCTCACATAATTTTTCCTCCCTGCACTGTGAATGTTTACATGTTATGTGCAATTAAACCATGGCAACATCTAATGTTTGTGTAGTATTATGTTCAGCAGACTGTGTTCTTCTATTGTTGTGACTTAGATGACGTTCAGAGCACATTTTATGCCCAATTCATGCAAAACTCCACGTAATCCTAAGGGGTTCACATACTTTTTCTTGCAACTGTATATCACCTTGCACATATTCCAGCCTGGTGTACAGTAACAAACATTTGCCGTAGCACAGGTAAACTCACAAAGCAAAAATGATTTGTAAAAATTGTTTTTTTTTCTGGCACATAAAAAAATCTTGACATATAAAGCTCTTCTGTTTCAGTTTACATTCACAAAAAGGCATGACTATGGTACAAGTGCGTCTTGCAAAAGCCTTCAATCCAACCAGTTAAATAGAATTAATAATTCTATGGAGCAATAAACCATTTTAAACAGAAAAATCAGATGCCCATCTAAACATGTTAGTGCAATCTCAGGAGCACGTAAGCAGAATTGTCCTGCTTTGGTGTCACATTTTTAACAATTAACAGCTTTCCTCTCTGGTCTCAGAAGGTAGCATCAGTCACAAAATGATAAAATACTGCTTGTCCATTGTGAATTACATTCCATTGTAAGCAGGTCCACCGCCTCCTTCTGGCACAACCCAGTTAATATTCTGACTTGGATCTTTAATGTCACATGTCTTGCAGTGGACACAGTTCTGTGCATTGATCTGCAACCGTGAGCCTTCACCCGATTCTAGCGGAACAAATTCATAAACACCTGTATAAAGAAAAAGATAATCTGTTAAGCTGTACAACTTGATAGTAACCATTTCTAGATGTCACCAGGAATCTCACACCATTTTATCCCTTCATAGTCCTCTACCCCAGCACATTATGATTTAAAACAGTTTACTTAGAAATGCCTTAAATACATTTCTTTCTCGTCTATTGAGGAACAAGAAGTCTTTAACCTTTGGGTTATACTGCCGGCTACAGGAGTACTGGATACTACAAAATAAATAAGCCAGCCCTGGATAACCCCAACTTTTTTTTTCATGTCCGAAGAGGATGGATGCGTTTTCTTTAGGTCTAATGGGAAGAGTCTCAAACCTAGTTTTACTAGCAATCTCTTTTCATGCCTGATGGTTCTGTACTTTGCTGCTAGAGCTGGTCTTTTTGATGTAGTTCATCCAGACATCCTGAGTCTAGCTTTTGGAGTACTGTGATTGAACCCTGCTGAAAGTTGTGAGAAGTTCACCTTTTTGGCAAAAATAATAAATGCACTTTTATTTGCAGGTAAAAAATGTGCATTTATTATTTTTGTCTACAGGAGCCTGGAAAGCATTGCACCAGTGATCAGTAGATCGCTGATGCCACGCAGGTCTTCTGCAGACCTGTCATATCATCTGCATGCCGTACGGGATGCATCCTGAAAGTTCACTGAAAACTACAAGCTGACAGCTGCTAAGGCTGCTGGGACTTGTAGGCACTCATTCACAGACCTCTGTAAATGAGTGATGCGGCTACGTGGGCGGAGCCCCTGAACGGCCATGCTGTTTTCAAATCTGACAGATAGTACGGGGAAACTTCTCCTGTACTACCTGTCTGAGGGAGGGGGGCAGCAGGTGTGGCTGCAGCTATGGGAACATGTTACATATTCCAACCTAAAAACGGGTGAAACATGTAGCATGTTCCCAAACGTGAACATATCCTTAAGTGAAGCAGTACTTTCCAGATCCAGTTCCGCTGGCATTGCCTCAGTGCTTCCCCTCACGCTGTGAATAGGCTAATTGAGCTGAGCACTGGGACGCACCTCGTTTGCTTTTACAGCTTATAGCCTTTAAAATACCCACTTTCTGCCAGTTCTGCAGAACAGGTTGGTGTGAGGGTCTGAGCACCTACATCGTCCAGGAGGTGAAGTGGCCCACATCCATGCACTCTTCCCTGTTATTCTGCATCTGGGAAGCTTCTCTCTATTGTTGCTCCTGCATGGCAAAAAGCCACTCCAATCTTCTGTCCTTTTCAGCCGCCTGCCTACTGTGGCCCACAGTCACCTCTGGCCATTCGACCCTCACCTGCTACCAGCTGTTTGGGTTTTGTAAGTAACTGAGGACTTTCCTTGTGCTTAAAGTGTTACTAAACCCACAACAGTAAAATCAGTCTGTATATGCAGTAAAGCATGCTTGTTATAGTCACTGTGAACCTAAGAGGTTAATCCTCTGCATTGTATAAAAAGGCTGTTTGATCCTGACTTCTCTGCTCCTCCTCTTGTTCAAATGTCCACGTCTTATCAGGACTGAACCGTAGCCAATCAGCACTGTCCAGACAGAGGTCAGGGGTCCTGCATCCTCCTAGAGAAGAAAGAAAACCACCTACAAGCTTTAACATGTGCTCTACTGAACACTGAGAGAAGTCACAAGATTGCTCCAACTGCTGATGAGAAAATGTATTTAGCAGTTTATATTTACTAAAATAATAGGACTTCCATGTTCTGTGGACTGTGGGAGACCAAATATAGTGAATGCAGGGTCCGGGGTTTAGTAACATTTTAAGTGTTACATTGCCTAACTGTCATGTGTGATTTTAGATGGGGTGGGGGAAAGGGATGGCAGTCTTGCTGTACTGGGTGCTTCCAGCTCACACTCTGCTAAAGACGCTGATGCTGCTTGAAGCATAACCACCAGTGCAGTTGATCTCTGCAGCCTGGAATCATGTTACCTTCTTCTCCCTCATCTTTCCTAGCTCTGTTGGATGTGGACAGCTCCTCCCCTCATGCAAGACGTTATGGCAAAAATCCCCAGAAGCCCTTAACTGCAGAATGCACAAGTTTGCGCTCATGCCTTTCCCTGCAGTTTGTGTATGTGATCTGCCTATGGCCAACAGCTTCTGAGACTGATTCCGAGTCAATCCGGGCTTGCTTTAGAATGTCAGTTTTCTGAAATAACTCCCAACATGAAATTCTACCAAACCCTTAGACAAACCTTCCCTGACATGTAGGTGTACCTCCAGCTCCAAAGTGGATGATGTGCGATGTTAGCCTTTGTGCTTGGGTGCAGGAAGCAGTTTCCTGGAGCTACAAGCTGGAATTTCACCCCCCAGTCCTCTACTTGTTTTCTCATTTCCAACCTTTTTGTGTCTACACAGAACTGCAGATCTCCATGTAGCCCTTTTGGGTGTCATCGCCCTAGTTTCTGTGGTAAAAAAAAGCTTCAGGGGTTTTATTCCATCTGGTTTATGGTTCCTAACCCAAAAGAGCACAGATATTCTGCATGTAATCCACCAGGTTTGTCATCTCCTCCCTGGAAATTCCTGGCTTATGTGAACATCAACATACCTACATGTCCCCATTCTTCCAAAGCACCAGCATTTCCTAAGCCTTGCTGTGAGCACTCTACATTTTCAGTGTGTGGCCCTGTTATGTCAGCCCTTCATCTGCATCCTGGGTGTTCACAAAGGTGCTGGCCCCATTACTAGCCCTACTGTGCTCTTGTGGCATATTTAGCCAGCGGGTGCAGGCTCTTTCAGACAATGTAGCCTTGACTGTACAGACATTACAATGGTTTCCATGGATCCTGAACCTTCATAAATCAGGAGAACGGTACTTGCCTGACTGCACTGTACGAAGTGTAAAGTTTGGTGGAGGGGTGATTATGGTGTGAGGTTGTTTTTCAGGGGTTGGGCTTGGCCCCTTAGTTCCAGTGAAGGAAAATCTTAAGGTGTCAGCATACCAAGACATTTGGGACAATTTTATGCTCACAACTTTGTGGGAACAGTTTGAAGATGGCCCCTTCCTGATTCCAACATGATTGCGCACCAGTGCACAAAGCAAGATCCATAAAGACATGGATGAGCGAGTTTGGGATGGAGGAACTTGACTGGCCTGCACTTCAACCTGATAAACACCTTTGGGATGAATCAGAGCAGAGACTGTGAGCCAGGCCTTCTCGTCCAACATCAGTGCCTGACCTCACCAATGCACCTCTGGAAGAATGGTCAAACATTCCTATAGACACTCCTAAACCTTGTGGACAGCCTTCCCAGAAGAGTTGAAGCGGTTATAGCTGCAAAGGGTGGGTCAACTCAATATTGAACCCTACGGACCAAGACTGGGATACCATTCAAATTCATGCGTGTGTAAAGGCACAATACTTTTGGCAATATAGTGTATATTTTTTTTAATTCTAAGAGAAGGACAAATGTTAGGGATTTTTTTGTGAGGACTTAGGAAGAGTGCAATTTCTCTTTAAACACAGACTTGCTTTTTTTTTTTTCATTTACAACAAGCTACTTACCTGCAGGACAGAATCTCTGCTCTGGGCCATCATATACAGCTAAGTTCTTATTCACCGGTACACTGTCATTTCGTAGTGTCAGGTGTGCTGGTTGATCGTGCTCATGATTAGTACCACTCAGTGCCACAGATGACAGCAGGTCAAAACTTATTTTCCCGTCAGGTTTAGGGTACTCAATAGGAGTGCAATCCTTAGCTGGCTTGAGCTGATTACAATCTAAACCTGGTGAGAAATTAAAAAATAATAAACACGTGCAAGGAAATAATTACTGTAGAACTTTAGTGGCCCGCAGTTTTTTTCTGTGTCAGGTAAAATTTGGAGGAATTGGATAGCTACCTGGTTTGCAGTTACTGGAAATAAGAAAATCTTAACAACAGAAACATGAAAATAAGTAAAAAATCTTTCTCGAGTATTAAAGGAAACCTGTGAATGAAATGCAGGGGCTCTCATTGCTGACCTCCCCTTAAGACTACTCAGTTACATGAA
Organism: Staurois parvus; assembly: GCF_062004578.1. Classification (NCBI taxonomy): domain Eukaryota; kingdom Metazoa; phylum Chordata; class Amphibia; order Anura; family Ranidae; genus Staurois; species Staurois parvus. The sequence goes on from NW_028317886.1 coordinate 8,968,805, forward strand.
GCATGAAGAGAGGAAAGTCAGACTGATGTCAAAACTTCTGATCTGCATACTTGTTCTTGGTCAGTGCATCAGAAAGTACTGAGACAGGAGATCAAAAATGACAGCCAAGCAACTAGTATTTTCAGAAGAAAAAGGCAGCAATGGCAGCCTCCTTAGACTCTCTTTACAGTTTTTCTTTAAGCTATCTAAAATGATGTTTCTGCAGTTAGTAGGTAAACGTAATTATTCTAAGTGAAATATGGGGGCTGCTATCAGAGTTTTTCCTTGTGAAGTTGCTACCGTGACTATGCTACTACACCTCCACCTTCATTAGTTAAAACCATTGACCCAGAACAACAATGCATTTGAAGACAGTGGACCTTTCCTAACTTTCTTGATCTGAATACTTGTCGTACATCAGCAATTCAGAAAAGTATAATAAGCTAGTGGGTCAGCAAAACAGTCAAGTAACTAGCATTTTCAGAAAGAGGTCAGCAGCCCAGCCATTTTATTCATGACAGGTAAAAACTGAACTTTGGATAAAAGGGTTTTGGTAGTGACCTTCATTGTTTTCACACAATTACCTTTATGTGTAAGTGTCCAAGGCTCTTTCCCTCTTAGTATCCAGTAGAAAATGCCAGTGTAGACCATGCCACCATACAATCCAAAAATGCTGTGGCAGGAAGGTCTAATATTTCTCACTGAGTAGAGCTCCTTCCAGACCCATGACTTCCTTAGGTTCTCTTCATACTCTGGAACACTGAGCCCTAAATCCCAAGAATAAAGCAAATATACAGCTATTTCTAGATTATGTGGCACAGCCTCACAAATGCATTTTTATTAGTCAAGTTACACAATTAAAAATGATCTAAGGACCAGTACTAAATAAACTGGAAAAGAATGCAATAAACAGAATTAAAAAGTATTGAGTTTTCAAACCTTGAGTACTTGACTGGAGGTTTTCATCTGTCAGATGTTTAAAGATGGATTCTGCGGCCAGCATACCACTCTTCATTGCTGTATGAGTACCTTTAATCTTCGGTACATTCATGAACCCAGGACTGCAACCAACCATCACACCACCAGGGAATGTCAGTTTTGGTAAAGACTAGAAATGAAAAGCATATATACAGTATGTCTAAAAATTAGGATTTATTTCTCTCACCAGCTTTGGATGTCTTAAGTGGAACAGTTTTTTTTTTCAGCTGTGCGGTTTTCAATTATTATTGTACCATTTATGGTAAAGTACTATTGAAACTGACATATTTAATAAAGAGTTTCCCTCTAGCGGTCATATGCATGTCTGGAAAGCATTCACTGCGGTAAAAGTTATTATTTCCTATATTTGACAAGCCTTTACTGTACATTTAATGACACCAAGTACACTATAACTACACATGCCTTATAACTGCTTAAAGACCGCCCTATAGCAGATGTACTGCTACAGGGTGCCACCTGTGTGCAAAATCACGTGTATATATACACGATTTTGCATTGCTGGGTAGGGGGTGTGCGTGAGCCACGTACGCACCCTACCCGCGCCACCATTTGCAGCTACAGGTGTCATTCACCGGGTCCCGGCCGGTAATTACCCGCCGGCGCCTGATGATTACCAACAATCACTTACAAACAGTCTTCCTCCATGTCAGCTCGAGCGCACTGCTCAGGATGGCTGTGCACAGCACAACCATCCCGTTCAGTGTGCTTACAGTAAAGAACACACCCCTGCCCCCTAGTAAAACATTCCCAGCACATAGTTAATCCTTTGATTAACCCTCACATTAACCCCTTCCTGCCCAGTGCCATTAGTATAGTGTCAGTGCTTTTTTTTTTTTTTTAGCACTGATCACTGTATTGGTGGCACTGGGGATGACAGTGGCACCAAGTTAATTCCCCCCCCCCCCCAGTGTCAGAATGTCCGCTGCAGTTCTGCTAAAAGTCGCTCATCGCCGCCATTACTAGTAGAAAAAAAAAAATCCCAGTATCTATACAGCCATTTGTAAACGCTATAACTTTCACGTAAACCAATTAATTTACACGTATTGGGAATTTTTTTTAGCAAAGACATGTTGCAGAATACATTTTGGTCTAAATTTATGATGAAATTTGATTATTACTGGACATGTTTTATAGCAAAAAGTCCAAAATATTGTTTTTTCTCAAAATTGTTGGTCTTTTTTTGCTTATAGCACAAAAAATAAAAAATTCCACAGGCGATCACATACCGCCAAAATAAAGTTCAATTCATGAGAAAAAAGGACATAAATTTCATTTGGGTGCAGCATTGCATAACCACGCAATTGTCCATTAAAATAACGCAGCGCAGCAACGCAAAAAATGGCCTGGTCATGAAGGGGGAGGGGGGGTAAATCCTCAGGAGGGCAAGTGGTTAATGACTGCTGAGATAAAATTAAGTTAGCATTTTTGGCTGTTTATGGTTTTGCGAGAGATGGACCATACTTTCCAAAAGTAGAAACATTTTTGCACGCTAGTAGCATACAGCTATTTACAAAGTATAACTTGCAGACTTATGGGATCGGGGAGATGTTTTTTCCACTAAAGCTATTGGGAATATAGGCCTAAGCTGCCTACATGCAAGGAACTAAAGGCTGCAGGGAGCCAGTTATAGTTAGGCCTCATGCACTCAGGGTGTCAGTTTTAGCCACTCTTAACATCAGAACTCCTGGCAGGAGAAAAGATGCATATAAATGCAGTAAAAAAATGCATATTGTACATGTTTAGGCTGTCAACTGTTTGAGCGTTAATGGATTCCACTGGCCAAAATATTAACTTATTCTGACCACTGGAATGCATTCACACTCAAATACTAGACACGTCTAGCATGTAGGCTAGTTAAGCGTTTGTTTTGCTCTTCAGCCCCTTTACTGAGTACACCTTTGGTAGGTTTTTCTTTTCCAAGCCTGTAAATACTCTTCTTCTAATGCACCTGTAAACAATAATATGTGCATGGACACATAGGCTTACACAAAGGTGCTTTTACAGGCTAAAAAAAAAAAAAAAAAAAAGCCTCTAAAAGCGGTGTTTTTTTTAAGCCCAGTGTATGAGGTCTCATGAAACACTGCATTTACTGCAGAGCATGAAACCTTTATTGTTCCATTCCTTAACCGTTTCAATACCGTGCAATTTTACACCTTCCTGCCCAGGCCAGTTTTCAGGTTTCAGCGCTCTCACACTTTGAATGACAATTGCGCGGTCATACAACATTGTACCCAAACTAAAATTTGATAATTTTTTTCACTCAACTAGAGCTTTCTTTTGGTGGTATTTAATCACCGCTGGGGTTTTTATTTTTTGCTAAATTAACAAAAAAAGACCAAAAATTTGGAAAAAAAAACACATTTTTCTTTGTTTCTGTTATAAAAGTTTACAAATAAATAATTGTTCTTCATAAATTTAGGCCGAGATGTATTCTGCTACATGTCTTTGGTGAAAATAACCCAAATTAGGATGTATTTTTTAGTTTGTAGGAAAGTTATAGAGTTCACAAACTATGGTATAGATCTGAATATTGATCAATCCTGAAGTACTGACAGCCAATCTAATTTCTTGAGGTCCAAGAATGTCAGAATAGTACAGATATCCCCCAAATGACCCCTTTTTGCAGAGTAGACAGTCCGACGTACTTCATAAGAGGCATGGCGAGTTTTTTGAAGTTGTATTTTTTTGTCATAATTTTTCGGAAAATGAAAAAATTAAAAAAATTATTTTCACTATTTTTTTTACATACTGTCACCAGTGCAGTACAGCGTCATCATATAACTGGCATGGCGGTGAGCAGCGACACTGACTGGTGACAGTATGAAAAAAAAAAAAAATTTTTTTATTTTTTTATTATATTTAATTTTTTATTACTTTTTTTTATTTTTTTTAAGATTTTTTTTCATATTTTACTATGACCAAAATAGTACAATGTTACCATAGTAACACTGTACTACTTTGGGGAAGTGATCAGTATTTTTTTTTTTTTTTTACACAATTTGCTTATAGCAAAGAATTACTTTGCTATAAGCAAGCATTTACCTGAATGAAATCGATTCATTCAGCTTTTTTTTTTTTTTTTTTTTTTTGTGCTTAGCTGTGATTTGGTCACAGCCAATCACATGACATGTGCATGTGATTAGCTGTGACCATTCACAGCTAGGCACTAGTATACAATGGATGGCATCATGAATGAAGCCATCCATTGTATACAACTGTCATGTGACCTGCTGTGATTGGTCACAGCAGGTCACATGGTACCGGCAACGGGAGCCGGTACTCGGATCTGTCATCGGCCGTGTCCGAGGTGCACGGGCGGTGACAGATCGCACTGCTGCGTCGCTCTGCAACCGCGCAAACCGCGCATGTGCGGGAGCACGCCAAATGGCGTGCACCCGGAAAGCTGCAGCGCTTTTCAAGCCGCCAAACGGCTATTGGCCGGACGGGTAATGGTTAAGGCACCTTATGTACTCCTAAAATCTAATCCACATCACCTCAATGCCAATCAAAACCAGTTAATTACATTGTCCATCCCCTCTCTGTTTGCTAATGGAGTCCACCTTCCCAAGAAAAGCTACCCAAATACCAACCTTTATCAAAGTCTTCATTTGCCTACCCCTCCCACCAATGGTCCCACCACACAGAAAAGAGTGAAGTTACCTGGAATCCACCTTCATTAAGTGCTCGCGCTCCATAAGCAATCCTTGTTCCACCTTCCAGAGTAGGGGCCACACTGGGGTGATGTTTCCATCTTTGAAATTCTCTGAAGGGGCTCAGATATGGATTCTGATAATCTAGACCAACCTGAAAAAAACCCAATTACATAGGACGCCAATCTTAGCAAAACTACAATGTACTGTAGTTGTCACATTACAATTGGTGTGTGTGTGTGTGTGGTTTGTAAAGCAAAATTTGTAACCTATAAGCATTGGCACATGTAACAGTCTCCCAATTATCCAGGAAAATGTTTCTAGGAGAAACATTGAGTCTGCTGTTGCTGACTTATCATTCCGTAAATGCTAGTTGCCTCATGGTCATGCCAACCCTCTGACTTCAATATCCCAGGACACAAACCTTACACTTACTTTTTGATATTAATACTTGTTCCAGGTCAGCGACTCAAACTGAAGTGTCTGAGCAACTAGTATATTCAAAAGAAGGTCAATACTGGTAGCCTCCATCTCTCTCTAAGAAAGGGTTTACTTTTACTTGTACAATTTACCTTGGCACCATCCCCCTGCAAGTCCCTGAACATCATCAGCTGGGAGATGAGACATTGCTGTATAGCAGTCACACAATTTCAAGTGCTGTAAACCTGTCAATTTAATGTGGAACGTAATGGCTCTGAAATTACCACCTCCTGCCCCTCTTCCACACTACCATTCCTTTTAAACATTGTGTGTGCTGATGCACCACTGGTCTTTTCCAGGAATTTGGGAACTGGCAGAGACCGGCAGCAGACTGCAGCATGTACGCACAAACGCTGCCAGCTTCTAGTCGATGGGCACTTTAGTGCCCTACAGCATTTTGTGCATGCACAAATGTCACAAACGTACAGCTTTGTAGCACACTGCCTCTTGGGTTAGCTATGATGTAGCAATCCCAGGAAGCAGCGGGGCCTGATGTAGGCCTGATACCCAAAATCAACAAAATGGTAAAAAGAAAACAAAACAAAAAAAAAGAAAATACATATTTACAGCATTTGTGTAAGAGGGAGGGGGTAGGGACAAAAAATTACATTATTGTTTAGATGAGTTAAGTTCCACTTTAAGCCGTCTGGTTGGAGGAGAGAACACAGAGTTGCCACCATTAGTGAACTGATGAGCGTTTCTATGCAATCAGTCCTGACCAAGCTGTATTGCTTTGATTGAAGTAGTGAAAAGTGAATGGTCTGGATCTTGGTGTAGTGTCTGGATGAGTTTTCCTGATTAGAAAACTGGCTATGAAGAATTGTAGTTTCTTCTTTTTGGAAGGTAAAAAAAAAAACAGTTCATCTGTCTGTATGTCTCCTTTTACACTTTAAGCAAACATAATAGTATTCTAAGTGAAATAATAAACCAAGTATACTGTGCATGGTTCATTTTTGTAAATCTTTCACTACAATAGCCACTGCAGCTCCTTTGAACAGGATTCTAAGAAAGACGGCAATTTAAATACAGGTGAAACTCGAACAATTAGAATATATTTATTTCAGTAATGCAACTTAAAAGGTGAAACTAATATATGAGATAGACTCATTACATGCAAAGCAAGATAGTTCAAGCCATGATTTGTCACAATTGTGATGATTATGGCTTACAGCTCATAAAAACCCCAAATCCACAATCTCAGAAAATTAGAATATTGTGAAAAGGTGCAATATTCTCGGCTCAAAGTGTCCCACTCTAATCAGCTAATTAAGCCATAACACCTGCAAAGGGTTCCTGAGCCTTTAAATGGTCTCTCAGTCTGGTTTAGTAGGAATCACAATCATGGGAAAGACTGCTGACCTGACAGTTGTTCAGAAAACCATCATTGACACCCTCCATAAGGAGGGAAAGCCTCAAAAGGCGATTGCAAAAGAAGTTGGATTTTCCCAAAGTGATGTATCAACGCACATTAATAGAATGTTACAGTGGGGATCGAAAGTTTGGGCACCCCAGCTAAAAATTTGTATTAATGTGCATAAAGAAACCAAGGAAAGATGGAAAAATCTCCAAAAGGCATCAAATTACAGATTAGACAATTCTTATAATATGTCAACAAAAGTTAGATTTTATTTCCATCATTTACACTTTCAAAATAACAGAAAACAAAAAAATGGCGTCTGCAAAAGTTTGGGCACCCTGCAGAATTTATAGCATGCACTGCCCCCTTTGCAAAGCTGAGACCTGCCAGTGTCATGGATTGTTCTCAATCATTGTCTGGGAAGACCAGGTGATGTCAAGCTCAAAGGTTTTAAATGCCCAGACTCATCTGACCTTGCCCCAACAATCAGAACCATGGGTTCTTCTAAGCAGTTGTCTAGAAAACTGAAACTGAAAAGTAGTTGACGCTCACAAAGCTGGAGAAGGCTATAAGAAGATAGCAAAGCGTTTTTAGATGTCAATATCCTCTGTTCGGAATGTAATTAAGAAATGGCAGTCATCAGGAACAGTGGAAGTTAAAGCAAGATCTGGAAGACCAAGAAAAATATCAGACAGAACAGCTCGCAGGATTGTGAGAAAAACAATTCAAAACCCACGTTTGACTGCACGATCCCTCCAGAAAGATTTGGCAGACACTGGAGTTGTGGTACACTATTCCACTATACTTGTACAAATATGGTCTTCATGGAAGAGTCATCAGAAGAAAACCTCTTTTACGTTCTCACCACAAAAATCATTGTTTGAACTTTGCAAATGAACATATAGACAAGCCTGATGCATTTTGGAAACAAGTTCTGTGGACCGATGAGGTTAAAATTGAACTTTTTGGCCGGAATGAGCAAAGGTATGTTTGGAGAAGAAGGGGCACAGAATTTAATGAAAAGAACCTCTGTCCAACTGTTAAGCATGGGGTTGGATCAATCATGCTTTGGGGTTGTGTTGCACCCAGTGGCACAGGGAACATCTCACGAGTAGAAGGAAAAATGGATTCAATAAAATTTCAGCAAATTTTGGATAGTAACTTGATGCCATCTGTGAAAAAGCTGAAGTTAAAGAGAGGATGGCTTCTACAAATGGATAATGATCCTAAACACACCTCGAAATCCACGGGGGATTACATCAAGAGGCCGAAACTGAAGGTTTTGCCATGGCCTTCACAATCTCCTGACCTCAACATAATTGAAAATCTATGGATAGCCCTTAAAAGAGCAGTGCGTGACAGACAGCCCAGAAAGCTCAAAGAACTGGAAGACTTTTGTAAGGAAGAATGGGCAAAGATACCTCAAACAAGAAAGACTCTTGGCTGGCTACTAAAAGCGTTTACAAGCTGTGATACTTGCCAAAGGGGGCAGTACAAGATATTAACTCTGCAGGGTGCCCAAACTTTTGCAGACGCCATTTTTTTGTTTTCTGTTATTTTGAAAGTGTAAATGATGGAAATAAAATCTAACTTTTGTTGACATATTATAAGAAAGTCTAATCTGTAATTTGATGCCTTTTGGAGATTTTTCCATCTTTCCTTGGCTTCTTTATGCACATTAATACAAATTTTTAGCTGGGGTGCCCAAACTTTCGATCCCCACTGTATGTGGAAGAAAAAAGTGTGGAAGAAAAAGGTGCACAAGCAGCAGGGAAGACCGCGGCCTGGAGAGGATTGTCAGGAAAAGGCCATTCAAAAGTGTTGGGGACTTTCACAAGGAGTGGACTGAGGCTGGAGTCAGTGTATCAAGAGCCACCACACACAGACGGATCCTGGACATGGGCTTTAAATGTCGTTTTCCTCTTGTCAAGCCGCTCCTGAATAACAAACAACATCAGAAGCGTCTTACCTGGGCTAAAGAAAAACAGACCTGGTCTGTTGCTCAGTGGTCCAAAGTCCTCTTTTCTGATGAGAGCAACTTTTGCATCTCATTTGGAAACCAAGGACCCAGAGTATGGAGGAAGAATGGAGAGGCACACACTGCAAGATGCTTGAAGTCCAGTGGGAGGTTTCCACAGTCTGTGTTGATTTGGGGAGCCATGTCATCTGCTGGTGTTGGTCCACTATGCTTCATTAAGTCCAGGGTCAACGCAGCTGTCTACCAGGAGATTTTGGAGCACTTCATGCTTCCTTCCGCAGACGAGCTTTATGGGGATGCCGACTTCATTTTCCAGGAGGACTTGGCACCTACCCACACTGCCAAAAGCACCAAAACCTGGTTCAATGACCGTGGGATTACTGTGCTTGATTGGCCAGCAAACTCGCCTGACCTGAACCCCATAGAGAATCTATGGGGCATTGCCAAGAGAAAGATGAGAGACATGAGACCGAACAATGCAGAAGAGCTGAAGGCCGCTATTGAAGCATTCTGGTCTTCCATAACACCTCAGCAGTGCCACAGGCTGATAGCTTCCATGTCACGCCGCATTGAGGCAGTCATTGCTGCAAAAGGGGCTCAAACCAAGTACTGAGTACATATGCATGCTTATACTTTTCAGAGGTCTGATATTGTTCTATGTACAATCCTTGTTTTATTGATTGCATGTACTATTGTAATTTTCTGAGATTGTGGATTTGGGGTTTTCTTTTTTTTTTTTTTTTAATTTAAATATTTATTAGTTTTTCATATTATTACAAAAATCCATAAAAAGAGACACAAATACATATAAATATCCATACATTTCTACTCTGTCCCTTCTATTTACCTCTTTTCTATTCTCTTCCCTCCCAACCCACCATTTCCCCCCTTCCCCCCCCCCTCCCCTCTGCAAGATCTCCAATCTCTCTAGGCCCAATAACTTCGAATAACTTCCTAGATTAGAGTTTTCTATATTTCTCTTTCAATCCCGATTTTTCCCATCGTGAATAGTATATTTTCATCCTATCTTCCTGAATATGATAAGATTTTTCCATTCTGCTAATCTGGTTTACCCTATTGATCCAATCCTCCTCCGTTGGTATCTCTACCTTCCGCCAATACTTGGGGATCAACCCTTTTGCAGCACTTAAGTAGTACCATACACCTGATTCCTTATATTTATTTACTGTTGTCTCAACACTATGTAGGAGACAAATGGTTGGGTCTAATCCTATGTCATTTCCAGTTATTTTTTCTATTAATTTGACTATTGTCTTCCAGTAAACCTGAATTTTTGGACATTGCCACCATATGTGAAACACCGTGCCCTCTTCCCCGCATCCTCTCCAACACATGTTTGAATTCTCCCCCCTCATCCTGTGCTCAGTGCTCGGTGTGATATGCCATCGTTTCAAACATTTATAGTTAATCTCAACGTCTCTCATACTAACATTCTCGTGAACTAGTCTAAATATCTTATTCTGTTGATCTTCATCTATCACCACCTCCATATCTCTTTCCCAATTTACTATAAAAATTAACTTTGTGTCTAGTTCTGTGAGTATTCTATACATTTTTGTAACTCCGTGTTTCCCATCTCTACGTGTTTCTAATAGCCTTTCAAACATGTTCCATTCCTTTTTTAATCTCAAGGGTTTTGGGAGAGTTCCTATAAAACATTTTAATTGATGATATTTCCACTCATCTATTTTAGTAAACATATCTCCTCCCATCTCTTTTAATTCTTTAAATGTTCTCAATTCCCTCTCTACCAATACGTCTCTCAATTGGATATCTTCCTTTTTAATCCATCTCCCTGATATCTCATCTTTTCCCGGAGGGAAGAATTCCGTGTTTGCAAGAGGCATTAATATAGAGTTGAATTCCCATTTCATGTGTTTATGTAAGTTGTCCCATATCCTTAAGACAATTAAAGTGTAGGTGCTTGTGCCCTCTTTGGTTCTTCTATAATGTGCTGGAACCCATATCTTGCTCAAATTAATTCCACTCAGATCATTCTCTATTTTTACCCAACTTTTCCCCTTATGATTAAAAGTCCAATCATAAATTCTTGCTAACATTACTGCTTTGTAGTATCTCTTGACATCAGGTAGTCCCATCCCCCCTTTCTCTTAAGTCCTACTTAGTGTTTCATATGATACTCTTGGTTTTTTATTCCTCCATATATATCTTGTTAACATTTTTCTCATTATCTTAAAAAACACCTCTGGGAGTTTGATCGGGATCATTTGAAATCTATAGAGTATTTTAGGTATAATTACCATTTTAATTAGGTTCATACGTCCTAACCATGATGGATTTCCTTCTTCTAATCTTTTTAGTTCGTCCTTAATCTCATTTATCAGAGAAATATAGTTTAATCTATACAGTTGTTTATATGAGGTAGCGAGTTTTATGCCTAGGTATTTTATATCTTTTTCTCTCCAAATAAAGGGGAATTCTTTTTGTAGTTTTTCTTTTTCGCTCTTTGGTATATTAATGTTCAAAATCTCAGTTTTTGTTGGATTAATTTTTAGATTAGATAGTTCCCCATATTCCTTCAGAATCTTCATTATATTTGGTAATGTTATTCGGGGTTTGCCTACATAAAACAGTAGGTCGTCCGCAAAGGCCGCTACTTTATGTTCTATATTTTCTATCTGGATTCCCTTTACCGCTCCACTATTCCTTATTATTGATAGCAGGGGTTCCAATGTCAATACATACAGCAAGGGGGACAATGGACATCCTTGCCTTGTTCCATTGGACATCCCAATGGATTCCGACCTCTCCCCATTTACCGTGATGATTGCGGTGGGCTCCTAGTTTACCTATCCATTCTCGCATTCTCTCTCCAATCCCCAACCCTTCCAAGTTGTCTATCATAAAGCCCCAGTCCACTCTATCAAACGCCTTTTCGGCATCAATTGACAAGAGCACCACCGGGGTTTTCCCTTTTCTACTTTTCTGGATAAGCATCAGAGTTCTCAAGCCATTATCTCTACCCTCTCTCCCCTGGACAAAGCCCACCTGGTCTCCATGGATCCATTCGGGCATTAGATCTTTCAGCCTGTTTGCTAGGACCTTTGCGTACAACTTAGTATCTGTATTTAATAGTGAAATTGGTCTGTAGCTAGAGCACTGAGAGGGATCTTTTCCCTCCTTGTGGATGAGAACTACCTGGGCCTGAAGGGATTCCCTCCTCACCTCCATCCCGTCTCCCAAGTCATTCATATATTTCTTTAACTTTGGTAACAGTACTTCACTAAATTTTTTAGAGTACTTAACAGTATAACCATCCAGGCCTGGGCTTTTCCCTCCTCCTGTACTTCTTAATGCTACTTCTATTTCTTCCGGAGAGATTTCTGCCTCCAGGGAGTTCAGTTGTGTTTCACTAAGCTTTGGCAATCCCGCATTTTTTAAATATATCCTCCTTTTTTCATTAATACCTTCTCTAGTTTCTTTTGATGTTCCTTGGAGGCTGATGTTATACAACTTTCTATAATACTCCGTGAATACTTTAATGATTTCTTTAGTTGAGTGGACCATCTCCCCCTTAGGGCTTTTTATCTTTTCTATATAATTCCTGTTTTTCTTCTTATTCAGGGCTCTCATTAAGTATTTTCCTGGTCTATCACCCCATCTATATCTTTCACTTAATACTTTATTATATACTCTTCTCCTCTCCTCATCCATCAATCTCTCTAATTCGTCTTTTTTATCCCCTAACTTCTGTCTTGTTTCTATTGTTATTTTTTTCTTATGTATCCACTCCAATTCCAGGATTTCCTTTAAGAGTCCGCTAACCCTCTCTCTTCTTTCTTTTTTCTTCCTTGCTCCCATCGCAATCAGGATTCCTCTTATATATACCTTATGACTTTCCCATACTGTAGCTGTCGATACTTCCTATGTTTCATTCTCCTGGAAATATACCTTAGTCTCTTCACTGATCCTCTGCACAATATCCTCATCAAAGAGAAGAGCCTCATTTAACCTCCATCCTAAACCTCCCGTCCACCTTTTTCCCCATCCCATTTTCATTACAACTGGGGCATGGTCCGAAAAAGTTCTTGTCTCTATTTCTATTTTAACCAGCATTTCAATGAGTTGATGATCTATTAAAATGTAATCCAGTCTCGAGTATATCTCGTGTGCATTAGAGAAGAAGGTATAGTCTCTGTCCTTCATATGCATTATTCTCCAGGTGTCCACCAGTTGGTACTCGTGGATCACCTTCCTCAAAGCTCTCAGGGACCTACCCCCTTCTCTCTGCACAAGGGAGGTTGCATCTATCTGTGGGTCCATACAGAGGTTTAAATCTCCTGCTATTATCAAACGCCCTTTTTTAAAATCTATCAATTTTTTTAGCAGACCCTTCAGAAAGATCTCAGGTTTCTTGTTGGGGCAATATATATTGGCTAGTGTGCATTCAATTCCCTGTCGTTTACCTTTCAAAAACAGGAATCTCCGTTCCGGGTCAGTCCCATCTTCCAACTCAAACCTCATATTTTTTGCCAATCCTATTGCCACCCCCTTTGCTCTTTTAATTGGAGAGTCAGCGTAATACCATGTAGGATAATATTTGGATTTTAGTTTCACATTAGATTCTATCTCAAAATGTGTCTCCTGCAAAAATACCACTGATGTTGCCCTATGATGTAGCTCTTTAAACAACTTGAATCTTTTCCCAGGGCAATTTAACCCATTCACATTATATGTTATAAACTGTATTTCTTCCATCCTTCTTGATTTTGTTTATCTCTCTTCTAATTCGTCTCCTCCTATTAGGCCCAAATGACTTGCAGAATATTAGCCCCACCCCCCCTCCTTTCCCCTTCCTACCACCCCTCCCACCCTCTCTTTTTTTTCCCCTACCCATTTTTAGGCGTATAAACTGCCTACAAATCATTTGTGGATCCATTTCCACCATTGATTAAAATTTAGGGCGTAAGCTCCACCTATGTACGGCTCGCCTCATCTCCGACCCGCCCAATTCCCTCTTTCTATAGTCTAGACTCAGCGAGAGTCTTTACTCTTTACCTCCCACCCTTAACCGTATCCTCTAAGCGGATCTCGACCTCCGGAGGAGGAAGACCAGTGGCGAGAGAGTGAAGTAAGAGAAAAAAAAAACAAAAAAAAAAAAAAAACCTCATTCTCTACTTAATTCTCCCTCCCCCCGACGTGCTGCCAGTCCTCTTTTCTTGCATTAGTTATATTTCCTTTGTCTTCTTTTTCTTCTTCCCACCCAGCTATCTCCATTCTATGCAAGTCCAGTCTATAACAAAAATCTCTTAAATCTTCCGGAAATCGCAAATACGCTGTAACCCCATTTTTCCAGCCAATTAGAAATGCTGAGGAACCCCATCTATACTGCACATTCTGTTTTCTCATTTGCTCCAACAGGGGTTTCAGGGATCTCCTTCTCCTTAGGGTCTCTACTGTTAAGTCCGCATAAATTTGGATAATCAAGTCTCCAAACTTAATTAATGATCTTCCCTTGGTCTTCTTCCAAATCTCCTCTTTGGCCCCAAATTTTTGGAACTGGACAATTATGTCCCTCGGTCTTTCCTTCTCAGTAGCCTGATTGAACTTTCCTATTCTAAATACTCCGTCTAACTTGATCCCGTCTGTTTCAGGTCTATCTCTTATGGAGTTTAGGATTTTTTTGACTAGTTCGTATAATATTTCCCCTTTAGCAGTCTCTGGGATTCCTCGTATTCTAAGATTACACCTTCTTTCTTTATTTTGTTGAACTTCCATCCTATAGATCATTTTTTTCTGGTTGTTTTCTAATTGGCTTATTTTTTTCCTTAGATTATCTATGTTCTGGGCCTGGGTTTTAACTTTCTCCTCCGTTTCTTCCATTCTTGCTAGCAGATGTCCTAAATCGTTTCGAATAGCTGTTATTTCATGTTTTATCGTTTTTTCCAGATTTTGAAACATTTCAGTCATCTCCTTCTTATTTGGTACCTGTAGTTCACCTTCAGATCCTTTCCTTCCCAGGCCATCCACTATTTGTTGGCTACTGCTGCTATTCAAGCCCATTGATAATCTAGGACTACTTCCTGAACTAGTGTCCATTTCCCCCTTTGCTCCTTGGGCCCTTTCTGGCATAGTATTTCCATATGGTGTATATTTCTTTATTGTTCCTGTTTGGGACCCTTTGGGCCCTGCTCCCTTGGGACCTTTATTCTTCATGTCCTCTAAATATCTTGGTAGACTTGCAATTTTTCCTATATCCTTTACTCTCCTAGGACACCTGGGCCTCCTCTCTTCTTATCTTCTAGCCCCTGGGAATCCTCCCCCTCCTTCACCCCCTAGTAGCGCATGACACTCAGGGGTTCACCACACAATAAGCTCCCAACATTTTTCACTCACCCCTCCTTTCTCAGGACGGTGACTCCATACTTGTGTGGGGGGTCTTCACTGCTGCTCAGTCCTGGGGGGGGATTCCTCAGGGTTTCCGATACTATATTTCTTTCTTTCCTCCTCCTTTCACTTTCCTTTCTTGGTCCTTAGAAGTCGACTCAGGGAAGGAGAGTAGCTCTTCTGATATTTATGGGTCTCTCTGACCCAGGATCAAACAGCCGGCCAGGGGGTACAGGCAGCTATACGCCAGAAGCACCCTGTCACATCAGGGCGCCAGCCAGCATCCACTTTCCCTCAAGGGTCCTCCGTAGCTGGCCCCTTACTCCTGCAGCATCTCTCCTCCTCTATCCGCACAGGTTCCCATTCATGTGGTGCCAGGGGAGCCGACCTGTCACTGTCTCTCTGCGAGGGAACCGGCCGGCGTCTCTACTACCCAGTCATCCTTTGCGGCGAGCAGCGTGCTCACACCGCCCAACCCGGCAGCTGTCCTGGGATCTCCCCAGCAAGTTCACCTCCCGGAGGTCCGTGCAAGCTCCGCTCTCCCGTCTCCACACCCGCCTCTCTCTCCCAGGGCCCTCCACAATCCGGTGGGGCTTCACTCCGTGAAGGTCTCGGGATGGGCAGGTTTGAGATTATCGGAGAGCACTCACATCGTGCTCTCCGACACCGCCATGTTTAGGCTCCACCCCCCCCAGGTCGTGGATTTGGGGTTTTCATGAGCTGTAAGCCATAACCATCACAATTATGACAAATCACGGCTTGAACTATCTTGCTTTGCATGTAATGAGTCTATCTCATATATTAGTTTCACCTTTTAAGTTGCATTACTGAAATAAATGAACTTTTGCACAAATTTCTAAATTTTTCGAATTTCACCTGTATGCCTGATCTCTTGAAAATTACTGTACATATGAAAAATAAAATGCACCAAAGCTGAATGGTGCCACCCAGTAAAGCAATGCAATATAAATGAACTGAAGAATGTTTGTTTTATTTTATCCAACACAAAAATCTTGATTCCAAGAATCTCATTTCATCTCCATGCACTGTATCACTGCAGAGGCGGGGTCAGAAACATTGACAGTGCTGTGATTGCAAATTCACTTTTGAGTCTATAGTTCCCTAAACTGTAATTCCAGGCTTTTTCCCAACTCTGCTTAAACCTACAACCAACCACTTCTTAATCCTATTCTAACTACCCAGTGAAAGGAAGAGGCTTATAATTTACCCATTCTTAGGGTGCTCTGGTCCGGTCACGTGATCTCCATAGTGACCAGCTTAAGGGGAGAAGAGAGATTTACGACAATGGCTGAAATGCCTGGGCTGTGACATCACCCATATGCTTGCTATGAGGCATCCGTTGTCAACTGTCCCTCTCCTCTGAAGCCAATCACATAACTGGACCGGAACGCCATGAGAATAGGCAAGCATACAGTGAAGTTAATAAGTATTTGATCCCCTACTGATTTTGAATGTTTCCCCACTCACAAAGAAATGACCAGTCTAAAAATCAAATGGTAGGTGTATTGTAACACTGAGAGACAGAATAGCAACAAAAAAATTAAAAAAAATGCATGTCTAACAAATGATGCACTGATTTGCATGTTCACAAGGGAAAGAAGTATTTGATCCCCTATCATTCAGCAGGATTTCCGGCTACCAGGTGTCTTTCATACAGGTAACAAGCTGCGATTAGAAGCAGTCTCTTAAAGGGAGTGCTGCTAATCTCATTTTGTTACCTGTATAAAAAGACATCTGTCCACAGGAGCAATCAAACAATGAGATTCCAAACTCTCCACCATGGCAAAGACCAAAGAGC
Source organism: Staurois parvus (assembly GCF_062004578.1). NCBI lineage: Eukaryota > Metazoa > Chordata > Amphibia > Anura > Ranidae > Staurois > Staurois parvus. The sequence goes on from NW_028317886.1 coordinate 8,985,436, forward strand.
TGTCCAAGAATGTCACGGACAAGATTGTAGACCTACACAAGGCTGAACTGGGCTACAAAACGATCGCCAAGCAGCTTGGTGAGAAGGTGACAACAGTTGGTGCAATCATTTGCAAATGGAAGAAACACAAAACAACTGTCAGTCTCTCTAGGTCTGGTGCACCATGCAAGATCTCACCTCATGAGGGGTCAATGATCATGAGAACAGTGAGGAATCATCCCAGAACTACACGTGAGGATCTTGTCAATGATCTCCAGGCAGCTGGGACCACAGTCACCAAGAAAACAATTGGTAACAGATTACGCCGACAAGGATTGAAATCCTGCAGTACCTGCAAGGTCCCTCTGCTCAAGAAAGCACATGTCCAGGCCCGTCTGAAGTTTGCCACTGAACATCTGAATGATGCAGAGGAGGACTGGTTGAAAGTGTTGTGATCAGATGAGACCAAAATCGAGCTCTTTGGCATCAACCTAACTCACCATGTTTGGAGGAGGAGGAATGCTGCCTATGACCCCAAGAACACCATCCCAACTGTCAAACATGGTAGTGGAAACATTCTGCTTTGGTGGTGTTTTTCTGCTAAAAGGGACAGGACAACTGCACCGCATCAAAATGGACGATGGATGGGGCAATGTATCGTCAAATCTTGGGTGAGAACCTTCTTCCCTCAGCCAGGGCACTGAAAATGGGTCGTGGATGGGTGTTCCAGCATGACAATGACCCCAAACACATGGCCAAGGCAACAAAGGAGTGACTCAAGAAGAAGCACATTAAGGTCCTGGAGTGGCCTAGCCAGTTACCAGACCTTAATCCGATTGAAAATCTGTGGAGGGAGCTCAAAGATCGAGTTGCCAAACGTCAGCCACCAAAGCTTAATGACTTGGAGAGGATCTGCCAAGAGGAGTGGGCCAAAATCCCTCCTGAGATGTGTGCAAACCTGGTGGCCAACTACAGGAAACGTCTGACCTCTGTGATTGCCAACAAGGGATTTGCCACCAAGTATTAAGTCATGTTTTGTGAAGGGGATCAAATGCTTATTTCTCTCATGAACATGCAAATCAGTGCATAATTTGTTAGACATGTATTTGTTTTGAATTTTTTGTTACTCTTCTGTCTCTCAGTGTTACAATACACCTATCATTCGATTTTTAGGCTAATCATTTCTTTGTGAGTGGGCAAAAACATTCAATATCAGCAGGGGATCAAATACTTACTTTCTTCACTGTAAGTATCTCCCTTTCACTGGGTGGTTAGAATAGGATTTAGAAGGGGGTGGGAGCAGGTTTAAGCATAGATAGGCAATAGCTTAGAATTAAACTTTAATAAAGTGGCAACTATACCAGTGTTTCTTTTCTGTTGCCAATACCATTAGCCAGTTTTAATTTGCCAACACTTCACAATATGCAAGTTAGACTAGATAGGGAGGACCCTGAGATTTCTAGGTTGAAGTATAAAGTTATAGTGTATAGCTCCAAATGTAAAAATACAATGTAAAAATACAATGGTTTTAGACAAAATAATACAAGCCTGGGATTTATAGGAAAAATAGCATGCTTACCACAAACCCAAGTGCAACAAGTGGTTCCCCCTCATTCAGGTGATAAAGGAATGATCCTCCATAGGTGTGTCTGTCCAAAGGCCAGCCTACTGTGTGTTCAACAAGACCAGGCTGCCAATGCTTCTCATCAATAATCCACAGCTGAACACCATAAGAAAAAACATTCAGACTAAGACTGGATATTTCTTTTACAAATTCTTGATTATTACCCTATTTTATTGCACAACTAAAATACAGCTTCACCTCAAAATGCCACCAGTGTGTATTTTATTTTTTAAATTAAAATAATATTGGCTGATTTGTAATTGTTCTGAAACTGATTAGCAATTTTAGGAACCCTAAAGCAAAATTTTAGTATACTTTAAGTTAGTACACATTTTCACTTACTTTGTTAAATTTACTTAGAAAATTATTTTTTGTGAGCAGTCATGAAGCTCTCTGATGAGGGTCTATGCATACTTTCAGAAAAATGTATATAGTTTTTTTTACAAAATAAAAAAACAACAAAAAAGACATGCACGCAATCAGAAGGCACTGATGTCATTATGCTTTATTAGAGTATAGACTATTTTGCAGCTTTGCTTTTCTATTTTTCCCCAAACACGCAAGAAGTGTAAATTTATTTCTTATTTATCTCAGCAGTGTCATATATTCCATTTACCAGGAAGTTTGAGGATCATATTGTGTCAGTGCAATAGTACTGATTTTAGGTTATTTTCGGTTAAAAAAGTCCTATAGGATTTGAGGTGAGAATGGGCAGCTCTGCAGTAAACTTTCAAGTGTGGATTTTCTTTTTATGCCTAGGAAAAATTGGTTCCGTCATCTTGGGTACAAAATGCAAGTATAGGCACAGCAGCAAAAGTTTAAAAAGTCTAAAATCCATTCTTTTTGTGAGCAATATGGTAGTTTTTCCCATCCAGTGCTGGGATCTATGTGCAGGGGGTGGGGGTCACACAGGGAGCTCCAGCAGCTCCGCATACTACCTCTCACTAACAGATTGGCTACAGTGTCACTCCTGTCAGCAGGGCTTTTTTTTTTGTACAAGCTGTCACTTGTTCTAAAACCAGAAACTGTATTCCTGTGCTTGTTTCTGTTTATAAGTGACAGCATGCTCCAAGCAACACCGCCTCCTCATTGAAGGATGAGTGGCTGCCAGGAGGCTAGACTGTCATAATGAACAGCAGGGAGCATTCACACAGAGCATGACAGGCCAGCCCCCTGGCAGCCGTTTCTCCTGAACTGAGGACTGGGTAAGTAGCTGGGAGTGGATGGAATAGTTCTGCATTGGGGGTGGGTGGGTGAGTTGGAAGGGATTGGAGGGAGGATGGGTTATGAGTGGTGGTGAGCTTAAGTTTGTTCAGACACAAGTCCTAACCCACCTGAGCTATCCCGCCAAGAAGATGTCAACGCCAACAGGTAATCATAGATGGTGGAGGCTTTTCCCACCCTGCATCCACACATATTCTAGGTATGAACGTGCCTGAGCTCATCCCTGTTAATGAACTTTGTAGTGAAGGGTGAGGGGTTGGGACTGAGGAAGAACTCTGTGCTGGGGAGGTAGAGAGAAGCTGTGCAGTGGTGTTTCTTCTAATGACATCACCAAAGCAGGGACCATTATTTTCCTTTCAGTGACACCACTGACCAGGGCAATTTTATGTTCTCAGTGATGCCACCAACTCAGGGACACTTAATATCAGTGACATCACCATTGAGGGGACGTTTTTTTCCCTTATAGTGACACCAACTCAGAACCCTTTTTCTTTTTCATTTTGGTGATACAAAGGAGGGGAAAAGTTTTACTTTCAGTGATACCACCATCTTGGGGAAATTTTTTTTGTTAGTGACATCACCAACCCAGGGAAAGCTTTTTCTTGACCGCATATTTGTGTGGTGATCTTAAACTTTTCTGTTCAGTGAGAGGAAATGTACATATTGAGGATAGAGACAGCAATTGTTTTCTAAGCTTTCCCCACTTGATTCAAAATGAACAAGAAATAGGGTTTTGGCTGGAGCTCCGTTGTAAGGTGACACTTTAAGTTGCTTGAAATACTAACTTCTCTAGCAAGTACCAGACAAGTGAATGGATTGACTCTACTCTTTGTTTTCTACTCCTCTTTCTGGAGGCATAGTTCAACTGGAATGACACAGCTATGTAAAATATGGTAATTCCCCAATAAATGGAAATACAAAGCATAGGAGAACAAGTCATTACCTCCTTCAGACCAATAGCGTATGTCTGTGGTTCACAGTTCTCTCGGAGATTGAAAGTCTTGTACAACTGTTTGGCAAGGTGCCCATGACAGCCTTCTCCAAAGATGGTGACTTTAGCATGGAGTTCCAAACCACGCTCAAAGTTTGACTGCAGGAATCAAAAGAGTACCTATGTTAAGCCATTTGCCTTATTATGATTATTATACAGTATTTATAAAGCGCCAATGGTTCGCTCAGCGCTGTACATTACAAAGGGGGACAGAACATGTGACAGAACAATACCAATACAATGCAAAACATGAGGGGATCGAGGGCCCTGCTCTTTCGAGCTTACAATCTAGGAGGGAGGGGATAGTGGTACAGGAGGAGCTAGCTGTGGGGGATGGAGTGGTAGGAAGAGTGGAGGAGGTCGGCAGGTTAGCAGGGGGTGGGGTAGGCTTCCCTGAAGAGATGAGTTTTCAGGGTGCGCCTAAAGGAGAGGAGAGGTGATAATCTGATGGGTTGGGGCAGGGAGTTCCAGAGGATGGGTGACACCCTGGAGAAGTCCTGGAGGCGGGCATGGGAGGAGGAGACCAGGGAACTAAAGAGAAGGAGGTCTTGTGAGGAGCGGAGTGTGCGTGCTGGGCGGTACTTGGATATTAGGTCAGTGATGTAGTTCGGGGCAGTATGGTGGACAGCGTTGTACGTCAGTGTTAGGATTTTGAATTTGATCCGTTGCGCAATCGGAAGCCAGTGGAGGGATTGGCAGAGGGGGGTGGCGGAGATGGAGCGGTTGGAAAGGTGAATGAGTCTGGCAGCCGTATTCAGGATCGACTGAAGCGGGGATAGCCAGCGGCGAGGCAGGCCAGTGAGGAGGGAGTTGCAGTAGTCGAGTCGTGATATGATGAGGGAGTGGATGAGCTGTTTAGTGGTTTCTGGGGTTAGGAACGTGCGGATTTTGGTGATGTTGCGGAGGTGGAGTCTGCACGAGTTTGTCAAAGATTGGACTTGGGGCTGGAAGGATAGGTTGGAGTCCAGAATGACACCAAGTACTCTGGCCTGCGGGGCAGGTTTGATGGTGGCGTTGTTGGATGTGACGGAGAAGTCCATAGGGGGGGGGGGGGTGTCTGGGCTTGGGGGAAGACAAGAAACTCGGTTTTGGAGACGTTCAGTGTAAGGAAGTGGAGCGACATCCAGTCTGATATGTCGCTCAGTAGGTGTGTGATTCGGGCGGAGACCGAGGGGGTGAGGTGGGGGGTTGAGAGATAGATTTGTGTGTCGTCAGGCATAGAGGTGGTAGTTGAAGCCGTGAGAGTGTATGAGTTGGCCAAGGGAGGAGGTGTAGATGGAGAAGAGAAGGGGCCCGAGGACAGAGCCTTGAGGGACCCCAACAGAGAGGGGAAGGTGGTAGCATTATAGGTAACGCTGAAAAAGCGTTGTGACAGGTAGGATGAGAGCCAGGAGAGAGCAGAATCTCTGAGGCCGAGGGAGTGTAGTTTTTTGAGGAGGAGGGGGTGGTCGACTGTGTCAAAGGCTGCAGAGAGGTCAAGGAGTAGGAGCACTGAATAATGGCCATTAGCTTTGGCGGTTAGCAGGTCGTTGGAGGGTTTGAGTAAGGCAGTTTCGGTGGAGTGTAGGGGACGGAAGCCGGACTGTAGGGGATCGAGGAGGTTGCAGGTTATAAAATGATATAGCTAAAAAATAGAATAAAAAAATAAACATGCAATTACTTTATTAAGGACTGCCAACCAAAGCAGAATTATATTAAATTGGTTCTTCTTTCTTTTTCTACAGATACACTCAAAATACAGTTTTGGATAAAGACACATTCTACATAACATTATGCTATAATAATATAGTTTTAGAAGTGTAGAAAAAGAGAATAACCTTTATCTTTTAGTAATTAACTTCTTTTTTACCTTTGGTGAGCCATCCTTATGAATGCCTACATCATTTGTTGCAATGCCTTTGACACTGCCATCCTCATTGAAAAGTACCTAAAAATAAGGAGATAAACTTTAAGGCTGGGAATCATGCCGTGTAAAACATGTATGTCTCAAAAAAACAAAACAAAAAAAAAAATACAAATAATAATATTACTACTACTACTACTGAAAGATTTGTACTGTAACATATGAAGAAAGTAATTAAAGGAGTGTTCACATAGTATACCTTTTCACATGTTCACATCATTGTGCTTCATGAAATCTCCAACTTAATGATGGCCTCCCCATAATCTAAGGCATAATTTGATAGAGAGAGGTTTGCATATGGCTGAAAAGTAAGCCTATATCTCAAAGAAGGTCTCAAAAGGATATAATATCTCCCTGGGATCCCTGGATAAAATATCGCTCAGATCCCTCCTAGTGGGGAAACGTGTAGAGTAAATAGAGGGTGCACATCCTAAATCCTGCTTCTCTCCATTTTCCCCCCTCCTATGCTTACTCCCCCCCTCCTCCCTTTTTCTCTTCACTTTCTTTCTTCTTTTTTATGCTTCTTTAAAATTCAGTTAGCTAATGGCTAATGGCTTTCCTACTATGGAAGGGGAGTTGGTGGGAGCCCGCCGAGCCATACAGACCAGAACAGTCTATAACATGTCCTGATAAATGTTATTTTCTTGTTTATTGTAACAAGGTTGTTTTTTTAGCATCTTTAAGTCCCACTTGGGATCTAATTTTGTCATTTGCTCAAATAACTTATGATTACTTTAGATTGTCGTTTTTTGCAAATGATTTGTAACCATTATGATTAGCCAGAGTTAGCCAAGAACTGGATGCCATACGTATTTGAACCTCTTTGTAAAATCTTTTTTTTTTTTTTTTTATGACAAAACCAATAAACACTATTGGAAAAGAATATAATCTCCCTTCTGAATAACAGAAAACGAATACACAGCCATATGCAGTCTTTCTGCTGTGAAGCTTTGAGCACTTCTTATCATAGGATCTAGTAAACTCAATATGATTTTTGTACTAGGTTCATTAAAAAGAGTAAATTCTGTACAGAAAAGTACAAACCCAACAAAGAAGCCAGATGGCAGTCAAGCGACGTAAAATGGACACTTGCCTCTGCAGCAGCATAGCCAGGATAGATTTCAACCCCCAAAGCCTCTGCTTGCTCTCCGAGCCAACTGACAAATTGTCCAAGTCTTACAATATAATTCCCATGATTATTCATTGGAAGTCCTAGGGTTTTTGGAAAATAAAAGAAAAATCCATGAGCACCATGATCATAAGACTGCTTGTTCACAGGAACAAACATGACCTCCAGCAGTATAAAATTATTTAACTTAGTTTCCCCTGTAAAGGAATGTCCTTGAAGAGTAAATAGAAATTGGATGTGGAGAGGTTTCCCTGTTACAGGCAAGGACAATTCCTATTCACTGTTGTAACCTTGAAGGGCATTTCCACATGCAACTTCCACTACTTAGTTTTGTGTTGTAAATAAGAGAAACTAATGGACAGGTGACATACTGTGCTATGCACCCTGAATTACTGGGTGTAAAAATGTTATACAAGGGTGTCTGGTCACTTCATATTCCAGCTGGCCTCATAAATTAAAAAAGGACACCACATCCCTATTCATAGTCTATATAATTTTGTTTTTTATTATTGGGACTTTAAAAGATGTTATATACAAAATATAAACTATGCACGTAGGTTTAAACACTATCAAATTGTTTATGTTATTTTTCAATTAAAAATAATTAAAATGAAAAAATATAAAATATATTTACCAACAATGAAAAGTATGGTACTTATTTTGTTTGCAAGCCTTCATAAGGCCAATATATTCCAAACATGTATTTACAACACCACCAATGTATTAAGAAAGGAAATATGTACAAATATACACTGCTCTACATTAGTGCCCTAGTTACCCAAATCTAGGTCTCTTTGAGTAGTTTTATTATCTGTAATCTCTTGCATACTGATCAGATTATGGGGTCCAGACAGGTTCCAAAACATTTCATGGGTTACTATTATCACTTCATAGGGGATGGTGATGGATGATATTAAATTGGTATGTCCAGAAGGTCAAGCACTGCAGGCCTCTCTCTAACTGAATCTCCTCTTGGGAGGGGAGCAGCCCAGATCAAGACGACTGGATATCACAACTTCACAGGTCACGAGTAGCATAGGCAACCCAATTTTTCAAATTAATCTTGGAACAGTGACAAAAATAAACACAAATGCTCTGTGAACCAAATGGCTCCCCCTTACTGACAGCAGTTTAACTCATCTCACCTAAGACCTGCCATTAATGGACACCAGAAGAGAAGGTGGTTACTTTTCCCCTCTAGAAACATGATTCATTTAGGAGGGGGGGAGAGACAACAAGCCCAGGATAATAGGACATACATAGGAAGGGCTGTAGTATTTCCATCTCTACAGAGTACTTATATCTGCAGTGCAGATTTCATTGCACAGGAGTCCAGGTCTTAGGCAAGGTGGGTACTGTGATCCCCAGTGGGCTTGGTCTGATCTGTTCCCCTTCCCAAGGAAAGGTTTGGTGAGGAGGATTCCTCCAGTGATCAGTCGTCTACTTTTTTTAATAGTTGCTTTTATTTAAATTGTACAGTGGTACAAACAAGCAAAGGTACATAAAACCAAATCAAGATAAACTGTATAAACTAGTATCCTAAAAACAGAAGAGTCCTACAATAGCATCATGACAGCCCGAGCAAACTCATCAAAACAGGCACTTAGTGTGGTCTAAAGTGCAGATGTCCTGCCAGGGAAGGGGAAAGAAATAGAAAACAAGGAGAGTGAGGAAAATAGAGTGTGGGGGGAGACACCAGGCACTACATTTAGTCTGCAGCTGTTGCCAAATCGGAAGAAGATTGTCTGAAACATATTTAGTTAGGTTGCACTGAACCACCACACCTAAATATTTACATTTCGAGATTTAATAGGGGCAAAAGTAATGACAAGCAGAGTTCCCGACGAAAGAGGTAATATTGATTTTTCCCAATTTATGCGTACTCCAGAATAATGGCCAAAGCGATCGATAATGTCCAGCACCACTTTAAGAGACAGAACACAGTCTTCCAGGTATAAAAAAAAAAAAAAAAAAAAAAAAAAAAGGAGGAGTGTCGTTTGCATACAAGGAAACCCGATCTTCCTAGTCGACCCAGAAAGCCCTCGCAAGGTCTTAGAGGAGCGGATAAGAGAGGCCAAGTGCAAAGAGACCTGGCGAAAGGGGACATCCCTGTCGAGTGCCTCTGTGGAGGGCAAAAGGGCGAGCGAGAGCATTGCTATTAGTATGGACTCTCACATATGGTGAATTGTAGAGGCATTTGACCCATGAGATGAAATTGGGGCCAAATCTGAAATGCCCAAGAGCCTCCCACATGTATTTTCATTCGACTGAATTGAAGGCCTTTTTGGTGTCAAGGGACAGCACGACACCTGGGCTGTCTCTGGTACTGGCAAAAGAAATGTTAGTGAATAACCTACGTATGTTAATGTCAGTGCCTTTACCCGGCATGAAGCCTGTCTGATCATTATGTACTAACATAGAAATAATTGAACACAGCCTCCCAGCAAGCACTTTAGCGAGGATTTTTGTGTCAGTATTCAAACAGGGAGATTGGACGGTAAGAAGAGCATTGTAACGGATCCTTTCCCGGGCTTTAAAAACACTACTATCACTGCCTGCAGCATAGAGGGGGGCAAGATTCTTGTCTCCTGCAGGGTATTGAAAAGGTGATGGAAACGGGGAGCCAGTTGATCAATGTAAGTTTTATAAAACTCAACTGGGTAACCATCTGGACCCAGTGTTTTACCAGACTGGAGAGCACCAATTGCCTGCTGGATCTCTTCCAAAGAAATTGGAGCCTACAATTTTTCCCTCTGGGCTGGAGAAAGAGACGGTAGATCATCAAGGTCCACATACTGGGACAACTCCTGTGAGGTATAGGTAAGTTTGGAAGAATATAAGGTTGCATAGTATTCAGCAAAATGGTGGTTAATTGAGATCAAGGATCATAGAACCATCCGCAGCTTGAATGAGGGCAACGTTAGTCATAGGAGTTTGTTCCCAAGCCAACCGACGCCCAGATTTGTCCCCTTGTTCAAAAACGTGTTGCTTCTGATGGAGCAATGCCTTTCTGGTTGCCTCCGTGCGCAAAAATTAGGGCTTCCCTAATGGCCAGTTTCAAGTTATGATGATTAATGGGGTCAAGGTTGGATATATATCTGGATTCAGATTCTCGCACCTGTCTGTCCATTATCTCCACCTCCGCCCTTCTTTTGGCCTGCAGTCCTCTAATCAGGGTGCGATACTGACCCTTAAGGGTAGCCTTACCAGCCTCCCAAGTCACCGGAGGTGCAGCAGTATCAGCATTAGAGTCCCAGTATTGCTCTGAGGTCTCCCCTATGGGGATTCAACCTCCGGGCCAGTAATCCAATAGCGAGAGTCTCCAAAGCTTGTCAGAGGGGGGAATCGGAAATGATCAAAAGGGAGGAGTAAGTGGGGCGTAATCTCATATCTTCTTAGCTATAACTGTGATCTCCTGGACCCTCGCTAGAAGTGGAGGTGTAACATAGCAAAGGTCAATTCCAGACATTGTTCTATGTGAGGCCAAGTGGCAGGTATAGGCCCTGGTCCCAGGATTCTTCCACCGCCACACGTCCGTGAACTGATAAAGCCCTGCCCATTCGGCCAGGTCCGACTCTCTGCAGGCTTCAAGATATAATTTAACCACACTAGGATCTGGAGTAAGACTGAAGTCGCCTGCAAGGAGAATATGGGATGCGGAGTATGAAGCCAAGAGTGGGGTCAGAGCAGCCAACGAACGTGCGGAGGCAGGAGGACGAAGATAAAGGCCAACTATCACCCGTTCAAAACAATTAATAATTGCATGCACAAGAACATATGTACCCTCATGATCCAGCCTGAGATGTAGGAGAGTAAATGGCAGTGCTATATGAATAAGGACACTAACCCCTCGGGCGTATTAAGAATAAGTAGCATTGTAGTAGTAAATAAATAGTGAATATAGCGAGCGCTCAGAAAAACCAGCTGCTGAAACACTTCAAGGGATCACTGGACCTCATAACAGAAACATTGTATATATATATATATATATATATATATATATATATATATATATATATATATAGTGCAGCGCTGTATTATGATTAAAAATAAAAATTTATAAAATTATACATAAAAATAGTTCATAAAGTCTTAATAAAATCAAATAAGTGCAGGCCTCCTCCTCATTAGGTGACTGGAATAGGTAAAATGCGCACTCACCGACTGCACATTTTAAATGCGCCTCTGTGTGATTTTATCCGGAAGACCAGCCAGGCATGCAGCTCCAGAAAACACATGGATCCTCCCTCTAAATTACTGACATCAGCCTTGGGTGCAGCAATACCTCCAGATCCAGAGACCCTCTCGCCCCAAATGATAGGTGGACAGGGATCACCCTTCTGGTTCCAGGTGCCCCAAAAAGTGGTAGGTGTAAATCTGAAACCCTCCAACAGGAGAGTCAAAGAAAAGAGGGAACGCCAATAGTGTAGTAGGTTCAAAATTTTATTGGAGCAACAATCATAAAGCCAGGGTCACATATACATACAGATACCATTAGCCAATATACTGACTGGTAAGTGTGAGAAAAAATGTACTAACCCGGCAGTAGTAAAGATCAGAGACCACTGGACCTCCTCATGGTCTCAGTGGTCAGGAAGTCACACTTGCTACTGGCTCCTCCTGAGGCCTTTCGTGTCACAACACTTCATCAGAGGATGGACGCCACATTGTAGTAGTGTCCGACCCAAGCGCTCTTTAAGCGAAGTACCCTGCGGTCCATCAAATGGGTGTCCTGTAATATGCATATGTGGGGACTATAGGGTTTGAGAAAATGTCCCGATAATGTCCTCCCAGCTCTGAGGGGGGTCCCCCCCACTTCATCCCCCTGTCAGGGGGTACAGCCGAGCAAAAGCCAGAAAGCAGAGTTGTCAGGAGCAATCACCCGGGGGGAAATTGAGATCATCGCATAGATCGCAGGGTTTCCACCCACAAAGCCGCTTCCTCAGGCACAGTAAAGAAGTGTGTGGTTTCTTCATCCTGAGCATGCTGTAGGTAAAGTCTTTTGCTCGCAGTTGGGCCTTGACAGCATCAAAAGAGCGGCGCTACTGCTGGGTATCCACCGAGTAGTCTGGAAACAGCATCAGCTTGTGATTTGCGTACCGGAGTTCACCCTGGTACCTAGCTGCACGCAGCGCTAGATCACGATCCCGGTAATGGAGCACCTTAAAAATAAAGTTACGGGGCAGTGAGCCAGGGGGCCCCAGGTAGCCGGCATCCAAAGGGCCCTCTCAACCACAAAGAAGCCAGAGAAAGTGATGCGAAGCAACAAAGAGCAGAGAAGATTCTCTGTGAAACGTGATGGATCCTCAACCCTCTGCCCTGTCAGAAAGATCCACTATATCGAGGTTATTGCGCCTACTTCAGTTCTCTGCGTCTTCTGCTCTGGTCTCGAGGTACTTTACCCTCATTGTGTGCATCTCAGCCGAGAGGCAACGAATGGTGTCTTCCGCGACACTAACCCTTTGCTCGTCCGCTACACGGCCCCGGAATGCGTCAAGGTCTTAGCCCAATGACGGTCTGTAGATGTTCAATTTTTGCGGTGAGTACCGCCTGACAATTGGTAATAGCTGTCATGAGAGAGTTGAAGTCTGCAGGTGTGGCAGGTAGGTTGGGCTCCTGAGAGGAAGGTGCAGCCATGTTACCCCTTTGGATCCTGCGGGCTTATTGGCCTTAGCAGTATGTGTAGTTTTGGATCGTCTGCCAGCGGTCGAGGGTTTGCCTCTAGTCATCCCCAGGCCTCATCCGCACAGATAGAGAAATTTGATTACCATGACGACTGCCTCACAATACAACCAGCTGGCCTGTGTTGCTCATAAATGTGAATGATTGATTATAATTGTAGCTGTAACCGTAAGGGGGGAGCCGGGGACACCAGTCTCCCTCTGCGGCTCCCTCAAGCAGCTGTCACCCTGTAAAAAGGTTTGGGCCGCGTCACTCAAGCGCCATCCCAGTAGTCCACAGAGGCCCTGGGGTCCAGGGTGCTGATATTCCTCCTCTACAGCTGCAGCTGTTGGAGGAGGGCAGGCGCCAAGCGGGAGCGCAACCCCGTCCGAGCAAGCAGAGAGGCCCCAGGCTTCACCAACCTGTAGTCCGCAGTTGATTGCGGTAGGCCGTGGACATCCGGAGCTCCAGAGGGGGGTCAGATGGCCGTGCTCCTCCTCCCCCAGGCAGCGGTCACAAGCAACAGGACTTCTGGGGTGAGAGGAACAGCACTGCCCCCAGGATGGATCCGGCTTATAGGTCGAGGCAGCAGAGCTCCTCTCTATGTGGCCACTCTGGTCGCCATCTTGAACACGCCTTCGATCAGTTGTCTGCTTAGTTCAATGAAATATTCTTCAAAACCTCTGATGAAGTAGACATAGTAACCCACAAAACGCCAATCTACTCAGACCCCACCATCTGATAATTGCAGAGGAAAATAAAAAAAAAAAATGTATAATAGGTAGTCTGGTTAACCCATAAAAATACTGTCTGCAAAAATAATATCTGGCTTTTAAAAGAGCCATCATATTTACTAGTAGTAAGTACATTCAAATTTATGTCTACGCCCAGTTACAAGTATGAGAAATATCCAGATATCAGAGATAATTCCCCCATATCTATGGGCTTCCTAAAAGGAAGGCAGTGCAAGGTGATGACGTAGAGTGACAGGAGTACCAAGCAATGTATAATTTTCATACTACAACCATTCTCTTCAATCCCTTTACTTTAAACAAATTTACTTATCATGTAATCTGCTTTTATCTCACAATCAAATACAAGATGCTAGAAACGTCATACAATTTTCAGGGCCAACTGGATAAATTAAAAAATGAAGACCACAAACAGAGCTGTACGATTCCTCAGACTATGGCTGGCCATTTTCAGTGGTGATGGATCATGTGGGCAGAAAAATTAAACAATTAAAAGATGGAAATATATTAGAAACTTTTGTTTTTAAAGTATCAGATGTCTGTGTTGAATGTTAAAAAGCATTATTAAAACATTTCCATGAACTTTGCCCACCGACATATCTACATAACCTTGACATGTGGCAGTTTCTTATGTATATATGAAACCCTCATTATTATTATTATTATACAGTATTTATAAAGCGCCAATAGTTCGCTCAGCGCTGTATTCATGCCTCTGTATTTGTGTTGCACCATGCTGAAAACGTGGTCTGCTTCTACTGACTCAAACAATATTTGTTTACATTTGTTTCTAAACAAAAGTCACATCTACCGTTTTTGCACCAAGCAGCAAAAAAAGGGATTTCTTAAAATTATACATCACAGGACCAAGAGACGTTCATGTTCGTGACTACTTGGGTTATGCTGCCACCTTAAAGCGAATGGAAACTGGTCAAAGAAAAAACCCCAAAAAGGAATCCCTGCCTGGGCATAACACCTGGTTCACATAAAACGTGGCCTCTTCCTAACATCCCAGATGGAAGAGGTGGGCTCTATTCAGTTCAGTCACTACAACCAGCAGTCCAAGAGGGACCCTAACCGTTTGCAAGAGAGGAGATAGCCTGTAATGCTGCCAGTCAACACTGGGTCCTGCAGACAGCAATCTCCTGAATACAGCATTCCAAGGGAAATCACCGACAGGGTGCTCTACAGGTCTAGGGGAGCGATCCCCCAATGGACTTTTACAGGTAGAGAGGGGGAGAGGGAAGGGAGGATGATAGGAGTGGGCTCCCTAAACCCCCTATCATGTAGGAAGAACCCCTGCACAGTTCGCCTGCAATGGCCTCTCTGCCTTTACCTGATATTTCTATTGTCTCAGGGGCACAATCCTACACTTCTCTTGTGTCAAGGGATGAATTTTCTGCAGTCACTTCTGGTCTGCAAGATCAGACATCAGGGGTTCTCACTGGTTTGGAGCACCTGGGGTGCAAACATGGGCCACTCTCCTTCCCTTCCTCCCCTTTTGAGCGAGTGTGTAGTGTCGGAGGAAAATCCTCAGGATGAGGAGGAAGCCGTTGAGGATCAGAAATCTTCTGTGGACAAGTCCTCCCAAAGGAGAATCTCAAGGTGCAGGGCTGTCTCAGACTCAAAAGACTATGGTGGGCTTCCTGCCAGATGTGGTGTGCACTAACCTGAAGTTACCACGGCTTTAATCCTTTCCCCCTAAAATCACTGATTCTGGGTCTTGACAACTGCCCAAAAAAACCCAAATCCCTTTCAGTGCATCCTCACTTACAAGAAGTGATGTATGCTGATTCGGCTCAGCCAGAGAAGGTGCTTTCACCACCAAACGTTTAGCTCACTAGTTGCAGCTTTCAAGGGTGTGTTCACATGAGAAGGATCCTATGCATAAAGGGGCTGAGTATGCAATTTACTGACACCATCATGCAAATGGGTTCCCTGGGATCCATGAGAGTAGTGGTGAGCTGTGCAATTGGTGCCATCTGTTTGTTTCACATACTATATATAGGATCGGTTTAACGTGCTTTTATTACTCTGCTTGTGAATGTTTTTAATCCTGCTTACTGATAAATAAAGCATTGAGAGTTTTTTCTCTTTCACGTGGATGCATATGTGGTGATGAGTATTATGCAGAGGAATTTTTGATCTGGAAGACCTAAAAACAACTCTTGATCTGGATGACTAAGCAGTGTTACATCCCTATGGGGATGCAAGAGTATTTATTTATTTCAGGTACTTCTACAGCGCCGTCAATTTATGCAGGGCTTTACATACATATATTGTACATTCACATTAGTCCCTAACCCTCAAGGGGCATACAATCTAAGATCCCTAACTCACATTCATACATACACATACTAGGGTCAGTTTAGACAGGAGCCAATTCACCTACCAGCATGTCTTTGGAGTGTGGGAGGAAACCCACGCAGTCACAGGGAGGACATGCAAACTCCAGAGTAACAGATGTGCTGTATTTATAGCACATTTTACCTGGGAGAATTGGAACTGGTATTCTGTGCTTCTTTGTTAAAATTCCAAACTTATCTCCGGCCACTTTAGTGTGTAGAGGAGCCTATGAAAAAAGACTTGGTTTTTAAACAGCGCCCGTGTAGGAAGGTGAGATTACAGACATTTACATCATTCAACATAAAATGATTAATAAACAATGATTATTAAAAACATGAAATTAAACACAAAGTCTAGCAAAATTGTTCTAATGGATAGCTTTCTTAAAGTGTTACTAAACCCAACACAGTAAAATCAGTCTGTATATGCTGTAAAACATGAGTGTTATACTCACTGTGGCACCTAATGGGTTAATCCTCTGTTTGATCCTGACTTTTCTGATCCTCCCCTTTTTCCAGTGTCCCCCCCCCCCCCTTATCGCCTGATAAGACATATGTGTGGGGTCGCTCTGAACATGCTCAGTTTGGTGTGTATTGCTAGAGAGGGGTTTTTTTTTTGCTCTTGAGAGAGTGCATGTGATCAGCACAGGGCCAAACAGCGCAGTCCAGATAGAAGTCAGGGGTCCTGAATCCTCCAACAGCAGAAGGAAAACATCTCCTACAAGCTTTAACATGTGCTCGGCTGGACACTGACAGACGTCACAAGCCTGTTATATACAGCTGATGAGAAAAGGTATTTAGCAGTTTATATTTACTAAAATAATTGCATATCCATGATCTGTGTACTGTGGGAGGCCAGATATAGTGAATGCAGGGTCCTGGGTTTAGTAACACTTTAATAATGAAAATAATAATAATAATAATAAATATACTGTTCGGAATATATACCCCTCGCTCCTTCCAGTCAGGGAAAAGCTCATCCAGGGCTCGAGGCTCCAGGCAGGCTCCTGAAAGTATATGAGCACCAATCTGGGATGCCTTTTCTACCAAACAGACACGGAGCTCTTTATCGTTTTCAGTTGCAAGCTGTTTTAATCGTATGGCTGCAGACAAACCAGCTGGGCCACCTCCAACAATTACCACATCTGCTTCCTCTGCAAACCGTTCCATATTGATCCCTACACAATGAAAAAAGAAAATGAGAGGGTCAGTTACACACAAACATCTTCAGCAATCAACTAAAGAACATACTGAACCTTATTTGTCAGTCAGTCAGTATTCTCTTCAGTAAGAGGTCTTCTTCCTAACAACCATTCAGGCTATTCTGAGCATTCTTTCACTGTAATATGAATGAGAGAATCTTTTTGGTTGCTGTGGGCAGCAAGAACATGTTCTTTGGAAATTTTGATGAATGAGGTTAAATATGGTCCACGGCCATTTTCTGGCTCAGATACGAAAAAAGGGACAAAATAAAGGAGGAAGAAAAATGAGCAGGCATGGCAGTGACCTGCCACATTATAGAAGGGTTGCTACTTCCTGCAACTCTGTTGCAAACATCAGTAGGGCTTATTTTCATGCTACTGTCATCTTTACTTGATTGATTAAACTCTATCAGACAACAATAATGTCACCTTACACAGAGCCATAACGGACTAGGTTAATTGTAATCAGTCCCACAGTCATGAGCAGATGAATTCTACAGTCAATAGCTCTTCCCTCCAATCCTTTAAAATGGATTAGATCCCAGCACCATGGACTCCTCTGGAATTATACATGTGGTCCAAGCTATTGGCTAGATGTTTTCTGTGGAAACCTTCAGTTGTTGCCTGTTAATTCTGCTTACTACATGAATTAAGAGGAGCCTGCAATCGTTCCCAGTCTTACCAATAACAGCTTAAAGGCATCGTACCTTCCCATCTGTTGTCCTCCTCACGTGGGCAAATGGTGTAGTGTGTAGTGATTCGAGGCACTGTGGATGAGGACTCTCGTCTCTTCACACAAAGTGAGGGCAGACATGTCTGCAGTGGCTTTAACTGATGTAAGCACTGATGTGCTGCAGATAAAAAGATGAAACAAAGTTAAAAAAAAAAAAAAAAAAGGACTTGTATTTAATCAACAAAAATAGCAGATTAGCAAACTGCCAATTCTACACAAGAAATCATAAATAAGAACTTTTTGGACAAAAAAAAACACTTTATTTCCCATAACTTCCTCTGTGTGGATGGGTTCATAGAGGATATTGTTTTTCCATCATAAACATTCCGGGGTGTTATTTACTAAAGACAAATAGACAGTACTGTTTGCAAGTGCAGTTGCTCCAGAGCTAAGTAAATGAGGGGAAACTCTGATAACTTCCATCATCCTATCACGTGCAAACAAAAATGCGTTTTTTTTTTGCCATGTGATTGGGTATTGGGCAAAGAGAAGTTTTGCCTCATTTACTAAGCTCTGGAGCAACTGCACTTACAAAGTGCGCAGTGCGCAGTCTATTTGCATTCAGTAAACCAAACCCTTTGTTTATTCAAGGAACTCTCTGTTGCTTCAATACTAGTAAACATATAGAGACTTCTGATCTTACTCGGTCTTTCTCAATCTGTATAACTGTTCTAGGCCAGTGGTGTGATCCAATATTATTTTTGAAGACACTTTAGGTGTGACATGGCAGATCATTTTATTGTGCCAGTTCTGATATATTCCTATTTTACAAACTGCCTTGTCCAAACAAAGTACAAAACTACATTAAAGTGATTGTAAAGCTTTTTATTTATTTTTTCTAAACAACAAACTTTGTATACTTACCTGCCCTGTGCAATGGTCAGAGTAGCCCTGATTCTCTTCTACTGGGGTTCCCCTCTGTTGATCCTGCCTCCTCCTTCTGAGTGCCCCCATAGGAAGCTGCATTCTATGGGAGCACTTGTCAGCTGGGCTGATTGCATCCATTCAGACACACAGCATGACGCTGCCCTGCCCCCCGCTCACAATTTTTGACTGACAGCAAGCTGTCATTATTTTTATTATAAGCTTACCTGTAGATGCAAGTAAGCAGATGACGTTTACTACTGCTTTAACAAAAGGAATTAATGATAGAAATCCCCCCCAATGTCTTTTTTTTTTTTTTTTAAATTCAGACTATTGAAGCACTGCAAAAAGCAACCAATCAGTGGCCAAACCAACAGTTTATCCAAAGAATGTAGTTGATTGAGGTGTTGATGTGATTTCTGGAGCTACAGGGCTGTTGTCAGAGAGGTGGTGGATACAGGACAGCATCCAACACGTGGCAAGCACTTTACTAATATTACATGTAGACTGCGCCCAACATATTCAGAATGGTGTACTAAGCTGTTTCAGCAAAAAACAAAAACACCCGCCAAGCTTGCCATTATATCATCAGTGCAAAATCAACCTATTTGAGGTAATCGGAGTTTTGGAAACCATTATAACTTCTGTTCTTCGTCACAACCTGATTACTCCAGTTTTCATATTACTGCATTGATTCAATCAATACTTCTGCACTGTACCTCAAACGATTAAATGTTTAATGGAGACCAGACAGATGGCAAAAGGTTTTACTGGGTATTTTATATTTAACATGCTAATATAACATGACAGTAATGAGCAATAACATTGTTAAAGCTACAGCATGTTCATATTTCTCTCAAAGATCACAAGAAAAGCAAGCTCCTAAATGGGAAACTATAATGCATTTTGATCTTTTTTTTCTTTCGTTTCTAAATTTACAGACAGCATGAGCGGCTTTTCTTTTCTTTTTTTACATAGGATCTAACAGAAGTCATCTACGTGCAAGTCTGCAGGAACAAGGCTTCACCATTAGGGCTTTAAGCACAGTGGCTAAGTGGTTAGAACTTCTGCCTAGCAGCACTAGGATAATTGATTTGAATCCCAACCACGGCACTACCTGTTCTCCCTGTGCCTGCGTGGATTTCCTCTTGGTATTCTGGTTTCCTCCTGCACTCCAGTGACATGCTTGTAGGTTAACTGGCTCCTGTCTAAATTTGCCTAGTATATGTATGAATGTGAATTAGGGACCTTAGATTGTAAACTCCTTGAGGAGGATGAACAGATGCGAAAGTACAATATATATTTAAAGAGCTGTGTAAATTGACGGTGCTATAGAAGTACTTGTAATAAATTAAAGGCCACCAAGCACAGTACTACATACCCTCCAGCTCTGAGAAAGACAGGAGTGCTGCTTAGCCTATTATAGGCTACAGCTCCTGGTACAGGGTGTCAATTGATCTGATGTCTGTACTGGGTGGTGTAAATGGAATGGAAAGGGCTGTTGGGCTTCCCATTTCTTTTTAATTTATTCTTATCCTTGAGGCCCTATTCACATCGGGGTGTCATGTGATCGCAGGTTTTTATTTTTCGTGCGGCACGCATAGGGCAGCTCATTCACTTAAATAGCTGCCCTAAACACATCAAAGAAGTTTTTGCACCTTTTCAGGCATTAAGCTTTGTGCATAAAAACATGTCTGCTGGCTGTGTTTGATGCACCATTAAGGTTAAGGATATATTAGGTATCATTATCCTACAAACACCTAAGTTGATTGTACTTAAAGCTAATGTTTTTTTTTTTAAATAAGAAAATATGTCATACTTACCTGTTCTGTGTAATGGTTTTGCACAGAGCAGCCCCAATCCTCCAAACAAGGCTCAGCCCGTCCCCTCGTCACTGGATTCGATTGACAGCAGAGGGAGCCAATGGCCAATGGAGCCAGTGAGGAGGAAGAGACCAATGCTGCTACTCTCGGGCACAGCGCTAGATCAAGATCAACCTCACACAAGTATTTGAGGGTGCTAGAGGGGAGCTGACAATAGAAGGATTTTTACATTAATGCAGAGAATGTATTAAGGTAAATAAATCAGCCTTTACCACCACTTTAAAGTGTATGTAAATCCTTTTACTTTTGCTCACTTTTGGGGTTTTAAAATATGCAAATGAAAGCTGTTTGTTATGTTTGATAAGTATTATAATCTGTTGATACCTGTTAATTGTACCAGAAATCTAGCTACCTGATAACTTCCTGTGCTCTCTGCCTCTGCTGCACTATTACTTAGCATTGTTCCCAGTTCTCTCTATGGACTACAGAACAGTGTTATAGACCAGCCTTTCTCCACCAGGGTGTCCAGGCACCCTGGGGTGCCTTCGGGCTCTTTCAGGGTTGCCTTGGCAATATGCTTAAAAACTGCCCAAAAAGTGTATACAAGCCAGCAGGAGGATTAAGCCTGCCTTTTAGTTACACAAAGCCATAGGTTTTTATTGCGCACTTTTACAACCTGCCAGCATCCTAACAACCAATTACACCATTAGTTAATAAGGAGGACATTGGGCGCCTGCACAGCATCCTTGCTTGTCCCTCCCCTGCCCTCTTTATCAGCAGTGGGGTTATTAGTGAGGGAGAAACACCAAATACTAGTCAGTTCCAGTTTGCAAAAGGAATATTTGCTTTGGAAGAATAAATCACCTCTAACGTTGGGTGTCCTAC
Source organism: Staurois parvus (assembly GCF_062004578.1). Taxonomy (NCBI): domain Eukaryota; kingdom Metazoa; phylum Chordata; class Amphibia; order Anura; family Ranidae; genus Staurois; species Staurois parvus. Next base: position 9,006,551 of record NW_028317886.1, read on the forward strand.
ATGTGTGGATGTTGCTGCATTATGTAAAACTATTAGAATACTTTTACATTTTATAATGGGGCGCCTTGAGATTGTCCATAATTTTAAAGGGTGTGAATTCACTGAGCTCCTGAGAGCGACCCATTGTTTCACAAATGTTTGTAGAAGCAGTCTGCATGCCTAGGAGCTTGATTTTATACACCTGTTGCCATGGAGGTGATTGGAAAACCTAAATCCCATGATTTGGAGGGGTGTCCCAATACGTTTTGCACACACACAATATATATATATATATATATACACACATATAAATATACACATATATATATATATATACACACACAAACACACACACACACAGTGGATATAAAAAGTCTACACACTCCTGTTACAATGTCAGGTTTCTGTGATGTGAAAAAAATTAGACAAAGATAAATCATTTCAGAACTTTTTCCACCTTTAATGTAACCTATAAACTGTACAAATCAGTTGAAAACACTGAAATCTTTTAGGTGGAGGGAAGTAATAATAGAAAACTAAAATAATGTGGTTGCATAAGTGTGCACACCCTCTTATAACTGGGGATGTCGCTGTGTTCAGAATTAAGCAATCACATTGAAAATCATGTTAAATAGGAGTCAGTACACACCTGCCATCATTTAAAGTGCCTCTGAGTAACCCCAAATAAAGTTCAGTGACAGTTGGTCAGTTCCCTCCCCAGTGTCAAAATGCCCACTGCAGTCCCGCTATAAGTCGCTGATCGCTGCCATTACTAGTATATAAAAAAATAAATCCCAGAATATATACCGCCATTTGTAAACGCTATAACTTTCATGTAAACCAATTCATTTACACGTATTGGGATTTTTTTTTTAGCAAAGACATGAAGCAGAATACTACAAAGACCTAAATTTATGACAAAATTAGATTTAAAATATTTTTGTACTGGACATGTTTTATAGCAAAAAGTCAAAAATATTTTCATTTCAAAATGTTCAGTCTTTTTTTGTTTATAGCTCAAAAAATAAAAAACGCACAGGCGATCAAATAACACTGAACGAAAGCTCTATTTGTGGGGAAAAAAGTACGTAAATTTCATTTGGGTGCAGCGTTTCATGACTGTGCAATTGTCAGTTAGAATAACGTCACGCTGTATTGCATAAAATGGCCTGGTCAGGAAGAGGGGTAAATTCTCTGGAGGGCAAGTGGTTGAATACTTTCCTAAATTAGTAGAGAATGAAAGAGTCATGAAGAAATCTGTCACGGGACAGACTAGAATAGGTTAAACAGGGTGAGGATGACCTATTGTGGATTGTTATGAAAGGCACATCACTCCGTTGTGTAATTTTTAGTTCACCTGACAGGGGTGTGAGCCAAGATCAGATCCATGTAAACAAGGACGCATGGGCGGATGAAAATTCCTAGCAGTTAGTGAATATGAAGGAGGAAGTTTAAATAGGGCACACCTCCCAAGGGAAGTCATTAGAGAAGACGTGAGGAGCTGGGAGTCCTCCTTCCACATGGATGTTGTGTAGTGATGACCTTTCCCCTATATTGGGATTCAACCAGCAGGGGCACTATCAGGGCTGCTGCACCCACACACATGCAAGGGCACATTCTGCAGAAGACACCACACATATATAGGGGGTCATAGCTGGAGCCTGGGGTGTTCATACAGGAGAACAAAGCACAGATTCCAGTATAACACACTCAATGCTACATGAGCTATAGGGCCAGGGCAGCTATACCTGCAATGTACATACCACAGCTACCACACAGGCATACAGCCAGGGCAGCTATACCTCCAGTGTATACACGCCCAGTTACTACTCATTCATAGAGACAGGGTAGCTGGACCTGCACTGTATTCCCCCCCCCGTTACCACACAGGCATACAGCCTGGACAGCTATACTTGCATGTATCCCCCACTAGTCATGTGACCAGCTTTCCTCTTACCTTGCGCTGTATATCTGCACAAATGTAACATCATGCTGACAGATAGTCTGCTCACAGACCGCTATGTACGCGCATAAACTCCCAGCTGGCTCTCCAGCTTCGTACTCTGCACTGACACACAGGTCAATCCACCTCAACTGCGCATGTGCAGCAATAAAGCTACCGGGAGATGTAGTTCAGACCAGCGCCCCGGAGATGACCGCCTGCACAGGGAAAACTACAACCATAGAGAAGCGGTTGGAGCGTCCAATTCTTTAGTGTTTAGCTTTGTTTTGCAGCGCAACCTTGTGCTGATAGAGAGCACAGCTGTCTGCGTCCTTTTTGCATCCTCGTTGCTTGTACTAATAAAGTTTGTATAAGAAAAAAAGGAATGTATAGGAAAACGTTCTCTGATTTGCTGATATAAGCCGACTCTGTGATTGGCTGTGCAGAGCCGGGAATTCTGAGTCTTTGTAGGGAGATGGCGAAGTCGGCGAGAGGTGACCCGCAGGAGCTGCTGGAGGAGGTGGAGCTGCAGATTGATGATGTGGGTATTGTGTATGGGGTGGTCGGATGACCGCTACTAATCACTTAGAACTAGAACAGTGACACTCATATCTATGGCCGGGGACACTCTGCGGCTGTGTGGTGGCCTTAACCCCTTCATTGCCAGTACCTGTACACCTCCCCCTTGGGCCAGAGCCACCTCTATATTTCCACCATTGCTTGTTATTATTATTATTATACAGGATTTATATAGCGCCAACAGTTTGCTCAGCACTTTACAATATAACGGGAAACAATACAGCAATGATACCGTTTAATACAAGAGGGATAGGAGGGCCCTGCTCCTTGGAGTTTACAATCTAGGAGGGAGGGGCTGGTGGTACAAAAGGTAATAACTGTGGGGGATGGACTGATAGGAAGAGTAGAAGATTCCATTATTAGCTGAAGGCAGGATAGGCTTCCCTGAAGAGATAGGTTTTCAGAGATCGCCTAAAAGTGAGCAGAATAGGTGATAGATTGGGGTAGAGAGTTCCAGAAGGGTGTGGGAAGCTCTGGAGAAGTCCCGGAAATGAGCATGAGAGGAGGAGACAAGGGAGCTAGAGAGCAGGAGGTTGTGGGAGGAGTGGAGAGGACAGCTTGGGTGATATTTGGAGACCAGATTGGTGATGTAATTGGGGGCAGAGTTATAAATAGCTTTATATAGTTAATGTTTTGCATTTTATTCATTTGGCAATAACCAAAAATGTTGAGTATCTGGCTGCTTGTCCATAAATGAATGCGTATGCCAGAAGACCCCGGTGGGATTTTATCGCAGCAATGGAAGATCATACATCTATCCAAAAAGACAGTAAAAAAATATTCAACTTTATTGCATACACTTTTTATGTTAAATACATATTTTCTAAAAGAAACATTGCTCTGGCAGTGTTCTTACAAAAGAACTCTTAATACAAGATCAAAGACCACACAAAAAGGAAAAAGAATACCCCGACGTGTTTTGATCATTCCACATTTTTTTTATTTCAGGTACTTGTATAGTGCTGTCAATTTACGCAGCGCTTTACATATATATATATATTGTACATTCACATCAGTCCCTAACCCTCAAGGGGTGTACAATCTAAGGTACATTTTAGATCTTCCCCAGGGGCATAGAGAAAAGGAAACCTAGTAAATATATAAACAGTCATGAATGAGTATACCAAAAAATAAACAAATGATCAAAAGAATTTTATCACATAGCCAAAAATAATACTTACAAAAACATATGTCAGAGCAAAAAAAAGAGACATCCAAGATGGGAGGCAGGAATCCACGTTTCGGCGGGATGCACCATCCCAAATCGCAAGAGTGGTCAGATGTAAATTACCAGGAACCAAGGGCAATTAAGGAGCACCAAAATGACCCCCCAATGGGACTGTAAGTAGTAGCACCAAAATGACCCCCCAATGGGACTGTAAGTAGTAGCACCAAAATGACCCCCCAATGAGACTGTAAGTAGTAGCACCAAAATGACCCCCCAATGGGACTGTAAGTAGTATAGAGAACAAAATAAGTTAAATTTCAAACCATCAGACAAATTAAATAGACCTGATAAAGTATGCATTCAAAAATGGTCCATAAGGAATATATCAAAAGATGGAACTGACTGTGTCAAAATCAAGCCAATATACAGAAAATAGATGGAGTTTCACTCTATGATAGATATGACTCGAGGCAATAGAATGGTAATTTGAGATGCTAATTCCTCCAAAGGATTGAAATATGCTAGATCCCATAGGACAGAGACCGAAAAAGCATGTAAAACATCAAAATAGTATGCATGCAGTTAGCAGCAATTGCCAATGGTGACATCGGAAACTGAACATTAACAATGCCATATGGGAGTGAAATATATAGTAATATACCATACAAGAAGTAAACAGCAAAAATTATTGCTTTCCAAGTCTGTAAAGAGCCGCAGAAAGCTATTTTTGTATACTGGCCTGATTTTGACACGGTCAGTTCAGTCTTTTGATCTATTCCTTATGGACCATTTTTGAATGCATAGTTTCTTATCAGATTTTTTTTAATTGGTCTGATGTTTTGAAATTATGTTTTGTTCTCTATACTACTTATAGTCCCATTGGGGGGTCATTTTGGTGCTCCTTAGTTGCCCTTGGTTCCTGGTAATTTAAATCTGACCATTCTTGCTATTTTGGATGGTGTATCCTGCCGCAACATGGATTCCTGCCTCCCACTTGGATGTCCTTTCTTTTTTGCTCTGACATATGTTTTTGTAAGACCTATTTTTGGCTATGTGATAAAATTATTTTGATCATTTGTTTATTTTTTGGTATACTCACTCATGACTGTTTATATATTTTACTAGAAAGTTTCCTTGTCTCTATGTTCCCTGAGGAAGAACTAAAATGTGGAATGATCAAAACGCATTGGAGTCTTTCTTTCTTTTAGAAATGTATGTATTTTTAACAAAAAAAAATGTGTATGTAATTGATAATTTTTTTACTATGTCTGTTTGGATATATGTATGATCTTTCATTGCTGCAATTAAGTCCCACTGGGGGGTCTTCTGGCATATGTATTCATTGGGCAATAGAAAGCCAGTGGAGGGATTGGCAGATAGGGATGGCAAATATGGAATGGTGGCTGAGTCTGGCAGCACCCTGTTAATTCAGTGATGTGTTTCTGTTTATTAAAGCAGTATTAAACCCAAAAGCAAATGTTTATTGTATTGCAGCGTAACAATTCCTACATGTGGTGGCTTCATTAGTTGTCTTATTTTAGGCTTTCTTCTATTTTCATCTTGTAATCCAGCCTGTAAGTCTTTCTCAAAAGAACAAGCTTTGCAGCAGAATGTATCAGTTACAGGGATGAGACAAACCGTTGAACACTGACAGGGGTGCTTACAATGATCAGCTTTTATTTATGTAAAATGTTTATTCCAAAAGAAACAAAACTGTTGTTCTCACTGCTCATAAAAGTGTTAGCTGGAGTTTGACTTCAATTTGTTAGTGTACTTAAATCTGCTAGTCCATCAAACACTCCTCTCCCACCAGACTGATACTGCTGCTGTCCAAAGTTGCCTCTGTTGCTCCTTTACCCAGAGTGGACGTGCTCTAATTCAGGAGGTGTCAGCAGATGACCAGGTAACAGCAGAGGGGGGGGGGGAAAGCCTAAAAAAACTAATGCAGCCACCACATCTAACGATGGGTAAGCTGCAATATATAACCTTTTTTGGTTCCATACCGCTTTTAAAATGTATTTAAAGTGGAGTTCCAGCTGCTTACTTTTAAAATACTGACCCGTACCTGTCCCACGATCCAGCGGTGTCCTCACCACGGCCGGTTTCACTGACGTCTTCTCTCCCTGGTGCCGGCATCTTCAGTGTAGGCACCCTGCTGTGACCGCTTGCGGCTTCAAAGCCAGGTGCTCACTGTGCATGCGTGTGAATGGTCCCGTAGTTTTCTGGGACCTGTCATGTTTCCTGTAAGACTATGGGGAGGACACCTTCCACTTCCGATCGCCTTAGGTGATCGCAGTGGGAGTGGGTACCTGTCAGATTCGTGTGTGTGTGTGTCTCCGTCCCCGTCCGATCAGGCCGGTAAAACACTTCCTGTTTTGGCTTCTCTATCCATGGAGACACCCTTGCACGGCAGCATTGTCAGGAGAGCATAGTGCTAGATGAACTTTACATACATAACTACAAAGTACCCCCCCCTCTCTTTTACAGATAAAGGTTTTACATAAAAGCTGACCATTGTAGGACTCCCTTTTTAATGTAAAAGTGGAGCTATACTTGCTCCCACTCCAGTAATGCGGTGTCCAGGAGCTTGCTTACTGGCTGACTTGTTCTGCTTTTCAACCCCTTTGATTGGCCAGGACAAAATAATGTTACTTCTTGGCAGGTGCTAAAATTATACAGTGCAAACAAGTAGGTGAACATGCCTAACTCCAAAGTCAACATTTTTTTTTACTTTAATTAATTCTGTGCATTGAAGTGTTACTAAACCTACAACCATAAACTCAGTGTGTGTATATGCAGTAAAGCATGCTTGTTCTATTCACTGTGGAACCTAAGGGGTTAATCCTCTGCATTGTGTAAAAAGACCGTTTAATCCTTTTTTTTTTTTCTCTGCCGCTCCTCTTGTTCAAATGTCCACGTCTTATCTCCTGATAAGACAGACTGAACCCGTAGTCACGTGCACATGCTCAGTTTAGTGTGTATTGCTAGAGAGGTTTTTTTTTTCTTTTCTTGGGAGAGTGCATGTGATCAGCACAGGGCCAATTAGCAGTGTCCAGACAGAGGGTCAGGGGTTCTGTATCCTCTTAGAGCAGAAAGAAGAAAACTCCACCTACAAGCTTTAACCAGTGCTCTGCTGAATTCACAAGACTGCTCTAAGTACTGAGAAAAAGCATTTAGAAAATTATATGTACTAAAATAATTGCATTTCCGTGTTCTGTGCACTGTGGGAAACCAGCTATAGTGAATGCAGGGTCTTGGGTTTAGTAACACTTTAAGGTAAAAAGCTCCCCACTATCTCTTCTACATGCCCCTCCCATCCATCCCACCTCACCCCATCCAACCCCTTCCCTGACTCCTCACATGGCTCCAGCACTACTCCCTTCACTTCCTGCTTTTAGAAGAGACACAGAGGACATCAGAGCCATAGACTCCTGTTGCTGTCAGTCAAACTTCTGTGAGTAGGGAACAAGGATATGGTTTCTGTGTCTATAGATGCACACAGCCCAGCTTGGAAGCGTGCACACATATATGCCTTCTTAGCACTTGGCATGCAAAGGAGGGGAGAGGGAGAAGGAGACTTGCTTTGGCAGGGGATTGGCAGAAGAGGAGGTAAGGGACGTCTCTATGCTGGTTAAAGTGTGTGTGTGTGTGTGTGTGTGTGTGTGTGTGTGTGTGTGTGTATATATATATATATATATATATATATATATATAAATTAGTTTTTTTTGTTTGTTTTTTTTTAATAAACCAAAATAGGTTGGCTTTTAGTATCATAGTATGTATTGAAAAGCCTGCTTTCTAATGGATGGATGTATTTATTTTTTTTAAAGTAAAGTTTCACTTTGGTTTCAAATCTCCAACTGCCACTTTTGCTGGACAGCTTGGTCTGTTAAAGGAATTTGAAAAATAAAAGACTTGCTGTCTGCATCACCAGGTGAAAATAAAGCAATAGAAGTCCTAAAATTAATTCAAAATAACCTATAGACCAAAAGATCTACAATGTATAAATATGAAATGGTGAAGCACTCCACACCTTATAGTGACATTCTAATGTCTCTCCACAACAAAAAGTGTGTGTGTTTTCATGATCATATAGTGTCTATAGAAATCACAGGGTTCATTAAAGTGTCACCCCTCCTGATCACCACACATGTGCAAACAATGGGCTCACCATCAGGAATTGACCCTGAGTGCACATAAGGTCAAATGTCATAGTATAGATGTTGCAATCAGTCCTTCGTCACACCTTGCAGAATGCCAACCGACACACTAATGTTCTCTCTAGGGAGCCCTCTCCCTGCTCAGTAACGCAGCTTTCACCGCATATAGCAATTCCTCAGAGATATAGGGGGACTGTGTATTGCTCTCTGGTTTAAAATTAATCTTTATTGACCTTAAAAAATTGTACTCCCATTTAAAATGATGTAACACTGCATGTACTGGTACTCACACCACTGCCTGGTCTCACTGCAGTCGTTTAGATCTCCGGTAGGCAGTGCAGAAGCTCCTCCCAGTGGCATGGAAAGACTTCAGAATTTCACTGTAAGGAGAGGAGTGCTGCACTTTTTCTTAGATTGGATTTGGGGAATATGCGATATACTTTTGTGCTAGCTAGTGGTGCACTGAAATTATTGGACTGAAAATGAAAATTCAGGTTGCATTTGGCCGAAAACTAAAATGGACAGTTTTTTTAAAAAAATTCTATATATTCTATTAAACTTTTTAATTAATATCATGCATATGAATTTCTTTTCAGCACCTTTTTGGCCAATAGGCTGCTTTCACACTGAGCAAAAAAAAAAGGCGCAAACGCTCAAGAAAAATTCATCCCTTTAAATTCAATGTATGTCTTACAAAGGTCCATTGTGATGTGAAAAATCGTGCTTGCTGCTTTTTTGGTGCATATTTGGCGAGTTAAAAAAAAAAAAAGAGCACCAAAAATGCACCTCCCTGTTGAGGCTTGGTTCACACCAATGTGTTTTTAGGGCTTTTTGCAGAAATGTACTACAGTCCATTTAACATGGTTTCCTATGGCACTCAATTGCATCTATGCTTTTTTTTTGAGCTGCTGCATTTTTAAAAGGGTCAGGGACCCTTGAAAACGCATCAAAAACGCAACATGTGTTTTGCATTTTTAATCTGGCCAAAAAATAAAAAGCCATGCACGTCAAAAACATGCGTGCAAAAGGCAAACTGCAGTGATGTCACAGGCCTGATGTGCATTGAAATTGCAGCAAAAAAGCACGTGTCACATTTTGCGGTTTTAATCTGCCCAGCAACAAGTTAGCTAAAAAAATTTCAGAAAATGCGTCAAATGTGCATGCAAACTGGACAAAACACAAACTGCATTGGTGTGAACCAGGCCAGAAATGCATTGAAACTGCATCAAAACGCACACGTGCTGCCTTTTTGATGCGGTTTTGTTTTTCGAGTCCCATCCTATGAAAAGCACCCTAAATGTGGTAAAATCGCACGTTTTCGGCAGCCATTATTGGCACCTTTTTTTCCTAACCGCAAAATGCAGATAATACTATTTTCGGCCACTGGTATATCGATGCATCCCTAGTGCTAGTCAGCTCTACATGTAAGTTTTTGGCGGGGTTGGGAAGGGGTGGAGTAACTGTGAGGCAAAGAAAAAAAAAAAACGTGTATATTACTGTTTCTAAAGTAATTTTCAATTTTTTTTTTTTTTTATAATTTTGTAGTTTTCATTTAAAAAACAAAAACTGGTGATCCTGCCATAAAGGGGCTTGTTGAATCATGGTCTCTCACTTATGTTCCTGTGTTGCCATCTTGTTGAATACGTATCTTGTGGGAGCTGTACGTGGTAATGCGATGTTTATGCAGGCCATAGATGGGTCGAAAATCGGCGTAAATTCGTCCGAAAGAATAATAGGCCGATTTTCTCATCGTTAGTGGGTGAATTTGTTGGCCATTTTTCGTGATTGACACTTTTTTTTTAATCGGTTATGTTGGACAAAAAACGGCAGATTTTGTCGATCGGCCGATTTTCACGGCAATGATGGGCAAATCGGCCGATATTTTTACCAATTAAAAAAAAAAAATGCACATGAGCCGTGACCTACAAGAAGAAGATGAAGACAAAGAAAGAACATCTGTATCTATTTTGTATCCATTTCGGATACAGATGTTTCTATTCGGATACAAATAGATACAATGTTGCAACCGCAATACTTTTAAATGTCAAAAATAATAGCGGAGTGTCCCTGCAGAGAGCTCCACTGTTATTTGACAGTTAAAAGTATTGCGGTTGCAACATTGAATCTATTTGTATCCAAATAGAAACATCTGCATCCGAAATGGATACAAATAGATACAATGTTGCAACTTTGCTATAATTTTAACGGTCAAATATAATAGCGGAGCTCTCTGCAGGGACACCGCTGTTATATTTGTCGGCCGTAGACTGGATGAAAATCGGCCGGTTGTGTGTGGGATTTTTTTTTTTTTTTTATTTTATTTATTTTTTTTAAACCGATTTTCGCCTTATCTGTGGCCTGCTTTAGTCTGAGGGAATGCCTTACTGTTGTCACCATCAGGAAATATCACCCCTGAGAAATGCCGTGCATGCATCCCTGGAATGCATACATGTCAACAACACATAGCTGTAGAGAGGCTGTAGGATATCCTTTGCAACATAGGGTGGAAATGGTATGAAATAAAAGGCGATTGTTTGATACAGTGCTTTAGAAAGCAGATTGTTGTTCAGTGAGGGTTTACATAAACTTTAATGCAACAGGTAGATATTTAGTGGTTTCTGACCGAGAATGTGTATAATTGCTGCTGATTCCTAACCCCCAACTGTCCCTTATTTGGGACTAAATCCCTCGGTATCTCATTCTTCCTCAGTTCTCCATTTTGCTTTAATGTATAGAAGTGTAATACTCCACTAAACCTTTTTTTTTTTTTTTTTTTTTTTTTTTATTATACTGAATTTGCAAAGTAACAAATACAATATAATGGAAGAGTAGAGCTGAGCAAAACATTTTTGAGTTTAACCAATAATGTTTTGCATATTCATTCTTCTAGCCTGTATAATTAATGGTGTGGCAGGGGTGTTCTCCACCTGTGTGTCATGTAGATATAGTCAGTGGTGTTTGCAGTAAGATTGTTGTGTAACTACTCATTTGTGCCCACATAAGAGGGCTCAGTCACTGGCTTTTCTCCTGGGGAAAATGTTCACTAAAGTGTTACTAAACCCACCAGCGTCTGTATATGCAGTAAAGCATGCTAGTTATACTCACCGTGGAACCAAAGGGGCTGATCCTTTGCATTGTGTAAAAAGGCTTTGATCCTGACTTCTTTGATCCTACCCTTTTTCTGTCCCCAATCCATCTGCCGTAGTACAAAACAGCAGTGGCAGGTCTGCACATGCTCTGTTTGGTGTGTATTGCCAGAGAGGTGTGTGGAAGTTGTTGTTTTTTTTTGGGTTTTTTTTGGGGGGGGGGTGCATGTAATTAGCACAGGGCCAATCAGTGCTCTACAGACCGAGGGTCAGGGGTCATGCACCCTCATAGAACAGCAGAGAATGAAAATTCCTCCAAGATTAGCCAGTGCTCGCCCAGACACTGATAGAAGTCAAGTCACAAGACTGCTATATACTGATAAGTTATTTAGCAGTTTATATTTACTAAAGTTATTACATTTTAATGTTCTGTGCACTGTGGGAGACTGGATATAGTGAATGCAGGGTCCTGGGTTTAGTAACACTGAAGAAGATATGCTTTTAAACCAAATCTGCCGAATAAAACAATAACTGGTTCTCTTGACAAGCTGAAACATACTATCTCTCAATTGCTTTGCTCTCCCCTTCTGTTTCATTTGTCTGCTGGGGCCCATGGAAATACCTCGTACTTCCAGGTATGAGGGAGGACAGGACCTTCTCCTCTTAGGCCTATGCCACAATAGTGATTTCTACAGAGGACCCAGTTTCTATGGCATTGATCCTTCACTGGTTTTGCAGTGAGTGTGCAATGCCATAGAAAATGGTGAGTAGTTTCCCTGCCAACCCTAGCAATCCTGTTGTTGATAGGTTGTCGCTAGCGACAAGGTGGCTGGCGTGACAAAGGCATTACTTCCAAGATGCCATGCTTGGGGCCTTAGTGACCTATTTGCAGGCATAAAATTGTACTGAGGAGAAGGCCCTCAACCAAGTGTTGATGTGGAAAAGAATGAGACTTGGGATCACCATGTTTTCCTATGAGGCTGTGGGCTGGTTGAAGGATTTCAGTGGCACATAGGCAAATGGGGTGAAAGCTGGGGGCTGTGATAGGCATCTTTTCACTGTGTGTTGATGTGTTCTGTGTGTGAGGGTTTTTGTTTTTTTGTTTAAGTTCAAGGTCCACTCTAATAAATTTACATCCTATAAAAAAACATGGGTGTTAAAGTTGGTAAACATTTATAGTTTTATTATTGCTATGATTGTTTTACAGGCTGCCTTTTCATTGACCAAACTGCTTGAAGCAACATCAACTTTATCATCTCAGGTGGAAGAGCTTGCAGCTAAATGCACAGAAAATGCCCGTTTCCTGAAGGCCTGGCGAAACCTTTTGAAAGAGGGTTATCAGTCTTTGCAGCCTAACACTGACCCTGTGGCAGAGCTTCCAGGATCTGGGCCATGACTTCTTTCTCATCTTACCTGACAGGATACCATACACTTTAACTGCTAGCAGGCATGGATGTAAGAGATACCTTTTGCCATGTGCTTAGCTGCACTTTCACATTGAGGAATAATAATGAAACACAAACTGACCTTGCTTGACAATACTAGTCCTAAAGGTGGAATTTTACATTTAATAACACCATTTTGGGACATTTTGCAGACTTATGGATGTGTGTTGTTTTCAGAACCATCATGCCTTTTTTTTTTTTATTTTTATTAAATATCTGTGTAAAATATATTGCATTGTTTAGTAATAACTCCACTCTTGGATAAAATGTGTATGTAGAAGTATGCACAGTGCCCCAGGGCCAGAAACTCCCTGAAGCTATGTAATCCATATAAATGGGGAAATAAAAATGTGTGGTGTGCTATCTCATCATAAATAGAACCATAAGCTTTAGAAACACAAAGTGACAGTCCAAGAAAATATTTTACTCCAATAATAAATGTCCAATCCAGTATATGTTGCATTAACATCCAGCAAAATCAACACCATGCTTGACTTGTGGCCACACTCCCTGCTCACCTTGACCATTGACCTAGAAATTATAATAGGCCAAAAACTTGCTTTATAAGGAAAATGTGTCTCCAAATTTCTGATCTGTGACGTTTTCCTTCCAAGTATTATGCTTCTTTTAATCTCCAGATCCGTGCAAAATAAAACAAAAACATACCATAGTGCAACACTGTTTTATATAACCAAAAATTAAACGTGTTACAATATCCACTCTCATTAAACAAATTATATACAATTCTGAATTATAGTGAACATATATGCATTACTCCACCGTGCCAACTATATTGTGTTTCCCATCCCCGGGTAGGTGCATCATGCACTCCCCTTCCCTGACGTAACAAAAAGGTCATAAACGCTTAGGGATGAAACCAAATTCTGCTTATCCACTGCCGATCCTTGGTTACTTCATTAGTTCTGGCCCTTTAAGGGAACATGCTCTTGTATATCCAGTGGAATTAAGCTGTATATGATCAAAAATAAAGTGAATAGAGCATAGTGCAACCCCATATAATATGAACACTTTATTCAAATAAAAAATTAATTCACAAAAGTATTGAATCAAAAGCATATCACAGCCATCAATCGAAATGGTTCCTCACATCCCTCGTGCCGGTTTGGGCATGACTTGAAGTGATGTCACTAGACTCCACCCAACATGTTTCACCAAAGGTCATGTGACTTCTTCAGGTAGTAACCTATCAAAAGAGAAACTCATCGGACGGAGTCTTCTGTGATGTCACCACGTTCTGACCGGCGGAACGACACCGCAGTTGATTTGAATTTGTATTGAATAAATCTTTGTGTTTTATCGGGTTGCACTATGAAGTCTCTTCTGTTCTAATCCTTCTCTACACTGTAGGGCGAGTGGTTTGGTGTGAGGAATTCGTCCAGGTGAGCCCGTAGCTGTCCATCCATCTCCCTCGATATTGATAGCACGGGTGTCCGTGTGGAATCTGGACACCATCTGCTCGTTTTGATCTCTTGATTTGGGATCAAATTGGTTTGGTAGGAGGCTGATTTGTTTGGTGTGGCGAGCACTTGTGGACACCATAGCAATTTGTTGAAGATTATGTTCAGCACCTTCACATTGAATTTGGGACTTATTAAGTATTTTATGTTACGGACATTGATTCATAGCACCTTATATGCATTCTTTGTACACTTGCATATGTGAATTTGTGGTTCATTTTTTGTTTATCGTGTCAGGATTAATCAGTGTACAGTGCACTTATTTATTTATGATTATTCTAGTATTCAGGAAGAGAGCAGCTGCAGTTCACTATATAAATTTTTATTTAATTCATAGATATACATATATTTTCACTTTTATTCACATTACATGTTAGGTGTAGTGCAGATTTTTGTTTTCACATACCATGCACAGGTGCATGAGATTCTGCATGAACCAGCTTTAGTAAATAAACTCCAGTGTGCAGTAAAATCAGAGTAAGCAATTTCTATACACAAGAGGAGTATGTACAACTGTGAAAGACCTGAAGGTAAGTTGGCAGTCAGTTGTAATGTAATGGTTTTGTACACATACCATAGGTAAACTGTATTACTCATCATTTTAATTATTTACTATCTTTTGACACAAAACCAGGAGAGGTTTAGTGGTTGTAAAATATTTTGTCAGCTTCATTTTTCATGTTATCATTTGGTTTGGGATGGTTGCTGCTATGCAGATGAGGTGATCTAAGCTGACCTTACGCCAACACCCCTTTCCCAATTAGTTCTTTGCCTTGACCTCTTTAATATTGGGAGTTAGTGGCTGCTGTCAGTCTTCTCTTTAGGGAGATGGGTGGCCTTATTCTTTGAATATGTGCAGCAGCTGTCAGCTGGTTTTAGATAATTGCAGCATTAACTGATAGGAGCCTTTGATTTTAGATAAGTTGATTTGACACCACTAATCAGGAGATGGCTAAAATTTGATTTAGTTCTCCTGCTCAAAGGCCTGGGTCATTGTGTTGCTTTGTCCTGACAATTGTCTAAGAAACCATTTAACCCTTGGTTAACACCTAAGTGTTTTCTGCAGCGTTTTGCAGAAACTCGGTACAGTCCATTTACCATGATTTCCTATGGGACAGGTTCATACCTCTGCGTGTTCACCCGGTGCATTTCTTGGAAAGGGTCAGACTTTTTTTTTTTTTTACGCACAATGTTGCGTTTTTGGTTCTATAGACTTCAATGGGAATGCTGCAGAAAAGCATGTATTGCTTTTTTATCCATTTGTGATGCGTTTTGCATATAAAATCTGCCTAGCAACAAGAAAAATTAAAAAATAAAATGGCAAAAACGCAACGCAGAAACACATCAACCGCAACCTGCATCGGTGTGAACCTAGAGTTAAGCTTTTTGCAATCACAAATCTTTTACTGCTTCTAACCCTTTCAAGGATTTGTGCTTTTGAAGTGTACATATCTTTTACTGCTCTTCCCCAGTGGTTTAACCATTGTCTCCATTTCCCTATTGTCATGTTTCACATGACTGTCATATGCCTTTAAGAGTTTCTATATTTTGTTCCTGCTCCTCCCTTTCCTTTGGTTTAGTTAATGCTGTATACAGTCAGGTCCATAAATACTGGGACATTGACACAATTCTAACATTTTTGGCTGTATATACCACCACAATGGTTGTTGTCCGTGGTCTTCTGGGTCTTTTGGTGTTGTTGAGCTCGCCGGGGCGTTCCTTCTTTTTAAGGATGTTCCAAACAGTTGTTTTGGCCACGCCTAATGTTTTTGCTATCTCTCTGATGGGTTTGTTTTGTTTTTTCAGCCTAATGATGGCTTGCTTCACTGGTAGTGACAGCTCTTTGGATCTCACCTTGAGAGTTGACAGCAACAGATTCCAAATGCAAATAGCACACTTGAAATGAACTCTGGACCTTTTATCTGCTCATTGTAATTGGGATAATGAAGGAATAACACACACCTGGCCATGAAAGAGCTGAGAAGCCAATTGTCCCATTACTTTTGGTCCCTTAACAAGTGGGAGGCACATATGCAAACTGTTGTAATTCCTACACCGTTCACCTGATTTTGATGTAAATACCCTCAAATTAAAGCTGACAGTCTGCAGTTAAAGCACATCTTGTTCGTTTCATTTCAAATCCATTGTGGTGGTGTATAGAGCCAAAAATGTTAGAATTGTGTCGATGTCCCAATATTTATGGACCTGACTGTAGATAGCCCACTCCCTTCCCAGAAATGCATTGCAGCTCTAGCCTCATGTCCTGGAGCAGGAAACATGATCTTTTGAAACATGATCTGATGTTCATTGTTGTAAGATTCTCTCAGTTTATGGAATAAACTTCACAAGATGTCTTATCGATTTGAGTCACTGACTGTGGTATCCAACTGAGGTTGAAGTTATCGCTATCTCATCACAACTGTAAGTTACAGAGATCACACTATCAATGTTTAGATTGGAGAGACAGAACACCTATAGTTGTGTATCTGTGTTTAGATATTTACTATGGGTGTGGATCAGCACTACACAGACTTTCTATTTTCCTTAGTGCTATCCGTGCAGAGAATTTACTCAAAAGATTGAAAGACTGTGAATGGACATTTCTTTACAGGGGTGGAGTACATCATGTGGACGTGCAGGTGCAGAATTTTGAATAGTTTGAGGAAAAGCTATTGTTACCTCCTAGGCCCCATAGTGAAGATCTCACAGGAGTGAAGTTACAGGCTTGTACTATGACCAGCTGCTGGGAGAGGCACTTACCGATTTAGTCTGAATTCACATCTTTACACAGTATTAACGTGTTTTAAAGGCATTGTAATGGGATGTGCATTTCTTTCATTCTGAAGGGCCCCTCAGCACAAATATATAAAATAAGCACATATCTAAATATGGTGTGCTGAGCTGTCAACTAATAATTCAGCTGTGTTGATTCAAAATTAATGGGTTGCATGCAACAGTGTAAACGGGTCCATAATCTTCTGTAGTCTGAGACCTGGATGATGTGAATATCAAGGGTGCAGTCATGTCCACCAACATGAAATAAGTAGTCAGCTGAACACCCCTGTAATGTATGGGAATTTTGCAGATATACTGTAGTTTGCCAGAAAATGAGGAGAAACATCCTAAAATCCCTTGTCTTTACCTTTCAGTGCTATTTCCATGTAAAATATATGCAGGACCCCATGCCCTCTTCAAAAATTAAGCTGTTCCATGTGTTCCTTTACCTCACTGGATGCAGACTCCTAGTTACTATCTTACTACGTGTAACCAACTTAGGTGCTAGTAGTAAAAGATTCAAATGTAATGTTCAGTCCTCTCTATACTTTGTAACTAGCCTTCTTACTAACCAAATATTTCAGACATAAACAGACATGTTTGTACAGCTTGACAACACATTCACTTCAGAAGGAAACTGGCAATTAACCACATTATTGGTTTACCTGCAAGAGGTCTCTGCTCTTTCCAGAAAAACTATCAAACCTCTCACTGCAATACTTTGTAAAACCAAAAGAGATCTGTCTATCTGTTATTGGAGGATAAACACCGAGTACTGGGTTACAGGCTGGCCCAGCATACCGTTTGCAATGAATCATACCCAGTCTACCAACTGAAGTAATTATTCAGAAAGCAAGTTCCACAATGATCTTGGAAAGCATTTTAGTGATCCAGGTGGATTTTATAGAAACCTTCCTGATGACTTGGCAACTTTGGTTTGACCACCATGGTAATGTGAGTTTAGGAGCCTCCACCTTCTATATGATCATAAAGAACATCTGTGATAATTCCGTAGTTAATACAGCTTACACCACTGGTTATATTGGGGGACACTAAAAATGGATCACACAGAATCTGGTGCAGCTCTGCATAGTGACCAATCAGCTTCTAGGTTTTATTGTCAACGCTCAAGTTAGAAGCTGTTTTATTATTATGTAAAGGTGCACCAACTTCTTTGTGCCTCAGTTTTAGTAAATCTGACCCATTGTCTCCATCTTAGCCATACTGATGTCTTTCTGAAAAACCTTTGGAAAATTTGGAACTTATTACTTACCATCAGTGTTGCTTGCCCTGTTAATATATCTAGTAGTACACATAAGCCTGCCCATCAAAAATTGATTATTAAAGCAAGCAAAAACGTGATGTGCACAGTAACCTTTAGAAACACTATATTTTCCTGTTCATTAGTACAAGGATAAAGTATGTGTATTGTTTCTGCATATTGCACATTGTTGTTTGCCTTATTAAAGCATAACTCTAGCTGTAAAAATAAGAGACAGCTTTCACTGCAATACCCACCGTGTCCTGTCCTCTACCAGATGGATCTTCTCTGATGGCTGAATGACGGCTAGCATCATTCAACCTATTTCCTTTCCAATGATGCACCCTCAGGATCTGTTATGTTGACCTGGGCTCACAGTACTGAATCACAAAATGTTACTTGCATATCATAATGTGAACACAATTCAGTGCAAAAGTAAGGGATCTCCCACTGCTGCCACCAGCGACAGACCCATGGTGGTACCAGAGTGGCCAGAGGACCTGTGGAAAAGAGGTATGTACAGTCAGGTCCATAAATATTGGGACATCGACACAATTCTAACATTTTTGGCTCTATACACCACTGCAATGGATTTGAAAAGAAACGAACAAGATGTGCTTTAACTGCAGACTGTCAGCTTTAGTTTGAGGGTATTTACATCCAAATCAGGTGAATGGTGTAGGAATTACAACAGTTTGCATATGTGCCTCCCACTTAGTAAGGGACCAAAAGTAATGGGACAGAATAATAATCATAAATCAAACTTTCACTTTTTAATACTTGGTTGCAAATTCTTTGCAGTCAATTACAGCCTGAAGTCTGGAACGCATAGACATCACCAGACGCTGGGTTTCATCCCTGGTGATGCTCTGCCAGGCCTCTACTGCAACTGTCTTCAGTTCCTGCTTGTTCTTGGGGCATTTTCCCTTCAGTTTTGTCTTCAGCAAGTGAAATGCATGCTCAATCGGATTCAGGTCAGGTGATTGACTTGGCCATTGCATAACATTCCACTTCTTTCCCTTAAAAAAACTCTTTGGTTGCTTTTGCAGTATGTTTTGGGTCATTGTCCATCTGCACTGTGAGGCGGCGTCCAATGAGTTCTGAAGCATTTGGCTGAATATGAGCAGATAATATTGACCAAAACACTTTAGAATTCATCCTGCTGCTTTTGTCAGCAGTCACATCATCAATAAATACAAGAGAACCAGTTCCATTGGCAGCCATACATGCCCATGCCATGACGCTACCACCACCATACTTCACTGATGAGGTGGTATGATTAGGATCATGAGCAGTTCCTTTCCTTCTCCATACTCTTCTCTTCCCATCACTCTGGTACAAGTTGATCTTGGTCTCATCTGTCCATAGGATGTTGTTCCAGAACTGTGAAGGCTTTTTTAGATGTCGTTTGGCAACCTCTAATCTGGCCTTCCTGTTTTTGAGGCTCACCAATGGTTTACATCTTGTGGTGAACCCTCTGTGTTCACTCTGGTGAAGTCTTCTCTTGATTGTTGACTTTGACACACATACACCTACCTCCTGGAGAGTGTTCTTGATCTGGCCAACTGTTGTGAAGGGTGTTTTCTTCACCAGGGAAATAATTCTTCGGTCATCCACCACAGTTGTTTTCCGTGGTCTTCCGGGCCTTTTGGTGTTGCTGAGCTCACCGGTGCGTTCCTTCTTTTTAAGAATGTTCCAAACAGTTGTTTTGGCCACGCCTAATGTTTTTGCTATCTCTCTGATGGGTTTGTTTTGTTTTTTCAGCCTAATGATGGCTTGCTTCACTGATAGTGACAGCTCTTTGGATCTCATCTTGAGAGTTGACGGCAACAGATTCCAAATGCAAATAGCACACTTGAAATTAACTCTGGACCTTTTATCTGCTCATAGTAATTGGGATAATGAGGGAATAACACACACCTGGCCATGGAACAGCTGAGAAGGCAATTGTCCCATTACTTTTGGTCCCTTAACAAGTGGTAGGCACATATGCAAACTGTTGTAATTCCTACACCGTTCACCTGATTTGGATGTAAATACCCTCAAATTAAAGCTGACAGTCTGCAGTTAAAGCACATCTTGTTTGTTTCATTTCAAATCCATTGTGGTGGTGTCTAGAGCCAAAAATGTTAGAATTGTGTCGATGTCCCAATATTTATGGACCTGACTGTATATTCTATTAGGTGTATCTTGGGTAGAAAATCCCACATGATTTGCAATGTTCCCCAACTTGGAAAGCTTTCAAAATTCTACAATAATATTGGCAAATTGCACTTTTCAACAAGATGAAGATACCTTCAGCTATGTTATTGTTCATTAAATGGAACCCCTGTATCTCATAAACATATCTTTATGCAGTGTTTTCATGCATCTACACTATATTGCCAAATGTATTGGGACACCCCTCCAAATCATTAGATTTAGGTGTTCCAATCAACTCCATGGCCACAGGTGTATAAATTCAAGTACCTAGGCATGCAGACGGCTTCTACAAGCATTTGTTAAAGAATGGGTCACTCTCAGGAGCTCAGTGAATTCAAGCGTGGTACCATGATAGGTTGCCACCTGTGCACTAAGTTTATCCGTGAAATTTCTTTACTACTAAATATTCCACGGTCAGTAACTGGCAACAACAGCAACTCAGCCATGAAGTGGTAGGCCATGTAAAATGGCAGAGCCGGGTAAGCGCATGCTGAAGCGCACAGTGCGCAGAAGTCGACAACATTCTGCAGAGGCAATAGCTAAGGATCATCAAACTTCATGTGGCCTTCAGATTAGCTCAAAAACAGTGCATAGAGAGCTTCATGGAATGAGTTTCCATGGCCTAGCAGCTGCATCCAAACCTTACATCACCAAGTGCAATGTAAGGCATCAGATGCAGTGGTGTAAAGCACGCCGCCATCACATTTCTCTGGTAATCTGATGGTCGTGTCTGGGTTTGGCGGTTGCCAGGAGAATGGTACTTGCCTGAGTGCATTGTGCCAAGTGTAGTTTGGTGGAGGGGGCATTATGGTGTGGGGTTGTTTTTCAGGGGTTGGGCTTGGCCTCTTTGTTCCAGTGAAGGGAACTCTTAAGGCGTCAGCATACCAAGACTTTTTGGACAATTTCGAACTCCAAACTGTGGGACCAGATTGGGGATGGCCCCTTCCTGTTCCAACATGACTGTGCACAAAGCAAGGTCCATAAAGACATGGATGAGCGAGCTTGGGTTGGAGGAACTTGACTGGCCTGAGCTCAACCAGATAGAACACGCTGAGATGAATTAGAGCGGAGACTGCGAGCCAGGACTTCTTGTCTGACATCAGTGCCTGACCTCACAAATGCACTTCTGGAAGCATGGTCAAACATTTCCATAGACCTACTCCTAAACCTTGTGGACAGCCTTCCCTGAAGAGTTGAAGCTGTTATAGCTGTAAAGGGTGGGCCAACTCAATACTGAACCTTACGGACTAAGACTGAGATGCTATTAAAGTTCAGGTGCGTTTTACAGTCAGGTGTCCCAATACTTTTGGCAATTATAGTGTATGCTTTGATCTGTTATGTACAACCTTAATTTATAAAATAGTGTTTCCACAAAATAATGCCATTAACTAGATGCACACCGTTAACCAAGCAAAATGCATCTTTGATAGCTCTACTATTTAGTGGTGTGTGGGTTTTGTTTTTTGCCAGTGTGATGAAGGTCAAGTTGCTATTAGCAAGAAGGATAAATATTTTATAGTGACAAAAACAACATACACTGGTTTGAAGGAAACATTTTTGGTTCTTTTACTAGCTTTGTTCCTCTGTTGGGGAATTGAGTGCCTCCATTGTGGAAATACACACATTTCCTCGTACCTTTGCTGCAGCAATGAATTTTGAACTGAGTTTAACTCAGACAGAATAAACTCAAAAAGCAAGTATAATGGTTTTAAAACAAGTTTATTGTATTTTTGAATAAGTTACTGATTTTTTTTTTTGTTATTTTTTTACAATATGACATCTTTGGTTTACAAATATACATTTGTGACTAGAGTACATATTATGCACCCATGACACAGAATTTAGACTGTTACAGGTTTTCTAAAGATGGAGGATACAGAGGCGGATCATCCACAAGGTAGATTAGGTAGGAGGTGTGCATCTGGTTGATGCCTAGGGGGATAAGCTCCAAACTTCATTTGACTGCAGTAAACGAGGAGAACAGCACAAGAGTTGCAGCTATTGGTTTAAACTAAGGATACAAATACTCCAAATTAAAAATTCCATATTTATCTCATTGAAGAAAATGAAAACTTTTTTTTTTTCCACTTTTTATTTATTTTTGTCTTGACCTCAAATAAATAAAATATATGTAAACATCATTTTACATTCCCTTTTATACTGTATTTCTATGAAACATCCGGGGTGAATGGCACAAATGGCATAGATACAAGTTCTGTTTTATCTGTGCTGTTGATTAATAATGGAGCTGAAATAATTTTATAGTGTCACCAAGCTTTCCCTGCCATGACAAAATGTAGTATGAAAAATCAGAAAAGTTATGATATAATATATACAATATTAGAGAAGTGTGATCTAAAATACCATGGCCATTTTGCCCAACTTATTGTCAAGGATCTATAATGCCTGTTCATACAGTACCTCTTTATCCAGCTAATACTTTTAAATCAAACATCTTAAAGCAGACTGAGATATTCTAGACCTGCTGCTCATACTTATTGCTGTTTAAAAAGAGACCCTTCAAATAGCTGCCACATAGAGCATGGTCCCTGTGAATTAGACTGTTCACTGACTCACTGATACTTCTGCTGTGGCCAAGAGTGGATTTTGTATGAGGTACAGGCACTGGTTGGCTGCTGCAAGAGAAAGGTAAGCCTTTTTAGGGATATCAAGTTTTTTGGGGGTTTTTTTTATGGCAAGCAGTAGAAGTAAAGTCAATGTTTTTTAAATGGCGTAATTAGTGTCACAGAAACGCCTAGAATGCACTTGGGTCAGTTGGCTGTATTTTAAAGAAATGGGCTGAGGGGGGAGCTCCTACACCTTCCTTTACAGTTACACTTTCCTTACAATCAATTATGTAAAGCTGCCACTTTGATGAAAAGCAGGCACCCTAAGGTTTCTGCAATACCTTTCAAAGTCTTTTCAAGTGATTTAGGGCCCCCAAAAGCTTTGGCTTTGTAATATGCAAATCCTGACTGTGAAGCTGGCCTACCTCTTCCCATGCCTGACTACTGGATACTGAGTTCACCAATCACATTTATGGACTATTAGTACTGTAGATTGGGTAGGCTGGACCTTAACGCTACTTCCCAAAGTTGCTATTTGCATATCAGACAGGCTTTGAGGGTCCCACGGCACTTGAGAATACTTTTAAAAAGAATGCACAAAAGCACGATTTATGTGGTAGCTTCTGAAAGTTTTGTTCTTGTTCTTGTGTTAGACCGGGGTCAGACTGACCATTCGGGCACTGCCCGAGGGCCCGGGGTCAGTAGAGGGAAAATTGTCACCAGCACACCAAGGATCACCAATATGGGTCTAAAGGTTTTAATGAACGATCACATAGTTACAGCAAGGCAACGTTTCGGAGTCTCACAGGACCCCTTCATCAGGCATGTGACGATCACATTTTTCCTTGCTGATATTGTTCGGTTCCAGCCGACGGTCGCTGCAGCACCGATTTATACACACAGCCATTTTTAACGCAGGAACCTGTGCGTTTGGACTATACACTTGCATTGGGGTCAGTAGAGGGCCCCATGAGAGGCTCGGTCCATCCCCTGGATTTGCCGACAGCTTTTATGCAAAAAGAAGATTTAGGCAAGCCCCGAGGAGGCAGTAAGCTGTGGGCTGCATGTGCTGGTGCCTGCTGCTTCTCCCTCTGTCCGGAGTGTCAGGGCCTGAGCGGCTCTCTGTGTTCCCCAGCCTGTCACGCTTGAGTAGCACACAGCCAAGGGAAGTGTTCTAGTGTGCTTCAAGTCCGATAGGCGGATCCTGCACTGTGCTTGGATCGGTGCCTGCTGCACTGCTGTGGAGCTTCTGTAAACAGGTGAGAGAAGGTGGGGTGGGGGGTCATTTGTGCAGAGAGTTAGCTGTAGTGAGGTTGGGGGCTAGTGCAGAGGTGCGGGGGGGTTGGGTTGTTGGCTGTGAAGAGGAGGGGAGGGGGCGCTGAAGGGAAGGAGGGTGAATTTGTGAAGAGGTGAGAGCACTGGGGAGGGTGATTTGTGAAAAGGAGGGGGAGCACTGAAGGGGATGGTGGGGGGGCACTGAGCAGCGTGAAGAAGAGGGGGGGTTTGCAAAGAGGTGGGTGCACTGAATGGGAGGGGGATTTGTGAAGAGGTGAGAGCACTGATTTTATTCTGTGCCTTGTGTGATACAAACACCTCAGCACTGCACAGTGCGTACTCCTGAGTACAATGTGTTATGCAATACTGCGTGTGGTACTCTGTATCTCTTGTGCAATGTGTAGATTTTTTTTGGTGCTGCTCTAGATCTCTCCGTAAGTATCGCCAAGGTTGGGGGTAAGGAGTTGGCCAGGGAGGGTGAGTTTCTACACCTGAGAAAAAATGCCCTGGCTACAAGTAATAAACCTAGCTCCCCCTCACCTCCTGGCTGCAGAAAGGACCAATTAGAGAAACCAGTGGTAATGATGCACAGTAGCCTAGAGCAACCAATTAGTAAGCGGTAATGATGCACAGTCACTTATAGCAACCAATCAGTGAGCACAATGATATGCAGTAACCCCTAGCAACCAATCAGTGAGCCTTAACCAATCAGAGTATGGACAAGTTTTTTATGTTTACGGTATTAAAGTTTTTTTTTTTTTTAGATAAGTCTATGGGCATGTTTGTTTTTTTGGGATGTTGTAGTGGAGAACGGCAGAGGGGGGCCCAAGAAAATTTTTGCCCAGGGTCCAATCAATATTAAAGATGGCCCTGGATATGACGCAAGAGTGCA
This sequence comes from Staurois parvus, assembly GCF_062004578.1. Classification (NCBI taxonomy): domain Eukaryota; kingdom Metazoa; phylum Chordata; class Amphibia; order Anura; family Ranidae; genus Staurois; species Staurois parvus. The sequence goes on from NW_028317886.1 coordinate 9,031,360, forward strand.
CTCAGTGTTTAGATATTATTATTATATATAGGGAATAGCACGCAGTGTACGGACATCAGTGTTATACATAGGAACTAGCAGTCACATAAAATATATATATATATATATATATATATATATATATATATATATATATTTATCACTGAGTGCTTCTCAGTGTTCAGATAGCAGTGTTTTATATAGGGCGTAACATCGGGGCATTTCTTGCTATTTGGCACCGTGCTTTCTGTGGGTGTGGCTTGAGTGTGGGTGAGGACACGGGGCCCCATAATCTTCTATTGCCCGGGGGCCCCATGAGTTGTCAGTCCGCCCCTGTGTTAGACTGAACCATTCCTTGATTACAAGTTTAGGCTATTCCAATACCCATTTGCAAGCACTCAGGTAGTTTGAGCTAGTTCAGAGGACCTGAACCACTGCTACTAAGTCCTATGAAGACTGAGATTGAGGTCTGCAGTCACTTTTGTAGCAGTTGTTTTCTTATTCCGGGTCACAATCCTGTGCAATGTTCTTCTGTCTCTTTCAGTCAGTTGACCATGTCGACTACACTTATGCCTATCAGACAATGTTTTCCCAGAAACTGTATATACTGTACCTCACGACCCAGCAAATAAATTGACAACTTCAGTCAGAGGCACTAGCAAAGCGGGCACCAACATTATGCCCTCTTTGAAGCACAGTAAGCTCTCACGACTCCATATTTCTAGTAGCACATACAGCGAATTACAAAAGTGAGGCTTCCCGCCTGTTATCTAGGTGTCACACAGCGGAAGCAAAAGAATGTTGCATCACTTCAACGTGAAACATGTCATCACTTTCACACCAGCAAATCATGTAGTGTTTCCATTTTTTATCTAACTCCTGTAGAAATGCCACACCACAGCTAAAAGGTTCAGCTACAACCTTATTAAAAAAAAAAAAGTTGGGGTCAATCCAAAATGCATCTGTCGCAAACGTGCGCAATACACAATGAAGGATGCAAACTCCATTTTGTTAAGAGTATCCATTTTCTCCCCTCACTCCCTCCCCCTCCCTCTCTGAGAGGAGACATTTGGCCAGCGTGTGTGTGTGTGTGTGTGCGCTGGTTGTGAGTCACTGGCATCTCTGAGCTAGGTGCCTAGCTGTCTCGGAAAGCTGTACCATTTCACACCTCGGAAGAGATGAGGCAAGCTTTCTCAGGAATTGAGAGAGATTCCACCCTAATAAAACCTAACTCAGCGTAGGTTACAGAATCAGATAACCTCTGTTAAAACCATGTTTTCCCCTATGTCTCATATCTTGGAATATGAGAGACTTACATAAAAGCCGGACATATCATCAGATGGACGATGAGCAGGCGAACAGTTTGATGGGTCATTCGGACGCACAGGAAAGCAGAAAAATAGATCTCGCGAACCGTTTAGCATACACTTTCATAATTCACATCTAATCAATCCTCAGACTTGTCTGCATAATAATCTACCCGCGGGTGGGATGTCACTTGTGCATAGGAAAAGTTATAGGCCAAATATGAGTTATGGGAGATTTTTGCTCTAGTTGAGGTATCCACCATCTCTCCACACCCTAAGCGGAGACTGGTCCTTGACTGCAGAGCCACCCCCTGCTGGGGACTACAAAACCGGCTGTCAGGCCTAAGATTAGGAAGTTGAAGATGTCTCCCATTTTAACATCAATACCACCTGGGAAGACCCCTGCCTTTTTGCTCTGAAACTTGGATCTGCTAACCCAGGACTTTGGCAAGTACTGTAACCCTTTCACCTCTCTCTGATATCTCTTTGCTGTGCTATGGTTCTTTGTATTTTTATATATATATATATATATATATATCTCTTAGTTATATCTTTTTCTGTAAATATTTTTATTGCACCCATTTGACCTTTTTAGTAATAAATCTTTCTTTCTGAAAGTGTTGAACTGTTTCTATAGCTCTGTATTGCAATTATGAATCCCTGCCTCTAAAGAGAACGCTACTGTTTGTTTAACCCTCTGTATAACAGGCCTGTGTTATGACCGTGTTATGCAGTCGATTATTTCAATCATTATAGCTGATATTGCCGAGTTTCCTCTTTATCTGTAGAAAAAGGAGGTGGTGGCAGTGTGAAGGGTTAATTGCGTAATTAACCTGACCCAGTAACAATCGCCCAGGCTGCCGGTACATTGATTGTGGTCCGTTAGCTGGAAAATCGTTGTGCTGGGTGTGCCATTGTTACACACATCACATCGCGGTTTTAGATTGGCTAGTCCTTCGGTCACGAGTTTGGGTGAGAAGCTCTGGGGTCTGACACCACGATCGTGACAGCATCCACCATGTTTCCATTGTTCATAAATGCCCCCTTTGTCATGCTTGATTGAGAATAATTAAAACGACAAGAAGTGAATTGGACCTTTATTTCTGCCAGTGTGATTACAAACACAAGTCTTGTCAGCAGCTGGTTTGGCAGCCCGATGGCTGTTGAGTGTCCCTGGCAGACAAAAAGCAAGAAATAAAATAGTTCTAAGTTATGAACATTTATGTCTCCCTGGCCGCCCACTAGGTGGTTTATTGCCATTGGTGCATGCTGGGGAGGGCTATAAAATATTTGGGGAGACCTTGAAAAGTTATCTTTGCCTCCCAGGCCTGTGGTACTGCTCTCTTACCTCTCCAAGTTGGCTGCCTAGGAAAGAATGGTAGTGTGCTAAAGAGAAGCCTGAAGCTTCGGCCATCAAATGTTCTACTGTTGTGCTGTTAGTTGTAGTCAGGGGATGAGGTATAGAAAGGTACTTGTCAAGGAATGCGCATATCTATGCGCAGGCACAGAACCCGTAAGCCCTTCTCATGGCTAATTAGCGAATGCGCGATAGTGCACATAGGTGTGCGCAAGTGCGACGGCACATATGCGCCAGGCGGGCTATTTAAGCTGGGCTAGTGCCTTGCATTAGTGCCGTTTGGTCTAATATTTTGAGCACCTGTTACATGTGATTCTATTGCTGATCTGATCTGTTATTGACCCTGCTTGAACGCTGCCTGTACCTACCCCTGGCCTGCCCGTTGACTATTATTCTGCCTGCCATTTATGCTTACTTTGCCTGCTAGTTTCCGACCCGGACCGCCTGACCTTGTCTTACTCTGCTCCTGCACCTGAACCGGCTTATCCTTACCAGTATCCTGTTCCTGTACTTCTGCCTGTGTGCCACCTGCCAGTCTGCTCCTGCACCTCTGCCAGAGTGTCATCTGCCAAGCCGTTCCTACACTTCAGCCAACTGCTCCTGCATTCCTGATGCACATGAACATCCATCCACAGAAGTCCTACCAGGCATTCGTCCACCTCTGTGCTCCGGCGCTCCCTGTTACTCTACCAGGGCTCCTGAGTCAGAGCTGCAAGAGAGGCCTCCCTCCGCACTTCAGGTTCTACTAGCAAGGTACGTTATAATATTTCTGGTCTGGAGCACCAGGATAAGGACTGCTGATGTGCACCCTGGGAAGCTACTGTCATTGGGCCTTACAGGAATTTCAGGTGGCTCATCCAAGGGCTAAGTGTGTTACACTGAGGTTATTCTAAAACCTTTTTTCCATTCTGACTGCAAGTAGACTTGGAAGTCTACATTTTTATTATAGGTATATAAAGGCCCTAAATCCTTCCCCCTGAGTTTATTCTGCCTAATAAATACTGTGTAAATTGTTCACCAGTTGAGGACACAGTACATGCTACACACACCCAAAAAACATAAGGTACACAGTACATTTGTCATCCAGGCCATGCATCCAATGCGTTTCGCCCCACCCAGAGGTCTTAGTCATGGAGCCAAAGGCATTGAGTGGTGTGGCCTGGATGGAGCCAGACTGAATCTGCTTTTCATTCATTCGTTTGACACCTGGGCTCTTTTGGAGTATGGCAATTTGGATTACTTCTGCCTAAAAGCAGGTTGGTTGGTTGGTCTGATGTTATTTACATTTATAACATTCGTCATAGCTGGCAATAATTATTTTGAGTATGGCCATGTAAACAGCTTTTTTCATGCCTCATCATACCCCTTGAAAAATATAACATGCTATGCTAACACTTTTCAAGATTCAAATGACACACTGACTGAACTAGTTGCAGTCAGACTTTTTTCCCACATAATTTGCATGTGGACATTCAAGGTGACAAAGCTATAAATAGTGGGAGAGTAGATCATTACCAGTGAGACTTAAGGTATTAGTTTCATTGACAGTAAAATCAGTTGTGGCTCAACAATAAAAAAGAAAGTTGCCTGGGGTCAATGAAATATAAAGACTTTGCGTTTCATTTGCTAATATATTAGTTCTTAGAAAATACATTTCTCCCTGGATTCCTATATTCACAACTTAAATTATTTATTATAGCATATACTGAGATCTGAAGAAAAACTGAATTTTCCATAAAGTTGAATTTTGCAGTCTGCTAGATTCAGTCCGTCTCCCAGTTGACAATACTTGAAGATTGCAATTCGCTCTGGTGGGGAAAGTTTTAGTGTTACCACTGTTGCTAACTTGGGTGATTGTTGGTGGGCTCTATATATTTTTCAACTCTACTAGTGAAATATTTCAACTAAATAATTCACAGTTCTACCCAACAGCATTGATTTTCACAAACCAAATTGATGATATCACACTTACCCTATGGTCTCTCCCTACATGCTGTTTACATGTTTTCTCTGTGTTTGCATGGGTTTCCTCTGGGTACTCCAGTTTCCTCCCACACTCCGAAGACATGCGGTTAGGTTATTTGGCCCTAGTATGTGTATATATGAATGTGAGGTAGGGACCTTTATATTGTAAACTCCTTGAAGGCAGGAACTGATATGAATGTACAATATATATTTATACTGCTGCATAAATTAACAGTGCTATATAAATACCTGTAATAATATACAAAGTAATCAAATATTTGGGGCATCCAACTTTTGAAGGAGAAAAATAGCAATAATAATATAGCGTATACAATTGCAACAGAAGCCATATTGTAAATGAATGTTATTACTTTTCCTTTTCAAACTGCTGAGCTAAATTTTTTTCAGAAAAATGTAATGCAATATGGCAACCTGGAGGCCTTTTGTAAGCAGTTGCTGTATGGAACACCCCCAGAAATGTCATTTCCTGCTTGTGTGATTGGCTTACTGATTTTTCAAGAAGTCTGCACAGTCAGATTTTAGGCATCCCTGCAACAAAAATTTTCCTTTTTTGGTGAGATACTCCCAAACGATTCATCACTGCTAAAGGGATGCAGACTCAGCATCTTCCTCATTAGAACACTGAAGGTGCAACAGCTGATTAATAATGAAAAAGAAACTCCCATTCAAATTCATTTTGCAGACAACAAACCGTTTTTTCTTCATTGCAGAAACAGGTAGGACTCTGCAACAAAGTTGTTAAATCTATACACAATTTGCACAGATCATTACAGTAGCCCAGTCAGCAGCAGTCTGTTGCTGCATTAGCAGTCTTAAAAAAAAAATATGGCTTGCAATCCTGACGGCAGTTGTTTATATGGGTGAAGAGTGTTCCTGCACTGATGGGTCATAATCATCCATCTTACTGGAAGCCCCCTTGAAAAACACATTTGCCTGGATTGACTACAGTGTAAAAGTTGTTGCTTCAAAATGTATATTAATAAAGCGGTCCTTGCCAAATGTCACTTTGTTTCAAGTCTGTGTAACTGGCAAACATATGTACCATGCTATCATTGCTTAGTTTTTGCAAAATTTCATTTGATAAATGTACATGACCTAGATAACCTGCTCCTGGTATTCAGAGATAAGATACAGAGAATGGTCATGCTGTATTGGAACATGTAAGCCCTTGTATGCAGGTATTATGGTAATAAAAGTAGTGATTTAGATTACATTGGAAGCCTTGATGCTGTGTAATCATTCCTGTGATTCAACTTGATAGGGCTTTAACCATGGAGCAATGGTAACCATTTTTCATACCTAAAATCTCTTAGACATTTCTCTTAGCAACATGTTTTCTCCCAGTATAGTACAGAGAGATGCCTGCCCCAGCCATTGGACAGTGATCTTTATCAGATTATTGGTCTGACCAGCTACTACCCCTGACCTGAACAATCGGTCTTCTTTACCTTTGGATGGTTACAAATAATCAAGTGTTTGCTGTTATGCATAACTCAGTCTTGAAGCATGTGTAGCGACTGACACCTCTGAGTCCGTGTACAATCCTGGGCTCATTACCTCTGGGGAAATGTCTTGCAGTGGCAGCATTTCCACCCAGAAAAATGACGGCGTGTAAGCCTTTTGTCTGCTTTTGCTGCCAATAGAATGTTGTTGTTTGTAGTTGCTCCAGATCTGACAGATCATTTCTTTAAATGGCCTGGTTGTGATAGTGTACAGAATAGGGTTGAGAGCACTGTTAATTGGTAGTATGAAGATCACCACCCAAGAACTAATGGAACCTGAAAAAAAGACACAAAATATTAGAGCAAAGAGTCAAAGTCTGCAACGCAAAACTTTTTTTTTAAACACCTAATCACTGTGTTAATACTGGTAGAACTAATCCAGTAGGAGTCGCAGGAATACTGTCCAGGTCTTCCCCAATTACTTTGCCCCCCAGTCAGGCACATAGGCTCATTCACATGTTTCTCCAATACCCAGTCTAGGGGTGTTGTTTTTATTTTTGGAGAACATGGATAGGGATGAGGGAGATGAGTGTGAAATTCCAAAAATAGGAACTGGGTACACTTGAAGACTTTATCTAATATTCAGGGCAAGTCAGAGTCCATGTTTGAATAAAATAGTGGATGACAGCTTTAAGGCAGTAGTAAAAGTGGTACTAGTAGCAGTCACTTCTTTAGAGACCCAGAACAGTGTCCCTTTAAAGTGTTACTAAACCCACAATAGTAAAATCAGTCTGTATATACAGTAAAGCATGCTTGTTATACTCACTGTGGAACCTAAGGGGTTAATCCTCTGCATTGTGTAAAAATGCTGTTTGATCCTGACCTCTCTGATCCTCCCCTACTTCCAGTGCCCCCCCCCCCCCACACTCCTGATAAGACATATTGTGTGTAGTCACTCTGCACATGCTTTAGGTGTGTATTGCAAAAAGGTTTTTTTTTTCTCTTGGGAGACTGCATGTGATTAGCACAGGACCAATCAGCACTGTCCAGATAGAGGTCAGGGGTCCTGCATCCTCCAAGAGCAGAATTAAAACTCCTCCTGCAAGCTTTAACATGTGCTCGGCTGGACACTGATAGAAGTCACAAGACTGCTCTAACTGCTGATGAGAAAAAGTATTTAGCAGTTTTATATTTACTAAAATAATTGCACTTCCATGTTCTGCGTACTGTTGGAGATCAGATAGTGAATGCAGGGTCCTGGGTTTACTAACACTTTAAAGTAGGCAGGGCAGACAAATCTCTTTGGAACACCAGCCGGTGCAAGACCCCCAGTTGACTTTCTAGCACCAGAGGGGGCTAAACAGCACACAGTCTCTAAGATCCTTTAGGGATGTCTGTACTCATAAGAGTAGGAACTGGCTGCCTACTCTTGCTACATGAGGCCGGGCATTTGCGTGCACCAGGAGGACCCCAGGACCCACTGCACCAGTGTACGGTCTGACAAAGGGTCCAAGGATTTCATCTCGATGCCTAATGGCAGTCAGGGTGCCATTGTGTGGCCCAGCCTTTCTCAACCGGGGTGTCTTGGCACTCTGTGGTGCCATGTGGGGTCGTCAGGGATGCCGCGGCATCTTGCTTGAGAATGGCATTCAGGTCCAACTCAGCTCTCACAGAACTGCCAAAGTGTAGATCGACAAAACAAGCTCTTGATCAAGGCAGGCAGAAGGGGCAGCATCACCAATGGAATGGGTCCTGCATCAACCAGGAAGAGACTGAAGCCCACTGGCAGGGGGAAGTCCAGGAGACATCTGGCAGGGGGAAGTCCGTGTAGATGGGGATGCTGGACACAATGTGGGGGGGGGGGGGGAGTTCCTGGATGCCTGTACTGCGGGAAATCTGCTGAAGGCAGGGGAGATGCAGAGAGTGACGTTGAAAAGGTGATCAATGATAGCACCAGTACCAACACAGATGGCATCAGTGGTCTGCACCAGGTGAAGCTGATAAGACTGCACATCCCAGAGGTGACAGGCAGAGACAGTGCCCAAGACAGAATGCTCTGTACTTTGTTAGGTGGAGGCTGCTATTGCTGTGATAATGAAGTATAGGTGTCTCCAGGTCAGACAGGCAAGGTACTAGTATCCAAGTGTTGCTGGTGACATGGGGATGCCCAGGCTTGCATGACAACGGTGAAAGTCGCAGAGAAGGCATGTATTTGCTTACTGAAAGGGACAGATTTATACTTTTGCCCTCCTTCCTAAAACAACTGTTTTATGTCACTCTTCTAATTTCCTGCTCAGCAGTATACAGAATGTATTTATGTGAATGTACAGTATGTTTATATGCATGTATGTACATTACATTTCATTTTGACCCCTAATCATGTACAATCAGAATTGCTTTTCTAGCATTCATTCAAAATGACGGCAAGGACTGATGCTTCTCTAAAATGCGATCTTGATGGATCGCTTTTCAGAGGAATTTGACATTGCACATGGTTGCAGGGAAGTTGCAGTGTGATCCCCTTTACCTGGGGGTATAGTTCTTGCCACAGCCACAGCATGTATACGAACATAGCTGCTAAGGGGCAGCAGATGGGGGTAGTAAAAATGCTTTCCCGACACGCAGTAATGTGAACCAAGCGTTCGACTACGGTGTCTTGAGACCGAAAATACTTTTCAAGGGCACCCTGACTGGAAAAAGGTTGAGAAACACTGGTGTAGCCTGTAAAGTTCTGTGCGGCCCTCCGTGGATATGCCTCCCCAGACCATCACTGACCCACCACCAAATTGGTCATACTGAACAATGTTACAGGCAGCATAACATTCTCCACGGCTTCTCCAGACCCTTTCATGTCTGTCACATGTGCTCAGGGTCAACCTGCTCATCTGTGAAAACCACAGGGTGCCAGTTGCGAGCCTGCTAATTCTGGTATTCAATGGCAAATGCCAATCAAACTCTATGGTGCTGGGCAGTGAGCACAGGGCCCACTAGAGGACATTGGGCCCTCAGGCCACCCTCATGAAGTCTGTTTCTGATTGTTTGGTCAGAGACATTCACACCAGTGGCCTGCTGGAGGTCATTTTGTAGGACTCTGGCAGGGCTCACCCTGTTCCTCCTTGCACAAAGCAGAAACCGTATTTCAGGATTCACTCATACTATAGCTATAATTTATATGTGATTCATGATGGGCCTGTGGATTTAAGATTACACACAGCTGCTTACATTTAGGCTAAAAGGCACACAGATATTTAAGGAAATGACTTAAGCTGAAAATTTGAATTGGAAATTAGTACCTGATAACTTTAATTTCCACAGGGTACAAGGTGGCAATTCTAAAATTAATTCACTGGAATTGTAAATGAAATGCGTGCAGTCAGGAAGGCCCAAGCAAAATGGTACAATTAATTTTTTTCCTTAACATTCATGCCGTATGAACCCAGGCAGATTACCAGGAACTGTATGGTATACTGCATCTTAAAGCGCCCACTCCTTACATGACAAATGTAATGTGATGGGTGATAATTGGAGTTCTCTTATGTTGCTCCCCCTCTGTTTTACATTTTTTTGCACTTCTTCATTCTGTATTTATTTGCTGGACAATATTTTAAAAATCCATAGATTTCTTAATACTTAAGATCGGACAAATTTAATTCTAAACAGGCACAGAATGAAGAAGTGGTCAGGTATTGTCTCGCTTTCTATAGAAAATGAAAAATGTGTAGTCTTTGCTGACAATTTTGGGCTTAATTCACAAAACTTCAACATCAAGCAGTCAGCTCTTTTCACGTGACTGCAGTTTGAAAATTTAAATCTGTAAGCCCCGGTCACTTTTGCCTTCAAGAAGGAGCATACACTATACACACGCATACAGTTGTGTTCAAAATAATAGCAGTCAGACATCACTAACCTGATCAATCACTGTTTTTGGTAAAAATGATATTTCTACATGGAAAATAATTTACTAGCAGGTGTAGTAGAGTAATAGAAATTCAACAGACCCAACAGTCATGACATGCATGCTGCTGATTCTGTGTAATTGAATCACTAATTGAAAGGGGCATGTTCAAAATAATAGCAGTGTGGAGTTCTATTAGTGAGGTCATTCATTCTTTGAAAAACAGGTGGCAATTATTGCCCTTATTTAAGGAAGGAAGGCAGCAAATGTTGTACATGCTGGTTACAGTGCATTTCTCTCTGAAATTCTGAGGAAAATGGGTCGTTACAGACATTGTTCAGAAGAACAGCGTACCTTAATTAAAAAGTTGTTTGGAGAGGGGAAAACATATAAAGAAGTGCAGAAAATGATAGGCTGCTCAGCTAACATGATCGCAAATGCTTTAAAATGGCAACCAAAACCTGAAAGACGTGGAAGAAAGCGAAAAAACTACCATTCGAATGGATACAAGAATAGCCACAATGGCAAGGACTCAGCCAACAATCAGCTCCAGGAAGATCAAAGAAGGTGTAAAGTTACCTGTGAGTACTGTTACAATTAGAAGACGCCTATGTGAAGCCAAGCTATCTGCAAGAAGCCCCCGCAAAGTCCCACTGTTGAAAAAAAGACGTGCTGAAGAGGTTACAATTTGCCAAAGAGCACATAGACTGGCCTAAAGAGAAATGGCGCAACATTTTGTGGACTGATGAAAGTAAAATTGTTCTTTTTGGGTCTAGTGGCCGGAGACAGTTTGTCAGACAACCCCCAAACACTGAATTCAAGGCACAGTACACTGTGAAGACAGTGAAGCATGGTTGCGCAAGCATCATGATATGGGGATGTTTCTCATACTACGGTGTTGGGCCTATTTATTTTTTTTAGAGGAACAACACAAATTTGATATATTTTTCTTCATGTTTTGATTTGGAATAGAATGTGTAGTGTTCCCAATGCATTTGTGTGTATGGAAATAAAAGCTATTAGAAGGATTTTGAGCTTTATTCACTTTTTTCAACACACTGCTATTATTTTGAACACAACTGCCATGATTACCATCTATACCACATATTTACTGCCTGTACTCCCTTCCTCTTCTCTTTTTTTGTTTATAATACCCAGACCTGAAACAAAAATAAAATGGAAAAAAAAGAGAAAGGGAAAAAAAATTGCCCCAGGACATACCTGCTTGCACGGAAATATGCACTCTCCCCTTTACCCTGTGTCGCTCCATTGATATAATCACATCGTCCAATTCCTATTTAACACAGCTCTCTGAATACAGGGGTTAAACAGAAGGATCTCCACCCTAGACCATACAAATATTGCATTTCCTCAATCCATTCCTTTAAAGAGGGAGAATCTGATGACTTCCAATGTCTTGGAATAATCACTCTAAATGCCATCAGAAAAAAACCTAACAAGCCAGCCTTGACGTCTTTCAAAGAACCAGGAAGAATAGACAGAAACCCTACTTGGGGGGTTCTGGCCATTTTTAGCCCTGATAGATGATAATATATGCCAAATATTCTGTCCACAATGATGAAATCAAGACCACCACAAATGTAGTAGCATGCCCACATTGGACTGACATCACCAACATTTATCAGACTTCTGGGGAAATATTGTTTGCAGCCCAACAGTATATTGATACCATCTAGATAGCATCTTAAAATGCCTGTACTCCCTATATACTCTATATACCCCAATCCCATACTACCTATATACTGAATATACACCCATTTATCATCTACTGTATACGCATCTAATATCCCATATATACCCTATTTACTGCCTTTGCCCGTATACTGCATGTATCCCCCTATACACTTGTATACTGCCTATATCCTCCTATACCCCTTACATACTGCCTATACCCCTCTATACCAACTGAATATTGCCTATATGCCGCTATACCTTTTTATTCTGCCTATATCCCTCTTTACCACCTTTTATAATGCCTTTATTCTTCTATACCTAAACTATACCCCCTATATACTGCCTATATTCTTTTTGAATGGATTATACCACCAATATACTGCCAACCAACAACACTGAGATCCCTCCACACAGAAATCTCTAAACACAGAAACATAGAGATCCAACAACACATGATTAATTATTCCCAGAACAAGGAAATCTAATTGCCCACAGCCTCTGTCTATCCTCACCCTTACTCAACAGATGGATCAGATACCTCCTATAGTACACTCCGTGGTGCAGCAGAGCTCCCACTCCTGAGTCTATTTCTGGCTATCCTTAAAGATAAGCCTCTAGTATCCTTTCCTGGTTTGAGTTTTTCACTCAATTCTGCTGCAGCCTCATGCCTCCCCACTTGCCATTGAGGCTATTAATGGGAGACCTCTACAGCCTGCCCATGTGACCCATGAAACTGCTCCATTGATCATGGCTGTAGGGGCTCTTCACCATGAGATAATCCAATTCCAAGTCATTTCCTCCCCTCATTACCCAGTTGTCATTGGTTGTCCTTGGTTACAGAACCACAATCCTTAATTTGATTGGCATAGAGCCGAGGTTCTGCCACGGTCACCAGGATGCACTAATACTTGTTTTAAGAAAGTGAGTAAGGCCTTAAACACGCCTTCAGTCTCTTCTTTGCCAGAGGTGTACCAGGAATTATCTGATATCCTTAACAAAGGTCAGGCTGGTATTTTCCGCCACATCAGCCTTATGACTACACAATTGTTCTTCAACCTGGTGCCATTCCTTCTTGTGGCCGGGTTTACCCCCTGTCTGTCTCGGAGGATAAGGCTATGGAGGAGTATGTTGTGAATTTACTATCTCAGGGGTTCATCCACAAATCCTCTTCTCCTGCTGGTGTTGTTGGTTTTTTTTGTAAAAAAGAAGAGTGGTGAACTTAGACCGTGTAGCGATTATAGGGGTCTAAATCGCATTATTATTAAAAATGCTTATTTGATCCTATTGATAGCGGAATTATTTGACCACCTCAAGGGAGCAACGGTCTTCACTATACCCGATTTAAGAGGGGCATACAATCTTATGAGGATTAAAGAGGGCGACGAATGGAAACTGCATTTAATACTAGGTGTGGACACTATAATTACCCCATAATGCCTTTTGGTCTCTGCAACGCTCCTGCAGTTTTCAAAGAATTTATTAATGATATCCTTCAAGGTATGCTGCAGCAATGTGTGGTGGTTTACCTCGATGATATTCTCATATATTCAAAATCCCTAGAAAACCACCACACAAACATCTCTTGTGTGCTACAGAGGTTGAGAGATAACCTGTATTGCATGTTTGAAAAGTGTGAGTTTAATCGTGAACAGATTACATTTTTGGGTTAAGTCATATCTGCTGCCGGGTTTTCGATGGACCCAGAGAAACTGTCTGCATTCTTACAGTGACCTCGACCCATAGGTCTACGTCCTTTCTTGGCTTCACCAATTATTATTGGAAATGTATTCGTATTTCTCTTCTCTGGTCAAACCCATGACTGATATGACCAGAAATGAGGGTGAGGGGTGTGTCTGGCAGACTCAGCGGATAGCACTCAGCGCTAACAGCGGCTTCAGCATGACTTCAGTTCACACAAAATACCTGATCTCCAGCCTGTGACCTTCCCGCAAGAGTCCTACACCATGTCCAAATGAATGAAGCTGGCAAAACAACTGCAGAAGCTGACAGTTGTCTACTGCACAGCGGGTCCGACCCATAGACAAGATGGTGCCGGCAGCTCCTGAAGTAGCACCACAAGGTCCTCCTCCTCTGCAGACAGCCCTGGAAGTGAGCTCTGATCTGCAGTCTCCTTCCCTGCAGCTCCAAATGGTGACTCTCCCATTAGAGTTTGTACAATAGGACTCTGCCCCACGCCTGATCTGATCCTTAAATACAATTATGACTGCCCACTCTCTGCTGGATATGGCCTTCAAAATCTTGTCCATCAATGCTAGAGGCTTAAACAGCCCATACAAGAAGATAGTGCTTCAGAAAGCAAACATTACATAGAGATATAATTTGTGTACAAGAAACACACTTTGCTGCCCTCAAAACTCCACAACTGAAGTTTAAGCACTTTGATCAACTTTTCCTTGCAGCTGGAGATAAAAAAAAAATGGAGTCTCGATTGCAAATCAAGATGCCCTCCAATTCAACCTGCACAAGGAAGTGGTGGATCCCCAAGGGCGGTAACTTATCCTAGTTTGCGATATCAGTAAAACTACCTATACCTTGGTAAACCTTTATACAACTAATTGTAGGCAACTGCATTTTTGTAAACATTTGCTCCGTCAAGTATGAACCCTCCTTAAAGAACACCTGATCATAGGGGTAAATTTCAACATGGTTGAAGACCCCATCATAGATAATTCTACGGGTAAGTGTCCACCATACCAAGCCTTGAACTAGTTCCTGCACTGAAATGATTTTTGGCGATGAGTCCGAAAAGGACTACGCATACTACTCACCATCTGGAGCCAGTTGCTCCCACATAGATCTCTTCCTTTCTGACAAATGGACTCTCCATAATAACTCCTCGTCTGCCACAGGAGACAAACGTAGCTGCTGACTTTTAAAAAACGGCCACTTACCTGTCCCTCGGTCCCGCGGTGTGTCCCCCACAGCCCGTTTCACCGGCCGTCCTGTATTCCAGGAGGCCGGCGTCTTCAGTGTGGGCACCTGGCTGTGATAGCTTGCGGCTTCACAGCCGGGTACCCACTGCGCATGCGCAAGTAGTGCTGTGCTTCATGAATGGTCTTGCAGTCTTCTGGGACCTGTCACGTGTCCTAAAAGACTACAGGGAGGGAGGACACCTTCCGCTTAGCGATCGGACCGGAAGTGGGAGCGGATACCTGTCAAATTCGGGTATCCGCTCCCCCGCCCCCCAAAGGTGCCAATCCTTAATGGGGAGCGGGGTAGCAGTCCTTAAAGAAGAACTTCCCCTTTTGGGTGGAGCTCCGCTTTAAAATGGTTAGTTTATTTTAACTAGACAAGTTGTTAATTTTGCATGAACAGAAGTCACAAGTTTTTCTAGTTTTTCCTCAGTTGTTGTAAGGCCCTTTTTATATTTACGGTACCTACCCATTGGTTGCAAATGTTTGTACTGCTAGAAAGTCCCATTTGAACCAGGTATTATAATACTTATCTTTCCAGTGAATGGTGAGTAAAATCTTTGCTGCCTAGAAGAGCAACATGAGTTGCTGATGGAGTTGCTTCCAGGAGTGTCAGATATCTGGTTTCACACTGTGCATTGTGATTCCTCCCATCAGTATATCACTACTGTGTTCTCTGATCAGGGGCGGACTGACCATTTGGAAACTGCCTGAGGGCCCGAGGTCAGTAGAGGGCCCCATGAGATGCCCCTGGTATCTTTTTCATAGGCTTTTTTGAGTTTGGGCAAGGACAAAGGGGCCCCATGATCCCCTATTGCCCGGGGGCCCCATGAGTTGTCAGTCCGCCCCTGTCTGTGATTTACTTTCAGTGGGGGGAACTACACTACCCAGAGAGGGACAAAGCTTGTAGCTGTTTCGCTTACCACCTACCAGAAAACTGAGTGTTAAATTACACCTTTACAGGTTTCTACTGGTTTATTTTGTTTATTGTAAGAACAGAGCTACTTTAAAAGGTATTTTGCACTGAAAATGTAAAAAAGGCATCCTTCTATTAATATCTATACAGCTCTCAAATGCAGAAGATTCCGTTACTCTGCCTGGCTTGGCAGTGCCAGCCAAAGTTTTGATTAGAAATTGAGCAGGGCACCTCTGCGTTGGTGAACATGTACTATTTCTAGCTAATAGAAATGATTGAAGGACCATCTACCTACCCTAATACAGGTAGACATCCCTTATGGTAATTTCTAAGGAACAGATGCCACTAGAACAAAAGCGTCTGGCTCAATTCCCGAAACATTGGCAGAAGCTGCAGAGACCTGGCACAGTAAAATAATGGAATGCTTCAGAAATGTGTTATGGCTATTATTTTTTGATGGTGGGAGAGGCCTTTTCTGCATTTTTAGTGAAAAACCTAAAAAAAATAATTTATTACCTGTACTTTTATGCAGATTTTATAACAATGCCAATATGGGGTTACAGCAGGAAGTGATGTCAGTAAAGACAGACTGTATATTTGTCTATGTTCAAACAGGGCTGTATTTAAGATAATGTTCATTTTGCCAGTACCCACATTGGCAAGGTTAGAAGGGGCTGCAACCAGTCTAAAAAATTAGCAAATTGCAATGATTTTTCATATTTTATTTCCGTATTTTGGCCACCTCTGGACATTTCTAAATTCAACAAGAGAACTTTATAAGGAAATGGTAGCATTGGATGATGAAAGAGTGGATTGTAATGTGCTTGGGGTCCTTCAGTGCATGGGGAGGTTTGTGGAAAGGTCCCTAATGTTAACAAACTATTTATTAATATTTATTAAACATTTCTAACTTGAGTTTTCTTTTCAGTAACCATTAAATTGATGGGTTTATTTTGGATTCAAATAAAATTAAACTTTTAAGCCAAATTGCTTGTTGTGTGGTCTCCCAATCTGATAGCATGGATATTTGGGCTGTCCCAAAAATTGAGCTTTGAGGTTAATTGAAAGCAGGACATGTTCCATAGGGACAATGTTTTGTTAAAATAGGAAAATAATAATTTTTAATCTAGCTGTGAGCTCTTCTAACCCATTTCCACGATGACATTAACCAGATTAGTCTGAGATTGAGGGTACTTTGAAATCCAGTTTAGTCTAATCTAGTATATGTGGCAACAGTTTTCTAATAATTGTGTTATTATTAGAATGTAGTTTAGCTGAAGGACCATTAATAATTTATTTCACTGTCTGATAAAGTATTAACTGAGGATTTAACGTGTTACTAAACCCATGACCCTGCACTCACTATATCCGGTCTCCCATAGTACACAGCACATGGAAATGCAATTATTTTAGTAAATATAAACCGCTAAATACCTTTTCTCAACAGCAGTATATAGAAGTCTTATGACTTCTATCAGTCTCCAGATGACCACTGGTTAAAACTTGTAGGAGGAGTTTTAATTCTCCTCTTACAGTCCTATGAGGCTGCATGACTCCTGACCCTCTGTATGGACAGTGCTGATTGGCCCTGTGCTGATCAAATGCACCCTCCCACAAAAAAGAACAAAAAACTATCTAGCAATACACACCAAACAGAGCATGTGCAGTGTGCCTCCTAAGTCTCTGTACTATCAGCAGATGGATTGAGGACAGTAAGAGAAGGGGAAAATAACAGAAGACAGGATCAAACAGCCTTTTTACACAATGTGGAGGATTAACCCCTTAGGCTCCACAGTGAGTATAAAAGCATGCTTTACCACATATATAGACTGATGTTACTGTTGTGAGTCTAGTAACACTTTAAAGGAGTTGTCAGGAATTTTGCTTCAAAAAGCTATTGCTAGTTCCTCTATGATAAAGCCCCTTCAATTGAAATGTGCGGGGACAGGTGGATGACAGGAGGCATATCATGCTCTGAATGGTTAGTGTAAAAACTGTTTTTAAGCTCTGTGACATCATCTTTGTGCAACCTTTTCCTTCCTTTTTGACATGTTATTGATAGGTCATCATGTAATATTTTTGCCATATTGGGGGGGGGGGGACTACACAAGGGCCCCTCTTCTATCTGTGGTTGCTACTGTTGTCACTCATATATAGTAGAAAAGACTCAATAAGAGTTAAAGTGGCTGTAAAGGCTGAAGATTATTCATCTTCATGCATTCTATATATGAAGGTAAAAAACCTTCTGTGTGCAACACCCCTTCCCCAGACCCCTCTAATAATTACTTGACCCCAATCTTAATCCAGCAATGTGCATGGGAGAAGCAGCTCTCCTGGCTCGCTTCCTCCTCATTGGCTCAAAGACAATAGCAGGAACGATTGGCTTCTGCTGCTGTCAATCACAGCCGGTGAGGAGGGGGCGGGGCCAAGCCACTCTCTGTGTGACTTATGGACATACAGAGTAAGGCTTGGGAGCGAGCATACACAAGTAAGCCATTTTGCTATGGGGCACTCAGTAGGGGGAAAGAGCAAGGTGCTACGGGGGAGACCTCAGAAGAGGATGATCGGGGCTTCTCTGTGCAAGACCATTGCACAGAGCAGGTAAGTATGATGTGTTTGTTAATTTAAATTTTAAAAATGTGGCTATGGGCAGAATCTAAAATCACATATTACATTTCAAATTGTATTTCAATTATGTATACCCTACTAATAATCTGAACAATATCAAAGTTTGAACATGTATTTTGTGAAGATCCCACACATTTTCTTCATTGAATTCTGTGACATGTATTTTGTATGCCTTGTGAATTTGCCTGATGTGATACACATTTCACAGAGCCTGCCCTCTGAACTACAGAGGTCCTGAGTGGAGGAGTTTCAGGAGGTGGAGTCAGTATAGGAATCACTGCTTCAAGTCAGCAAGGTATCATGGGGCATGTAGTCCTCAGAAATTGAAAGTAAACGGCAGAGGGGAAGCTGCAAAGCATGCAGGAAATCCAGGAAATTGTGGAAAGAGATGCCCAGGAGAGTTCTAAAGTAAGCTTCTATTGGATTGTCAAAAATAATGATGATTTGTACTGTTATCACAATGCTGATGTTATAAAATGACAGTGTATCCTGTGGTTATAGATCCCTTTTAATAAGATGCAAAACTTACCTGGTATTTCAACCTGAAGCAGAGATAAAAGTTTAAGTATGAAAATGGGTATCCAGCAGAGGGCATCTGTGAAAACGATAAAAAAGAACCTCTTGGCCAATGTCATTTCTTTCTTAATGTGGTTGTGGATTTCAGTTGCCATTATTGCAGTTTGATGGATACTATAAAACATACTACTGTATGAAAACACAATGATGATGAAGGCTGCCAAATTCACACCTGTTGAAACAATATAAAACAGTACACAATTAGCAATTTCTAAGTATGATTTTAGTAAATTAACTTTTGATTTTAATCAGTCCAAAAGAGTACCAGAATTAATATGTAAATAAATTATTATTATAGAATATAGAATTGATACACTCAAACTGTATACATACTGTTAAATGATGCTATTTATAAATGTAAGATGATTTACACACCAGGGACCTATTTAATTACAGACATGGAAATGTGCTTGCCTGCACCTGTCCATGACTGTAAAATGTGATCTACATAAGCTGGCAGCACTAGCTGTTCTCTAGAAAAGTCACTTGCATTCACAGATTGCTGGTCTACGGGAATCAAAAGTGTATCAAAACCCAGTTACCAAAAATCAATATACAGTATGTTACCTTACCTAACAATGAATACAATTTTTAATTGCTTTTTCTGAAAAGACTTTTAACCACTTGCCCTCCAGAAGATTACCCCCTTTCATGAACAGGTAATTTTTTGCTATGTGGCACTGCGCTACTTTACCCGACAATTTAGCGGTCATGCAACATTGTACGCACTGTCACACAAGTAGAGCTTTCATTTGGTGGTATATGATCACTGTTTTTTAAAATATTTTATTATATAAACAAAAAAATGCCAATTTTTTTTTTAAAGATATGTTTTACTGTTTGGTATAAAGCATCCAATAAAAAACTTTTTAAAAAATCAAATTTCTCCATAAATTTAGGCCAAAATGTATTCTGTTACATGTCTTAGGTAAAAAATCCCAATAAGTGTATATTAATTGGTGTGCATGAAAGTTATAGCATCAACAAATGACAGTATATACTGTATACCGGGATTTTTTATATTTGTTTTTTTAATACTAGCAGTCAGAGCCTTACAGTGGGAATATGAAAGTGCGGCAGGCACTGACACTGAGCGGTTAGTAACTGACTAACTGCCACAGACATCACCAATGACAATAATACAGTCGTCAGTGCTTATAATATGCATGGACACTGTACTAATGACACTGGGCAGGAAGTTGTTAAGATCTGGGGAAATCAAAGGGATAACTGTGTGCCTACAAAGTGTTTATGTGTGTACTGACTGCTGATTTCACTAAGGGATCTTGTTTTTTCCCTGCTTAGCAGGGAATGTGAAAACAACAAGATTGCCTGTCACTATACTGTACAGAGCTGTTTACCATCACAGTGCTCTGTTTGTGAATCATTGAGCTGATTGTCTGATTGGCTTGTGCTGTGATGAATCACAGCACAGCTGGGTCGGTGCGCGGGTGTGCATGCGCCCTACCTGGACACACTGGGTACAAGGTACGTGATCCAGCACAGAAGAGCAGCTCTGCCGACGTATTAGGCCCCTTTCACACGGACATTCTGATCGGGTCCGCCTGATCAGAACCTCTATTCTCCTCTATGGAGCTGCAGGTGTAAACAGATATGTGTCCATTTACACGCACCGATATCCAATCCGATCCGATTCACCAAAAAGAGACAAATGGGGATCCATTCCCCTTCCATCCGTTGGATCGGATGAGATGGTAGTCAGATGGAAACGGACAGTGGTCCGTTTCCATCCTATCGTCCATAGAGCACAAGCTGTGTCTGTGTCTGCTCTGCAGCAGCAGAGTGGACACGGACCTGTCTTCCGCTTGCTCAGCGGGGATCAGCGGAGAGATCCCCTGTTGAGCAAGCGGATCCACTGACGGGTCCGCCCCGTGTGAAAGGGGCCTAAGTAATTTTGTGGTCGGCAAGTGGTTAATTCCACTTGTTGATCCTTATAGTGAGGCTTCTCCAGCCACTTCTTTTCTGGCAGTGACAACGCTGCTCCTGCTAGCAGACTCTGAAAAGCGGGGCTGTCAGCTGCATACTCTTGCTTTAGATGCAGGATGATGTGGTCACATAGAATGCTCTGGTACATCTTCCCATATGCTTCTGTCAATAACATGCAGGAGCGCCTTCAGCATTGGCCACCATCCTTTTCCAGCCTGCACTCCACATTTAGGGCCCATTCACCTTGGCTTGTTGCAGTAATGCATTGCTTGTGCTATGGTGCCATTTATTTTAAATGGTACTGTGATCTACCCACAATGTATGTTGTGGTGAGCTGCAAAAAAAATGCAGTTTTTTTTGTGCGTTGAGTTAATTACAACACATTTATTCTAATGCCCTAAAAGACTTGCGGTGCGGCATAGTGCAATAAGGTGTGAAATAGCCAATAGAACACAAAGAACAATAAGGACAGTAAGTTTCCAGACCAAGTACCAAGAAAACAAAAGGCAAAGCTGGACTACTAATAAAGGTTAAGGCAGTGAAACATTTTTCATTGGAGGGTTTAGTAATACTATAAAGGCCAAAAACTATACAACAATCAATGATATGTTTGTGCCAGTTACCAGTAATGCCATGATTTTGTGGAAATGGTAGTGCCAGCCTTTAGCTACTGTTTACATTTGTGCAGATAACGGCATGTACAGTGAATATGAAGACCAGTTTTAAAATGCGTTCTTTGCTATGATAGCCAATGCAGTTCCAGTAGTTATAATGGGACACATCTCTTATTTTAGGTACCATTTCACATGCATCTAACTGAACAAAAATATGAAGTATTAACAGAACCAGGTTCTGCTTAGTACTGCAATCATAAAGGGCAACGATTAAAAACTTGTACAACAAATCAGGCCAGTTGAATAACTAATTCATGCACATAAAAGACTAGTCTTACAATATAAATGTTCAAAGCAAATAAAAAAAAAATATCAAGTGATATTAACAATGTTGTGGTTCGTGAAATAGGCATCACCAGTGGAACTGCTGCTGTAGCAGCCCATGTGGCCGCTATGTATCCTTGTGTAGAGGGATAAACAGTTCTGGCCTGGTCCTTGCCTCCCCTGTTACTGCTGTGGTTGCCAGTACACCAGACAGTGATCCCAATGTAGCACCCTCCTAGGTAGCTAAGGGGAGCTAGACACCAATGGTTAGAGAGGGGCTGATTAGCAGCCCAGGTGTAATAGCCAGACTGGGGTCAAATTATGGTCAGGGCTTAGAGGCACTGCAAGCCAGCCCCTCTGGAATTCCTGCCTGCTCTAGAGCTTTGGAGGAAGGCTCTAGAGACTGTGGGTGGATCTGAGGAGTGGCTGGCTGCACTCCTGAGGGACCCCAGCCAATCCTCAATGGAAGGCTAGCCAAGGGGCTGAGACATCCTTAAAAGTGTTGGAGCCTGCACAGTAACCAGGGTGGGGAGGGCGGTGGCGGAGAGTTGGAGAAGTGCAGGTAGAAGATGGAGAAAGTGAGGCTGAGATGCAGGAGCCTGGGAGGGAGCACAGGCTGGAAGGGGCTTATCTCCAGGCAGAGGGACCCAGAAAGGAAGAACACTGTGGACTTCACTGGCCTCCTGAGAGAGGACCACCTGATGGCAGGGAAGGAGCGGTCCAGCTGATAGGCCTGGAAGCAGCCACCTACCCAACAACAGCACAGGATTAGGACTCAGTGAGTACTCCTACACCCCCTGGGCCAGAAAGGGGAAAGAGCAATTTGGTTGGGGAACCTGACTAGCTCTACACCCGGTACTGTTACATAAGTGGGGCAGTTTTGGAATCCCTTGCTCAAGGATTCCTCCAGACAGCTGGATAAAGAAGAGGATTTATCTGGGGTCTGGGGTGGTAAACCAGGAGAGGCTGGAGAGCTCTCCTAGAAGAGAAGTTCTGACTATGAGGCTTGTAATATAATGCAGGAGGTTTGTCCTCAGTTGCCATTCCCTTTGGCATCCCATACACCTCTTACGCCATCCAAGTTCTACATCCCTAAAAAAACTTCGAAACAAAGCTCAAGCACTGGTTTTCTGTCTCCTGATGCAAGTCTGAAAGGAAAATGTGTCATGCCTGGCTGTGCAGGACTATAGGGGGACCCAATTCTCTTGCAACTCCTGAGGGGGTAGTGCTACACCTATATGTACAGTACATTTACTGGACCCTGGCATTGGCAGATTGTCTACTACTGACGGCTGCCGTAGTGTTCCAGCACTGTCAAAGCTAATAGGCAATATGGACTGTTGGTACTGGCTTTCTCTTAGTCCAGTTTTCCTTCTGTTTCTGTACATTGGCAGCCCATCCTTAAAGAAATATTTCTTCTTTACATCACTTTTCAAAAAAAAAAAAAAAGATTAATTTTTTTTACATAGAATTATATTCCAGTTTCTCCAGTATATTAAAGATCATCCCTCGGATTTTAAAAAAGATGCTTAATATCCAAGGCATACCTATAGGCCATGCTAGACCTCTCCTCAGCCTGTCCACAAAACACCTAGAGGGGGTGACCCTCTCGGCTCTGCCATTTAGGACATACAGCCCCATCAGCACATAAATGAGAGCTCTGGTTTCTGCAAAACCTGTGCATTCTCAGTGGGCCCTCTCCCTCTGTGTCACACCAGCGGCTGAGCTCAGCTTTGTGCACCAAAGGAGGAGAGAGTGCACTATGCACGTGCAGGTTTTCAACAAGCACTTGTTCCTGCACTGATGGGGACATTCATCTAGTGGCTGGTGGGGGACAGGCTTCGGAAGGCACGCGCATAGCCCACGGGTATGTCTTGCAAATTAATCATCTTTTTTAAAACCTGAGGTCTGCGTTTTAAAATACTAGCGAAGCTGGCACACAAAAGTAATTTTTTTTGGAAAGGTGATGTAAATTTAAATTTAATAACTTGGTTGCCTTAAAGAGGTATTAAAGTGACAAGCACATTTTTTAATGAATTGTTCTAGTTTGTTAGGTTTTCCTCTTTTTTTTTTTTAATTATTTATACAGTATGCTGTATGTATGTTTATTTTGCAATACAAAACCAGATACAAGTTACATTGTGCCTACATTAACCTTGTTCACCACCCGTAAAGTATGACACTTTACCAATAAGGACATATTGAAATGTGAATTAGATGAGTCTGGATCCTTTGTATTGCTTTGTTTGTAAGGAAATAAATATCAATAAAAATTGTTTGGAAAGAGAAAATGGTATTCACTTAACCTGTCAGTGGTCATAAAGTTATGGCTGATCGGTATTTGAAAAGTTGTATTTAGAGAGAGCTGCAGTGAATACAATACGTGTTGGCTGTAATGGTATGCTTTGTTAGCTAGTCTGCATATCGCTGATAAAATAGCAGCTAATTTTCTTTTTTAAGCATGGTCTTTGTATAACATAAACTCATTTTGGTTATCTTGCATCCCCATATACACCCAGCTAAGACCTGGCAGTCAATGGGGAACATGTCTTGCACACAGTTAAGATAACCTTTCAAGATTCCAATCAATAAACTCCCTTTCAAGATACCCAAAAGATTATGGTTTTACCTTAGCTACAGAAGTGAGACTATTGAGCTTTTAAGCAGTCAGCAAGTCCATTGATGAAACACAGATCTGACCCCCTTACCGTTTTGGCATAGGCAGAGAGCTTTAGCTACAAATGTACAAACAGGATTGCAAAAGATCTACAGCAAAGTTCTTTCCAGCATCCATACAGCTGGCATTTCAAAGTGAATGTGTATTGAAATTCAGATTACAATGCTAATGAGTTGTTAGGTTGCATAGCAACTATTTATTAAGCTGAAGAAGATGTAACTCTTACGCATGAAATGTGTCACTAAGGTGTTTTTTATTTTGCACAGACCAACTACTTGTGTGCATGAAACAGTGGTATGTGTGATACATTGTTCATTTCCTAGGATGCCTTTGCTATTTCCTGCTCTAATTATAATCCTTTTCATATCCATCCTCCTCCACATATTCCTAAGTGGTCCCCCATGTATTGTTCGCTCCCTCAACTTCCTAGGAGCCAAGTAAGAATTATAACTGATTGAGCCCGTGGAGATCCATTCTAATAAATGTAGATATTTTCAATGAAATAACTAGGCATGATTTAACTATAGCCATGTACCAAGAGAATGTCATTCAATATTTCCTTCTGATTCGTGAGGTTGCTTTTTACTGTAGTAGTGCAATAATTGCTATACATTAGCTGTATTGTATAAAATACTACATAAAACTAGCAAATAGCATTTGATCATTCCTTTATGATAAAAACATGAAAGTGAATAAATTTAAAGTGAACCAAAGCTGAAAATTTTCAGATATTGTTAGCAAACTGTAAACATGATGTACTGTAAGTAAATAAAGGTGTTGGACTGCCTTTTGAAGTATTGGTCATGTAGTCTCTGTTGAAGGGCCCCAGGTGAACTGATAATCAGACAGACCTGGCCAGTTATTGGGCAAGAACAATGCTTTATCATTGGTCATGTGACCAGCCAATAAACTCATGTGGCTAGAGATGCTAGTATGGTTTTTTTTTTCCTGCATGACTGTGCCCCGTTTATAAAACCGGGTACATAAATGTATGGTTTCATGAGTTTGGTGTGGAGGCACTTAAGTTGGCCTATACAGAGTCCTGACTTCAACCCTACTGAATACCTTAGGGATGGGATGTACCCAGCTTCCAGTGGTTGAACAGCAATCTGCTCCTACTGCACTATCCTGCAGCCATCCTACAGGACCATTTGCATATTTCAATATTCTTAAACCCTTTTGCCTAACCCCCGAACTTAATTTTCTTCTGTGGAAATGGTCAAATAGGCCAAATATCACCCAAATCGCCCAGAGAATGTCTGGAAAATTTGCTGGTGGGGGAGAATAAGATGGCACCAAGGCCTCGACACATCATGATCCAGACCAACAAGGCCTTATACTGTACATACAGAGGTAAGTAGGGACTCTCCACCTAAGGCTCCAAGGTCCAAACAAGGCAAAAGCCACTCTAAACCTAAACAACATGCATTTATCCAGGCATAGGACCTTCAGGATGATCCTGAGCCTATGTTTGCACAATTGTTTTATGTAAATTGCAAATTTGATAATCAAATGCAAATTGATATCAGATCTATTTGACTAACCAAATGGACACTATTAGAATGGACCTCTCAACACCCAAACAGGATGTTCACAAAATTCACCAGTGTGTTCAAGGGCCTGAACAAAAGTTTCAGGAAGTGTATCTATGGTCAAAATATAAAATTACTGTATATACTTATTTCCATGTTGTATTTCAATTATTTATAGCCTTCTCCTATTACTCTGAATAACATTGAAGTTTGTAAATTCACTTTGTGAAGATTCCTGCACATTTACTTCTTTGTATTCTGTGACACATATTCTGTGTCACAGAATTCACAGAGCCTGTCTTCTGAACTACAGAGGTGCTGAAGAGAGGAACTTCAGGAGGCGGATGTAAAGAGTATTTGTTTTATTAAAATAATAAACATGTTATACTTACCTGTTTTGTGCAATTGCAGTGCACAGAGCAGCCAGGAACCATCTATTATGGAGACCTGGAACACCTGCTGGGGGCACTGTGGTTCCCTGGACAGAGGGCTGTAATTCCAGTGTCCACCAGCAGGTGTCTTCCAGCAGCCAGAAGACCCCAGTTTCCACCTGAAGGTGGCTGCTGGGAGGGTATTTAGTTCCTTACCTAAGGGCTTATGTACACGGGACGTTTGGAAAATTCTTCTGAACGATGGAAACTGACTGCTGGAAAACGTAGGTTAAAAAATGTCAGTTTAGCCGTGTTTGTATACTATGTTTATGCGCGTTTATGCACGTTTGCGTTCAGAAGCGTTTTTAAAAGATAGCCTCAGGAGACCCTCCCAAATTCCCAGAATGCACTGAAAAATAGTAAATAATTAACTATTTTAGACAATTTGAGAGAAATAGAGAGAGCAGAAGCAGAGAGAACAGTATATGTTGAGATTACCTGTCTTTTCTGGTCATATTCACTATGGATCCCATCATGAGCATATGCAGCACGTTCTACCATTTTTTCCTTCACGCAAAACCTGAAACTGACTGCGCTGGTGTACCAGGTCCATTTGAATACATGGAAAATGCTTTGCATGCATTTCTGATGATGAAAAAGTGCTCTGGACAGCATCTGGATATGGAACAGTTAAAAAATGCTTATAAACGCAAACGCTTATAAATGTGGTTAACCGCATTTACAAGTGTTTACACGCGTTTACAAACACAAGTTTGAAACACTGGTAAAATCTCCTGAATACAAGTTTGGTGCATTAAAAAAAACAACTGTAAACCCAACTATCTCTAAACGACTGTAAATGACTATGTGTACATGGACACATAGGAAAACATTAGGGAGAGTTCAGGGGCTGCTGAAAAAAGCGCTGAAAAGCTCCTGAACGTCAGTTTAGCAGCTGCAGTGTACATAAGCCCTAATAGTGTCATTTCCTCCAGTGTTTTACTTGCTACCAGATACTGCTAACCATTATTCTGTTCCTGCTCCTGCCCTGTTTGCTGCACCTTGTATCCTGCTGCATTGTACCTGCTCTCCCTTGTTCCTGATCATAATTTTTGTTCCCCCTTCCCATCTGCACCTCTAGTTTTCCTTGATTTTCTGTGTTCTCCATTTTCTATATATTGTATATGGTTGTTAGGTAGGCTTTCTGTTTGTTAGTTATTAGTCAGGTATCCTGTCACTGGGTTTTTGGTTCACTTATATTTTTATGTTTGCTGTTTGCTGATGTTCGGAAGGACTTTGTTTCACTGTATATAAATCTCACTTAAAGCATACACAGTCTGATCCCAGTTTCTTAATTGTAGCCACACAAATATGGTCATCCCTGGGGCGAATTCCTGACATCTATCCTCTATGTGTCTAGACAATAAAAAGAGATTACCTTTGTAGCACCCTCCTAGTCAGGTAGGGGGATCTAGACTCCAATTGTTAGCAAGGAGGGCTGAGTAGCAGCCTGGGTGTAATAGCTAGCAGTGGTCAAATTACAATCAGAGCTGTGAGGCTCTGCAGACCATCCCTCTGGAATTTCCCTCTGCTCTAGAACTTTGGAGAAAGGTCTAGAAGCAATGGGTGGCTCTATGGAGTGGCTAGTCTGTATTCTTGGAAGATCCTGGCCAATCTCCAACAGAAGGCTTGGCAAGGGACAAGAATAGCCTTTAAGAGTAAAGGAGCCTGCTCAGCTGCTGGAGAGTTTGGGTGGAAGATAGAGAGTATGTGAGGCTGAAGGCAGGAGCCTGTGAGGGGGCCCAGATGGAGAGGGGCTAACCTACAGGTAGTGGAGCTTGGAAGGAGGAAAACTCAGACCTTCACTGGCCCCCAGAGCGAGGACCACCTGTGTAGCAGGGAAGGAGCAGCCCAGCTAGAAGGCCTGGTAGCAGCTACCAACCCACACAGGAGAAGGACTGAGTGAGTAAACCTGCTCCCAGAAAGGGGAAAGAGGCACTCTAGTGGAAAGCTGGATTAGCTTGCCACCCAGGACTGTTTAACTAAATTTGTGGCAGACACTGGATCTCCTGGTCTGGGATTCCTCCAGACAGCTGGGTAAAGAAGAGAATTTATCTGGGTGGTACTACAGGAGATGCTGGCAGCACCATGGTGAGACTGCCCAGCCCCTGGAAATACTACTCAAAGGTTGACTCAGGATTCCAACCCAGTAGACTCCTAATATGTGTTGTTCTTCTTTGCGGACTAGGCCGGACTCTTACCCTTTTTGATTTTCCAGACATGCTGGCTGGGGAAAGATGCAAGTGTGGGCTGTTAAACAGGGCTATGTGTTTTTTTTTTTTTTCCTCTGCCTTTTTTTCTCTACTGTTCTGCAGGTACCCGAAGACATCTGTCTTTCCTGCTCCAGTACAAAGAAGACCCATTGGTCCTATAATGCCTGCCATTACTCGCACATGAACTTTAATGGCATCCCAGTCTTAGTCCGTAGGGTTCAATAGTGAGTTGGCCCACCTTTTGCAGCTATAACAGCTTCAACTCTTCTGAGAAGGCTGTCCACAAGGTTTAGGAGTGTGTCTATGGGAATGTTTGACTATTCTTTCAGAAGTGCATTTGTGAGGTCAGGCATTGATGACGGACGAGAATGCCTCTGCTCTAATTCATCCCAAAGGTGTTCTGTCGGGTTGAGGTCAGGACTCTCTGCAGGCCAATCATTTTTCTTCACCCCAAACTCACTCATCCATGTCTTTATGGACCTCACTTTGTGCACTGGTGTGCAGTCATGTTGGAACAGCAAGGGGCCATCCCCAAACTGTTCCCACAAAGTTAGGAGCATGAAATTGTCCAAAATGTCTTGGTATGCTGATGACTTAAGAATTCCCTGCACTTGAACTAAGGGGCAAAGCCCAACCCCTGAAAAACAACCCCACACCGTAATTCCCCCTCCACCAAACTTTACACTTGGCACAATGCAGTCAGGCAAGTACCGCTCTCCTGGCAACCACCAAACCCAGACACATTCATCAGATTGCCAGACAGAGAAGTGTGATTCATCACTCCAGAGAGGATGTCTCCACTGCTCTAGAGTCCAGTGACGGCATGCTTTACACAATTGCATCCGACACTTTGCATTGCACTTGGTGATGTAAGGCTTGGATGCAGCTGCTCAGCCATGGAAACCCATTCCATGAAGCTCTGTACACACTGCTGTTGTGCTAATCTGAAGGCCACATGAAGTTTGAAAGTCTTTAGCTATTGACTCTGCAGACAGTTGGCGACTTCTGTGCACTGTGCGCTTCAGCATGCGCTGACCCTGATCTGTCATTTTACATGGCCTACCACTATGTCGCTGAGTTGCTGTTGTTTTCAGTTGCTTCCACTTTATATTTATGGTTATAATACTACTAACAGTTGACCATGGAATATTTAGTAGCAATGACATTTCACGGATGGACTTATTACACAGGTGGCAACCTATCACAGTACCACGCTTGAATTCACTGAGCTCCTGAGAGTGACCCATTCTTTCACAAATGTTTGCAGAAGCATTCTGCATGCCTAGGTGCTTGATTGTATATGCCTGTGGCCATGGAGGTGATTGGAACACTGATTTGGAAGGGTGTCCCAATACTTTTGGCAATATAGTGTATGTTGATGGAAATTGTTTGTTTTCCTGCTATTTGACAGACAGCTATAGACAGGATTTAAATATGCTGCTACTGTAAATATTTACATTATGCATATTCTCTATTTTTTCTACAATATTTATTTGTACATATCCCCTTTCCAAGTTTGTACCTTTTTTCCCCCTTCCTTTTTTTACATGGGATGCTCCGCCAAAAGATTTGCGTTCTTGTTCCCCAAGTCAATGAGGAAATGGCTGTTTTTCAGCAAGGGGTGAATATAGCACCCTCCTAGTCAGCTAGGGGGATCTAGACTTCAATTCTTAACAAGGGGGGCTGGATAGCAGCCTGGGTGTGATAGCTAGTAGAGGTCAAATTATAGTCAGGGCTGAGAGGCTCTGCAGACCAGCCCTCTGGAATTTCCTCCTGCTCTAGAACTTTGGGGAAAGGTCTAGAAGCAGTGGGTGGATCTAAGGAGTGGCTAGTCTGTACTCTTGGGAGGATCCTGGCCAATCCACAACAGAAGGCTTGGCAAGGGGCCAGGATAGCCTTTAAGAGTAAGGGGGCCTGCTCAGCTGCAGGAGAGTTTGGGTGGAAGATAGAGAGTATGTGAGGCTGAAGGCAGGAGCCTGTGAGGGGGCCCAAATGGAGAGGGGCTCACCAAAAAGCAGTGGAGCTTGGAAGGAGGAAAGCTCAGGCCTTCACTGGCCCCCAGAGTGAGGATCACCTGTAATAGCAGGGAAGGAGCGGCCCAGCTAAAAAGCCTAGTAGCCACCAGCCGCACAGGAGAAGGACTGAGTAAGTAAACCCCCGGGCCAGCAAGAGGAAGGAGGCAGTCTAGTGGAAAGCTGGATTAGCCTGCCACCCAGGACTGTTTCACTAAATTTGTGGCAGACACCAGATCCTCTGCTCAGGTATTCCTCCACACAGCTGGGTAAAGAACAGGATTTATCTGGGGTCTGGGGTGGTACTACAAGAGATGCTGACTAGCTCTCTAAAAGAGACTGTTTTGCTGTAAAGACTTGTAAGTAGTTCCAGGAAGTTGTTCTTGGGTTCTCGATTCCATTGGGCATCCCATACACCTCCTACCCCACCCTGCAAGCACTCCGAAGAAGCAAGTGCACTGCTTTACATTCTGAAACACTGTTTAGAATATGTAAATACTTTAGTGTGCATTTCTGAACACAGGTTTACTTTAAGAGAAATACTGAAGAACTGAGTGTTGTCATGTTTTCAGAAAGCTATGTACAGCACCCTATTGGCCTCTCCACTAGCAATGATCGACCTGCACTGCAAAGAGAAGCACAGTGGAAGATGAGGATGTCAATGGTCTAAAATAAGGTATGTAACAAAAACAAAAAGGTTTTATTTAAAAATGTAATTAGCATGTTAATGGAGAGAAATTGACTTGAGTGAAGCTGCTTCCATGTTGTTTGCTTCCATGATTTGTGGTGGTGGCATTTTTTTTTTGGGGGGGGGGGCTTTTAACTTGCAGTGGGAATTTGGCCTTGGGGGCGAAAATGCAGATTTGTGCTGAATATGTTTTTGGGGGAGGGGTGATTTTTGCTGAGAGGTAAAGTGGGAGGGAAATATTGCTTGTAATCTCCCGACCCACTTATATTTTTTGGGTCTCTAAGGGAGAGTTCATAGGTCCACCCACCTGCTAACATCAATATGAGGGGTCTCACTCTCAAGCTGGCCATACATAGTCATTCAAATGTTGGTATGGAAAATCTTAAACATTCGTTTGTCAGAATGTTCTGACATACTGTACCATCAACCAATTTTGTTCTAAAGCCCTTACATTTTTGTCAAGACCTGCTATTTGAATTTAATTGAAACTGTTTTCATAACATTATTTATGACTTTTTATGAATGAAAATTACATTCACAATAAGAATTCTGTTGGTCAGTTTTAATTACTCCTGGATTATTCTGAGTAGCCATATATTTTGCCTTATGAATGCAGCAGGAAACGTGAGAGAATATAATGAAGGGGTCCTGGGAGAAGACACAGTGTAACCCATCACAACCCACTAATGCTGATATGTGGTAAGTACTGGTTTTGAGTCAGGCTTTTAAAGGAAAATATAAAGTATTCTTAATTCAAGCATAAGCTATAATAATGTCATGGTAGACATTAAATTGTGTAATAGGTACTACTCACCAAGAAATATAATGACAGAATATATCTGTGCTGCAGTACTCTCCGGTTGCTCCGAATGCAGTGGGAAGCAGACCCCATTTGTGCCATAGTAATTGTGGAAAATATGTTCATTGCTGAGAGGTATGAATGCAATAATGAACCCAACAATCCAAATGAGTATCAGGGTTATGATTGTACGACATTTTCCAGGCTTAAGACATCTGAACGGATACACTATACAGATGTATTTCTCCAAAGTCAAATAGGTAAGAAGTAAGACTGACACCTCTGTAGACAGAATGGCTAATGATCCAACCAATCGGCACTGAGTACTGTCCATCCAGGCTTGAGCATTCTTGTTGTATTCACCTCTATATTTCAGGTCAAAATATCCAATGACAAATAAATATATTCCCATTAGGCAATCAGCACCTGATGGACATAAAGCAGGTTTATTTTAAAATAGCAATTGCAATAGAGACATAGATAGATAGATAATTTACCTATATTTGGTAAGTAGAATACTTGTGTTTTCTTTAGTTATATACAGTATGTTACAGATTGGTTTAGAGTTGCATTTTGTTTAACATTCTAGGAAATGATCATAGCTGAACATATCGAAGATGTGTTTTTTCCTAAACCAATGTAATTTTTGTAGACACATATTCTTGCTTCCTTCCACTTCCCTGCAAGTAATTCGGCCTTACATGATTAACAAGAAATAAAAAAATAGATTTCACATTTATAGCGCAAACCTTCTGTGGTATGGTCTCATTGTGCGGGGTATTTTCAGCCAGTTTGCATTAAATCTCATTTAGTCCTTAGACAGTGATCAGGCAAATAGTGTCTTGTTTTTGTTTATTTGTTTGTTTTGAAGAACTGGGATAGGGATTGGGAAAAACTTTGGGATGCCCAGAACTAAACAACTTGGATGAGGACACTATCTTGAAACGGTTGACTGCAGTAAAACAAAGGTCTCTGTACAATAAGTAGTAATGACTCAGTGCAGAGGACTTCCACTATGGGCACAGCCTTGGCAGCAGGTCTGGAAGAGTCCCTCTAACAGAAAGGGGTGTACAGGCAACAGTCTCTCTCCTGAGAATTCTCTAAGGCCTACTCACTTTTATCCAGGAAATCTGAAAGGCCTTCTTCCAGCTCCATCTGACACTGGCACAAAAGTATCCCAGGAAGATCCTCTTTGGATGTTGGCCTGGTGTTGGGGTGGTCCTTCAGCTCCTTGGTGAGCTAGAATCATCCAGGACTTCCTAAAGCATCTTCTAAGCCTTAGAAGGTTTAACAGTACTTCCAGGCTGGGTCAATCTCCAGCAGGCAAAGGACCCTGCTACTCTCTGCTCCAGTCCCTATATACCTCTCTCACCCCCCTGCTGGTCACTTTCCTGACCAGGGATTTGCTGAGGCTGTATACAGGGCCAGCTCAGGCTCTACCTTCTCCACCCACTATGTTCCAGAGCTTTCTGGAAAGACAGGGGCAGACAAGCAAGCCTGCAGCTGCAGAATCCAGAGTAGAAAAAAACAATCCAAGCACTCACTTGGCTACGGTGGAACCCAAAATAACTAAATTTGCCTTTCTACTAGCACCCAACTAGTGCTACATATACAATCCATCACATAAAAAATGTCTGAAAGAAATGTGTTTTGCACTGCTGATCATGCTAACTTCCATTTTCTTTTCTAAAAGCAACTAGAATATTATTGGTTGCAGTGGCCAATCCTGACATACAGTACTTTATTCACATACTTCTGTGTCTGCATAGATATTTTCAGCTGCTTGATTCAACTGATATTGTTTCCTGCAATGCATGCAATTATCAGGGGAGTCATGGAGCATTTTAAAGCTGGCATTACATGGATTGTAAACCAACTTCAGAGTATCAAACTAAATATAAAGAGAAATAACTTACTACATCACTTAGGTTGGATTCACATTTACAAACGCATTAGTGTGCATGTTAACATGCACACCACAATATGCAATATAGATTGACATTTATTCTGAATGGTATCTCAATGTACATTGTATATACAGTATAAATAAACACACCTGCCCTTCAGTACACAACATAGGTATGAATGCTTTGTGCAGTGGCCAATAGAAGTGCAAATATTTTTTTTTGTGTTAAGCCATGATTAGGGCTGCTCTAAAGTAATGCATGCCACCATGCACAAAGTGCATGATAGGCGTAAATGGGCCCTGTGTTTAGTCAGTAGTGAAAAGACTATTAGCGATTAGTGATAATTAGAGATGAGCGAAGAAATGAAAAATTCGATTCGGCTGATTCGGCGAATTCCAGTGTGAAATTCGATTCGATGCGAATTTCTCCGCTACGAAGATGACTTATTTAAAGGGTTTCTAGGCTTCAGAGAGCCTTTAAATTAGTGCAGAACACTGTACCTTTAATTTAAATGCCCTTGGAGATGAGGAAGGAGAAGGAGAAGGAGAAGGATGAGAAGAAGGAGAAGGAGAAGGATGAGAAGAAGGAGAAGGAGAAGGGTGAGAAGAAGGAGAAGGATGAGAAGAAGGAGAAGGATGAGAAGAAGGAGAAGGAGAAGGATGAGAAGAAGGAGAAGGAGAAGGATGAGAAGAAGGAGAAGGATGAGAAGAAGGAGAAGGATGAGAAGAAGGAGAAGGATGAGAAGAAGGAGAATGATGAGAAGAAGGAGAAGGATGATAAGAAGAAGGCTGAGAATAAGGAGAAGGATGAGAAGAAGGAGAAGGAGAAGGATGAGAAGAAGGAGAAGGATGAGAAGAAGGAGAAGGAGAAGGATGAGAAGAAAGAGAAGGATGAGAAGGAGAAGGATGAGAAGAAGAAGGATGAGAAGAAGAAGGATGAGAAGAAGGAAAAGGATGAGAAGAAGAAGGATGAGAAGAAGGAGAAGGATGAGAAGAAGGAGAATGATGAGAAGAAGGAGAAGGATGATAAGAAGGACAAGGAAGAGAAGAAGGAGAAGGAGAAGGATGAGAAGAAGGAGAAGGATGAGAAGAAGGAGAAGGATGAGAAGAAGGAGAAGGATGAGAAGAAGGAGAAGGATGAGAAGAAGGAGAAGGAGAAGGATGAGAAGAAGGAGAAGGATGAGAAGAAGAAGGATGAGAAGAAGGATGAGAAGAAGGAGGAGAAGGATGAGAAGAAGAAGGATGAGAAGAAGGAGAAGGATGAGAAGAAGGAGAAGGAAGAGAAGAAGGAGAAGGAGAAGGATGAGAAGGAGAAGGATGAGAAGAAGGAGAAGGATGAGAAGAAGGAGAAGGAGAAGGATGAGAAGAAGGAGAAGGATGAGAAGAAGAAGGATGAGAAGAAGGATGAGAAGGATGAGAAGAAGGAGAAGGATGAGAAGAAGGAGAATGATGAGAAGAAGGAGAAGAAGGAGAAGGATGAGAAGAAGGAGAAGGATGAGAAGAAGGAGAAGGATGAGAAGAAGGAGAAGGATGAGAAGAAGGAGAAGGAGAAGGATGAGAAGAAAAAGGATGAGGAGAAGGAGAAGGATGAGAAGAAGGAGAAGGAGAAGGATGAGAAGAAGGAGAAGGATGAGAAGAAGGAGAAGGATGAGAAGAAGGAGAAGGAGAAGGATGAGAAGAAGGAGAAGGAGAAGGATGAGAAGAAGGAGAAGGAGAAGGATGAGAAGAAGGAGAAGGATGAGAAGAAGGAGAAGGATGAGAAGGAGAAGGATGAGAAGGAGAAGGATGAGAAGAAGAAGGCTGAGAATAAGGAGAAGGATGAGAAGAAGGAGAAGGATGAGAAGAAGGAGAAGGATGAGAAGAAGGAGAAGGAGAAGGATGAGAAGAAAGAGAAGGATGAGAAGGAGAAGGATGAGAAGAAGAAGGATGAGAAGAAGAAGGATGAGAAGAAGGAAAAGGATGAGAAGAAGGAGAAGGATGAGAAGAAGGAGAAGGATGAGAAGAAGGAGAAGGAGAAGGATGAGAAGAAGGAGAAGGATGAGAAGAAGGAGAAGGATGAGAAGAAGGAGAAGGATGAGAAGAAGGAGAAGGATGAGAAGAAGGAGAAGGAGAAGGATGAGAAGAAAAAGGATGAGGAGAAGGAGAAGGATGAGAAGAAGGAGAAGGAGAAGGATGAGAAGAAGGAGAAGGATGAGAAGAAGGAGAAGGATGAGAAGAAGGAGAAGGATGAGAAGAAGGAGAAGGAGAAGGATGAGAAGAAGGAGAAGGAGAAGGATGAGAAGAAGGAGAAGGAGAAGGATGAGAAGAAGGAGAAGGATGAGAAGAAGGAGAAGGATGAGAAGGAGAAGGATGAGAAGGAGAAGGATGAGAAGAAGAAGGCTGAGAATAAGGAGAAGGATGAGAAGAAGGAGAAGGAGAAGGATGAGAAGAAGGAGAAGGATGAGAAGAAGGAGAAGGAGAAGGATGAGAAGAAGGAGAAGGATGAGAAGAAGGAGAAGGAGAAGGATGAGAAGAAAGAGAAGGATGAGAAGGAGAAGGATGAGAAGAAGAAGGATGAGAAGAAGAAGGATGAGAAGAAGGAAAAGGATGAGAAGAAGAAGGATGAGAAGAAGGAGAAGGATGAGAAGAAGGAGAATGATGAGAAGAAGGAGAAGGATGATAAGAAGGAGAAGGAAGAGAAGAAGGAGAAGGAGAAGGATGAGAAGAAGGAGAAGGATGAGAAGAAGGAGAAGGATGAGAAGAAGGAGAAGGATGAGAAGAAGGAGAAGGATGAGAAGAAGGAGAAGGAGAAGGATGAGAAGAAGGAGAAGGATGAGAAGAAGAAGGATGAGAAGAAGGATGAGAAGAAGGAGGAGAAGGATGAGAAGAAGAAGGATGAGAAGAAGGAGAAGGATGAGAAGAAGGAGAAGGAAGAGAAGAAGGAGAAGGAGAAGGATGAGAAGGAGAAGGATGAGAAGAAGGAGAAGGATGAGAAGAAGGAGAAGGATGAGAAGAAGGAGAAGGAGAAGGATGAGAAGAAGGAGAAGGATGAGAAGAAGAAGGATGAGAAGAAGGATGAGAAGGATGAGAAGAAGAAGGATGAGAAGAAGGAGAAGGATGAGAAGAAGGAGAAGGAAGAGAAGAAGGAGAAGGAGAAGGATGAGAAGGAGAAGGATGAGAAGAAGGAGAAGGATGAGAAGAAGGAGAAGGATGAGAAGAAGGAGAAGGAG
The DNA here is from genome assembly GCF_062004578.1 of Staurois parvus. NCBI lineage: Eukaryota > Metazoa > Chordata > Amphibia > Anura > Ranidae > Staurois > Staurois parvus. The sequence continues at coordinate 9,068,426 of NW_028317886.1, forward strand.
AAGGATGAGAAGAAGGAGAAGGATGAGAAGAAGAAGGATGAGAAGAAGGATGAGAAGGATGAGAAGAAGGAGAAGGATGAGAAGAAGGAGAATGATGAGAAGAAGGAGAAGAAGGAGAAGGATGAGAAGAAGGAGAAGGATGAGAAGAAGGAGAAGGATGAGAAGAAGGAGAAGGATGAGAAGAAGGAGAAGGAGAAGGATGAGAAGAAAAAGGATGAGGAGAAGGAGAAGGATGAGAAGAAGGAGAAGGATGAGAAGGAGAAGGAGAAGGATGAGAAGAAGGAGAAGGAGAAGGATGAGAAGAAGGAGAAGGATGAGAAGAAGGAGAAGGATGAGAAGGAGAAGGAGAAGGAGAAGGATGAGAAGGAGAAGGATGAGAAGAAGGAGAAGGAGAAGGATGAGAAGAAGGAGAAGGAGAAGGATGAGAAGAAGGAGAAGGATGAGAAGAAGGATGAGCAGAAGGAGAAGGATGAGAAGAAGGAGAAGGATGAGAAGAAGGAGAAGGATGAGAAGAAGGATGAGAAGAAGGATGAGAAGAAGGAGAAGGATGAGAAGAAGGACAGTTCTGTGACAGTTTCTGTCTATTTCTGACAGTTCTGGGACATTCACTCCATACAGCGGTTTCAACCGCTGTATGGAGGGAATGTCATAGAACTGTCAGAAATAGACTATTAATGACAGTTCTGGGACTGTCCTTCCATGCAGCGGTTGAAACATTGTATGTATTTGTTTCCATAAATGGATCCATTTATGGAAACAAATACATACAATGTTTCAACCGCTGCATGGAAGGACAGTCCCAGAACTGTCATTAATAGTCTATTTCTGACAGTTCCATGACATTCCCTCCATACAGCGGTTAAAACAGCTGTATGCAGTGAATGTCCCAGAACTGTCATAAATAGTCTATTTCTGATAGATCTGGGACATTCACTCCATACAGCTGTTTTAACCGCTGTATGGAGGGAATGTCATGGAACTGTCAGAAATAGACTATTAATGACAGTTCTGGGACTGTCCTTCCATGCAGCGGTTGAAACATTGTATGTATTTGTTTCCATAAATGGATCCATTTATGGAAACAAATACATACAATGTTTCAACCGCTGCATGGAAGGACAGTCCCAGAACTGTCATTAATAGTCTATTTCTGACAGTTCCATGACATTCCCTCCATACAGCGGTTAAAACAGCTGTATGCAGTGAATGTCCCAGAACTGTCATAAATAGTCTATTTCTGATAGATCTGGGACATTCACTCCATACAGCTGTTTTAACCGCTGTATGGAGGGAATGTCATGGAACTGTCAGAAATAGACTATTAATGACAGTTCTGGGACTGTCCTTCCATGCAGCGGTTGAAACATTGTATGTATTTGTTTCCATAAATGGATCCATTTATGGAAACAAATACATACAATGTTTCAACCGCTGCATTGAAGGACAGTCCCAGAACTGTCATTAATAGTCTATTTCTGACAGTTCCATGACATTCCCTCCATACAGCGGTTAAAACAGCTGTATGCAGTGAATGTCCCAGAACTGTCATAAATAGTCTATTTCTGATAGATCTGGGACATTCACTGCATACAGCTGTTTTAACCGCTGTATGGAGGGAATGTCATGGAACTGTCAGAAATAGACTATTAATGACAGTTCTGGGACTGTCCTTCCATGCAGCGGTTGAAACATTGTATGTATTTGTTTCCATAAATGGATCCATTTATGGAAACAAATACATACAATGTTTCAACCGCTGCATGGAAGGACAGTCCCAGAACTGTCATTAATAGTCTATTTCTGACAGTTCCATGACATTCCCTCCATACAGCGGTTAAAACAGCTGTATGCAGTGAATGTCCCAGAACTGTCATAAATAGTCTATTTCTGATAGATCTGGGACATTCACTCCATACAGCTGTTTTAACCGCTGTATGGAGGGAATGTCATGGAACTGTCAGAAATAGACTATTAATGACAGTTCTGGGACTGTCCTTCCATGCAGCGGTTGAAACATTGTATGTATTTGTTTCCATAAATGGATCCATTTATGGAAACAAATACATACAATGTTTCAACCGCTGCATTGAAGGACAGTCCCAGAACTGTCATTAATAGTCTATTTCTGACAGTTCCATGACATTCCCTCCATACAGCGGTTAAAACAGCTGTATGCAGTGAATGTCCCAGAACTGTCATAAATAGTCTATTTCTGATAGATCTGGGACATTCACTCCATACAGCTGTTTTAACCGCTGTATGGAGGGAATGTCATGGAACTGTCAGAAATAGACTATTAATGACAGTTGTGGGACTGTCCTTCCATACAGCGGTTGAAACATTGTATGTATTTGTTTCCATAAATGGATCCATTTATGGAAACAAATACATACAATGTTTCAACCGCTGCATGGAAGGACAGTCCCAGAACTGTCATTAATAGTCTATTTCTGACAGTTCCATGACATTCCCTCCATACAGCGGTTAAAACAGCTGTATGCAGTGAATGTCCCAGAACTGTCATAAATAGTCTATTTCTGATAGATCTGGGACATTCACTCCATACAGCTGTTTTAACCGCTGTATGGAGGGAATGTCATGGAACTGTCAGAAATAGACTATTAATGACAGTTCTGGGACTGTCCTTCCATGCAGCGGTTGAAACATTGTATGTATTTGTTTCCATAAATGGATCCATTTATGGAAACAAATACATACAATGTTTCAACCGCTGCATGGAAGGACAGTCCCAGAACTGTCATTAATAGTCTATTTCTGACAGTTCCATGACATTCCCTCCATACAGCGGTTAAAACAGCTGTATGCAGTGAATGTCCCAGAACTGTCATAAATAGTCTATTTCTGATAGATCTGGGACATTCACTCCATACAGCTGTTTTAACCGCTGTATGGAGGGAATGTCATGGAACTGTCAGAAATAGACTATTAATGACAGTTCTGGGACTGTCCTTCCATGCAGCGGTTGAAACATTGTATGTATTTGTTTCCATAAATGGATCCATTTATGGAAACAAATACATACAATGTTTCAACCGCTGCATTGAAGGACAGTCCCAGAACTGTCATTAATAGTCTATTTCTGACAGTTCCATGACATTCCCTCCATACAGCGGTTAAAACAGCTGTATGCAGTGAATGTCCCAGAACTGTCATAAATAGTCTATTTCTGACAGTTCTGGGACATTCACTCCATACAGCGGTTTCCGGCAAAAAGTGTATGTGCAGAGTTCCTCTATTCTGCAGATACACTTAGAGGAGCTCTGCAGATACACTTAGAGGAGCTCTGCACATACACTTTTTTCCGGTTTGGAATTATTCTTATTTTCATCCTACTTCTTCTTCTTCTTCTTCATCCTCATCCTCATCCTCTTCTTCTTCTGAGGATGAGGATGAAGAAGAAGAAGAAGAAGAAGAAGAAGTAGGATGAAAATAAGATTAATTCCAAGCCGGCAAAAAGTGTATGTGCAGAGCTCCTCTAAGTGTATCTGCAGAGCTCCTCTAAGTGTATCTGCAGAATAGAGGAACTCTGCACATACACTTTTTGCCGGCTTGGAATTATTCTTCTTTTCATCCTACTTCTTCTTCTTCTTCTTCTTCATCCTCATCCTCAGAAGAAGAGGATGAGGATGAGGATGAGGATGAGGAAGAAGAAGAAGAATGAAAAGAAGAATAATTCCAAGCCGGCAAAAAGTGTATGTGCAGAGTTCCTCTATTTCTGACAGTTCTCTCACAGCTTCTTCACATGTACAGCGGTTGAAATATCTGTATCCTAAATGGAAACTAATAGATACAAATTGTATCTATTAGTTTCCATTTAGGATACAGATGTTTCAACCGCTGTACATGTGAAGAAGCTGTGAGAGAACTGTCAGAAATAGAGGAACTCTGCACATACACTTTTTGCCGGCTTGGAATTATTCTTCTTTTCATCCTACTTCTTCTTCTTCTTCTTCTTCTTCTTCTTCTTCTTCTTCATCCTCATCCTCATCCTCTTCTTCTGAGGATGAAGAAGAAGAAGAAGTAGGATGAAAAGAAGAATAATTCCAAGCCGGCAAAAAGTGTATGTGCAGAGTTCCTCTATTTCTGACAGTTCTCTCACAACTTCTTCACATGTACAGTGGTTGAAACATCTGTATCCTAAATGTAAACTAATAGATACAATGTTTCAACCGCTAAACATGTGTTCCTTCTGTCAGAGAACTGTCAGAAATAGCGGAGCTCACTGCAGGGACACTTTTGCCGGCTGATCGGGAAATGTTCGATTCGCGCACCCGAAGTAGGCAAAATTTCGGTTTCGACACGAATCGAATATTTCCTGAAATTCGACTCGAATTCCGGTTCGCCTAGTTCGATTCGCTCATCTCTAGTGATAATGTTGTTGGCTGCATGTTACTGCATTTTACACATTGCTTTTTTATACTGTAATATATAATACTGTAATAAGCCTATGATTAATAGTATTAATAGTATAGTATTAATTAATTAATTAATTAATTAATAGTATTAATGATTGAAACCAAAGTGTCATAATAAGTATTACTTTATTACTTACAACAAAGGGAAATGATGCACATTGCATGTAGCTTGTTCTCAGACCTAATATACGGTCGTGTACAGATCACAAAGATGTTCCCAAAGCAGGTTGCCAGTGAAACCACCCACACAAACACTCGCTGAACGATACTTGCAAGCAGATTTTCCAGGGATGAAATACCATCTGTATTTGGCTTGCAGTTGCGCACATGGGGTGCAAATCCACAGTATTGGAACTTCTTAAAGTAACTGTGTGTGATAGAAAGGTAAATTAATAAAATACAGGTACATTGTACAAATCAAAACTTTTTAGCAATTTGTCCTACTCATCAGAGGGAAGTACGAATATTTCAGGAATAAAGTATGTGTGTTGGGGTATTACAATTGTAGTGATGGTTGACACATCTACAGCAGTAAATTGGGTCATACAGGTGGAAAACAATGAAGATACAAAATCCTCATTTACATGTGCAGAGGCAAAACAGGAAGTTGAGTTGTAGTTTTACTACACACCAAAAGGTAACCTGCTGATGCTATGGGCTGTAGACATGCCACAGCCAGCAATGCTTTGCTTCATGTTGATGGAAAATTATACCTGCTGTCCTATTTGGCAGTCAGTACCGCTGTCAGACATAACCTATTCAAGTTAATGGGGCTGCGCCACAACTGCAAACCAAATGCATGGCTCCTGGCTGCGGCATTGTATTTGCTTATAAAATGTCCATTCCCCTGTGAAAAAAAAAGTATCCCCTCCGAAACGCTTCCCAGCCACTGCTTTAAGGCCAGTTTTCAGAGGGGTCAAAAGGGCTGCAGCAGGTATGAATGAGCTATAACTGTGATCTTTGCTTGGTTATTTTGAATTTAATCCAACTCAAAGATATACTGCAGAGACAGACTTGGGTACTTGTATACCTGATGAAAAAGCTGTGGGCTAATCAACAGGCTCTGGAACTTTATCTGTTTGAGGATTTAAATATATATTTCATATCCAGACAACCCATACATGTGTTGTGTATTTTATAACAGTTGCTATATAGAAGTAAGTCATCTTAGAAAAGATTGCATACATGTGAGTAAGATTTTTGAGCGGCATGAACATTCTTCTTTGAATATTTGGGATCTCAATTCCCTCAAGACTCCTGTAGGAAACAAAGAAAAATCTATTAGTGACCATAGCTTTTCTAAACCTATGCATATACAGTTGGCTAAGATGCCATGTACTTTGCTTGTAAATTTATCACTGGTGTCCCTCTGTTACTCTTTCCAACATCTATTACTTCTGTTAATAAAAGTGCACTTGGAAGCCACCACTGTATATTTGAGGTCTGGAGATTAGAAAGCTAACTCATCTACCCCAGAATGAGAAACTAGATATTATTTTATTATTATTGTACAGGGTTTATATATAGCCCCAACAGTTTGTGCAGTGCTTTACCATGTAATGGGAGACAGTACAGTTACAATACCATTCAAAACAAGAAGGTTAGGAGGGCCCTGCTCATGAGAACTTACATCAATCTATGCACATAATTCTAAGTTATTTAACATCTGCAGTTATCAATTCTAGATCTGTTTTCTATAGTGCCAATTCTCTAGAATGGGGTTGGCCTTTAATTATTCCCAATAGGTCATGTTTTAGAGATTAATTCCAGGTATGGATATTTTCACATATTTACATTGGTTCAGCTTGGGGCAATGTAATTATGCTTATGCCATACCTGGCTGATGCCCCCAGAAGCTATAAATTGCTATAGTAGGAGCCGCTACTATTTGGATCTCCACTAGCTTCTGGGTCCTGTGGTTTATCAGACCCAGAAACTAGTGGATATCACTGCAGTATTGGCGCCTACTATAGTGATTTCATGCTTCCAAAAGGATCCCACTTGTATGGTATATGCATAGTTACATTGGACCAAGCTGTAAATGTACCTACTGTATGTAAAAATAGATAGAATGTACCTAAGTATTTTTCAGAGGCAACAGCTGATGTAATTATTAGTCAAGTGATACATAGTTAACCTTGGGAGGAAGGGAGCTATTGAATGAAACATACCTGTAGTTACATAAGTTGAAAAAAGACATATATCCAGTGAGATCACCATCAAAACAATGGAAAGCTAAATCAAAAACTTGAATGCACAACAACTTAAACTCGCAGTTTATCCAAAGGAAGGCAAAAATCCCTTATAAAGTGTGGTCCAATCTGCTCTAATAGGGAAAGGAGCAACTTTTTCTATTAGAAACACAGGACCTGATTTTCTAAAATAGTAGGCAAACAGATAAATACAGTACAACAGTACATGGGTGAAATTACATATGGGACCTTGTATATGCCTCCAAAAGTACATAGATTCAAATTAAAAGATATATCCAATATTTTCTACAAAATCACATTAAAAAATGATTTTACAAACACCTACGCTTTAAAAACAATGCATTAGTTACATAAGAGGTCATAAATCATATTTCATCATATCCATCACTAATATTAACAAAGGAAAAGTGGAGGAAAAAAACACATCATTTAAATTTTAAATGATTACCTTGCAGCACAATTCTTAAACAGAATGGCCTCCCCACACATCATCTAATTATTTTTTCTCTACTTCTGTCTTTCTACGTGTCAATAGCCTTTTCAAGTTATGTATTCATTTTGACATTTTGCTTACTTTCAGCTGTTGTTGTATTGGTATCATATGCAGATATATATGATGTCTATAAGGTCCTGAAGAAGAAGGGGCTCCCACGAAACACATTGACCCTACCACATTGACCATATTGATATTACAACTGCCATAGATGACTCATAAGTTGATGATGAAGTTATGACCTCTTATGTAAGTACTGCATTGTTTTTAAACACACAGTTGTATGTGAATCATGTTTTTAATGTGATTTTGAAGTTAAAAATTGGATATATCTTTTAATTTGAGTTTATGCACTTTTGGAGGCATATACAAAGTCTCATATGTAAATTCTTTTGTTGTGCATTACATCATGAGGGATAATGCCTCCTTTAGTAATGTATTACTGTATATGAAATTCCCACTTATTTATTGATCACACAAATATGGGAGCTGCAATTCTGTTAGTCCCGTCCTAAAATGAACTCGGCCCAGCCAGACAGCAAAACTATGTGTAATTAGGAATTGAAAGGCCACATTGTAATATTCCAATCCAAACACAAGTATAATTCAACTGTAAAATGTTTGCAACATCAACGCATTTCAGAGGCTGTATCTCTACTCCCTTAATCAGGACTAACGTGGAATATGAAAAGGTAAAAATAAAATTTATAACATATAGTTTATAGAGATAAAGAACAAAGAAATCAGAAATCAATAAGAATACAATGATTTCAAATATTTAAATCGGTTATGATAATGATATTAAAAATCAGTGGTACTACAAATAGGAATGTTTGTGAATCAATAATGGTCCACATTAGTCTTAATACAGAGATTAACCTCTTCACGCCAGCCGCACACAAATGTGTGGCCTCCCGGCGTCTAGGCCTAGATGCCGAGCGGCCGCACATTTGCGTGCAATTAACAAAAAACATATGTGCTGAGAGCACGCACCCTGCACGCTCCCAGTACACATGTCCAGTACTCACGGAAAGGTACCGGTCTGCTCTATCGATCGGGACCTTTCCTGATCATGTGACTGCCGTGATGACGTGTCATGTCACGGTGGTCACATGATCCCTAAACCCAGCCCGTCCCGACTCCTGGCTACTGAAACTCTTAAAGGGTCTGGAGGCTCCGGCGGGAAGGGGTTAATGTGGAATATCACATAATAACCATTAATACTATTAATAGCAGCACCAGTTTTAGTGCCATATAATATATGTAGTTATTAAGTGGACTATCATCACCACTGTATTATTTTAAAATTATATTCCTCCAGATTTCTGAAGTCATTGTTCTTCAGTTCTTTAAACTATGTGTTATAATTTTTATTTTTTATTTTTCTCGTAAGACCTGATGATAGTGGCAGAGACAAGCCCCTGAAACACAATGGGTTTGTGAGTATTTTACAATTGGAATACATTTGTGTTTGGACTTGAATATAAGGTGAGAAGCTGTTCTATCAGCAGATGGATTGGAGACAGTAGAAGAAGGGAAGCATCAGAGAAGACCGGATCAAACACCCTTTTTACACAGTGCAAAGGATTAACCCGTCAGTGAGTATAACAAGCATGCTTTAGTCTGTACACAGACTGATTTTGCTGTTGTGGGTTTAGTAACATTTATCCGCTTCCCAACCACCCTATAGCAGGTATACTGCTACAGGGTGTCACTGGTGTGCAATATCACATATATTACTGGGTAGGGGGCATGCGCCGGTGCCCAGTGATTGCCGAGCATTTCTGACAGGGAGGAGAACTGTATGTAAACAATACAGTTTTCCTCCCTGTCAGCTCGTTGCACAGCCATCCAAAGCAGTGTGATTACAGTGAAGCACAGACACACAGTTAACATTTTGATCGCCCTTCATGTTGACCCCTTCCTGCCCAGTGCCCTTAGTACAGTGTCAGTGCTTTTTTTTAGCACTGATCACTGTATTGGTGTCACTGGGGATGTCAGGGACACCAAGTCAGTTCCCACCCAGTGTCAGAATGCCTACCACAGTCCCGCAGTCCCACTATAAGTCACTGATCACCGCCACTATTAGTAAGAATAAAATAAAAAACAATTTTGAGTATCTATAGCGCCATTTGTAAATGCTAAAACTTTCCTGTAACCCATTTAAATTACAAGTGTTGGTTTTTTTTTATTTAGCAAAGACATGTAGCAGAATACATTTTGGCCTAAATTTATGATGAAATTTGATTTTTTTTAATTTTTTTTACTGGACATGTTTAATAGCAAAAAGTCAAAAATAGTTTTTATCTCAAAATTGTCTGGTTATTTTTTTCATAGCACAAAAAATAAAAAACGCACAGGCGATCAAATACCATTGAAAGAAAGCTCAATTCGTGGGAAAAAAGGATGTAAATTTCATTTTGGTGCAGCGTTGCATGACCGCGCAATTGTCAGATAAGGTAATACAGTGCCGTAACACAAAAAATGGCCTGGTCAGGAAGGGGGGGAAATTCTCAGGAGAGCAAGTGGTTAAAATAATCATCAGATCAGTTTTCTAAAGCACTATTTGAGGAAAAGTATCAAAGTTTAAAACACCTCACCCTAAATTATACTTACAGGGACTTTAATGTAAGAACATAATCAAATTGGTCTGCCTGTATCTTCTGCAAAGGGTTGTAGGAAATATTCCTGTACATATTAAAAAAATAAAAAAAACATTAAGTGATATTATTATACAGTTAAATAGTGCACAATGGTGACAAAGAACTATCATGATATACTTTAAATTTTCTTTCTTAAAGTGACACAAAATAAACATACAATTAGTCTACTTTGTTATTTTTTTGAGTAACTGTTGGGGTAACTATGTTATGCATAGAAGAAGCGATAGACTGAGGCTCGGTTCACATTAATGCAATTATGTAGTGTGACTTTGATACAACGTGATTGTGTTTTTGTTTATTCTATGGGAACAAGTTGCACTGTCAGTTGCACCAAGTAGCAGAGGAAACGTTTCTTAAATCATACCGTGTTGAGTCGCACTGATGTGAATGGGCACAGGGTGTCTTGGACAGCTGGAATTGCAGATTCCGGTAGCTCATTAAAAAGAAAGGATGGGTGAAATCCATAATTAGCAAAAAACGAAGATTGCTTAGCTGCTGAGTGAATAGCATTATTGCAAACTTGGCCAAGGACAATAAGGATAACCAATCCTCCTGAGAGAAATATGTGAAACAGCGGATATACTGTTCCAGGGTTTAATTTGTTCTCTATGTCTGCCCATTGGTTTGTGGGTGATATGCAGATGAGAATGAAAGTTCAATCTTTAGGGTTTCGCAGAGCGCCCTCCAGAATCTGGATGTGAACTGGACCCCTTGATCTGATACGATATTGGTAGGAGTACCATGTAGTCGCACTATCAAAAACCCTTGCTGTTTCCAATGCAGAGGGTGTACCCTTCATGAGCAGAAAATGGGCCATCTTGGAGAATCGGTCGACCACCACAAAAATAGTAGCATATCCTTTGTGAAAGTTCCACGATAATATCCATATCAATCATCTTCCATGGTCTATCAGGGATTGGAAGGGGCCTGAGCAAACCCCATGCCTTGTTTCTGCTGCTCTTGCTACAGGTACACTTGACACAGGAATTCACATATGACTTACAATCCTTGGCCAGGTCAGGCCACCAGAACAGGCATTGAATCAAATCAGTGGTCTTGTGGATTCAAAGTGCCCTACTAGGGGGTTGTCATGGCACAATTCTAGCACCGCTAAACGGAGTTCTTCAGGCACAAAGATTTTGTCCTCCCACCATAGCAATCCTTCCTTGGCTGACAGGGGAACTCCCGGGGGTGAGGAGGCTCCTACAGATGCCTGCTTAATCTGATTGAAGACGTCTGCCTGCAAAAATAATTTCCCAGCTGACAGGATGGTATCTGAGTAAGGTGACTGCTTAGGGTCGTCAAACATGCTTGACAACGCATCTGGTTTAGTGTTTTTAGCTACAGGTCTGTAGGTAATATGGAACACAAATCTGGAGAAAAACAGTGCCCACCTGGCCTGACAAGGTCTCAGTCTTTTGGCTGTCTTCAGGTATTCCAGGTTCTTATGATCAGTGTAGATCAGAAGGTACCGCCATTCTTCTAGAACAGACTTGATTGCCAGCAATTCACGGTCACCAACATCATAATTCTTCTCGGCAGTTGAGAGTTTATGTGAGAAGCATGCAATGGGATGTAGTAAAGTTTTTAACCCCTTGTGCTGTGACAGAACTGCCCAAAGTGATTTTTCAGAGGCATCGACCTCCAAGATATATGGTAGTGCTGGATCAGGGTGACTCAAAATGGGTGCGGGAGTAAATAGACCTTTCCACTTTTCAAAAGCAGCCTGTGCCTCTGGGGACCAGCAGAAACATGCACCTTGCTTGGTTAGCCATGTAATTGGGGCGATAATAGCGGAAATCCCCTTGATGAATTTCCGATAAAAGTTTGCAAAGCCGATGAAGCGCTGGATTCCTTTCTTATCTGTAGGAGCAGGCCAGTCCAGGATGGCAGACACTTTCTGGGGGTCCATTTTAATTCGTTGTGTGGAGATGATCAATCCCAGGAACTGGATGCTATGTTTCTCAAACTTGCATTTCTCTGGTTTGGCATATAATCCATGCTGTCAAAGCTGACTTAAAACCTTTTTTAACAGGAACACGGTGTAGTTCCAGAGAAACAGAAATGACCAGTAAATCATCAAGATAGACAATGACAAAATGTCCAAGAAGTCTTTAAAAATGTAATTGACAAAGTACTGACACGTTGCTGGTGCATCACTAGGTATTCAAAATGGCCGAACCGGGTGCAGAAACCGTTTTCCATTCATCCCCTTCCCTAATTAGTACAAGGTTATAAGCCCCTTGCAAGTCTAATTTGGTAAAGACTGCAGCAGCTCTGAGTCTCTGGAATAGCTCAGGGATTAGGGGAAGGGGGTATCAATTTTTTACCGTGATTTTATTTAATTTTTTATAATCCACACAGGGTCGAAGAGACTGATCTTTTTTCTCCACAAAGAAAATCCCTGCTCCAGCAGGTGAAGTAGATGGCTGGATAAATCTTTTGCTGAGGCTGTCATCCAGGTATTCTTTCAGGGCCTCTATTTCACTTTCAGACAGGGGAAAAATTGGACCAAAAGGAATTTCTGCCCCAGGTAACAGTTTGATGGGACATTCATAGGATCTGTGAGGTGGCAGAGTGTCAGCTCCTTTCTTGTTAAATACATCCAAGAATTCCTGGCATACTTCAGGAGCTATCAGGTGAAGTTCATTATCAGAGTCCATACATAGTAGTGTGGAAGTCTGAACTGTATCCCTTGTCAGGCAATGCTCCTGACAATAGGCAGATTGGAAGTCCACTTCCCGTTGCCCAGTTGAAATGAGGATTATGTGCCTGAAGCCATGGCATTCCCAAGATTACAGGTCGGGTCTGGCCAGTGGATCTCACAAGGTGTTGCTCTCTGAGCCTATGGTTGGTCTGAATTGACAGGTCAATTAGTCCTTCTAAAGAACTTGACACCCCCACCCTGGCTAGTTCATCTTTCAGGGGTTCCAAGAGTCCCAGGCAAAATTGGTAGCACAAGGCAGCATCATTCCAGCTTGTATCAGAGCTCCAGCATCTAAATTCAGTCACATAGTCCTCTACTGCCCTGCAACCTTGCTGAAGAGCATGAAGAGCCGCCTCTGCTGAAGCTGAACATTGAGGGTCATCATATAGTTGTGCAATTGTATCATTTCATTGAAGAAACTCTTTAAAGGTAGTCAGCTCGGCATCTTCCTTTTCCAAGAGATGATGAGCCCAGGTTTGAGGTTCCCCTTGTAATAGATAGATTACAAATCCCACTTTGCTAGCTTCTAGTGAAAAGGTGCTGGGCTGAAACGCAAAATATAACTGACATGCGTAGAAATGGCGGAAGCTGTAGTGGTCAAGGTTGCAGGTGCAAGCAGGGCTTGGAGGCGGCTCTTGAGCTGGGTATAACCTTCCTGAAGATTCTTGACAGCCTGAATCAGTGCAGTGATATGCTGGCAGATTTCATTAAGCAGGGAGACCCCTCTTTCAGGTTCTGACATGGCTGTTTGGTACTGTAACGTGCCTGGTGGTAGAACCTGAAGTGCAGAGGAAGGCCTCCCTTACAGCTCTGGCTCAGAGGCCATGGTAGAGTAAAAGGGAGTGCCGGAGCACAGAGGTGCACGTGTGCCTGGTAGGACTTCTACAGATGGATGTTGATGTGCGTCCGGAATGCAGGAGCAGCTGGTGGATGGCACACTGGTAATAATGCAGGAGCAGCTGGTAGATGGCACACTGGCAGAAGTGCAGGAGCAGCTGGCAGATGGCACACTGGCAGAAGTGCAGGAACGGCTTGACAAATGACACTCTGGCAAAGGTGCAGGAGCAGACTGGCAGATGGCACACAGGCAGAAGTGCAGGAGCCAGATACTGGTAAAGATAAGCCAGTTCAGGTGCAGGAGCGGATTAAGACAAGGTCAGGCAGTCCAGGTCAGCAACTAGCAGGCAGAGTAAGCATAAACCGCAGGTAGAAGAATAGTCAAAGGGCAGGCATGGGGTCGGTACAGGCAGCGTTCAAGCAGGGTCAAGAACAGATCAGATCAGCAACGGAATCACAGGTAACAGGATGCACGGGTGCTCAAAAGTAATAGACCAAACGGCACTACTGCAAGGCACTAGCCCAGCTTAAACAGCCCGCCTGGCACCCATTCACCGTTGCGCACTGGTGCACCCCTGTGTGCGCAATTGCGCACGCGCATTCGCTAATTGGCCATGAGCAGGGCTAACAGGGGTTCTGCGCCTGCGCATAGATATGCGCATTCCTTGACAGTGTGACTCAAGTTGCATCAGAAATTGCATTAGTGTGAAAGGAACTTAAGGGATACTGGAGCTTTAGGCAAGGTATCAGCTTTGGGGTTGATTTACTAAAACTGGAGAGTGCAAAATCTGGTGCAGCTGTGTATAGAAACCAATCAGCTTCCAGGTTTTAGTTGTCAAAGCTTAATTGAACAAGCGGAAGTTAGAAGCTGATTGGCTAGCATGCACAGCTGCACCAGATTTTGCACTCTCCAGTTTTAGTAAATCAACCCTCAACTGTCTTCAAGTGCATCTTCCTTTGTGAAGTGACAGGTAGGTGCACAGCTTTGACTAATTACACCACCACCCTGGTTTAATAAACAAGCATAATTGTTGTAGCTTAGCCCCCTTGGCCTCCACTGAGACCTAGGCTACTACATAGCCACAATTGTTTTTACTGGACAGGTATTATAAGATGTATTTTAATTTATAAATACAGTATATTATTTATTTTTTAATGATTATTTACCATAGTTATTATTTTATAAAAAAAACAATGGCAGCATGGAATCTGGAGATAAGACAGTTGGGGAAATTTGTTTCATCATCTATCCGTATGGTTCAATCCAGTTGTGCAGTAAGCATGTCTGTGATACAAAGTTAAAGTTTGATTGGAAACAGTGGCCATCTCCAATTGCTGCTCAACTACAGTTATCTGTTGATGCTCATGCTCCATCCCTCTGTATTGTTATGCGTCATCCATTTGTGGTAGATTCACAATATCAATGGTTCAGTATCCTCTGTATGAAAGAAACATGATCTAAGAATGAAGGATGGGCAGATGATTTAAAGGTCCCCCCTTCTCTATTTCTAGATCGTGTTTCATTTATAGAAGCTGTAGTAAGGCTTCTATTAATGAAGAAGCTGGGCAGAAATGGCAGGCATAGTCGGGCACTCTTGATGAGAGCCTGTGACAGCCCCTTAATTGTACTAACCCTCACCACACGAAAAGATTAAGCTGGGGGGAGAGGGGGGTCTTGACAGAATAGGATTTCTACTAACAAAAGAGTTGTCAGTACAAGGGACACTTCCTACTGAGTGAAACTTATGTCCCTTGTGCTGATTTTCTGGTTTATTATTTTAGCTATACTAAGGCTTTAAAGGAGCTTTCTTGAATGTACAATAGTTGTTAGAAACTTACAAAACAGAGTTTTTAATTTTGTCTGGAGAGATAGTTAATTGTGCAATTCCCATAGTAGTTACCAATTATTATGAATTGAAATTACCTACTTGAACAATCCATTAAATTTATATCCAATCAGAAGGTCCCTTACAAAACATAGTTGGTAAATGCAGTACATAGAGGGTCAAAGAAACAGATTGTAATGTGTGTGGCTATTTTAACAATATGGGAATCCTCAACTCTCATGGCATCTGTTGTTTGATTAATGAACCACCCTCCTCGCAAGGCAGAACAAACAGGCCAAAAACACAACACATAAAAAAAAACAGAACAAAAAACAAGGAAGAGCATAACTATCATAAGAGCATGATAATCAACAAATAATCCCTATCAAAAATTAGGATACATATACTGTGTCCACTGGGACCATATTGCTTCAAACTCGAACTGTAGCATTCCTAAGATAATAAGTATATTTTTCATAGGAAATGTATTTATTAAGCTCTGTTATCCATTATCCAAAGAGAAGGCGGCCAAGGGGAAGTCCACCTAAAGACAAATAATCTATGGGCTATAATTAATGCCCACAAGACAGTGAGCTGTACATTTTGATCATTTAAGGATATATCAACATGCCCAAATAAACAGGTAAGAGGGTAAACCAGCAAATTCACCCCTAAGAGTCCATTGAGAGTCCTTACCACCTTGGCCCAATACTGTCCTAATTTGGGGCAGCCTACATTTTCTGGGAGTATAATGTGAGTTGCAGAAGTTGCATACAACATTGGAAGGTTCCCTGCAAAATTCTGCAGGGAATGGGAGCTTCAATTAGCACAGTTAAAAGCAAAAACTGTGAATTTTCCAGCCCATATGATATAGTGTCTGAGAGTGCATTGCCATCAGGTACATGCTATGGCCAAAGGTTTGTGAACACCTGACCATCACACCTATAGGAGCTTTCTGGACATTCTTTTCTAAACCCATGGGCATAGAGACTCCTCTGTTGGCTACAGCAGCCTGAAATCTTCTGGGAATATTTTCCATAGTGTTTTGAAGTGTGTCTTTGGGGGTGTGTTCCCATTTTAGCTAAAAAAGCATTTATGAGGTTTGGTACTGAAGTTAGATGAGAATGCCTGGATCACAATTGGTATTCCAATTCGTCCAAAAGGTGTTTTGAAAGGGTTGAGATCAGGGCTCTGTATAGGTCACCCAAGTTCCGTTACACCAAACTCATCAAACCATATCCATATAGACATGGATTGGTGCATAGGAGTACAGTCATGCCGGCACAGAAAAGGACATTCCCCAAACCACTGGCACAAGGTTGAATGCACACAATTTTCTTAAATTTCTGTAGCATTAGCAGTACTATTCACTGGAAAGGTCAGAATATATAATAAAACAACAATAAATCACATTTTCTCAATACTGCATAGGGGTGATGGTAACTTTTGACAATATGATGTGCAACCATTAGTTAAGGGTTTAAAAAGAAAATTGCAAAAAAAAGCATAGCAAGAACCTATGTGCATTATATCCACATACACATTTCTGAGAGTTGCTCTTTAATATCATAGCTTTCAAATCAACCCAGTAAGAAAATTCAGTATCCTGTAATTAAATCAACAATATGATCCAACCGAGATGCCAAAGGATTTTCATTTTAGCTTTTACATAGCACTTAGCTTTTACATAGCACAGTAAGTATAAATACATATTTTGTTGTATCATGTAAACTGTTTGACTGCAGGTTACATAAGAGAAAATGATTACATAAAAACTCACAATTGTGACAGGTCTTTCAAGTCCTTCAGTAAAGATGGATCAAATGCTTCTATTTTGTTATGTGCCAAGTCACTGTAAAAAAAATACTCTCTCATTATGAACTAAGCCATGGCGCCCCATGTACTGTATATATAATATCATAAAATCACACTGCTGGTAAGACCAGAAAATCACAGTCTTCCTTTCATTAACTTATTAGAAAAATATCAGCTAGAAAGTCGATGCTTAGTTTATTATCCCAGATGCCTAGGGGTTTATTTACTAAAACTGGAGACTGCAAAATCTGGTACAGCTCTGCATAGAAACCAATCAGCTTCCAGGTTAAGGCCCCTTTCTCATGGACATTCTGATCAGGGCCACCTGTCCGTTTTTCAGGTGGACCTGATCAGAACCTCTATTTTCTTCTATGGAGTGGCGGGTATAAATGGACATGTTTCCTTTTACAACCCTCCAACATCCAATCTGATCCACCTAAAAGAGATGGGGATCCATTCCCCTTCTGTCCATCAAATCGGATCGGATGGCAGTCAGATGGAAACGGAGAGGCAGTCTGTTTCCATCCGACTACCCATAGAGGACAGCGGGCTGTTTCTGTGTCCGCTCTGCAGCAGTGGAGTGGACACAGACCTGTCATCCATTTGCTCGGTATGGATCAGGGGAGAGATTCCCCGCTGAGCAAGCGGATCCACTGACGGGTCCGCCCGTGTGAAAGGGGCCTTATTGTCAAAGCTTATTTGAACAAGCTGAAGTTAGAAGCTGATTGGTTACCATTTACAGCTTGCACTCTCCAGTTTTAGTAAATCAACCCCTTAGTGAAGAATATAGAAACAGACAATGTATTTTGAAAATGACACTGGGCAATTTTATCAAAAACCCTGTCAGAAAGCATTTTTGGTATAATGGTAGCTCCTGCGATTTAGCCTTGAATTAATAAAACAGGTGCAAACAGATAAAGCAGAACTCAAGGCATAAAACTTTTTCTTTAAATATACTCCTCAGTAGCCACAAAGTATATAAATCTGCTTTATGTGCACCAAATGTTTATTCAAACCCAGATATTACCTTGGAAAAGTACTGATAACATCATCACCATGCTGTGGTTAGCCTGTACTGAAAGCAGAGCTGAGGTGGGACCCG
The DNA here is from genome assembly GCF_062004578.1 of Staurois parvus. Classification (NCBI taxonomy): domain Eukaryota; kingdom Metazoa; phylum Chordata; class Amphibia; order Anura; family Ranidae; genus Staurois; species Staurois parvus. The sequence goes on from NW_028317886.1 coordinate 9,086,518, forward strand.
GCAGGTCCTCCCCCTGTAGGCTGTCTGCAGAGAACTATAGCAGGGTGGACAAGACCAGTCACCCTGCACAATCAGAAGTGCAGGAGTTGTTTCATGTTGTATTATTACATACAATTTGAAGAAATGCACAAAGGAGTCTAAGATTAAAGTAAGAATACATATGAATCTTGATTTAGACAATATTTATTTAGCTCAGTTCTGATCTTTAAGGAATGAGCCACATTAGATTGTATACGCTCTAAGGGGTTAAAGGCAATATTTCTGGAGACAGGTAAATATTAAAGACATCCTGTCACTAACCTAAGAGAGGCTTTAACAGGTAAGTAAAATGAATAAAACACAATAAATGCTTGGCATCTCAAAACAGCAGTTTAAACTTTTGATGACCATGAATGATACTATAGTGAGATCTTGGCCAACTCACTTTTGTTAAATAAAGTTAAAACGTGGCTCTTTTTTGCACTTTATTGGCACTTTATGCATTTTTATATACAGTGCTCAGCATAAATGAGTACACCCCAGCAGATCTGTCAGAAAACCTTTACTTCCCTTTCAGAATCAACATATTCTATGGAACACTATACAACAAAATACTCCCACAAATGCGGACCATTGATTGCAAACAAGATTTGTTAATTTGCACACACAAACAAGTATTTTTTCTAAAAAATTCATTCAAGACCATGTTTCAAAAATGAATACACCCCAATGAAAGTCTTAGAAGCAGGGCTACATTTTAGACAACAAAATCCTTATGCTGGCCATAGACGGGACGTTTATCGGCTGAATTGTCGTCCGATAAACGAAAAATTGGTCATTGCTGCCACCAATGCTTACGAAAAATGTCCGTTTTTCATAGATTTTCCAGCATGACCGATAAAAAGAAATGAAAAGAACCGCAAAAATCGCCCGACAACATTGCCCCACTAACGGTGTGCATATCGGCCGACAATTCGGCCGATAAACATCCCGTCTATGGCCTGCATAAGTAACAAGAATTCAACTAGAGGTGAGTTTAATTATTCATCAAACAGGTGTCCAGCAGACAGGTGATTATAAAAGAGCATTACCTAACTAAGAAAACCCCTTCCCATTTCATGCTTCAGCAATGACAGCACATGGAAGAGAAATGTCACAAGGCCTGAGAAGGAAAATAATTTCTTTACACAAGAAAGGTGAAGGCTACAAGAAAATCAGCAAAGCTTTACTTATCAGTCAGAATACTGTAGCAAAAGTGATACAAAAATAAAACAAAGATGGAACTGCAACCATCTCACAGAGACATTTGCTATGCACGTTTACTGCAGTTAGCTAAAGAAGTAAAAAGCCAAACTGTAGTGATTGTTTCCTGTGACACAATATGGTGCACACTGCAGAGGAATGGCATGCATGGGTGTCATCCATGAAGGAAGCCTCTTCTAAAGCCCATGCACAAAAATGCCTGCCTAGAATTTACCAGGGCCCATGCTGGAAAAAAAGAAGAACACTACCAGGACTCTGTACTCTGGAGTGATGAGACAAAGATAAATGTTTTTGGAACTGATGGCTTCAAAACTGTATGGCATTGCAAAGGTGAGGAGTACAAAGAAAAATGCATGGTGCCTACAGTGAAACATGGTGGTGGCAGTGTCCTTCTGTGGGGCTGCATGAGTGCTGCTGGTGTCAGGGAGCTGCATTTCATTGATGGTATAAATTCACAGATGTACTGCTATATATTGAAAGAGAAGATGCTACCATCACTCTGTGCCCTTGGTTGTTGTGCACCTTTCCAACATGACAATGATCCAAAACACACATCTAAGGCAACTCTTGCATTTCTAAAGAACAACATGGTGAAAGTGATTCAGTGGCCAAGTATGTCTCCTGATCTGACCCAATCAAACACCTTTGGGGAATTTTGAAGAGACAAGTTGAGCATCACTCTCCATCCAGCATCCAGGCTCTAAGGGCTCGTTCACACTAGGCTGTTTTGCCAACGCTTGCCAAACGCCCCTATAGCGTTTGGCAGGCGTTGGTCCGGCGTTTGCGGAGCATTTTTTAACGCTCGGCAAACGCTTCGCAAACGCCGCATGCGCGGTTTAGCGATGGTTGCTAGGTGGTTGCCGAGCGTTAATAACGCCCCACAAACGCCTATAATGCAGTTTGAGTGGTGTTATTGCCCCGCAACCGCGTCACAACCGCACCGCAAACGCCGGCCGGGCGTTTGCAGAGCGGCACCATAGACGAGAATAGGAGGCTTCAAAGCCTCCTGACTCGACCAGAGGTGTCCCTTTTGCCGCGACGCGACGCAAATGCTCCCGTTAGAACAGCACCATGTGCTGTAATGTGCAGAATTGGCAGAGGCGTTTGGGAAGCGGTAAAAACGCTTCCCAAACGCCTCTCTGCCACCTGCACACAAGGCTAGTGTGAACGTAGCCTAAAAGAGGTCGTTCTTGAAATATGGAAAAAAGATAGATGTTGCAATATGTCCATAACTTGTTCATTCCATGCCTAGAAGACTTGATGCTGTCCTTACAAATCATGGAGGTCATACAAAATTCTACATGTAGTAGTTTTTGTTGTGGGATGTAATAATTTTTGCATCAATTAATTTGAGTAGAACTGAAGATTTTATAATCTAAGTCATCCAAGAACACTTACTGTTATCTCACATATATATTCTTATTATTATAGCCAAATTTACCACCCTAACTCCTCCCACAGTTTTTACACTACATAGACAGTAATATACCGAACCGTGCGGATTGTTCCTGATTGGTGGGCTATTACTTTGTGGAACGTTTCGCCGAATGGTTCACGAAATATCGCCGTTTTTGTGGTGAAATTGGTCCCATAGGAATGAATGAAGGAATCCTGATAGTTTTCACAATATGACCATTTGTTTGCAACTCACGCCGCCCATTGACATTCATTGAAACTGCACTCTAGCCACCTCAAATTTAAAGGGCAATTTCTAAACTCCGACTGTGCCTTCATTTTTAATATTTACTCAAGACACTCCACCCAGTTACTCCGCCCACTCCAGTTGTAGACTACTGGTGGAGGCAACAACACTTCACACAATTTCCCCAGAAATTGTAGCTTTTCTAGTATTAAGTGTTCTTGCATGGCAAGACCACTTACTGTTATCTCACATACAGTATATATTCTTATTATTATAGCCAAATTTACCACCCTAACTCCTCCCACAGTTTTTACAGTACATAGACAGTAATATACCGAAACGTGCGGATTGTTCCCGATTGGTGTGCTATTACTTTGTGGAACATTTCGCCGAATGGTTCACGAAATATCGGCATTTTTTGTGGTGACATTGGTCCCATAGGAATGAATGGCGGAATGTTCAAAACTAGAGTGGGAGCTGTTACACAACAGTTACTCAAGCTACTCCACCCAGTTACTCTGCCCACTCCAGTTGTAGACTACTGGTGGAGGCAAGAACACTTCACACAATTTCCCCAGAAATTGTAGCTTTTCTAGTTAACCTTACTCTCATATAATGAGCTAGACACATGTTCTATAAAACTCGGTTTTGTAAAAATTTTTGTGTTCATTGAGATATTGAGTAAAATCTTACTTTTCAAAATGGGTGTACTCATTTATGCTGAGCACTGTGTGTGTATATGTGTGTATATATATATATATATATATCGTATTTTTCGCTCCATAAGACGCACTTTTTTCCCCATAAAAGGGGGGAAAATGTCAGTGCATCTTATGGAGCGAATATGGAGCGGCCGGTCTGGTATTTCCGCCCTCCACCATGTCAGAATACCGGGCCAGCCACTCAGCTCTTCTCTGCAGCAGGACCTTACCTGTTCCTCGGTCCAGCGCTTTACAGTCGCCGGCATCTTTAGTGTGGGCATCCGGCTGTGGCAGGCACCTGCTCCCCCTCCCTCCCCAAAGGTCCGCAGTCTCTTGGTCATCCCCTGTACTGTCTGCAGTCTCTGGTCATCCCCAGTACTGTCTGCAGTCTCTGGTCATCCCCAGTACTGTCTGCAGTCTATGGTCATCCCCAGTACTGTCTGCAGTCTCTGGTCATCCCCTGTACTGTCTGCAGTCTCTGGTCATCCCCAGTACTGTCTGCAGTCTCTGGTCATCCACTGTACTGTCTGCAGTCTCTGGTCATCCTCTGTACTGTCTGCAGTCTCTGGTCATCTGTACTATGTCCGCAGTCTCTGGTCATCTGTACTGTGTCTGCAGTCTCTGGTCATGCCCTGTACTATGTCCGCAGTCTCTGGTCATCCCCTGTACTATGTCCGCAGTCTCTGGTCATCCCCTGTACTATGTCTGCAGTCTCTGGTCATCTCCTGTACTATGTCCACAGTATCTGGTCATTTCCTGTACTATGTCCGCAGTCTCTAGTCAAGCCCTGTACTGTCTGCAGTCTCTGGCCATCTTATGGAGTGAATATGGAGCGGCCGGTCTGGTATTTCCACCGCCACCATGTCAGAATACCGGGCCGGCCACTCAGCTCTTCTCTGAAGCAGGACCTTACCTGTTCCTCGGTCCAGCGCTTTACAGTCGCCGGCATCTTTAGTGTGGGCATCCGGCTGTGGCAGGCACCCGCTCCCCCTCCCTCCACAAAGGTCCGCAGTCTCTTGGTCATCCCCTGTACTGTCTGCAGTCTCTGGTCATCCCCAGTACTGTCTGCAGTCTCTGGTCATCCCATGTACTGTCTGCAGTTTTTGGTCAGCCCCAGTACTGTCTGCAGTCTCTGGTCAGGTCATCTCCTGTACTGTCTGCAGTCTCTGGTCATCCTCTGTACTGTCTGCAGTCTCTGGTCATCCCCTGTACTGTCTGCAGTCTCTGCTCATCTGTACTATGTCCGCAGTCTCTGGTCATCTGTACTGTGTCTGCAGTCTCTGGTCATCCCCTGTACTTTGTGCGCAGTCTCTGGTCATCCCCTGTACTATGTCCGCAGTCTCTAGTCATGCCCTGTACTGTCTGCAGTCTCTGGCCATCTCCTGTACTGTGTCCGCAGTCTCTTGTCATCTCCTGTACTATGTCCGCAGTCTCTGGTCATCTTCTGTACTATGTCCGCAGTCTCTGGTCATCTTCTGTACCATGTTCGCAGTCTCTGGTCATCTCCTGTACTATTTCTGCAGTCTCTGGCCATCTCCTGTACTGTGTCTGCAGTCTCCGGTCATTTCCATTGGTTCAGAATATTTTTTTTCTGAACAGTCCATTGGTTCAGAATATTTTTTTTCTTGTTTTTCTCCTCTAAAACCTAGGCACGTCTTATGGTCAGGTGCATCTTATGGAGCGAAAAATATGGTATATATATATATACATATATATATATATATACATACATATATACTTTATTTTTATGATTTTTTTTTTACTTTAGGATTGATGTATTTATATTTATGTTTGTTTTTTGCACTTTATATACTGTAGCTATGTAACTAATAACTGCACTCTGTGAATAATTGTTGCATTCTGACTGCATGGCGCTGCAGGTGATTATCTTTATGGTTCCATAGGGTTTTTGTATTTCAACATTTCTGCTAGCAGCCTCCTTTATAACAGGGCGGGCCTTATACTAGATACAGTATTTGGATGAAATCCTGGCTTCACTGGACATTTTCTAATGAGAAACTAACAGTGAATCTTTTGGATACTATAGCTAAGTTCAAGAAAACCTTGGACTCGTGAGTCCCACACAACCTACCAACAGACGTCAACAGCCACCTGATAAATCTGTGACCTTTGACTATTCTAGTCTAAGGGACTGGAGCAGACCCACCTAGGATTCAAAGCTCTCACTTCACACCACACTCCTATGATTGCCCTCTGTTTTTCTTACCAACAAATAACTGCACCCAGTCGTGTGTATTTGGTCAGGATTTAAGCGCTAATACTGCTAGATCTTTTTGACCAAACATTGTAACCTCATTATCATAGTTTTTTTCGTCAAAGAAGTTCCATGCTATGTTATGCTCTTCCATTTTGTAGATTCAGAAATGTGACTGTTCACTTGTACATATTCTTTAACCTTCAGCAAAAATTATTGATCAAAAATGGGAAGATTTTTGTTGCAGGCGACATGGTCACTTTATTTGTCCAGGTCACAGATGTACAGTGGTGTTCAAAATAATAGCAGTGTGTTGAAAAAAGTGAATAAAGTTCAAAATCCTTTTAATAGCTTTTATTTCCATACACACAAATGCATTGGGAACACTACACATTCTATTCCAAATCAAAACATGAAGAAAAATATATCAAATTTGTGTTATTCCTCTAAATAAATTGAAGAAAAGTGAATATTAGACTGTTCAAAAAAATAGCAGTGTTTGTATTCTTCTTTACAAACTCAAACATTCACTATATAAACTGAAAAATGTTTGAAGATTTTGCTTTCCTTTGAATCACTTAATTAATATTTAGTTGTATAAACACTGTTTCTGAGAACTGCTGTACATCTGTGTTGCATGGAGTCAACCAAATTCTGGCACCTGTGAACAGGTATTCCAGCCCAGGATGATTGGACTACATTCCACAGTTCTTCTCTATTTCTTGGTTTTGCCTCAGAAACTGCATTTTTGATGTCACCCCACAAGTTTTCTATTGGATTAAGATCCGGGGATTGGGCTGGCCACTCCATAATGTCAATCTTGTTGGTCTGGAATCAAGATGTTGCATGTTTACTGGTGTGTTTGGGGTCGTTGTCTTGTTGGAACACCCATTTCAAGGGTATTTCCTCTTCAGCATAAGGCAGCATGACCTCTTCAAGTATTCTGATGTATTCAAACTGATTCATGATCTCTGGTATGTGATAAATAGGCCCAACACTGTAGTATGAGAAACATCCCCATATCATGATGCTTGCGCAACCATGCTTCACTGTCTTCACAGTGTACTGTGGCTTGAATTCAGTGTTTGGGGGTCGTCTGACAAACTGTCTCCGGCCACTAGACCCAAGAGAACAATCTTACTTTCATCAGTACAGAAAATGTTGCGCCATTTCTCTTTAGGCCAGTCAATGTGCTCTTTGGCAAATTGTAATCTCTTCAGCACATGTCTGTTTTTCAACAGTAGGACTTTGCAGGGGCTTCTTGCAGATAGCTTGGCTTCACATAGGAATCTTCTAATTGTAACAGTACTCACAGGTAACTTTAGACCTTCTTTGATCTTCCTGGAGCTGATTGTTGGCTGAGTCCTTGCCATTGTGGCTATTCTTCTATCCATTTGAATGGTAGTTTTTTCGCTTTATTCCACGTCTTTCAGGTTTTGGTTGCCATTTTAAAGCATTTGCGATAATTTTACCTGAGCAGCTTATCATTTTCTGCACTTCTTTATATGTTTTCCCCTCTCCAATCAACTTTTTAATCAAGGTACGCTGTTCTTCTGAACAATTTCTGGAACGACCCATTTTCCTCAGAATTTCAGAGAGAAATGCACTGTAACCAGCATGTTCAACATTTGCTGCCTTCCTTCCTTAAATAAGGGCAATAATTGCCACCTGTTTTTCAAAGAACGAATGACCTCACTAATAGAACTCCACACTGCTATTATTTTGAACATGCCCCTTTCAATTAGTGATTCAATTACACAGAATCAACAGCATGCATGTCATGACTGTTGGGTCTGTTGGATTTCTATTACTCTATTACACCTGCTAGTAAATGATTTGCCATGTAGAAATATCATTTCTACCAAAAACAGTGATTGATCAGGTTAGTGATGTCTGACTGCTATTATTTTGAACACAACTGTATGTGGCTGTCTCGTGCAACAGAAGTTGATCGCTTGGTTTACTTCTGTCAAAGGGACATGCTGGAAATTTTATCTCAATCAGCAGTTTCAGCCACTGATCTGTGCTGTGGGTGCAGCTATCATAATACGCTGTCAGGGGGTATCCTACATCTACTTTGTTTGAGTGGATGGGGGAATCTGTTAGTCTTTTGTCATTCAGCCAGCTTTAGGGTATGCTTTAGATGAGTGTTTTTTTTTAAAATAGGTCATAGGAAAAGATGTCTCTTCTCTCGCCTAGACAAAACAAGTTTTTAACCATTGCATTGCAAAGGATAATTTTAAAATCCCCCAGAGTTAGGCTTCAAGATTTCCTGTACTAAAGATTTTAGACTTTTGTAAAGTAGAGAGTAATTATTTTTGCTAAATACTATGGACTATTTTAGTAGTCATGGTAACAAAAAATTTTCAATGCTGTATTATACAAACACTGCCATGTAAAATGTAAAGTTGACACATACTGTACTTACAGCTCATCCAGCCTGGAGAGATATGAAAAGGTGTTGTCACTTATTGTACCGATTCTGTTCTTTCGTAGAACTCTGTAAAACAAATGTTATGGAGTCAGGAATGCTGGATCCCGTTCTATGCTTGAACAATAGAGACATTCATTTAAAATGAATATACTTTCCCTGAATTAAAGTGTTAAGTTCACATTTTCTTTTAGTTGTAGAGTACAGGAAGCTCAGCAACTGTTATGTTTTTATGTTTTCCTGTGTTCCTGTGACAAAGTTTTCCCATCCAGTTTTGGTGAGTTTATAACGGATTCCCACGCTATCCAAAATTAAAAAAGAATTTAGCTGTGTCCTCATAAACAATACATTATAAGTATTGGATGATGTCAAGTAAAATTGGATGCTCATAGAATAACTTAGCATATCACTTTTCATTTTATTGGAAATCTCTAGCTCTGACTCCAGGGACATCTCAGACCTCTGCAGATAAACCACTATTTTACACAAAAAAGCAAGTGTAGTGCTACCGCTGTGGGGGCTGCTAGTTGATGCTTGTCCCTGGTTGTTGCTCTGTGCTTGCAAGCTTCTCAATCCCTCTGACACTCTAGGTTCAGATATTTTAGTGCAGACAACACTCTAACAGACAGCGCTCAATAATGCAAATCCTCCTACTTAAGTTGGACTGGGACTGGCTAGGCTGCACTGGTGTGATGTCCGTTAGGTGCAGAACAGCAGCTCTGTTTGGAATCCCCGGACAAAGAGAGTGGGCCCATTGTTTTCAGTCAAATATATAGTCTCTGCCATCAGCCCATTCTGCGGTTCAGCCACATGGGAGGTGTAGTTCAAGAAGTGGTGTGGTAACCTATTGTCCAATGAAACTGGGACTACATGTCCCAAGATTCTCTGCTTTATCCAGGACAGTCATTCTTCACTTTGCTGACAGGAAATGAGGTAGACTTTGGTAAGACAGGCAATAGAGGGAAATGCTAGGTCAACTGTCCCCAAATGATATCTTACTCCATGATGGCATAGTCACCACCTGGCTACATCCTACCCCCACTTGAAAATTTTTGGTCCTCTCAAGATATACCTGGATGCCTAATCTAAGTCTCTGCTTAGATTAGGCATCCATTGAACATCTAAACAAAGTTGATTTTGACAGTACACATTTAGATAACTTTTTTTTCAACCGCAACACAATTTTGCAAACAACTTGCAAACATCGGAATCTATTTGTAAAAGCTTGTTTAGATCATCAAATGAGACAGAGCTTACTAAGGAATGTGCACCGAAGACATAAGTAACCCTCCTAGTAGTATCAGGGGATTAGTTAAGGCCAACCTCTACCTGATGAAGTGAGGTATAAAGTATGACTGCTACACTGAGTAGTGAGTATAAGCTCTTCTGAGCTCTTACCTAGAGTATCATACATGGATATCCTCTCTCAATCTTGAACTTATAGTGTCTCTGACTTCAGGTTCACAGTCTGATTCACAAGGATTCGGCTCAAACTCATGAGTTGCATTGGCAGTACTTGAGCCTGACTCAGCCTCCAAGGCCTTGGATTTAGTGCTGGAATTGAGGGCTCCCAGAGTTTGGATTCTAGGGTATCTGAGGTTTCCTGGCTGACAGGCCTTCATCATCAGGACCATCACGAACCTCAATGACTTTCCTTGTAGGGGAACTGACAGCTTTGGCAACTTTCCCAACAGAGTTATCTGATGGTAGTGGAATCACCTCTGCTGGCTTTGAGGTCATGTCTCTGATCTCCCCACTGGAAGGAGATATACTGCTATTGTCTGAAGAGGATGGCCACAGCCAATCAATAGCTAGCTCTTCATCATTACTTTCTTCCTTCTCCCTAGAAGGGTCATTGTTTAGATGCTGCCATTGAGACCCCAGCCTAAGGCTGGAGCTCACCACCATCCACAACCTCTTTGTTTCCCGCTCCCTCAACCTCCTAGCGATCATGGAAACCTGGATCCAAGCCACTGACTCTACCTCCCCTGCAGCACTCTCCTATGGAGGTCTCATCTGGACCCACTCACCCAGACCCAACGGTCGTAAAGGTGTTGGGGTTGGTCTGCTCATGTCACCACACAGCACCTTCCCCCCCTCTCTGTCCTTCTCCTCCTTCGAGGCCCACTGCATCCGACTATTCTCCCCAACCCCCTGAGGATTGCTGTAATCTACCGGCCTCCTGGACCCATATCCCGCTTCCTTGATGACTTTTCCGCCTGGCTACCCTTCTTTCTCTCCTCCGAGCTACCCGCCATCATCCTTGGGGATTTCAACATCCCTGTCAACATCGACAACGCGGCCACATCCCAACTCCTCCACTTAACTTCCTCTTTTGCACTCGCACAGTGCATACAATCCACCACCCACTCCGATGGGAATATCCTGGACCTTGTCTTCTCCCATCTCTGCGCTCCCCACAACCTCACAAACACCCCCTTCCCTCTCTCTGACCACAACCTTATTACCTTCTCTGTCTCCTTGTCCTCTAACGCCTACCCCTCCAAATGACATACTACTACCGGCCGTAACCTCCGCAACCTGAACCCTGCCCCCCTCCACTCTACAGCTGATCAACTTTACGACAGCATCCTTCCCCTGTCCAGCCCCGACCTGGCCATGACCGCCTATAACAACTCGCTGTCAACCGCCCTTGACTCACTAGCGCCTTTAACCACACGAAACATCAGACCCTGACTGCTCCAGCCCTGGCAGACTGATCACACCAAAACTCTCAAACGACGCAGTCATGCGCTGGAGCAACTATGGCACAAAACCAGATCCCAACTAGCATTCACCTGCTATAAATCTGCCTTCCACACCTACACATCCTCTCTCCACACTGCCAAACAAGCCTACTTCCTGACCCTCATTAAGACCCTCTCTTCCAATCCTCGCCGCCTCTTCTCCACCTTCAACTCTCTACTCTCTCTGCCCCCATCTCCACCCAGCACCTCACTCACCGCCCTTGAGATTGCCAATCACTTCAAAAACAAAATTGACGCAATTCGCAAGGACATCGCCGCTGCTCAAACTTTCTCCCCACCCATCCCCTCATCACCACTCTCCCTCGGCCTCACCACTATTCAGACCTCCACCTCACCTAACATTCCTCACACTGAAGCCCCCTCAACACTCCACTCCTTCGACCTTACTACCATTGAGGAGGTCACCAATGTCTTCTCTGAAGCCCATCCCACCACCTGCCCCCTCGACCCTGTCCCCTCAACTCCTACGCCCTCCCTCTTCCTCCATCCTACACTCCCTCACCACATCTTTAATCTCTCCCTCTCTTCCGGCACATTCCCCTCCCCTCAGAAGCATGTGCACATCACCCCCATACTTAAAAAGCCCTCCCTGGACCCAACTGACCCGAACAACCTTAGACCCATCTCCCTGCTGCCATTCACATCCAAACTCCTCGAGCGCTTAGTCTACAATCGCCTAAGCTCCCACCTCAACGACAACAACCTCCTCGATCCCCTACAGTCCGGCTTCCGTTCCCTTCACTCCATCGAAACCGCCTTACTCAAACTCTCCAACGACCTGCTAACCGCGAAAGCTAATGGCCACTATTCAGTGCTCCTACTCCTCGACCTCTCCGCGGCTTTTGACACAGTCGACCACCCCCTCCTACTCAAAAAACTACACTCCCTTGGCCTCAGAAATTCCGCTCTCTCCTGCCTCTCATCCTACCTATCACAATGCTCCTTCAGCGTTACCTATAACTCTACCACCTCCCCCTCACTCCCCCTCTCTGTTGGGGTCCCTCAAGGCTCTGTCCTCGGGCCCCTTCCCTTCTTCATCTACACATCCTCCCTTGGCCAACTCATACACTCTCATGGCTTCAAGTACCACCTCTATGCCGACGACACCCAAATCTCTCGACCCCTTTCCTCACCCCCTCAGTCTCCACCCGAATCACAAGCCTACTGAATGACATATCAGATTGGATGTCGCTCCACTTCTTTAAACTGAACCTCTCCAAAACTGAGCTCCTAGTCTTCCCCCCAGCCCGCACACCACCACCCAGTGACTTCTCCATCACGTCCAACAATGCCACCATCAGGCCCGCCCCGCAGGCCAGAGTACTTGGTGTCATTCTTGACTCCAATCTATCCTTCCAGCCCCAAGTCCTATCACTAACACTCATGCAGACTCCACCTCCGCAACATCGCCAAAATACACACGTTCCTAACCCCAGAAACCACTAAGCAGCTCATCCACTCCCTCATCATATCATGACTCGACTACTGCAACTCCCTCCTCACTGGCCTGCCTCGCCACAGGCTAACCCCACTTCAGTCGATCCTGAATACGGCAGCCAGATTCATCCACCTTACCAATCGCTCCATTTCCGCCACCCCCCTCTGCCAATCCCTCCACTGGCTTCCGATTGCCCAACGGATCAAATTCAAAATCCTAACACTGATGTACAAAGCTGTCTATCATACTGCCCCAATCTATATCACCGACCTAAAATCCAAGTACCACCCTACACGCACTCTCCGCTCCTCACAAGACCTCCTTCTCTCTAGTTCCCTAGTCTCCTCCTCCCATGCCCACCTCCAGGACTTCTCCAGGGCGTCACCCATACTCTGGAACTCCCTACCCCAATCCATCAGACTATCACCTACTCTCCTCTCCTTTAGGCGCACCCTGAAAAACCACCTCTTCAGGGAAGCCTACCCCACCCCCTGCTAATTCCCGACATCCTCCACTCTTCCTACCACTCCATCCCCCACAGCTATTTCCTTCTGTACCACTATCCCCTCCCTCCTAGATTGTAAGCTCCAAGGAGCAGGGCCCTCGAACCCCTCGTGTATCGCATTGTATTGTTATTGTACTGTCGCATGTTCTGTCTCCCATTTTAATGTACAGCGCTGAGCAAACTGTTGGCGCTTTATAAATACTGTATAATAATAATAATACAGTGGACTTTGAATTGGGTAACTGGGGCACTCGGATTGCTTTAGAGATGGGAAGCAGGTGGTTTCTTTACCACATTTTCAATGTGATAGACCTCCTGCACTCCTAACTAAAGCCTTATCAGCGTATCACAGAGGTAAAGCTGCCAACATTCAGTCATATACCTATAGACAAGTATGAAAAATAAAACAAAACAAAAAGTAATGTGGCCCTACTACCATATAAATCCTTCACATATTGACACACTGAATTTGCATAAATATAAGTGAAATAGTGCAAATGAGTGAACAAAGACCAAATCAACAATTAATAAACCGTGATGGACAACAGTGTAAAGTTATCTCACACAATAACACGTGTAACAAGTGCCAACCAACAGGTCCAATTAGGGACCAAGCTTAGGCTGATAGTGCCCCAAATGATCCAAATGGATCTAATAGTGATCAACAGACAACAAAAGTCCAAAAAGGGACTCGGCATAAATGCGTGCTGCAAAACCTCCCACCAGAACAAATAAATTGTTCCAACCACACAAAAAAAAATCATAAGTGCATTCCAAAAAACATATAATGAAGTCTAATCATGCAAAAAATTTACATATATAAATGCATAATACAACAGATAATATAGTAAAATATAGTAAAAAAGTCCTGTGAAGTGAAAAAACACTTATCAGCAATCAACAAAATAAAGTCCACATAAATTCTTTAAACACAAAGTGATGACAGGTGTGCAAAGATATCCAAAGTGGCTGAATTGCCCGCTCATGTCCCTCTTGCGACCCACACAGGGTCAAAGAGCCTTTAGGATCACTAATACTTGGATCCTTAATACTTGGGACTCCTCCACAGCTCTCCACAATGGTCTCCCCTCAAGTACAGGCTCAAATACAGGCTCACAGCACATCAGATCTCCTCTCCAGGCAATAAGATGGTAAATAGCCACTCAATCCCTCAGAAAATATAAGTAAATACTTGCATAGTGTAAAACCATTTATTCACTGATACAGCAGTAATACAATCTAATGTGCTCTCACATTTATATATCATCTTTCCCATCACATTTAATTCAAACCTAAGATCAGATGTAGTTGCATGGATGTCCAAGGTGTCTCAAGATGGTGTCTGACCGGAAGTGCATCACCGCCGACGCGTATCGTCACGCTTGTCACGTGACTTCATCAGGGCTCTATTTCACTTATATTTATGCAAATTCAGTGTGTCAATATGTGAAGGATTTATATGGTGGTAGTAATACATTTTCAGCAGCCCAGCATGCCCTTCTGGACTAATTGGAAATCCCTAGCTCTGACTCCAGGGACATGTCAGACCTCTGCAGATAAACCACTATTTTATACACAAAAAGCAAGTGTAGCACTACCGCTGTGGGAACTGCTAATTGATGCTTGTCCCTGGTTGTTGCTCTGTGCTTGCAAACTTCTCAACCCTTCTGACACTCTAGGTTCAGACATTTTAGTGTAGAAAACACTCTAACAGACAGCGCTCAGCAATGCGAATCCTCCTAGTTAAGTTGGACTGGGACTGGCTAGGCTGCACTGGAGTGGTCGTTCGATCGCTAGCTGCCACGTACTTCACTGGAGACTGAAATGACAAGGTTGGCCTCACTTGTGTCACTAGCCCTGACCCCACTGGAAGTGGAACAGATGGTGTCTAGGGACCAGGGGGACAAGAGTGCCAGCAGATTTTGTTTGCAGCACTTGCAGCTGGAGTCCTTAAAAGACTGATGGACCACCGATTCAGGAACAGTAGCGATATGCAGAGCTGGTATGGTAGATCACCAGGCGTGCACCAGAGCAAAGCAGGAAGCTGGGATGGAAGACAGGAGCAATGTCATAGGAATAGTCGGGGTCATCAACGGTCGGACAGCGAGGTACCAAATCACAAGCATGCCAAATTCGGGAGCAGAGCCGTGGTCAGGAACAAGTATCAAGCAGGAGAGTAATCAAAAGTCAGGTCAGGAACAAGCCTGATCAGCAACAAGGAAATCACACAGGAACGAGCAGGAAATGGGGAACAGCTGAAGACCAGTCAGCACTCAGCACAGGCAGAGGCAACTTTTAAATAGTCCGTCTGGCGCCAATCTTTGCTGTGTGCGTGAGTGTGCGCGATCGCGCATTTCTGTGCACATGCGCACGTCTATTCACCAGCCATCTCACGGGAATTCCCTTATACTAGCTCTTCATCATCACTTTCTTCCTTCTCCCCAAGAGGGTAATTGGCTAGATGCTGCCGTTGAGACCACAGCCTAAGGCTGGAGCTTACAGTGGACTTTGAATTGGGTAACTGGGGCACTCAGATTGCTTTAGAGATGGGAAGCAGGTGGTTTCTATACCACATTTTCAGCAGTCCAGTGTGCCCTTCTGGAAAATTTGGTAATCTGGATCTGTGTAGATGTGCCCCTGAGAAATGCCGCTTACTGGTTTTCCTCTCCTCACACGCTGTCAGCGTGAGGAGAGGACTACATGCTAGGGACAATTTAGACAGGATCCAATTAACCTACCAGCATATCTTTGTATTGTAGGAGGAAACCCACGCAGGCACAGGGAGAACATACAAACTCCAGGCAGGTGGTGCTGTGGCTAGGATTTGAACCAATGACCTTAGTACTTCCAAGCAGAATTGCTAACCATTTAGCCACTGTGCTGCCCGTATACAGAATTTCTAACATTAGGAGAAACTGAGATTATTTTCTTCTTCATGGATTTAAGAAAATATGTAATAATATTTAAGGGTCCTTTCACACAAAACGGGGTAATGCTCAAAATTTCCATTGTCATACATTTTGACTGGCACTCCAATGGGCTAAGGTAACACAATGCAAATATGTAGATGAGCCCTATACTATTGGTATTCGGGCTTTTGCAGATGCTCTCTGCTCTTGGTTTCTCATTCTCGGTTTTCTAGAGTACCTCTCATGAGGCAAGATTTTAATAACATTTACATAATGCTGATATGTTAATCTTATCTAGCAAAGCTTTGCATTAAGCATTGCAATTTCATGCATACAGTGGATATTTGCCTTCATTTAAGACAAAATAACATTTAGTGTTCATTTAATTTTGCTCTGTGCAGGAAAAATATTTCTTGAGATTTGAAAAATAGCTGGTGAAATAATCTGTATAATAGGATAGGATGATAAATAGATTTACTTTAGCTGCCAATGCCATGTTTAGTAATGAATACACTTATTCCCTAAATATGAAGCATAAGGGAAATGTTAATTTATGTTAATCCTTTACATCGTGTCAGATTACTTCACCCTAGTTCTTTGCAAATCCAAGGCTAAAAAATTTGCTCAGTGATCATTATGTAAAATAATACTTTTTCCAAAACACTGTGTGTTGGTCACATATTTTGTCTGGAAGAAGGGCTAAACCCTGCAATTGTTTTTGCAGAACAGTTAATTTTATGCTTATAGTTTTCGGTAAAGAGCAACTCTACCCAAACTGTATTTTTGCATTTTGGATGACATTGGGCACAATTTGATCCCCCTTTGCTGCTTCACTGTTGTCCAGGACCTCAGTTGAACCTTTTGCCAGTATCAACTTTTCAGATTAGCAATCATCCCTGGCCTGTGAATTCTCCATATACTATATCCTGTGGAAAATTCACTAGTAGACACTGCATTCTGCCCCGCTTTTAGATTCCTCATAGGCATATATGGAAACTACCTTGACAACAGTAGTCAAGGATGGGCAAGTCATATCAGGGGTGAGAAAAGATCTTTTTGCTGGACAGCAATGAAAACCAGATAGGGGTGGAATCTTGCATAGCTATACCCAACATGGAGAAGTACGCTTGGGTGGAATTGTTCCGTAGATGTAATTACATTTTTTAAGATCTTATTTCTTATGTTTAGGACTATGGGTTTAAAAGTATTAACAAGCATTCCTTGAATTAGGTAGTGGGATAGAGGACAAGCTGCTGAACCAGGTTAATTCGTTTCTCAGTCAGTTAAAATGATTGAGCACCGTCCATTTCCAAGTCTAAGATTTATTTTTTTAATTTTTGGCTAATTTTGTAAATACAGTTTTCTTACTGAATTACCTATATACAACATGACAACATGACAGAATATATTATGAGTACGTAGTGAGGTGTTAGCTAAGGTAATACTTACAAAACAGCCTTCATACTAAACTATGTACAATATGACAACTCATAATATTTTATAGGGGCTTACTGAAGAATTAGCAAAGGGAATACTTACAAAACAGTTAAAGTAACACAGGAGTTGAAAGTTGTGTTTCTTAAGGCTGGAATATTATTTCCTTCAAAGTCCCTGGAAAAAAGAACACTTTATAGAAATAAAATAAAAACTGTCTTTTTTCTTTGTAGTTCAAAGAAAACCTTTAGTAAAGTTGTTTGTAGTTATGAATGTCTATGTGATCAGCTTAAAGTAGTATTAAACCCCAAACAAGAATGTAATATATTGCAGCTTACCAATCATTAGAGGTGGTGGCTGCATTTGTTTTCTCTTTTTACCCTCTGTTTTCACCTGGTGATCTGGCCAGTAATACACCTCCTACACTCTGGATGAAGGAGCACAAGAGACATATTTTGACAGCAGCATTGATAATCTGGTGGAGGGGGGGGAGTGTTAGATGTATGTCAGATTTCTATACACTAGGTGAAACTAAACTCCAGCTTACCCTTTATAAGCAGTCACCGCAATTAGTTTTTTTCTTTTGAGATATGATTAATTTATTACAGGTATTTATATAACACCAATAGTTTACATACATACACAGTGTATATATTGTACATTCACATCAGTCCCTGTCCTAAGGTCCATAACATTCCTACATACTAGGGCTAATTTAGACAGGATCCCCTTAACCTACCTGTATATCTTTGGAGTGTGGGAAGAAACCAGAATACGTAGAGGAAACCCACACGTGCACAGGGAGAACATATGGGTAGTGCTGTGGTTGGGATTCAAACAGGCAACCCTAGTGCTGTGAGGCAGAAGTGCTAACCAGAAGCTGCTAAAGCTGACAGTTGTAAGCACCCCACTCCATGGTAAATTGTTTGTCTCATCCCTCTAATTACTACTGTTACAGAGTGCCCGTGCCTCCCCCACCCCCCTTGTGCCTGATGTCCCCTCCGTGTCACTTCACCCCCCCCTTCTCAGGTCCTCGCATCCTGCCACAGCCTTTGAAGACAGGCTACGCAGGATGGGAGGAAAGTGATCCCTATGGCAGCCATTTAGCCGGAAGAGGGGTGACTCCCCCACCAGGGGACTCCTGCGCAGTGCCGCTGACTTGTCTCCGGGTGCCCCTCCTGGTGCGTAGCATGGGCACAAGGCTTCCCGCGCTCTGCGCCCGCTGGAGACAAAGGCCGTGCTCCCTGAGTGCGGCCCGAGTGAGGGGGCGTGCCTCGTTGCCCCTGGGCAGGCATCCTGAGCCAGCTTAAGAAGGCTGGCGCGGGACCCAGTTTGTGTGTTCGTCCCCTGTTCGGGACAGGGTGCTGTGCGGGGTCTGAGCTGAGGCCAGACCCCACAGCCAAGACTCTGCCGAGTCCCTGCAAGCCTGCTGTGTCCCTGACAAGCTGACCGTTGTGTTGATCCCCTGCACGAGAGAGAGAGAGAACAGCTGTTGGGAGGTCTGAGCTGAGGTCAGACCCCACAGCCAAGACCCCACTGAGTCCCCGTGAGCCTGCTGTTGTCCCTGGAAAGCTGAACCCTGGCTGCTGACCGCTTTGTCCCTGGAAAGCTATGTGAGGTCTGAGCTGAGGTCAGACCCCACAGCCAAGACCACGCTGAGTCCCCGTAAGCCTGCTGTTGTCCCTGGAAAGCTGAGTCCCCGTGAGCCTGCTGTTGTCCCTGGAAAGCTGTGTGAGGTTTGACCTGAGGTCAGACCCTACAGCCAAGACCCCGCTGAGTTCCCATGAGCCTGCTGTTGTCCCTGGAAAGCTGTGTGAGGTCTGAGCTGAGGTCAGACCCCACAGCCAAGAACCTGCTGACTCCCCGTGAGCCTGCTGTTGTCCTTGGAAAGCTGCCCCCTGTCTGCTGATCGAGTATCCCTGGAAGCCACCTGCTGCTGAGTGTCTGCAAGCTGCCTACTGTGAGTGTCTGCAAGCCGCCTACCGTGAGTGTCCCTACAAGCTGCCTGCTGCTGAGCGTCTGCAAGCCGCCTACTGTGAGTGTCCCTACAAGCCGCCTGCTGCTGAGTGTCCGCAAGCCGCCTACCGTGAGTGCCCAGATTACCCTTGCCTGAACTGCCCCTATTGTGTGCACAGATTACCCTTGCCTGAACTGCCCCTATTGTGTGACGGGATTAATACTTGCTCGGACTGCCTATTGCGTGTCTGGAGTACCGTAGCTACCTGGACTGCCCCCACCCCCGAGTGCTCGGGCCATCGCTACCTAGATTGCCCTATCGTGAGCCGGATTACAATTATTTTGGGCTCCTTCCCTCTCTTCCCCTTTTTGGGTACCTGGACGCTACCTTCCTACCCTGATTGAGTGCCTTCCATAGTTCAATAAAGCTCTGTGTGTTTACCATCTTCTTTGTGTGTTCTGTCCTGCCTACACTTCCGTCACAACATTTGCAGAAGAGTTTGTTCTTTAGAAAAACAACAGACTTACTGGCAAAATCACCACATGCAAATAAAAGAGAGAAATCCTAAAAAGAATCTAAGAATTGGTAAGCTGCAATATAATAAATGTAATTTTGGGTTTATTTGTTTCTCACTACATATGCTGGCTGTACTTCCCGCTTAGTAGTGCTGCATATTGATTGTACAATACTGTTCTTCTCTCTTGGTGCAATTCTATCAGTCTAGATATAAGCCAGCAGATTTGCATTAGTCAGAACTTGTGTTGATTCAGAGTGGTCACTTCAAACATTAGCTTAGGTAAACCAACCAATCCACACTATGCTTAAGCTAGTTTTCTCAGTCAGATGGCAAAGTACTCCAAAAGACAACACATCAGTTCACTTTCCTAAGCAGAGTGGTAGCAGCACCTTCCTAAGCAGGGAACCCAAGCTCCAAGGGAGGCCACCTGCAACGTGACGTTTAATAAGAAATACTGTATAATAAAGTATAGCACTACCCCCACCACGGTCGCTGTGTAATTTTCGGGTTCCCTTTCTTTCTTGATCCCACTCTGGAAGCCCAACCCCAGCTGACACCACCTTAAACCTCTGGCCAGAAAAATGTTGTGGCTGCAACCATAAAAATAGAATCACACACAGTTTAGAATGAACTAATATTTAGAGTGTATTGAGATCAAATGTAGGCAAAGTAAAGCAACAGAACATATGTGCATGAGATAACGGCTGTCACTCTAGTAACTTCAAGTAAAGGTCACAACATAGCATAATCTTAAATTAATCTCAGTTCTAGAGGTCCTGCAATTCAGAATTCAACCAATAGCCTGAGTCCTGAGATGTTTCTTCCCTCAATGAGCAGAGAAACTACCAAACAGTGCGGCTAACTCACTTTGGGCTCTCAAAGGCTGATGTCAGGGTTCTCTCACCCAGTCCTTGGTCTCGATCAGGTGACAGAAAGTCTCTCTGTAGACAGGGGCTCCCATTTCCTTGTAGTTCCTCCTTCAGAGGTCACTCAGGATAGCAGCACTCCAGCTCGCCTGCTCTCAGGGCTTTTCGCCCGACTTGTCAGCGATGTCAGTGGTAAGCAATTCTCCCTCTCTCCTCCACTCTCCGTGGTTTGGCCCAGCTGGGACCTCTGGTGACCCGCACGATCCTCTCCTCACACCTCTCCCTCCACTTCCTGTACTCTTTTTCCCGGGTTCCTGTACTTATCTGCCCCCCACCCATTAGCTAGCTCTTCCAGGAAATGTAGTTTATTAGCTCCCTGTCAAACAGTGAAATTCTGCAATTCAGGCTACTAATCCCGCAAAGCTTTTCAAAAGGGTCTGTTGAACAACAATTCAAAATGTTCAAGTCACATTAATAATTACTTTCAAAATATATTCATGTGAAATATACAATATTCCTGTTTAATATAAACATATTACATGTGCTATGAAATACAGGGATCAAAGACGTACAGTAATCAAGCAAAAATATAAATCAGTCATTGAGGCAAATCTGTCCTAAATAATATTCAGTGAAAACTGTATGTTAAATCCAACAGTAAATCAAAAGATATAAATGTTAATCAAATGCCAACCTATCAAGGTCCTACCTTTCCTCAGGGCTTGTGCTGCTCCATGTGCTGGCATCCATCTTGGGTCTGCAAAGCATTGTGGGATCCTTTATGCTTTCAGCCCTCTGCGGCTCCTCCCAGGAGGTGGCGGCTTATCACATTTAAGTCTGCTGTTTGCAGCTGTCCATTGCATTTGTGTCCTGTCTGTTGCACAGCAGCAAGCTCCTGTTTAGTTAACTCTTTGCTCTCCTGGATACCGACTCGGCTTTGGCTAAGACTCCTCCTGGCTTCTGACCCCAGCTCTGGCGACCATTCTTCCTGGTTTCTGACCCCGGCTCTGGCGACCATTCTTCCTGGCTTCTGACCCCGGCTCTGGCGACCATTCTTCCTGGCTTCTGACCCCGGCTTTGGCTACGATTCCCGCTGGTTCTCGACTTGATTATCCTGGAAGACGACCTCGGCAGGAGAACTTCTGTCCTACCAAGTCATCCACTGTTGCTGTCGGACTTGCATAGACTGTTGCCTTGTTTCTGTGTAAATAAACCTATCTTTAATTGCACCTCCTTGTGTGTCTGGCTCCTCGCTCCCTGACACTACACGAATGCCAAGAATCCTGACAGTGCAGGTACGCCCTCGCTCCCTATGTTGGTTGCCAGACTTGATCAGCAGGATCTCTTGTTGGATCAGTTCGCTCAGGCGTTGCAGACGCTGCTTGCATGCACAGCGCACCTTGCTCCTGGTGCAATTAGGCCGGTTGTCTCTCCAGTGGTAGCTCCCGCTGCTGCTCCGGTTGTTGTGCCTACCTCTGCATCTGCTGCTGCACCTGCGGTGCCCAGAGGTATGACTGGTTCTGCCCCCCCTTCCACAGCGCTTTGGGGGTGAGCCGAGTCAGTGTCGGGGTTTCCTTAACCAAGTGGGCATATATTTTGAGTTGATACCCCACGCTTTTCCTACTGAGAGGTCAAAGGTGGGCTTCCTAATCTCGCTGCTCTCGGACAATGCCTTGGCCTGGGCAAATCCCTTATGGAAGAACAATAACCCTGTGATTCACGAGTTTGCCGGTTTTGTTGCCTCCTTTCGTAGGGTATTTGATGTGCCTGCTCGCTCCGCCTCTGCTGCCAAGCTGCTCATGTCCATGCATCAGGGTTCACGGACTGTTGCCGAGTACGCCATAGAATTTCGTACCCTGGTGGCAGAGGTGGGTTGGAACAATGAGGCTCTGGTGGCTGCTTTCTCTCATGGTCTCTCAGATGCGTTGAAGGACGAGATTGCAGCCAAAGAACTGCCTGTGGAGCTCGAAGCACTCATTTCCTTCCTAATCCTGATTGACACCAGGCTCAGGGAGAGGCCTTCACTTAAGGAGCGTCTGCGGAGACCTCCTAACCGATTGGTGCCTACGTTTTCTGTCCCACCCATTCCTCCCTCTCCTCCCACGCCTCCTGGGGATGGCTTGTCGGGCGGTGAGCCCATGCAGCTGGGGTTTGCTCGTCTTTCCGAGGGGGAGCGGGCCTCTCGGCGTCGGGAGGGTCGCTGCCTGTACTGTGGTCTCGGTGGGCATTTTTGGCAGTCCTGTCTGGTCCGTCCAGGAAACGCTCGCACCTGAGATCCTGTCGGGGGCAGATCTTGGGTAGAGTTTCCTCGTCCCCGGTGTCCCGCAAAGATAAACCGCTAATCACCGTTATCCTCTCTTGGGCGGAAGGCTCGGTGATGGCCCAGGTATTGGTAGACTCTGGTGCTGGCGGGTTGTTTATGGACAGTTCGTTTGCTGCTCAGTACTCCATTCCTCTGCAGGCTCGAGTTACTCCATTGGTTCTCGAGGCGATAGATGGCAGGCCCCTGCAACCGCCGCAGGTTACCCACGAGACCCTGCCGGTTGAAGTAGCTATTGGGGCTGTTCACAGGGAGTTGGCCTGTTTCCAGGTAATTTCTTCTCTGCACTACTCCGTGGTTTTGGGATATCCCTGGCTTAAGAAGCACAATCCGACCTTTAATTGGAGGTCGGCCGAGATTCTCTCGTGGTCTCCACAGTGTGGGGCCGGTTGCATCCATGGACCTGTTAAGGTGTTGTGTGCCTCCTCAGACTCTGTGTTGCCCACTGACTACGGGGAGTACTTGGACGTGTTTGACAAGGTGCGCGCCGGTGCTCTGCCTCCTCATCGTCCATACGATTGTGCCATAGTATGCAACCCGGTGCCACTCCTCCTCGTGGCAGGGTGTATCCTCTTTCGGTTGCGGAGAATCAGGCCATGGAGGAGTACGTTGTGGATGCGCTTTCCCGGGGGCACATTCGTAAGTCTACTTCCCCAGCAGTAGCTGGCTTTTTCTTTGTGAAAAAGAAGGGCGGTGAATTGAGGCCTTGCATTGATTATAGGGGTCTCAATCGATTCACAATTAAGAATGCTTACCCAATTCCGTTGTTTACCGAGTTGTTCGACCGCCTCAAGGGAGCAACGGTCTTTACTAAACTTGACCTTAGGGCTGCGTACAACCTCATACAGATCAGGAAGGGCGACCAGTGGAAGACCGTGTTCAACACCAGAACCAGCCACTATGAATCCCTGGTTATGCCCTTCGGGTTGTGTAACGCGCCCGCGGTCTTTCAGGAGTTCATTAATGATGTCTTTCGTGACTTGTTGCAGCAGTGCGTGGTGGTTTACTTGGACGACATCCTGGTTTACTCTGCATCTATGGAGTCTCATATCCAGGATGTCAAGCGGGTGCTGCAATGGTTACGTGAGAACGAGCTTTTCTGTAAGCTCGAGAAGTGTGAATTTCACCGATCCCAGGTTGCCTTTTTGGGCTACATCATTTCCGCTGTGGGATTCTCCATGGACCCTCAGAAGGTTTTGGTGGTTCTGCAGTGGTCTCTTCCCAGTGGTCTTCGGTCCATTCAGAGCTTTTTGGGATTCGCCAACTATTATCGGAAGTTTATCAGGAACTTCTCCACGCTGGCCAAGCCTCTCTCAGATCTGACCAAGAAGGGCAGTAATCCCCACGAGTGGTCATCCGAGGCCATCTTAGCTTTCGAAGCTCTGAAATCCGCCTTCGTTTCGGCTCCGATACTGTCTCATCCCAATCCTGGGTTGCCCTTTGTCCTCGAGGTTGATGCATCTGAAACGGGAGTAGGCGCCCTCCAGTCTCAGCGTCGGTCGCCCGCTGGACCCCTACTTCCCTGTGGGTTCTACCCCAGGAAGCTTTCCTCTACAGAATGCAACTACCAGATTGGAGACAGGGAGTTGTTGGCCATTATTCAGGCTCTCAAGGAATGGAGGCACTGCTCGAGGGTTCTGCGGTTCCGGTTCTCATTCTCACAGACCACAAGAACCTGACGTTTCTCTCAGAGGCTAAGAGGTTGACACCCCGTCAGGCCAGATGGGCTCTGTTCTTGTCGCATTTTAACTATGTGGGATCCAAGAATGTCAGGGCTGATGCCTTGTCGCGGCAATACTCTGAGCTGTCCAGGGAGGACTCTGAGCCGACCTCGGTCATACCTCCGGATTAGATCCTGGCTGCCATTCGTACCAGCCTGACTTCTCCCCTTGGGGAGCAGATTTTGGCGGCTCAAACTGATGCTCCCTCTGAGAGACCGGCTGGTAGATGTTTCGTACCTGAGAGATTCCACACGCGCCTGCTGTGTACCTACCATAATTCCAAGACTGCCGGTCATCCGGGGAGGAACCAGTTGTCCTGGGTCGTTTCTCGTCTATTCTGGTGGCCATCTCTCTGTTCCGACATCGCCTCATATGTAGTGGCATGTTCTGTCTGTGCCCAGAATAAATCTCCTCGGCATCTTCCATTTGGCCTTCTGCAACCCATTCCCAATGGGGAGCATCCCTGGTCACAGCTGGGCATGGATTTCATTGTGGACCTCCCTGCGTCTCAAGGCCATACGGTCATTCTTATGGTCATTGATCGTTTCTCCAAGATGTGCCATTGTGTTCCGTTTAAGAAATTGCCAACTGCGCAAGAACTGGCTACGGTTTTCGCCAGGGAGATCTTTCGCTTGCATGGGTTGCCTAAGGTGATTGTCTCAGACTGTGGGAGCTAGTTTGTGTCCAGGTTCTGGCGCGCCTTCTGCTCCCAGTTGGGTATCAAGCTCTCCTTCTCTTTGGCCTACCATCCGCAGTCCAATGGGGCTGTGGAGCGTTCCAACCGGGCCCTGGAACAATTCCTTCGCTGCTCTATCTCAGACCATCATGACAATTGGGTCGATCTCCTGCCATGGGCAGAGTTTGCGAGGAACTCGGCTGTCAACTCCTCCTCCGGGATGTCTCCCTTCATGGCCAACTATGGGTTCCAACCCGCTGTATTGCCTGAGTTGTTCTCGCCACAGGACATTCTGGCTGTGGAGAACCATCTTGCTGCCCTGCGTTCTTCATGGGGGCAGATCCAGAGGTCCTTGAAGGACTCAGCACAGCGCCAGAATCTCCAGGCTGATCGTAGACAGTTGCCCGCTCCTTCATACCAGGTCGGAGATCGGGTGTGGTTGTCCACTTGTAACCTCAATCTTCGGGTGCCCGCACCGAAACTGGCTCCCCGTTTTGTTGGTCCTTTCCGCATCCTCCGCAGGGTGAACTTGGTTGCCTATGCCCTTGCTCTTCCTCCTGGGATGCGTATCTCCAATGTCTTCCATGTATCCCTGTTGAAGCCTCTGGTCTGCAATCGCTTTACTGCCTCACTGCCTTGGCCTCATCCCATCCGGGTTGACAGTCATGAGGAGTATGAGGTGAGCCGCATCCTGGACTCTCGGTTGGTCCGCGGTCGGGTGCAGTTCCTGGTCCATTGGCGTGGTTATGGTCCCGAGGAACGTTCCTGGGTTCCTTCCGCGGATGTTCATGCTCCTGCCCTCCTCCGTGCTTTTCACGGTCGCTTTCCCCATGAGCCTTATGTTGAGCCGCGGAGGGGCCCTTGAGGAGGAGGTACTATCAAGGTCCTACCTTTCCTCAGGGCTTGTGCTGCTCCATGTGCTGGCATCCATCTTGGGTCTGCAAAGCATTGTGGGATCCTTTATGCTTTCAGCCCTCTGCTGCTCCTCCCAGGAGGTGGCGGCTTATCACATTTAAGTCTGCTGTTTGCAGCTGTCCATTGCAGTCGTGTTCTGTCTGTTGCACAGCAGCAAGCTCCTGTTTAGTTAACTCTTTGCTCTCCTGGATACCGACTCGGCTTTGACTAAGACTCCTCCTGGCTTCTGACCCCAGCTCTGGCGACCATTCTTCCTGGCTTCTGACCCCGGCTCTGGCGACCATTCTTCCTGGCTTCTGACCCCGGCTTTAGCTGCGATTCCCGCTGGTTCTCGACTTGATTATCCTGGAAGGCGACCTCGGCAGAAGAACTTCAGTCCTACCAAGTCATCCGCTGTTGCTGCCGGACTTGCATAGGCTCTTGCCTTGTTTCTGTGTAAATAAACCTACCTTTAATTGCACCTCCTTGTGTGTCTGGCTCCTCGCTCCCTGACACAACCTTTCTTGTAAATATTGAGTATGGCAACACCCCCAATAAATCCTGTGCCCCGCTATTGGTGATTTAACCTAATTCATGTGGTCATTGATCAGCAGGAAGAAATTGGTGGGTCTTACATGAATAGTTGAGATTTGTATATGAATTTCATCTGTCCGTATCTGTGGATCTGCTGATCATTTCGACATAAGGTTTTTTTACTGAAGGTAATCTCTATTTATGTATGTTTTTGTCCTATGCTCAGTTTGACATGCCAAGGTTTGTGATATGCTTATTTAAATCCCAAGGTAAAGCATTTTTTTTATTTTAGATGGCACAGAGAAGATTTAGGAATTCTGCCTGATTTTATTCTTTTCTGTGACCCCACTAGAGGGATTTCTCTTCTTATTTCTTACACCATAATAAGAAATTAGGATAATCGGCAAGCTGTGTTTGGAAGATTCACACATCAACAAAATGTTTGTTCTACAATCTGCGTAAATGTCAAAATTTAGTGCACCACTAATAAAAATATCACCAAGACATGCAAGCAACTTCCCATGTGCTCCTCACAGTGGAACTCCCACTATATTTTGGACATTTTATGTTATTGGAGGACATTGTCAATTTTTGTTTCCTTTTGGTGGGGGGCATAGTATATTATTTAGATGTCAGGGATATTTTTATTAGCGCACAATATTTACACCTGTATCATTTGTTAGAGGTGTGAATCATTTATCAATGCTAATTTTCTGTTTTTGGGTATAGGCATAATTGTGCATGTAGTAATTTTGGTAAATCTGCCATCTGTGTACAAAGCAGTTTTTGTCACCATGTCACAGGAACAGGAAATTAATTGAACCCTTCAAAACGAGAACGCAAACACCAAAACAAACCTTACAAAGGTTCCAGCCCTTTACCATTCTGTCCCTAGCTAAAAAATCATTTGGCTGGATTTGAAGTGAATATGTGCTTACTTATGCAGCCTATACTATCATTTCCTTTACTCACCCACTAGTCTATTGTTGGAAGCAAGGAGAAAAAGCCCTGTTTAAGCTCTGTGTACAAGGGTCAAATGCACCCTTGTAACATGGCAATAATTGGAACTACTGAAGAAAAACCAAAAGGTGCGTCTAAATCACTGCAGAGGCTAGGACTGTATTAGGTTCAAAACGCAGGCTCACTTTGAGCTGACCTTTTAATATGAGTTGTTAAATAAAATTCAAGGCTAAACCTAATTAGTCTTAAAAATACTGCCCCCCAACACTTATGCTGACTAATCTGTGTAAGAAAGAGGTATATATTTTTACCTATTTTTAGCCTGCTCCGGTCCAGTCACTTGATTCCCTATGTCACCCATCGGCGGCTGCAGAGGAGAGGTAGTGCGCTCCACTATGGCTAGGAATGCCTGGGAGTGGTGACATCACCCATAGACTCCAATGGTCCATCTGTCATTTCTCCTCTCCTCTGACAGTCCGGGTTCCCTGATGAAGTCATGTGATTAATGATGATACACATAGGGTGGAGCCGAGTGAAGTCAAATCCAGGAAGTAACTTTGACAATGCTGGATTGGTGTCCCACAATAAAGTAAATGCTGTTAGTTCCCTGTAATGCACCGGCAATATACACCAACAATGTGAGTGTATTTTGGTTGTTTTTAATTAATATTTTATTTAAGAGGATAACTCTACAATGGGAGCTGTTTTATTCTTTTGAGTACCTCGCCACCAGTTCCATTGAAGAAGGAAGCCCTGCCCCCTTTAATGGGGTATACACCTTGGTATCTGCATTAAAGATGCCATGTTGGAAAGGGAGAAAGCACATACCTATATCTCTCATAGCGCTCATAGGTCCATAACAGAAGTTGAAAGGCTGGATACACTGAGCTGGAGCACGTCAATTTATTATTTTCGGTGGAGCACTGGAGCAGTGTTGGGATACTTCATTGTAAAGCACAATAATTAGAGACTTTTATGCACATATACTGTATGTACATATTGTGGTATATTAGATGTTGTGATGTATAGTCATTAACTCACATATGGAGTTTTAATTTTGCGTTATATATGTAACTTAATTTGGGATTTGAGAGCAGTGCGGTACTATTTTATATTCATATGTCTTGAATGTGGGAACACATTAAGTGATCGCATGCAGCTCATAAGCAATATAAGCAATTTCAACACAGTAGGGCCGTGGGTAGGGGAATTTTTTCTATTCTTCACATATTAGTCAGTATAGGTGTTAGGAGGGGGGAGGGAGCATTTTTAAGACTAGTTAGGTTTAGCCTGGAATTCTACTTTAATGAATAATACTTTTTTATTATATACAGCATCTATACTCTTTCAAATGTGAAACAAATTCCGTTTTAACATTTTTGTGATCTGTTCAGTGTATATTACTGGTTTGCTCCAGAAACATACTTTGTACTTACAGCCAGTTTAGCTTAGGCATATATTGACAAAGCGGTTTGTCAGGCAGTCGGCCCAGGAAATTGTTCAACATTACTCTGTAAGAACAATAACACAATACATAAAGTGATTTAGGACTTTAGTACTATCACAGTATATGTTTGCTTTAACATATGTAGCCACACAAAAGAGAATTAAGAAAGTCCCTCAAAAATGCATTCAGAAAAAAACAACATGAAAAAGCACTAAAAATCAACAAAATGTACAAAGTAAAGTACAAACAGCAAAATAAATATTAAAAACAAATGGGTTTGATCTCTTCTTGAAAAACTATTTCTAGTCCCTTATTCCTCTATACAATAGTAAAAAAAAGTTTTAGGCTACGCTCTACTTAGCAAATATTTATATAACTATGCTGTGGTACAGTTTTTGTTCCTATTCACCTTTATAACTGTAATATATGAGATGGTATGGCCTTTTTTTTTTAATCAAAGGCAGCTTCAAACCTATCCAAATAGAAAAGAAAATAAGCTTCCTAGATCAGAGTACTTATGTGTAGATTCTAAATTCACAAAGGACACAGATGCATAAAAGAGTCATTGTGATTGTAGCTTCCTCTGTGATGTAGATTAAAGTAGGAGCGCTATTGGATCATTGCATAAAACTTCAAAGTATAAAAATTGGGTGCTTTTCTGTTCTTAATGAAGAACTTTGCTTTAATTAAAAAAAACTGTATATTGTTTTAAAAAGAGGAGCTGTTGACATGACTGAAAACAACTCATTAATAGTGGAGGGTGAATTTACCCAGGTTAGTTTCATGGAAGTTTCGGCAAATACTGTTTGAAGTTCAACGTACCTAAACTTAGCAGCAAATCCTATTGAAGTCTGAGGGGTGAATCATGTTATGAAATCTATCTAAACCCTAAAACAAAATTTTAATATATTGCAACTTATCAATCCATAGATGCTTTGGCTGCTTTGGTTTTCTGTTTTTAGGCCCCCCCCCCCCTTTATTTACTGCCTTAGGGTGTCTCCATTCTGGTTGGAGGACCAACTGAGACACCCTTAGACACCTCCACTCTCAGCTCACAACACTGGAAAAAAAGCCCTCACTTCCTTCTTCTAATATATGAAGAGCAACAAATATACTGTATACAGTCTATGACAGTTGCCCCGGTACCCAAGACTAAGACGCCAGAGTGTGAAATCCTTCACCACCCTTCCCTCCCAATGCTTTGATGAATAAAGTTTGCACATCTGCATATACTTTTTCCAGGTTAGTACAAGATGCACAAATAACAGCCACTGTCCACTGGCACTAGGGTTCCCATTATTTGGTCTGTGAAACACTGCAAGGAAAGGGTGATGTTGTGAGGTGGTTAAACCACTGTGATTTAGTCATAATGAGCATGGTAAAGTAGACCATGTTTACCTTAACATTATTGTTACTTTTTTTTTGTTTTTATATACAGAAACATAAGTAGTTTACAACATCAAATGTGCAGATTTTGTATTCTAAAATTTTTCTGTTTGCTTGTTTCTGGTACAAAGTATTTTAGTGCAGGGCAAATAAAGCAAACACATTGAAAAATTGGAAAATGTTGCGTACTAATGAAAACAATTATCAAATTAGTTGAGGGAAGAAGAGGATGATTATTATTTATTATTATTTGAGAAAAGAAAAAATAACATTGCATTGATGAAGAGTGAATTAATATAAAAAACTGCAAACCCAAACTGCAAAAAACAAACCTTACAGAGATTGTTTTAATTAATTTGTGAGCA
This sequence comes from Staurois parvus, assembly GCF_062004578.1. Classification (NCBI taxonomy): domain Eukaryota; kingdom Metazoa; phylum Chordata; class Amphibia; order Anura; family Ranidae; genus Staurois; species Staurois parvus. Next base: position 9,117,446 of record NW_028317886.1, read on the forward strand.
GGGCAGAAATACTGCCTGTATAGACCATAAAGTATATCTAAAGTGGTTTGGCCCACTATAGATCAGCAGTGTTAAAGTTTTAAATTAAAAAAATCCTTTTCCATTATATATATATATATATATACACACACACAAACATTTTGCCTTGAATCTCTATTTTACCCTAGGCTACGGGATTGTGTGTTTTTACTGATGAAAATATTGTACTGAATCACAAGTCTAGTCCCTGCATGCAAAGATGACTTCATAGAGCACTGTAAGAGAACGGAGCCACCATGAAACAGGAATTGTAGGGCAGGGGCAGTGGTCATGCTACTAGCTTAAACAGGAGCATAGGCAAGGATTAAAAAATAAATATGCTGCATACTCAGCAAGTGATTACATCGACTGCTGAAAGTGCTTAAAAAACTAAGGGTTCAATATCACTTGAACTCCAGAATTTTAGTATTTCAGAGCTAAGTAGTTCTTCACAGCCACCAGTATGACTCAAACTGTTTTTGGCAGTTTAATCCTGGCTCAAGTGAACCTTCAGCTTCACTAAACACTCACACCTTATCCCAACCATTTAGCCATCCACAGAGTGCTTCATTATGAGTCCTATTGTCTTTTCCACATCCTGTCCAGCAGCATAGGCTAAGCATGCAGGCTTTATTTCCACCATATATTTAGTTGTTTAAATTGTATATTGAGATGTGTTTTACTTTGATAAAACTTACAGAAGTATAAGTGAATTCAGGCCTTGGAACACTTGAGGGGAGATCCGGTTTATTTTGTTGTTCTCAATGACTCTGTTGAAAAGGAGATAAATATTTATTAGAGGCAAATTTGTAAAATAAATTTAGCAACACCAAGTATATTTATTATTAAAGTCACCCATGTGTTCTTTTGTGCATTTGTGCAAGTTACATCTCAGAACAAGCACAAATCTTATCCAGAAACATATTAGGTTTGTAACAGGAGATGTGTGTTGTGAAGGATGTTTACTTTGCATTACATAGCATTGTGTAAAATGTTGGATAGTTTTATCATGTACAGTATAGGAAGTCAAATTTAATCCAAAGATTTGGGTGTACAGCTAAGTCTTCACAACACTGATAGATTTAGGTGAATGATTAAAATGTAGTTCAGTTGGCTTGTTTGGAATCTTTTTAGTGGGTTAAAATCCACAACTGAAATTAATTAATTCACTAATCCATTTTTAAAACTTCCATTTATTAATAAAACAGAACCCACCCAACCTCCAGGATACCATGCTGGCCCACCAGGCATACCAGCAGCTGGTCACTTGATGATGACTGGATAAGCCTTGAGAGCTTTTTTTTTTACTATGCTGATACTAGCCTGCATGCCCATCAACGCTGGGCTGATAAGATGGAGCCTCAAAACTATATGGTTCCACCACCCTCAAAATCCCATACAGATAAGATTTACAAGTAATCCAGCCAACCTACTGCCACTGAATTGTCATTTTCAAATTAACTTAGCTTTTATAAAGATCTATTAAATATCTCAAGTCTATACAGGTACTGTGGCCTTAGAAAATGTGTTGCTTTCTCTGCTTATTAAATGTCATACTTGTGCCTTGGATTGAAAATAACTAAATCAGGCCAATAACTAGAGAAAGTCTGCCAATTTTGCATTATCATTTCTATCTGGGTTTTAATTTTAAATATGATAAATAAGCAAAACAAATAAAAAGTCATCTGGAAAGAAGATTCCAATTTCACCAAGCAAATGTAAATGCTCAATCAATTCAGAAGTTTAAGTTTATTTGCATGCATACTGGGAATACAAGACTCGTTTTTCAATGCAAAGTAATCTCTCCAAAACAAATAAAGCCTGAGAGAATGAATTGACATTATTAAGTTTCTAAAACATTTTGTATGCCATGTTATCTCAAGGGGAACTGGGTTACAATTTGAGTTTTAACCTGACTTACTGCTGAGAAACTATAATACACTACTGAGCGGCACTACAATCATACAACAATATGGATAAAACAGATGGTAATGAGCCTGAAAACATTGACCCTCCATTTCATCTCAATGGCTGGACTTTAATGGTAATAATATTAATGGAGTAAGTAGATTAGCTAGGAGCAATGGTGGCAGTCATATCAGTCTACTATAAAAGCAGCATTTCTGAATGATCGTGATAAGTACTATCATATTGATCTGATATATATATATATTACAGGATATGTTTATTTTCTATTTCTATTTTGAAATTTCTTATATTCAAAAATAGGTTAGAGTTTATGTACAGTATGTTCAGTAGAAAATATTTTTTATTAGATGGAGTGGAAAAGCGGTTGAAACTCCTGTAAGGTTTTTAACTACTATCTGGAGCTCAGGAAGTAGTCCCAAAAAATGGAAGTGAAAAAAAACCTCTAACAGCAGCACAGACAGCATAACAAAAATTGTGGCTGGATATCCTTTTAACCTCTAAAATTATAACTAAAGGCAAAACTTTTTTTTTACATTTTGGATAGAGTAGAGATGGATTAGAATACTTGTCAGTGTCCCCGTTAGGGAGATTCCACCTCTCTATTTGTCCTGTTTACCAGTATCATTGAAAGTGAAAGTAAAAGAAAATTGTGGGATGTCCCCATAAAAGTAATAGAGGGGAAATCTTCCAACGGGGACACTTGTTCTGGTGACCTGAGAGTCCCCAAGTAATTCCCTTAATTTGCAGGGATTTTCTCTCACTTCCTGTTTGGCTATAGGACAGGAAGTGAAGGTAAATCTTCACAATGGGACAGAGATGGCGATAAAAAATCTGACAGCGGTTATAACCCTCCATTACTCTATCCAAAATGGGAAAAAAAAGTTTTGCCTACAGTTCTACTTTAACGTTGGCACCTCACAGCCTTTTAAAGGGTTTCAGATGCCGGGAGGTAGGTAGGGTTTTATGATCATGTGACCACTGTGAGTGGCTGTCACAGTGGTCACATGATCGGAAAGCTTTCCATTAGGCACCAGTAACTATTTCAGGAGTGCACAGGGTGCTTGCTCTCGGCATAGGTTTGTTTACATTTTGGTACGCATATATGCGGCCTCTCGCACCGCGAGGACGCATATATGCATACTTTTGCCGCAAGAAGTTAAGCTACTGATAGTATTTAATGATTGTCTCCTGAACCTGATGATTAAAGGATGAGATGACGATCCTGATGTCTATGTGTGATAACCTGAAGGATGAAAATCCTGACATTCTTTATGCTTGATGTGACAGGCTAAGCACACAACTGATTATATTCAATCATAACGCCTTACTTAAATACTGTTGTACTGTTACATGCAAAGTGCTTTAATAAAAAAATCATGGCCAGTTTCTGAGCATTGATTGATTTATGCATAATTCACTAAAATCATTGGAGCTCCTTATTAAGACACATAAAAACCGGCTCAAAATCTATGTTTATAATACTGGTTTGTTAAATACAAACACGAAAGTACTGAATAGGCAATCCACAGTATAGGTGTCCTGTGATTTGCTATTTAAATATTTAACTTTAAATATTTTAATGAAAGTCTGAATTTTCTAGATACACCGGCTATAAAGTTGTATCTTTATTAAATCCAAAATTTTTTGGCTTAGCACAAAAGGATCTGCTTTGTAAATAGTCGTTCACAGAAGTACTTCTAATGGCTTGTAAAAACGATGTTTCTGGACTTTATTCATTACTTATTGTATAATATCAACAAAATAATTTGTGCTTCTAAGTGTTGCCTTGACTTTATTGCCTATATTCATCACACAACGCCTAAAACCAAACTCCAGGATGGAAAAAAACATTGCAATGGGGCACTCAAGGGGCTTACAATCTAAAGTTCTTATCTCACATGCATACATAAATACACTAAGGGCCAATTAACCCATAAGCATGTCTTTTAGAGTATGGGAAGAATCTGGAGGAAACCCACACTAGCACAGGGATATTAAGGAAATTACATGCAGGTAATGTCCTGACCAATATTCAGACTGAGGACCCCAGTGCTGCAAGGTAACTGTTGAGTTTATTAGCCATATAATGGCTAACTGGTACGTCTCTGTTGAGTTTATTAGCCATACAATGGCAGTGGCTGTAACCTCAACATGAAATTCTAAAAGACATACAGTATATGATTGTTAAATCCTCTTTTTTATACTTGAATAATCATAATATAAAATGCAACTGAACATTTTGGTCTTTCATGTATACAGGCAAGTCTCATTCTTTCAAACTTTTAAGAAGAAAAAGATCTTTTAGTTCTCCTAGGCCTAATAAACAGAGAACAATCAAAAGCATCTTTACAGAGAGCTGGAAATTAGTCCCTTTCTTCTATTTTTTTCCAGACCTGATGGAACTTAGACATTTCTTTATGACTTTGGTATTCCAGTAATTACTAATTTCAAGATATAAACCTTACCAATCACATATTTTAATTGCCTTGTCTTCTTGTTTCTAAAATTGCAATTCTCATTTATCCAGATGCATTTGTTCAACCTCATTCATCTTCTAGAACTCTGCTTGTACCTTTCAACTAGGAATTCTGACCAATGATAATTCCTATTTCCAATATTCTTGTATGACAGGATTATCACCCTCCTCTCCCAATGGTAATCTCCATATAAAATATTTATCTTCTCATACATGGTGTAACTCTTTCGTTGGCTTAATAATATTATACCTTGATGGTACCCATTTACCAAAAAGTAATTGAACTAAAATCACTACTTAACAATCACAAAAAAACATGCAAAACACCTTAGACCTACAATAATAGAGATTACAGTGTATCTGAACCTTTGATTGACAACTATTGCAATAAATCTTTGTGATGGAACAGACATATGATTTATAACCAGGGAGATAGGTTGGGTAAACTTTTGGCTCAGAACTAGGCCTAATATTGCAGAAGTTACTAAATTAAAGCATAGTAAACCCAAAACAAGGAAATGAAAATGTAATATATTATTGCTTACCCATCATTAGATGTGGTGCCTGCCTTAGGTTTCTTTTTTTTAGCTTATTTCTCTCTGTTTTCACCTGGTGATCTGGCCAGTAACACACCTACTGTATTAGAGTGCACCCACTCTGGGTGAAGGAGCACAGGGGAAAATTTGGACAGCAGCTTTGTCAGTCTGGGGGGAGGGGAGTTTTAAATGTACTAGCAAATTGAAATACACTAACAAATTGAAGCCAAACTTCAGCTCACAATTTATAATCAGTTACAGCAAACTGTTTTTTTTTTCCTTTAGGATAAAGGTTTTACATGAATAAATAAAAGTTCTGGCAAGTGGTTAATGGTTTGTCTCAGTCCCTATATACTGATACATCTGGAAGAGAGCTTGTTCTTTTGAAACACAACAGACTTACTGGTCACCACATGAAAATAAAACAAAGAAAGCAAAAAAAAAAAAAAGAAAACTAACACAGCCATCACATCTAAGACTTGGTGAGCTGCAATATAATACAGTATATGTTTGATTTTGGGTTTCAACAATACTTTAAGTCTTTTCAGAACTTTAACATAAAATCCACCAACTATTACTGGAGAATTACAGACATTTTACTCATCAGCTCAAAACTAGACAATTTTTCACTAAATTATCAAAATGTTATCTTAATCTTATCTCATGAATCCATGGTTGATAGTCCATTTATGGTTGAAGAAATCAAATGAGCTATTAAACAGTTAAAACTTTCCAACCCCCCCCCCCCCAGACCCAATGAATTCTGTGGCACATAATATAAACATTTTGTGGATGTACTGTACTAGCTCCATGTTTTTGTGAGTATTTAAATAGCATTAGAAGAGGAAATTCTATTCATCCAACAGAAAATCTGGCTAATATACACATTCTCCCAAAGAAAAAAATGGATTTATTAAACTCCTCAAATTTCCATCCAATTTCCCTAGTCAAAAATATTATATTAGCTAATAGGATTAATATTTTTCTATACAATATATATTTCTAGGTAAGGTTAAATTTGTTCCTGGCTGGCAAGCACTAAATCAAACCAGGATGGCACTCAACCTGTTCAGTACAAGTGGAATAATTAAACCATTAGATGAGTAAGCTTTTATCCCTTGACCTCAAAAAGTATTTAATTCTAAATCATTGGACTACCATTTTTTCACTTAAGAACAATTTGGGTTTGGACCCAAATTTATCACAATTTTAAAATTCTTTTAAAATAATCCCGAGACCATTGAACCATTGGCTACAACCATATGTAAAAATATTAGCATAAAAGTATTTTCCCAGGAGGTTGAGAACATGAACGTGCATTTGCAGACGACATTTTGATGCTTCTCATTTCCTCTAGGATTTGAACCCAAATTTATTAAAATGATTACAAAAAAGATCTACTATTTCAGGATTCACACTAAATGAATAAATCACAAGCTATGAACCTGAACTTGGACATACAGATTGTGAAAACATTAATGTCCTCTTTTCCATTCAAATGGTCATCCTCTTCTCCTTTATGGGTATCCAATTGACACCAAGCTATAAAGTGTTACTAAACCCAGCACCCTGCATTCACTATATCTGGTCTCCCACAGTACACAGAACATCGAAGTGTAATTATTTTAGTAAATATAAACTGCTAATTATCTTTTCTCATCAGCAGTTACAGCAGTCTTGTGACTTCTATCAGTAACCAGCAGAACACATGTTACAGCTTGTAGGAGGAGTTTTCATTCTGCTGTAGGAGGATGCAGGACCCCTGACCTCTGTCTGGAGAGTGCTGATTGGCCCTATGCTGATCACATGCACTCTCCCAAGAAAAAAAAATCATCATAATCAGGAGATAAAAAGGGGGCACTGGAAAAAAAGAGGATCAGAGAAGTCAGTATCAAACAGCATTTTTACACAATGCAGAGGATTAACTCCTTAGGTTCCACAGTGAGTATAACAAGCATGCTTTGCTGCATATACAGACTGATTTTATTGTTGTGGGTTTAGTAACACTTTCATACACTTTTTCACCTAAACAACCCTTCCTTGTTCAAAAAATATCAGCGGACCTAGATAGGTTGTCATTTTCACTCCCTTCATGGTTTGGATGCCTTTATACCATAAAATTATTATTCTACCTCAAATTTATTTTTTACACTTCAAATAAACATAGTTAAAAAAGATTTAGAATCCTTTGAATCCAAACTATTTATGTTTTCTAAATTTTCTACCATCAAACTATCCTATATGATTAAAGTAGAACTAGAGTCAAAACTTATTTTCCATTTTTTTTGCGTTCTTTTATTTAAGAATTACGAAGTATTACGATGCAAGGGGCATTTACAGCAGTGCAACAGTATAATAATAATAATATTAAGAATAATTGGTCCAAATCTAGTATATAAAGTTAGAGGTAGTTAGGACATGGATGTATTCTTCAGAACAGAAGTCCTTCCAGTGGGACCATATATCATGAAATGTATTGGTTGTACTTTTGAGAAAACTGTAAAGTGTTTGCATATATTCTATATCGTGAGCTTGACAAAACCATTGCCGCATAGTGGGAAGTGAAGAGAATTTCCACAGAGCTGGAATGCAGGATCAGGCCACATTAACCAAATGAATAATGATTAAATTTTTGTATTTTTTTGAGAGGAATGTCATTATAATGTAGGAGGAAGAAACTTAGTTCTTTAGGAACTGACTGATCAGTGAACTTTTGAGTCCAAAAATCGTGAAGCTAGGGACAAGTCCAGAAAATATGTAGTAAGTCCACCTGTGGGGTGTTGCATCACCAACAGGAATCTAAAATAAGTGGATAAATTGAGTGTAACAATTTAGTGGTACGATACCAGTGAGAGAGCAATTTATATCAGATTCCTGGTATTGATTACTTTTAGAAGAGTGAGTTGATAGTGTTAACACTTTAGATCTAGCTTGAGGTGTAAATGTAATATTTAGATTTTGTTCCCAATTATTTACAAATCCTAGAACTGGTCATATTGTATCTGAAAGCAAGAGTTTACAGCAGAATGAAAGGGCTTGTGAGTCGGCAGAAGGAAAGGTGCGCAGAAATTTGGAGATATGATCGATTTGTAATGGCCCAATTGATGAGAAAGAAGGGTCAGATGTCAATTGATGGGTAGTCAACCATTCTGAAATTTTGTATAAATTGAAACACAAGATATTTATCTCTAGTGCATGAAAAGTTTTGAATACATTTTAGATGGTCTAGAATTGGTAGGACTTGAGAGGGGAAAGGGGAAATTCTACATTTATTAAAAGTGTGTTTACAGTGTTTCTACGTAGTCACTATTGTAAGATGGAGTCGTAGGGCCAAATTTGGAAGCATTGGGCTCCAGAGAAGAGCAGGGAGAGGTATGGGAGAAAGAGATTATTCTGTGGTGACCCATTGCTTAATATCTGAATGTCGACACCAATCTATAGCTCTTGAGAGATGAATGGCCAAATAATAAAGTTTATCAGACCCAGTCCACCTAGATTTTGTTGTGTCTGTAGAATAGTATGTTTAATCCTGACTGATTTGGAAGCCCAAACAAATTTGTTGAATATTAATTGCAGAACTGAACATAAATTGCAATGATCTTCAAAACATTACACCAGGATGACAATTCGGAACAAAATTTGGATAGCATAGAAGAGTAAATAGGTGTATATAATGTAGATAGGTCAGCAGGTAGTAAAATACCTAGATATTTAATACGGAATGAAGCCCATTTAAAATACAAATTTGACTGTATATTACCAAATGCATGTTTTGGGATAGTAAGATTCAATGCTTCAGATTTTTGGTAATCAACGTGGAAATTCGATAGGGTTCTATAAAGATTAAATTATCTGAGAAGAATTGGCAAAGTAATAATAGGTTTACTAAGAAAAAAAAAGAAGGTCATCTGCATATGCTGAAATCTTATGTTCTTGATTTCCACAAAACAATATCAGGATTTGCATGAATGGTTCTCAGAAAGGGTTCCAATGATAATATAAGGATGAGTGGAGATAGTGGACAACCCTGACAAGTCCCATTTGTTATTGGAAAAAAAGGAGGAGAGTACACCATTCACTCGTGCAGTTCCTAGATCTTGCTGTAAACCAATTTGTTGCAGCCAGTTTACAATTGCTAGGTCATGGTAGTCAACATCACTTATCTTTGAATCGCTCGTTTCAAAATTGAAAAGGATAGTGATTAATAATAATTTCTCAGGTATTTTAAATGATAAAATAGATGATTTCCTGAAAGGTTTGTATCCTTGCGTGAATTATATGTCTGCTCAAGTATTACATGGCTTATTTTTTAAACTTTTTATTTCATTGGATGGTACTCTGAAATGTGGTGGTAGTCCATACCGCCACCTCTGGCACTGCCCCTGGGCTCACCACTCATTGACTTGTCACTTGTAAACACAGAAGCTAGTAGGGGAAGTTCTCTGCACTGCTCACTTCCACTTCCAGCTTCAGTGTGCCTGTTCGAACAGCTCAGGTACAGAACCTTCCCCTACACCATCCACGTGACACAAAAGAGTAGAACAGCTGTACCAGCCTAACAGCAGTGGCTCCTCCTGCAGTCCTTGCCCCCATCCAGCACCGAGGGCTTCTCTGTTGTCAGAGTACTAGCTGCTTTCCCAGAGTGTGATACTATATACTGAGATGGGGTATTTGTGGGTGAGGCAGTTCTCTGTACTGAGGGAGAGGATATGCTCTGTACTGGAGGGAAGGTAAGTTTTCTTTTACTCTGGCTTGTGTGTTATCCACTACTGAGCCCTGCAATGTATATGCACTCCTGACCCTGCATGTTGTGCAATACACACCCCTGTCTACTGCGCAATATGCAATCCTGAGTCCTTTGCCCTGTGCTATATGCAGTTCTGAGCACTGGACAATATGCACTCCTGACCCCTACACTCTATGTGATACAACCTCCTGAGCCCTGTGCAATATGCACCTCTTAGCTCTGCGCCCTGTGCAAATGCACTTCTGACTTTGTGCCCTACATGATATGCACTCCTGAGTCTTTTACAGTATATAAATAGATAGCTCAGTTCACCTATCCCTCTTTATTCCACAACTGTTCCTCTTTTACAGTATGTCTATTGCACTGAGCTATATAAATACATGTACTATTTAAATAAAAGTTAAAGTAGTTACATAAAAGTTAAACCTGACTTCTTGACTGAACTCTACATGCTTAAATTGCCTATTTTTAAATTGCCAGTATGAAGGAAAAATTAGTGTGAAGGAAGTATCAGTGTGATTAAGTGAATTATAATTTTCCATATTCTTTCTTTGCTAATGTGGGCCATTGTAGACCATTGTTAAATGTGTCTTTGGCTCAAGATTTCTCCAGGGTTTGCATGACTGGAGAATGGCCTTTAATCAAATAAATTTGGCCTAAAGTTTGTCCCTTTTTCCCATCTGGGAATGCTGGGTGTTAGGCAGATATCCACAAAAGTAGCTGTAGTGCCTGTTATCATAGCCCAAAACGCTAGCAGAAATAGGTTTCACAAAATTCTGATGCTATAGCTGCTCAAGACACACCATGCTTAGCTTATCCATATACACTTATGAGCCACTTTATTAGATACACCTTGCTAGTACCAGGTTGGACCCCCTTTTGCCTTCAGAACTGCCTAAATTCTTCATGGCATAGATTCAACAAGGTGCTGGAAACAGTCCTCAGAGGTTTTAGTCCATATTGACATGATAGTATCACACAGTTGCTGCAGATTTTATGCTGTTTCCATGCTGTTTACGCTAAATTCTGACCCTACCTTTTGAATGTCGCAGCTGAAATCGAGACTCCAATTTTGGCCAGCCTGTGCAAATTGTAGCCTCTTTTTCTTGTTATTAGCTGATAGGAGTGGCACCCAGGGTGTTCTTCTGTTGCTGTAGCTCATCTGGTTCAAGGTTTAACGTGTCCAAGGTTTAAGCAGGCATTTCCATCCACACAACTGCCACTCACTGGATATTTTCTCTTTTTCTGACCATTTTCTGTTAACCCTAGAGATGGTTGTGTGTGAAAATCCCAGTAGATCAGCTACTTTTGAAATACTTAGAACAGTCCATCTGGCACCAACAACCATGCCACATTCAAAGTCACTTAAATCTAGGGGTAACCTTGGATTTTGAATGATTCTTTCAGGCCCACATCCAATCCCTGTCCAAATCATGCTACCTCAACCTCCACAACATTTCCAGAATATGCCCCTTTTTAACCAATGATACCACAAAGCTTCTAATTCACTCTCTGGTTATCTCTTGCCTCGACTACTGCAACTCCGTCCTCATCGGCTTACCTTTACATAGGACTATTCCCCCTCCAGTCCATCATGAATGCTGCTGCCAGGCTCATCCACCTTACCAACCACTCAGTGTCTGCTACCCCTCTCTGCCAATCTCTTCAAAATACTAACAACAACTTACAAAGCCATCCACAACTCTGCCCCCAGCTACATCACCAACCTGGTCTCAAAATATCAACCAAACCGCTCTCTTCGATCCTCCCAAGATCTACTCTCTAGTTCCCATGTCAACTCCTCCCATGCTCGCCTCCAGGACTTCACACGAGCTTCTCCCATGCTTATGGAACTTCCTACCCCAATCTGTCAGACTATCTCCAAATCTATCCACCTTTAGACAATCCCTGAAAACCATTCTCTTTAAAGAAGCATATCCTGCTTCTAACTAATAAACTGCTTTTTATTTCCTCCATCAGTTTATCCCACGCAGCAATTACCTTTTGTATCACTCAACCCTTAGATTGTAAGCACAAACGAGCAGGGCCCTCTGTTTCCTCTTGTACCAAATTGTATTGCAACTGTAATGTCTACCTTCAATTCGTAAAATCAATGCGTAAACTGTTGGTGCTATAGAAATCCTGTATAAAAATAATTAATAATAAGTTGTCTTTACGACTTCTAGATGCCTAAATGCATTGAGTTGCTGCCATGTGATTGGCTGGTTAGCAGTTTGTGCTACCAAGCAACTGAACAGGTGTACCTAATAAAGTGGCCAGTTAGTGCAGAAACAGCATTTACACATGTTGCTGTCCAATTCTGAAGGTCCTAATGATATTGCACTTTCTTCCTGAAGTGTGAGGCATGTGATAATCACCCTCACTGTAAGTATTACATGCCTAAACTGATGATTTATTTGCTAACAGCTTTGCTTGACAATATGCCAACTCTAGACAGCTAGTCATTAAAGGGAGCATGTTAAAGGGGACCCAAACTCAAAACGTAAAGATTTGCTATGTTATAGGGAATATTTAGAAATGCTAATTGTTCCTAAGCAGTAACCTTATAAACACACTTTTTGTCTTTAATTTCTCTTGCAAAATAGCAGTAGTGTACTTCCTAGTATGTGAAGGTGCCTAGGCACTCCTGTGCATACAGCCTCATATCTGTATATCTGCAGTGTGAGATTTAAGGCACAAGGCACTGCTGCTTCTGCCTGCTAAACTCATGAGATTTGGAATGAGGTTTGATCATGTGCTGAATCCAAGTGTACAATCAAAACGCACGCGTTCCTGCGTAAAAAATGGTTGTATGTGTAAGTGGGTGCTGCAGCGACCGTCGGCTGGAACCAAACAGAATCAGCAAGGGAGAATGTCACCAGCACACCAAGGATCACCAAAATGGGTTCAAAAGTTTTAATGAACGATCACATAGTTACAGCAAAGCAACGTTTCGGAATCTCACAGGACCCCTTCATCAGGCATGTGATGAACATTTCTATTTCAAAGTTGAAGTCACAGGACAGAATGACAGACCTTTAGACAAGAGACAGGACTCACCCTTTGTGATGTATCTGGATGATAGATTAACTAGCGGACTCCTCTGTCCATGCATTGGCGATTACTGCATGTTTGATATCCGTGACCAATTATTGCCCCTCCTGATTCTTTGCCGTCTCCGACCCTTTGAAAAAGGGGTGTGCTACTTTCAGTAACAAGGGCTATGGAGTGACCAGATGTGCCGACTTCGCTGTCTGTAGAAGGATTCTCAGTTAGACGCTCACTCTTAGATGAAATCTAGTGGCTTCCTTTTGTTGGCTTCTGGGGTAGAGGTCGAGTACATAATCTACTCCTGGGCCTAGAGGTCCCAGTTAACCATGGGTAAACTCTACCTTCTTGGTAATCCTGGTTTACCAGTTTGAATTTGTTCCTTTTAGACTGCTTCTGTCTTATGGTGTATGTGGCAATCTCGTTAACAATCTCCTGCAAAGCAGAGGTCTGATTTTCAGTATCCTGTGTCGGTAATTCCAACACTGCAATTTCACATTTCACTTGGCACAGCTGAACCTTGACCTCTTCAATAACTAGTAACATATGTTCAATGAGTTCTGGGTGGAAACCTCACACCATTTTTCACAGAAATCTCGTTTATGATGTCCAATGGTGGGCTGATTTCTAATCTGGAAATCCCTCAAAATTTTTCTTGCTCTGTAGTACTCAGACAGAGTCTGGCTGTGCAGCTCCAGATCAACCTGTCTTTTCTTCAAGCGTTTGAGTTTCCTTAATCAGTCAGTGACTGTATCTGTTCAAAATGCTTTTTTGGTGTCAGGTGGAAAGAGTATTGCATCAATCTCTTCCTGATTGTAAATGCATCCAAAATGACTTGATGATGCAATATCTTCAGAGGCCATTTAGTTATAGACAATCCTCATGATTGGATCAATCGGTGAATGTGATGCCCCAGTTTTCTGCAGGTACATCTGGTACATACCCTCATGGTGGGTAGCCAGCAGGGGTGCTGTATGGGAAACCAGTCCAGAATGCAAGTGCACAATCCAAACGCACACGTTCCTGCATTAAAAATGGCTGTGTGTATAAGTGGGTGTTGCAGCGACCATGGTTGGAACCAAACAGAATCAGCAAGGGAGAATATCACCAACACACCAAGGATTACCAATATGGGTCCAAACATTTTTTTATAGATGCTGGCTCTTTAGCAGGCCAGAGGTTTGCAACCTTGAGGTTAGGATAAAAGCAATACTCACCTTATCCCCATTTTCTATACCCCTTCTCTGATCCCCCCCCCAAACTAACCCCCTCTCCTCTTACATCCCCCCCCCCCACGGATCCTACATTCAAGGTTGTGCTCTCTGCAGTGCACTCCACAATACCTGGAATGTTGGAATTGTCTTACCCTTTCGACTACGTGCAAATATGAATAAAGTTTTGACAAAAAAAAAAAGAATAAAAGTGGTACATGTAAGGAACCCTAAATATAGGGAAAGAGTGGATAATTGTGGACGTTTTTTGACTGCACATGAGTGGACAGTAAGAGTTAGTATAACTAAAGAAGGGTGAATGAGATGTATGAACTTTATGCAATTGTTGTCTAGGTTTCTTGCTACAAAAATAGAACAGCTATTTATTGTAGTCATATTACTACTGTCAAAAAGTTAAAAACAGACTGCCACAGAAAAAATTAGATTGTACTTTAATATATAGATTTTCATCTATCTAAAACTGATACAGTTCAGTTTTAAGAACACACAGCAGAAAGACAAACAAGATATACATTACAACACTGGTGCAAGCAGGGGCAGACTGACCATTTGGAAACTCGGGCATTGCCCGAGGGCCCAGGGTCAATAGGGGGCCCCATGAGATGCCCCTGGTACCTTTTTTCATAGGCTTTTTTGAGTTTGGGCAAGGGCACAGGGGCCCCATGATCTCTTATTGCCCGGGGGCTCCATGAGTTGTCAGTCCACCCCTGGGTACAAGTACAAATTGCACATTGAAATAGGACTTACAACCATTCCAGCCTGTGAAGATCTCGAAACACTCCAGGTTTAAGGGTGCTTATTGCATTATAGCTCAAATAACTGAAAAACAGAAAAAAACAACAGTCTTATGGGCAAATTCCTTATACATTATCTATGTCTAATCTTATCACTTAAATAAAATAGATTTTGAAAGCCATCTTTGGGTTACAAGGTTAACAAAAATGACTTAAACAAATAAAAAAATGACAAAGTTATGTTAGATATCAGTTACTAAATGGAAAAGTGTAAACCTATAGTGAACATTTCTGTGCAGTGGTGTTTAGATTAAAGCGGTAGTAGAGTTATATACAAAAAAAAAAGTCTGATCCGCCTGCAAGGTAATATAATGTGCTAGTATGCATCTTGTACAAGCACACTATGAAAAATGTACCTTGAAATGGAGCCCTCCAGCAGTGCGCTGTCACTAATTGACTGGGATTCCAGCTTCACCCGGTCTTCCTTCCGATTCTGCGGGCTCCAGCCACTTGAATGACTGAGCCACGATGACGTTACAGTCATGGCACAGAGCTCCAAAGGAATGGCATGAGTATGCCGTTCCTTCAGAGCGCATGTGCTGGTGAAGTCACCGGCTGCCAGACTGCACGTTTAGGAGATATTACTTTTATCTACAAGTAAGCTTATCTGTATGTAAAAATCACAATGCTGAGTTTACTACCGCTTTAAAGTGTGACTTCATTTTTAGTGGCCAAACTCAGCCACTGCAACTAGAAAAGGAGAATGCACACTGCACATGCATGCAGCTTGAATGGCCCACTAGGAGGCACACACTTGTAGCATCCAGTCCATCCTTCAAACGGTAGGATGGAGAGGTATCGAGGGGCTAGTAGTTTCTGTAGAGAGGTCCTCAATGGATGCATATGAAAAGTAAAGCCACAGCAACATTTTAAAATTAGAACTGCTGGCATTTATTATTTATGGGATTTGGAATTGCATAGGGGGAATTTTGTAAACTTTAACTAAAGGTGAACTTATAGTTTAAAAAAGCTTCCTAGCTCCATACGCCAGGATGCTCAGTGTGCTTTGCTTCATTGTCCCATACCGGGCCTCTTGGCTCACCAGCAGAAGTTGGCTTCCTATTTGTTTTTGGCGGCCAATAGAACAATTGCTCAGGCCTGAAGAGCCCATTTGTCCCTCTTCGGGGGGTGCGGCACCATATGACCACTATGATGCTTAATGAACAGATGGAACTTCTTGAAAATCTGGGAGCCGTGGTTGCAATATGCCTTTCCCACACTACCCCCGGCTAGTCTGGGGTTGTGATGTTGCTTGGTATTGGCGTTCTTGGACCCCTGCTCTTTGTCTTGTTATCTTTTTCCTTTTGTACTCTTCTTTCCTTTTCTGTTTGTTTTTGGTGTTATACTAATGTTTTTGTCATTTATGTGCCATTGATAGCCCCTGTGTGGGCACACCTTTTGCTCTGTTGGTGTTAGAGCACTGTTTTTTAAAATTTTTTTTATTTGCAAATGATAGCCCCTGCGTGGGCGTGTTTTATTGCTCCTGCCTTAAACTGTTTATAAATTAATAAAAATATTGAAATACAAAAAAGCTTCCTAGAACCATACAATGTAAATTCTTTCAAATATTTGCTCAAAAGAATCTGCTGAAACTTCCAACTCCATTGCTGCCTACTGCCACGGTGGACTTCCCATCCTTAGTAACATGCCTCACAAGGCACAAGGAGAGAAGAGACAATAAACCTAGATAAAAAGAATATATAACAGAATGTCTTTTAACAGCAACATTGTGTACTGTCCCTGATAGCCTTGCTACCCAAGGTGACCTATGTTGGCTATGCAGAAATCCATCTCTGGATGCAAAGGTAGCTTGACTGACTAGGCAGTGCATCAAATCAAATTAACATCTCCCATCCTAAAACATTTCACATATAGCACAAGTACAGCTGCTACCAAATATTTAGTTTGTGTTTCAAGAAACTTCTTTGAGACAGAATGCAAGCAAGCCACTTGTGAGATGCAATGTACAAAGAAGCTTTAGTTTTTTTTGTGGTATCTAAAGACATCTTCCTGAAGGCTATGGCCTTACACTTAGGGGTTGATTCACTAAAGGCAAATAGGCTGTGCATTTTGCAAAGTGCGGTTGCACTCTGCAAGTGCAGTTGCTCCGGAGCTTAGTAAATGAAGTAAAGTTTCCTTTTTCCAAGAATACCCAATCACATGCAAGGTAAAAAAACCCCAGCATTTTTGCTTGCACATGATTGGATGATGGAAGTTAGCAGAGCTTCTGCTCATTTACTAAGCTCTGGAGTAACTGCACTTACAGAGTGCAATTGCACCTTGTAAAGTGCACAGTCTAATTTCCTTTAGTAAATCAACCCCACAGAATGACTCTGTCACCAAAGGCTCTCATTTAACTTAGGAAAACTTGTAAAACAAGAGTATCTGTACTTACCTTTCTGTCAGTTCGTATATTCAATCCTTGTTGCTTTGCTGCTCCTGACAGCTGTAGGTATTCAACACGTTTGGGTGTGTTGAATTCTTGCTTCCACAGCAACTCGCTGTAAATTCACCTACTACCTATATTTCTCCTAGAATTATTTAGGAACCATAAATAGGAGACACAGCATGCAGTAAGCCCTATAGTTTGTTCTATAGTTATTTATGAACCATAAAGAGGAGATACAACATGCAGTAGGAGGACAAGGTAGTGTCAAATACAGAGTGCAAACACATGTGCCATATAGATGTTTTTTCATAGAGTGTGTTTAAGGTATGATAGGTTCTTTTTAAATGGCTATAGGTATTTAGGGTGTGATACAGTTATTTTAAAGGGTTATAGACATTTAGCTATTTACATACTCTAAAAAAGCAGTAAGCCCTGATTTGAGTTATTTTATCCAAGGGGTGTGCTAATAAATATTAAATTGAAGGTGCCAATACTTTTGTCCAGTCCATTTTTGGGGTTTTGCGTGGAATGTGTCAGATTTGGCTTTGTGTTTCTCCACTTTTTTTGTGTCATACCAATACAAACAAAAGAAATAAACATGCCTAAACTTTTGTAATTGCCACAATTTTCTGGGTGAAGTGGTGCATTATCTGACAGGGGTGCCGATAATTTTGGTCATGACTGTAGGAATTTGTTTACTCTGCTATGTTTATCATAAACCATTGGTTATAGGTAAATATTACCAGGTAAATTCCCATGTAAAACAAGATGGTACTTACAGCTTTGTTAAGTTGTGGAGTCCTCTGAGTGCATTCACAGATACAGTCCTAATCTTATTATGTTGCAGATATCTAGAAGGATACAAAACACAAGACAACGCATGTTAGCAGACATAGGATGGATCAGGTTGCTACATCTGTGAACACTAGATGGAGCTGAAGAATACAAGAAATAAAGGCATAGCATTTCTGGCTAGTAATTTTAGTTTAGAATTCAAATTCTATGCAATATTATACGGGGCTGTTCTGTTTGCTATTTTAAAATCAAGCATTCTACTGCCACTCAGTGATGTAAACATCCTGTATCAGCTCTCTGGAGAACATGTTATCTGAGCGCCAATGAAATCCCCTTGTCCTTGAAACAGCATAGCATGCTAATACATTCTAGATTCATTACCTAAAGTCTTAAACTGGTAGAGGAGAAATGCACGCAAAGCAGACCAATTACAAATGGCATTATTTTGATACTCTAATATTTACTAAACAGTGAACAACAAATAGAATCGTTGATTACTTTTCAAATAAACTAAAAAAGTATTTTTAGTAAACCAATAAATAAGGTTTTCCTCCACCTGTTAAAGAGAAACTATGCGCATAATAACACTTATGAGGCAGTCTCTAACTAGCAGTTTTTGTGTTGTGGAGTTCCCCCGTGGCATAGATTTATGATTTGTTAATCCTGCCAGTAGATCTGTTATTTTTCTACTGCCCAAAGGGAGAGAACGCTGCTTGACATTGAAATTACATTGCAGCATTGTCACCCTGGGGATAGGGTAGTCTAAGATGGAAGCCTGTAGCTTTAAAAGGGCTGTAGACTAATAGTAAACAGAGAAGTGTTAATTGCTATAATTCATTCACATAAATCATATTTATCATGCCACTGTATTTTTTTCAAATCCTGATTAGTGCTGTGCTAGTCACATGATTAAAAATAAACAGTTTTAGAAGAGCAATAAAATTAAATTCTAAATATCAAAAACCTGTTTTACAGCTTCCTAGAAATCTTTATTGGACATCAAATGTGTATTTTTGTGCGTTAACATGGTGTAGGCAGAGTTAAAGATGATTGACACCATTTTGTTCAGACAGCATCTGCTTCCAAGGCTCTTTTTCACTTTACAGGGATAAGCAACTAAATTTGATTAAATGAAAACTGATTTATATGATAACTAAGCTTTTTTTTTGTGGGTTTCTTAGTGAATGTAATCAATCTGCATACTATATCCCACCCCCATAGTGTTTAGCAATAGGAGGACATGGAGGAGGAGGAAGGGAAGGGAGTGTCATTTACCACTGTGTACATGCCCACAGGTGTGACTCTATACTCACGTGGGCTGCACAGATAAAAAAAAGGAGGAAATTAAGAGTATAGAAGGGAACCAAATTGGGAGCATGCTCAGTAGAGGACACCAGCTGGTTTACACAATCTCAGCCTGCAATGGGGACACAGAGAAGATGAAAGGGAGAGCTGACAGCAGAATCAACCAGGCATATTTCACTCTACACAACACAATGCATTAGTGGCTTTGTGAGTATGCACAATCTGTTATATAGAATGTAATTAGAGTATTTCATAGCCTGGGTTTAATGACAATTTAGGTAAGAGACAAAAATTTAAAACCAGACTCCAGCAAACACTTTTAAGCAGTTGCAGTAACCTACTGTGGCTATCGTTTGGAAAACAGGTGTAGGCTATTTGAATAGTGGATTAGTGGTTAGCACTTCTGCCTTGCAAAACTGGCACCAGGGGCGGACTGACCATTTGGCAACTCGGGCACTGCCCGAGGGCCCGGGGTCAGTAGGTGGCCCCATGAGATGCCCCTGGTACCTTTTTCATAGGATTTTGAGCTTGGGCAAGGACACAGGGGCCCCATGATCCCCTATTGCCCGGAAGCCCCATGAGTTGTCAGTCCGCCCCTGACTGGCACCCTAACTTTGAATCCCTGCCAGGACACTATCTGGCTTGCATGGTTTTTCTCAGGGTACTCTGGTTTCCTCCTACCCTCCAAAGACATGTTAATAGGCTAATTGGCTCCAAAATTGACCCTGTGTATGAATGCATATGCAATAGGAACTCTACATTGTAGGCTAATGTAATGTAAAGTATATAAAATGCTGCATAAAAATATTGGTGCTATATAAATAAAAATATATTCCCGTATGATAAATAAAGTTAATTATTGCAAACACCCCAGCAGTATTATACAGTGTATTCCAACTCCTGTAACTGTCACCTTTGCAGGTTGATAGCTTGGTCTACATGTAAATGTGAAGAAAATCTAAATAAGTGCATGTAAAAAAAGAATTAACATACTAAATACTATCATTTCATGTACTAAGCACATACAATTACCAGGATACAATTTTTTTTACTGTGGGGTCTTGTAAGTGTGTTTAAAACAAGCTGATTAAATACAAGTAATTTTGCCACATTTGATAGGAAGGCATTAATGGCAGACATTTCTTTCTGAGCTAACATTAACAAAAAAGGAATCATTTGTGGTTCACATAGAACCTGATCTAATGTGAGTCAACATAGCATGGTTATACTTTGATGTTATCCTGAGTGTAACACTAAAAATGAGTTATAAAGGAAATAAGAAAATAATGGCCAACTTCAAGAATCTACAAATTTAATTTGGTTATTGGGAATTTGGAAACCTTAAAAGAAATGTTTAACAGTGAAAGTGTATATAAAATGGAAACATTTTCACAAACTACCTCAAAGCATTACACATCTTAGTGTAGAGACAGACTAAAGTAGAAAATACGATTAAGGTCAAAGAACTGAGATTGTTGCTGTTAAATAGAATCTGCCACATTTTCAAGTTCTTTCTTTCTTGAATGCTCAATTTAAGCTTTGAAATGTAATAAAATGACACAATGTTGGCACTGTACACAGAAAGCATGGTAAAAAGCCATGAAAAATGTTTCTTTTTTGCTAGTATCTTAAGTGTTTACCATTTTTCTAAGAACTGAAGAATTGAATATCGTTATGTTTAGCAAAGTTCACAAATGTAATACTTATTCACCATTGTTGACACATTTCATGCCTAGAAAAATAACTGTACCAACCACAAGATCCACAAACCAAAAACCAGCAATTGGCTTGGTGACTAATTTCTGCAGTTACAATAATGTATGTCCTTAGAATTTGAAGTTTATTTTTAGATTTGGCTATAGAGTAGAAGGGTTACAACCTCCCTATTTTTTCCAGCCTGTGTCCCATTGAGGAGATATCCCTTCATTTTATTTTCAAAAGACACAACAGTAAGTAAAATTAATTTTTTCTAAATAGTTGTCCTGCAATACAGACCAGAAACTAAAACTTGACTAGAGTATCTATAGTTAGAAAGGGTGAAATTAGTTCATTTGGAATGCTTTCAGTTTTTTCCATTGACTCTGATTTGTAAAATTTATCTCATTGCAATGACATTATAAGCAATTCATTTTTCGCATGACGAATGCACAGAAGCTCGTGCTTGCGAATTAGTGTCCTCTAAGTATACCCATGACAAGCAGATTTTGAGGTTGATTTCTCTCTTGGTTTCAGGTATTAAAGTGAGTATTGTTTCTTTTGCATTTTTTCTTAAAGAGTAACTCCACTTATGTTGAGAAAACATATTCCCCTCTGGGTGTTCACTGCAGGAATTTTAACAAACTTTGTTGCAGAATCCTACCTTTTGTCATTCTGGAGACAGAGTGAATCTAATGGGAGTGGTTTCATAATTATCAATCAGCTGCTGCACCTGCAGAGCTCTAATGAGGAAAATTGCAGGGTCTGCATCCCTTTAGATATGATTTCCTATTGGGAGAATCTCACCAAAAATTACATTTATGTTGCAGGAGATGACTGAAATCTGACTTGTATCTTAGTGCAGACTTCTGGGGAAATCAGTGAGCCAATCACACAAACAAAAATGATGTTTCTGGGGAGCATTCTGTACACATTTTGTATACAGAACACCTCCAGATAGCCATAGTAGCCATATTGCAATGCATTTTACAGTGTTGCAGATTGAAAAGAAAAGATCATTTTTAATAACATTCAATTACAATATGACATGTGTCACAATTGTATACACTATGTTTTTTTTATTTGCTATTTTTCCCCCACAAAAGTGGAGTTACCCTTTAAAGGTTTGTAGTACAATACAAGATAAGAAAATCACAGAAGAAAAGTAGAGAGCATTGACAAGTAATTACTCATGAGAATACAGGCCACATCACACACAGAAATAGCACAGATACAGTGATACAAGTCCTGAAGTCCTGATAAAAGGAAAAGTTCATTTGAGGGATCAGAATGCAATAGAAAAAGGAAAGCATATACAAAACTGTATAAAACAATCTTATCTTGTGGAATACAATAAATGAGAATAAACAGATGTTGGAGTTGTATGTGTCCGAGACTCATTCATACATACGTATGGCAAAATCTAGCCATGTGTTTATGCCAGAGAGGAGGTACAAATCCATATGTCTGAGGGATTATTAAGAAACAAACTGAAGAGGACACAGAAAGCACAGTCAAAAAAACAAAACTTGCAAAAGTGAAGAAAAGCCATGAGACAGCACACCCAGCTGGACAGCAACACAGCATACCGGTCCAGGAGGAAGAAGGGGGGTAGAAAGTGGTAGATGGGCCTAGAGGGTTGAAAACTCCCAGCCAGGATTTATCTGAACTCATAAGAGAAGGCAAATAAATTTTGATAAAACCACATTTTATGGCATTGTTCCTCGCTGTCATGTACAGTTGTGACCAAAATTATTCAACCCCCAATGCTGTAAAGGGGTTTAGGGACTATAGTGTACATTTGGAATTGTATTCAGAATCAAATCCTACAAGGACGTTGTAACTACCCAAATGCAACTAAAATGACATCAATTGTTTATGTAATACAGTAGTAAATGGTTCTTATGTGGTTTCTTCATTGCCACAATTATTCAACCCCTTAAAGACTACCACTCTGAAGAACAGAGGTTCATACAGGTGCTTTCCATCAGGTATTGAAAACACCTGTGGATGTCACCGAGCAGCAATCAAGCATAATAAGCACCAATTAGGCAGCTTTAAAATGACTGTGATACTCAGCTCCTTCTAGACATTTACTGGTGTGGTTACAAACATGGTGAAGGCAAGAGAATGGTCCAGGAAGACAAGAGAAGAGGTGATTTCTCTTCACAGGAAGGGCAATGGCTATAAGAAGATTGCAAAGATGTTAAACATACCAAGAGACACCTTAGGAAGCATCATTCGCAAATTCAAGGCAAAGGGCACTGTTGAAACGCTACCTGGTCGTGGCAGAAAGAAGATGCTGACTTCGACTGCTGTGCGCTACCTGAAGCGTAGAGTGGAGAGAAGTCCCCGTGTGACTGCTGAGGAACTGAGAAAAGATTTGTCAGATGTGGGTACAGAAGTTTCAGCCCAGACAATAAGACGCACACTGCGTAATGAAGGCCTCCGTGCCAGAACTCCCAGGCGTACCCCCTTGCTGTCTCCAAAGAATAAGAAGAGTCGACTGCAGTATGCCAAAAGCCATGTGGACAAACCACAAAAGTTGTGGGATAGTGTTCTGTGGACTGATGAAACAAAATTAGAACTGTTTGGGCCCATGGATCAACGCTATGTTTGGAGGAGGAAGAACAAGGCCTATGATGAAAAGAACACCTTGCCTACTGTGAAGCATGGTGGAGGGTCAATCATGCTTTGGGGCTGTTTTGCTTCTGCAGGTACAGGGAAGCTTCAGCGTGTGCAAGGTACCATGAATTCTCTTCAGTACCAGGAGATATTGGATGGAAACGTGATGCAGTCCGTCACACACCTGAGGCTTGGGAGACGTTGGACCTTTCAACAGGACAATGATCCCAAGCATACCTCCAAGTCCACTAGAGCATGGTTGCAGAGGAAAGGCTGGAACATTTTGGAGTGGCCATCGCAGTCACCAGACTTAAATCCGATTGAGAACCTCTGGTGGGACTTAAAGAAAGCAGTTGCAGTGCGCAAGCCTAAGAATGTGACTGAACTGGAGGCCTTTGCCCATGAAGAATGGGCGAAGATACCCGTAGATCGCTGCAAGACACTTGTGTCAAGCTATGCTTCACGTTTAAAAGCTGTTATAACTGTAAAAGGATGCTGTACTAAGTACTAAGATTGAATGTCACTTGGGGGTTGAATAAAACTGATAATGCTGTGAGCACAGAAAAGACATTTGTGGTTATTTCATTATAACTGTTATGTTATATTTGTCTGACCTACAAGTGCCTCTTTAATGTAAATGTAAGCAAGATGACTGAATGATCAAAAGCAATGTCAAACTGGCCAAAACACTCAATTTCAGTGGGGGTTGAATAATTTTGGTCACAACTGTAACTTACTAGTTAGTTCCTCCATATGTTGAATATCCACAATACAACAAAACCATTTCTGAATTAAAGGACGGGTTGCAGATCTCCAATGTGCAGGTATGCACTAACAGACAGCATTAAGTAAGGGTATTACAGATTTCTTGAAGGCCTTCAGGGGTTTGTCATTGTGATGTAGAAGGAAGTAGAATGAATCTGGAGCTACCCAGTCAGTACATTTTGTAAGTACATTGCACACCTGGAAAGGCTTAATAACCGGACATGACCAGAAAATAGGGAGATCACCTGGTGACTCACCACATCTCCAATACATTGCATGATGTCTTGCAGGAGTCTGATACCATCGTGTGACGAGTTTGTACCCTAGTTTGCAGTATTTTCTGCTAATAGATGGTTTGTAGGAGAGTAAGTGTATTTGGAAATGTTCTGCAGACATCAGCAACACTGTAGTTTGAGCATTCTACTGTAGGAACAATTGATAGGTCCCATTTAAAGTATGATGTCAAGGTCCAGAATTATGACATTTCTGTTCAAAAGGCATGAAATCTCTCATAAATAAACATGCCTTATTAACAGATTTGAAGAAACAGGACAATTGTAAAGTGTGTAAGGGACCCAACTTAGAGAATAGCGAATTGTGGGGCATGTGAGTGGGCAAAAGCCATTTACTACTCTAAATGCAGTAAATTGAACCATACCTCTGTTCATGACAGAGAGGCTCAAAAGACACCTCAGTCTGGCCAGGTGGGAAACTAGGATTTCCTGGAATTGGAAGAAAGGAGGGGGAGATGCCTAAGGGTTTCAAATGCATTAGTACAAGTTCACCAAGTAGCAGCAATAGTGGGGTGTTTGGCAAGAACTTGATAGGGAAGTGAGGAGTTCCAGGGAAATACAGAAAATGGGGTAGAGAAAAAAAAATTTACTCTGGAGAAACTTATTTTTCATATGAATGCAGTTCCAGCCAACGACTATTCTGAAGTTTGAGTTTACATTGTATAATCACACTTCCTGCTGAAAACAAGTGACATTTAGCTGCATGACAAAGTAGATGGAGCCAAGAATGTTTAAGAGTTTTGGTGATGATCACTCTGTCCTGAAAAGAGGTCCTGAAACAATGGTCTGTGCTGCCTGTTGCTTATTCCTATGATTTCATGGCAACGTCATGCGCTAATTCACTACAGCACCTTACATGAACTGTGGGTAAGCCTGTAAGGAGTGTGATGGATACAGTATAACCTCTCTTGGGATTCAGCACCTCTGGCAGAGAGCCCAGCCAAATCCTGGACCTCCTGCAGACTACAACTTAATTAAGCAATAAAGCCTGAATCAGGACCCACTCTGACCTGTGACTGGAGAAGGAGTCATCTCTCCTGTACACAAGCTCATAGGGATAGATTGATAAAACTGTGCAAAACCTTGGCTGAGTGGACTGAGCCTCCATCTCTTAGAGTGGGAGTTGCTGAGCAGAGGATTATAGATGGTTGATACTATGAATGATTTAGGTGCATTTACTTTTCCCATACAAAAATAAATCTGCCTGGAATTTAGCTTTAAGAACAGTACAATACTTATACTCAAATATCCCAAATACTAAAAATGTGTAGCCAAATGAAAAAAAAAAAGACGTTATGTTAAAGCGGAACAACACCCAAAAGGGGAAGTTCCACTTTAAACCTTTTCCCCTGCTCCCCATTAAGGATTTGGGGAGTGGGGAGCAGTACAAGTACCTGCTCCCACTTCCGCTGTGATCGCTTAAGGCGAGCGGAAGATGTCCTCCTGCTCCCTCCCCATAGTCTTCTGGGACACGTGACAGGTCCCAGAAGACTATGGGACCATTCACAAAGCGAAGAGCTACTGATGCATGCGCAGTGTGCACCCAGCTGTGAAGCCACAAGCTGTCACAGCTGGCTGCCCACAGTGAAGATGCCGGCACCAGGGAGAGAAGACAGCTGGTGAAACCAGCCATGGTGAGGAAACCGCTGGACTGAGGGACAGATAAGTGTCTATATTTTAAAAGTCAGCAGCTACAGTTTTTGTAGCTGCTGACTTTTATTTTTTTTTTATTCAACTGGAACTCCACTTTTACTGCTATAGTTACTTTAAGTCAGTGTTAGTGGCGTGGGTGGTGTTGGAAATGTGTCAGCTGGAATTAGTATAAAGAGACCTTATGAAGAGAGTGTATGAATTGGTTGTTATTAATTTATGTTGTCAAAATGGAGGCAAGATACAGTAAAATAGAGAGCCATGACAAAAAAAATGTATATATACAGTATATATATATATATATATATATATATATTATATAACTATTACAAAAATTATAAATTTACCCATGAATGATTTCGTAGCATGCTATGAAAGGGCGTTAAAACAGAATTAAAGAAAAAAAAATGAAAGTAAATATTAATAAACATTCTATACATTTGGCAGCAAAGGGATGTCATTTGGGGCTTAAGTCCTCATTGCCATTTACAGATGTTTTTCTAAGATATGCAGTGATTTTAGTTTATTACAGGTACTTATATAGCGGCATCAATTTACACATGCTTTACATATATATTGCACATTTACATCAGTCCCTAACCTGCATACAATCTAAACTCCCTAACATACATTCACATACTAGGGTCAATTTAGACAGGATCCAATTAACCTACCAACATGGCTTTGGAGTGGGGGGAAGAAACCCATGCAGGCACAGGGAGAACATACAAACTCCAGACAGGTGGTGCTGTGGGTGGGGATTCAAACCAACAACCCTAGTACTGCCAGGCAGAAGTGCTAACCATTTAGCCACTAATTTTGTTTGGAACCATTTCTTTGGGGTTCTTTTCTAGAACAATATCACACTAAGGGGTCCATTTGGAAAGGTGTGAAGATAATATATCATACCTTTAGTTTTAATATATCAAAATGCATTGCAATTTTCCCACTTCCTACTATTTCACCGTAATTTTAATGGACACTTTACAAGGCATTGCTTATGCTACATTTTCAAAGTGAAGTGTTTTACTATGCTTCTCTTATTTATAATGCTGCAAATACTTATGTTGTCATTTTCAAGTCAAAGTGCAAATGTCTTTCTCACATTAGGGCATCTTTATCACTTCTAAATAAATTTTCCATCCTGAATATTGCCCTGGGAGAGAGAGTGTTGGCAGGCCATGGCTTTAGCTTTCCCTGCAGTGCTATGATAGTGCCCATATGCATGTTGCTTCCATAGAAAGTAATGGTGCTCATACTCCTATCATGAAACTTATGATTTTGGGTACTATTGTATTGCTACAGGGAAAACTGGAGCTGTGTCCTGTAAACACTACCTAGCCCTTGGCAAGCTGACCAAATTAGAGATTTGTTTAGAGGTGACCAGGAGGACCTGAAAGGTATAGTGAGTGTTACAAGACATTGTGGTTGATTTACTAAAACTGAAAAGTGCTTAATCTGGTGTAGTTCTGCACAAAAACCAATCCACTTCCATTTTTTTTGCCAAAGCTTAATTGAACAAGCTGATGTTAGAAACTGATTGGCTACCATGCACAGCTGCACCAGATTTTGCACTCTCCAGTTTTAGTAAATCAGCTCCATTAACTTTTTAGCAAAATCTCCAAATTTGTATCACCATATCACCTTGATTCCTACATTTGGGTAGTTTAATAGTTGGCATAAGAAGAAATGAAAATGTATCCAAGCAATACACAGAACTGGTTACATTATGTGATCCAATTCTCATACAGTTTGGAGCTTGAAACTACTCGTGAAACCTATTGTATTTTCTGTAACTGCATAGCTAACCTTTGCATACAAAGTAATTAAATGTAATACTATACACTGCTTATTGAATGATAAGGTATAGAGCTATTGGGAAAAGAAGAATTCTGTTAAGCACTGTTTACATGTAAGCCTGCCTTAATTTCATCCAATTCCTGCTGCCATGAGAGGCCCTGTTGGTACTATACCCAGGTGCTGGCAAGGGAGACTGCTCCATCCATGCTGTTTAGCATTGATGGAGGAAATGTTTATTTTTCCTTTGTTCAAAGGAGAAAATGTTATACATGTATGGGTAGCCTTAGACTAACTGACGAAACAGCAATGCCAGAGCAAAATAAAAAAAAAAGATGAAACTGACCCTTTGGGACTTATTTACTAAAGGAGAGCAATTGTGAGGGTGCAGGTGGTGTGTCAGAATGTTGGAGGAAGAACATTGTACTCACACAAAGGGCAGCTTTCCTTATCTTAAATTTCTTGCCAAGAATCTGACTTTTAGCCTGGTGCTAAAGCACAAATAAATCAATAATAAATGTAAGACATTCAAAAAGTTGTTTTTGTGCATCTTCTGCATTTCTTGTTTTCTGTTTTATCATCTGCATCTGCACTTTAGAGAAGTAAGCAATACAAGTAGTTGACCCTACACACCATCTCCCGACCTCTGAGAGTGCATAACAATGTCGGACCTGTTCTTATAGGTGTCCACATTCCTATTAACTACAGGACTCTGTAATCTGCTACAATTATTTGCTTTCAGATGCTAAAAAACATTGGGGTTGATTTGCTAAAGAGTAGGGACTTTTCACTTATCAAAGTGAATATTTTTTGAGCTATGTAAAGGCTCACATTTTTTTATCTTCATATATTCTATGCATGAAGGTAAAAAACCTTCTGTGTGCAGCAATCCCCTAGCCTCACTAATACTTACCTGAGCCCCATCGCAATCCTGCAATGTGCACAAGAGCAGCGGCTCTCCTGGGACCTCCTCATTGGCTTAGACAGCAGCGGAAGCCAGTGAGCCAATGAGGAGAGAGTGGGGGCAGGACTAAGTCATGCTCTGTGTGTGAATGGACATGCAGAGCAGCGGCTCAGGAGCAAGCCTGCTTGGATGCCCCCATAGCAAGCTGCTCATTTTGGGGCCACTTGGCAGGAGGGAGGGGCCAGGAGTGCTGTCGGGGGGGACCCGAGAAGAGGAAGATTGGGGCAGGTAAGTGGGACATGTTTATTATTTTAAAAGAATGCCTTTAATATCACTTTAATAATCCAATCAGGTGATAGCAACATTATTTTGAACTTTCTCCTCTACTTGATTGGGTACCTAAAGTGAATGCAACTTCACCTTATTCAGTGAACAGCTTTTCCTCCTTTAGTACCACGACACCCATATGTGAGTTCAGCCAGCTGACAGGGCAGCATCTGTCTTAAGTGACCTTTAATTCCTTACACTCCAGCTGTGCAAGTGTAAGGGTCAGAGAAAACATTTGTGCCATAACATCATAACAGAGGAGTCACATATCCAGAGGAGAGATTCTTTCCCACGCTGTCTGTTTGGTCCATTTAAAGGGGGCTTCCTGCAGATTTTTGTTCAACATATTGCGCTTTAATTATGTGTATCTGGTGAGTGTGCATTTTTATCAATCTCCCTCATGGATAAAGCCACATGGAATAATTTGATACCACCTGTGCAATAGGATCTGTTTGCAACACTGTATGCTGACCCGATTGTGTCATGCCTTCACTACCTTCTGAACACTCTTTGCTTTAAGACTTTCACAGTTGCACTTACTTTATTGCGCCAATCATAGCGCTCCATCCACCTATATTTGCTATCACTTATATCAATTATTGATTTATTATTATCATCACCAATAATTATTCATTATTTAATATGTTTTTTCAGTTTTACACTGTGTAATTTTTTTGCGCTGCACTGGTTTCTGTTTGTATTATATGTAAGGCCCAGGTTTCTTTTTTTTGTGCAATTGCGGCTGATTTAATTGGATCCCTGAGCATTCGCTGTTTTCTTTGTCTGTTTTTACCATAACACCAACACTCCTAACCAGGGGCGGACTGACAACTTATGGGGCCCCCGGGCAATAGGGGATCATGGGGCCCCTGTGTCCTTGACCAAACTCAAAAAAGCCTATGAAAAAGGTACCAGGGGCATCTCATGGGGCCCCCTACTGACCCCGGGCCCTCGGGCAGTGCCCGAGTTTCCAACTGGTCATTCTGCCCCTACTCCTAAGACTGTAGCAGAGTGCCTATTTACTCATTATACTTAGATTCTGGCATGGACTCTTTAACTCCATTTCCCACATCTCTCTGGGTTCCTGGACACACCTATGGAAGAAAGGTTATTCTGCCTCCCTCTCTCAGCAACTCAGAGGCCACACTTGATGAAGCAGAAGTAGCTGGGAAAGTGATCTGCAGCCAGGTGAGAAGCCCTCCACTGTCAGAACCAGTGTGTGGGCATCCAGGTAAGAGACTAATACCATGCAGTCTCTCTGGAAGTCCTTTCCTGATTTCTAGCAGAGTACTACACTTCCAGTGGAGTAGATTTTTGTCCTTGGGTCTTGGATCCATCCAGTATTTCACCAGTGTTACCAGAGCTACCCTGGACTTCACTGAGAGGGATGTTGTTTATGAGGAGAAGCACAAGTAGCTGTGTTCTGCACTGTTTATTGAAGGTTTATTGAATGTTACTGAAGTAGTGATTCTCAGCTAGACTCCCTGTAGTTAAAGAGTCTCATAGAAGCTGTTCTATCTAGCCATATTTTACTTTGATTGAAACAAACTTTGCTGTGAAGACTCTGTAAAGTTTTCATAAGTTGGTGTAGTTCACTATTTTGCAGTGTACGCATGATTTATGCCATCCAAAATCATTTTTACAATATTGCTTCCTTGTTTCTGTTTACTAAACTGCTCTCTGTCTGATCATTTGCCTTGTTGGTTATTCTTTTAAAAGGCTATGAAGGAATGATAATTTAAAACGGAATATTAAAGTTCTTGCATAAGCCCAGTCATTACTGCTTCTCTTTAAAAGCACCCATGGGACTGCAGGCAGTATATAAAATAAACCAAACACAGACAATTTCTTGGACGATAACTTGGCTGCGGTCATTTTATTATTGGTTTTAACAAGAAATAATCTTAGTGGTTGTAAACCTAAAAACACAAATCAAACCAATCCTACAGTTGAATAGATTTTACCTTTACTAAGCATTTAAGCTTAGTTTGGTATCTTGAAGCAATCCCCTTCTCCAGAAATCCCCCCTGCTCTTCTGAACAGAATAAATCCGACACAAGCAGAAAAACGGTGTCACCACTCCCCTTCTGCTGTGAGTGACAGACTGTGCTGAAGACAAGACCAGAAAGAGCCTCCGTGTAATACACTGCAAAGGGGTGGGGGAGAGGGTGTCCTCTCCCTGCTGATCTCTGCCTTCACAAGATCGAGAACTCAGCAGCAGTGATTTATGACATAGATCGGCATCACTTCAGTAATGCTGTAGTTATCCGCTGACAGCTGATTATTGTCCTGTTCTATTCACAGCACCTAGCTTGTGAATTGCTGTTTACAGAGTTTTACATGAGGATGTTTCCTGATCCACATTGCCACTTTAGGATGCAGGATTCCTAGGAATTTTAACATCAACCCCTTCCTACCAGCTTTCTCCTGATTAGCACAGATCCTATGCTGTAAGCAGAGCTGACATAGTCACAGGCACCTATGTATTTCCCTGAATGCACTCAGGAGACATGCTAGCAGGCATAGAGATGTCAGATAGCTGTGCATGTTCTTAAAGTTCCACTCACGCTGTCAAAAAACAAAAGTCAGCAGCTACAAAAACTGTAGCTGCTGACTTTTAAAAAACAGCCACTTACCTGTCCCTCGGTCCCACGGTGGGTCTCCCGCAGCCCGTTTCACCGGCTGTCCTGTATACCAGGAGGCCGGCATCTTCAGTGTGTGGACACCCGGCTGTGATAGCTTGCGGCTACCCACTGCGCATGAGCGAGTAGCGCTGCGCTTCATGAATGGTCCTGTAGTCTTCTGGGACCCATCACGTCACCTGACCCGTCACAGGGAGGGAGGGAGGACACCTTGATCGGACTGGAAGTGGGAGCGGGTACCTGTCAAATTTAGGTACCCGCTCCCCCTGCCCCCCAAAGGCGCCATTCCTTAATGGGGAGCAGTCCTTGAAGTGGAACTTCATCTTTTGGGTGGAGCTCCACTTTAAGCCAAGGCTGGAGGGTGTGTTTAAGTGAGGGATTGTGTGACATCACATCTCCGCCTACTATTCTCTAGTCCTAAGCCATGCCCACAAACCAGCAGTTTTTGTGAGGCTGAGATAAGCTAAGGGAGCATTTTTCTGATGTACACTCACAGCTGTACGTATATTCACATTTAAATGGAATCATTTTTGTCAAAAAGTAAAATTTTTAATATTTGCATTTACAAACCACTTTAAGCAATAGACTCAAGCCATAACATTTTTTTAATACAAGCTTAGCAACCATCCCCTAAGCTTATCAAAACCACAGCTTAGTCATTAAAACTCAAGCTTAATAAATTTTAACAACAAAAAGTCCCCCTTTAACTATAAATGTGACCCTACTACATAATAATTAGCATTAAGATGAAAAAAGGGGCGGGATGTAGGAGGAGCACCACAGAGATGCCTCCTGAGGTGAGCTCTCGGGATCGGAGCCCTCTTTATATAGCCCCTCCAAGACCTTCCAGAAAATTCCAGGTGGTCATGTGACCCTCCAGAAATTTTCAGCTGACCTTCTACAAGGCTCCCTACGCACCCACAGATTTGAAACCTGCCTACCACAAGAATCTCCTGAGGATATGAGGGTGGCCTTGAAACCTATGACCCCCTCGCTCAATCAAAGGATCCTTCAAACTTCCTAAGTGCCGCAGTCCCATATAGAAGGGGGGCCTTAAAATTGGCATTTTCCCCCATTCTGTGTACACAGTGTTTCTTTATATTTTCAAGTTGAATTTTCATAGTATCCTCTAGAAACAATTGAGTACAGTCCGTGATACTTATTTTATATGCACTAACATACAATTTTGAGGACAAGCTTTTGGGGTATGTCCCCTTCTTCAAAGTCCAAGCAGTCCTGTACAAATCACAAAGTTTCAGCAGAATGTTAGAAAAGATGAAGAAAAAAAAAAAAGAAAAAGAAAAAAAGAGGCTAGAGATAAGATACAGCCAAAGCGAGGGGGGAAGGGGGGATACTACACTCACACAGAGGGAGTCAAGCTAGCTAATAGTCATAAAACTTTTGGATAATGAGTGAGGAATCCCATGTCCAAATTAAGGCCGTTATCTCTTGTGATTTTTTTTTTTTCTTCATCTCTTCTAACATTCTGCTGAAACTTTGTGATTTGTACAGTACTGCTTGGACTTTGAAGAAGGGGACATACCCCCGAAAGCTTGTCCTCAAAATTGTATGTTAGTGCAAATAAAAAAAAAGTACTCAATTGTTTCTGTCGCAAATGCACTAATACGGCTACAATCACCTGAAACATAGTATCCTCTGTAATCTTAAAGATGAATTCTAGGTAAGGATATTTTTACATATACCTTGGTCCAGCTTAGACTCTCTTGTGATGGCCTTTCATTCTTTCCTCTTCACCCCCATGTGTACTTGCAAGCCCTGTTCTTTTGGATATGCCATGTATCTCATACATCTCTTTGAGTAATCTCAGACCAGGCATGAAACTGCTAACAGTTTTTACTGACAATCAACAGTTTAATACAGCAGCATCGAGCAACAAGATAGTATTTTCCTGACTACACAGCTACCCAGTTCATACCTTAAAGTGTTACTAAACCCACAACAGTAAAATCCGTCTGTATATGCAGTAAAGCATGCTTGTTATACTCACTTTAGACACTATTATTATTATTATATTATTATACAGTATTTATATAGCGCTAAAAGGTTTGCTCAGCGCTGTACATTATAGTGGGGGACAGAACATGAGACAATACAGTAACAAGACAAAACACGAGGGGGTCAAGGGCCCTGCTCTTTCGAGCTTAAAATCTAGGAGTTAATAACGGGTTAATCCTCTGCATTGTGCAAAAAGACTGTTTGCTCCTGACTTCTCTGATCCTCCTCTTCTTCCAGTGTTCCCTCTTATCTCCTGATAAGACATATCGTGTGGAGACACTGTGCACATGCTCAGTTTGGTGTGTATTGCTAGAGGGGTGTTTTTTTTTTTCTTGGGAGAGTGCATGTGATTAACACAGGGCCAATCAGCACTGTCCAGACAGAGGCCAGGGGTTCTTCATCCTCCAAAAGCAGAAAGAAAACTCCTCCTACAAGCTTTAACCAGTGCTCTGCTGAACACCGATAGAAGTCACAGGACTGCTCTAATTGCTGATGAGAAAAGGTATTTAGCAGTTTATATTTACTAAAATAGTTCCATTTCCATGTTCTGTGTACTGTAGGAGACCAGATATAGTGAATTCAGGATCCTGGGTTTAGTAACTCTTTAAAGTATAACTAAAGGCAAAACATTTGTTTTAGTTTTGGATGGAGTAGCAAAGGATTAGAACACCTGTCAGTTTTTATTGCTGCCTGTGCCCCTGTTAGGGAGATTCACTCTCTCTATTTGTCCTGTTTACCATTATCTTTGAAAATGAAAATAGAAAGAAAATCCCACATTTTGGGTTGTCCCCGGAAAAGAGTAAAAGAGGGGAAATCTTCCAATGGAGACACTAGTTCTGGTGACCTAATTTTCAGGGATTTCCTCTCACTTCCTGTTTGGCTATGGGACAGGCAGTGAAGGGAAATCTCTACAATGGGACACATATGGTAAAAAAAGCCTATAGTTCTAGTTTAACAGGTAATGGTCCTTCAGAGTCTTGACCCCAGGGGCGGACTGACAACTCATGGGGCTCCTGGGTAATAGGGGATCATGGGCCCCTGTGTCCTTGCCCACACTCAAAGCACACCCCAAAAAGCCTATTGAGTAGGGGCATTTCATGGGGCCCGCTACTGACCCCGGGCCCTCGGGCAGTGCCCAAGTGCTCGAATGGTCAGTCTGCCCCTGCCTGAAGGGGTGCTCCATTGGTAGCTGTGGTCTACATTGTTCTTCTAGCTTTTTCCAGCAGTTCCCTTCCAAGCAACAACAAAAAGCCTCCTCCCTATTTATAATAGCTCAGGATAGAAGACAGAGGCAAAGGAAACCCTAAGAAAGAACTGAGCAGAGTTTAACACCTTCCGCACCTGAGCAGCCTAAAACTAGCTTACTTCAAAATTTGTGCTAAATCAGAAGCAACTCATAAACACCCGCTTTCAGGTAGTCACTTGGCCTAGAACCCAGGAGTTACTACCATAGTAACAATGCCTACTACATTGATTTCCAGCTTCCAGAGGGATCAGCCAGGTATGGTTTATACATAGTTATATTGGTTCAAGCTTCTAAGAAGTTTGCATGTAAATTGCAAACTAGGCTTTGCCATTTTAATCACTTTGCAATATTGCAGCATTCCAAAGTAGTACAGATGCAGACTTTCAAGACCAACTACTGTACAATGTACTGTATGTGTTAGGAGTTATTTGATATTTTTTGGGTTTTGTGATAATTAAAATAGCTTTAGGCATTTGAATTAATGAAAGAAAAGATGAATTGTTTAATTTTGCTTTCTTGGCTCATATTTAACATAGACTGATGGATTTTGTCATTCAGTACATTATTTTATTTTCTTTCACTGCCACTCTGAAGTGCCTGGACTTTGTGTCGCTGGCTATAATGTCTAGCAAAGGCAATTAAAAAGCATTTGAGTTACCAGTTGACAGGAACCATCACTAATCATTAAAAAAGCTGTGAACAGAGATTAATAAGCATGACAGAATTTCCAGACATTATGTATGCAGCAAAAAGTGAAAACCTTGAATAGTATCAGTAAAAGGATGTGATGACACAGCCATGAAAAATAGGATGAGCAATAAAACTCAATTTGTATTCTAATAGTTAGAGACATAGATATATGCCAAGGTGTAATAAATGAGGTAAAATGTAGACTTACAAGTTACGCAACTCTGGAAACAGAGAGAAAGCATCAGGACCAAGCTTTTTCAACAAATTATGCTGCAATGACCTGAAAATGATAGATGGGAAGTGTTTAAAGAACATTTAAAATCATTTTTATATTCGTGTCACAATTACCTCAATAACAAATAGCACTTAAAATAGGAATGATAGTAGTTGTTTATTATGCTCCCTGACATCCAGTTGCTTTGCTAGGTAGAACCTTGAAATGTTTCCAAGGATGTAACACAGAGCCAACTCCAAGCAAATTTTTATTTTTTTTTGTAGAATGAGGATTGGATAGATCTACTGTCAGATGTTGCTGTTGAGGAGATTTACCCCTACTTCCGGTTCTGTTTGACAGCTGTCTACTTCACAGGAAGAGACAGATTAGGGAATGGTCGTCACCAGGAACAAATCACAGATGGCGATAAAAATTGGACGGATGTTCTACCGTTACCCACTCTTCTGAAAAATGTCTCTCCCGGTTGTAAAGGTTTCCTATGGGTTATTGTCTCTGTGACATTGTATCACCAGGACAGAGAATGAAAGCAATTTAATGTATACCAATAGGAATGCAGACTGTAATAAAACCTGACACAGGTCCTTAGCCTTCTCCATACTATCCTAAACTAAAAAAAAGGGGTTGTTGATGGACCACGGTACTTTGCCCTAAACTCATCTAACTCACACCCACCCCTCCTGAACTACCTATGATAACCCCCCATCTCAGTTCCTTGCTTACTCTGTAGCAGAGTTGCGGCTTGTGCAATGTTTTCATCACCTTGGACTGAAATCCTAATCATCTCTGGCTGATCTAGTACCCAGGATGGCCTCATACAAGTTTATGAAGTCTTGGATCATATTTCTGATGAACACATTGCATGTGGTTCTGCTACAAGAGTAAATAAGAGGTTGGGGCAGGCACTTTTGGTACAGATTAGTTCAGGGTAGGCAGATGGTTGGAGACCACAGACCACAGTTGTTCTACAAAGAATGGTGGGAACGTTTCTCACTGCAACAAATTCAGGTCTCCCATTAGGTTGTTTGATCACATGCTGAGCATGGATGCATATTTTTAATCAGGGTTGTCCAATCTATGACTCCATTGCTGAGAAACAACCTTCATAAGTTTTTTCTTCTACCTTTTCTGTCAAATTTGGTAGATGTTTAAGGGAGTATAAATAAACATTTGAAAGCGCACTGCAACCGGATCATATGGTACTTCTGTACCATGCAATCCAGTACAGGTACATGCATTGCATTTGGGGTATCATTAACATATTATTGACACAAGCTGCAGATCGCAACTGCAATGCGTTTTGTATGCTTTGTAGGAAACACGCACGGAACGCGGGTTTTCTGCACAACATTCTGGTGTGAACCAGCCCTTAGACTTGCAGTTAGGGGGTGTTAACACATGGTTGAGCCACATTTTTAGCACCTCTCAACCATCCCACACCTTAAGCTGCAAGGGCAGTGGATTGGGTTTTTCACATGCTGAAGTTGTGTTGCTTTGCTCCTGTTGCAAAACTATTGCTCCTGATCTGTTTGCTGAATGGGAGTAGTACTGCAAATGCCCCAGAACCGCACGCAATGCATGCAGCTGTGGCATATTGGTGCATCATTTACGGGGTTAAAACAGTCGGTGAGAAGGCAATGTATTGTCTCCTTAAAAGCCATCAAACACCTCTGAAAAGGATTGAAGTTCATAGGTATAGCAAACTTGCCGCACAGCTAAATATAGCCTTAAATAATTATTTGTGGAATATGACTGGAATTGTTAAAACAAAGAACCATAAAAAGTGCAATAAATATTACCAAACAATCATTTATCCCAAGGTGGCCATACACTAGTCCTTCCAGAGGGATCAGCGAGGTATGGTTTATACATAGTTACAT
Organism: Staurois parvus; assembly: GCF_062004578.1. NCBI lineage: Eukaryota > Metazoa > Chordata > Amphibia > Anura > Ranidae > Staurois > Staurois parvus. The sequence continues at coordinate 9,155,477 of NW_028317886.1, forward strand.
TGGCCCAAGCTTCCCAGAAGTTTGCATGTAATTTACAAACTAGGTTTTTCTCTTTTTAATTACTTTAAATCTATACTACAATGACATGCTGCAACATTGCAGATAGCGAAGCAAAAGGCCTTAAAAAGTGCCATAATTATTATCAAGTTTAGCGCCTCTCTAGTTAGCCAGGAGGAACTAGCTAGGTTTTTAGTAGAGGCTGGATAGCAGCCTGGGCAGGAGTCAGCATGGGTATGAGTCAACCAAGTCATTACAGGTCAGGGCTGAGGGCTCTGCAGATCAGTTCCCTGATACCACCCCTTGCTCTAGAAACTTGAAAAGGTTCTAGAAGGCAGTGGGTGAGGTTGAGGAGGGGCTGATCTGCACACCTAAGGGACTCTGGCCAATCCCCAAGCAGAATGCTTGGCATTGGGCCAGGGCAGCCTTGAAATGTGACTGTCTAGCAGCAGGGAGAGTTTTGGGAGGAAGATGAAGTGAAGGCTGGAGTGTAGAGCCTAGGAGGGGGCTAGGGAAGGGCCTACCTACAGGCAGAGTTGCTGGACAGGAGGATCTCTCAGCCTCACAAGGATCCCCTTGCCTAGGGATTCCCTCAGGCAGCTGGGTGAAGAGAAGAAGTCATTTGGGGTTTGAGGTGGTGCACCTGGAGAGCTGGAAAGCTCTTCCAACAGAGAGACGTTGTTGTCTATTGGACTTTTACATAGTTGCTAAGGAGTTTGTCCTCAGTTCACAGTTCCCTTGGGCATCCTATACACCCCTCAATCCCACCCAAGTTTAATACCCCCTAATAAAATTAATCAAACAAAAAAAAACTCAAGGACTGTTCATTGTCTCCTGTGTGCAAGGCCTGAAGAAAATGCATGTTGTGTGGCTGTGCAGGACCATAGGGGAACCCAAAACTCAGCAACTCCTAAGGGAGTAGTGCTACACAAGCAATCATCTATCCCTGAGCTGGCCATGCACTAGTACATTTTTGAATGAACGTTCATGAACATTTGTATGATTATTTGTATGAAAATCCTTAATACATTTGATTACTAGGTGAATGTTGTTTGAAAGTAGTTCAAAATGTTGCTTGCTTTGCTCACTCAATTTTTAGAACTAATGGACCTTCCTGAATGAAAACTACATTTTCCTTCCTACTCCTTCAAATGTTCTCATCACTACAATCGAAAATTAACATCAATTTGATAATTTCCCCCTGTAAAAAAAAAAAAGAAAAAGAGGATCGATATGACCTGGTGTGTAGTTGAGTTGCACTGTATGACCATCTATTGTGTCCCGTGGGTCCACGGATCCTTATCATATTCATACTTATTTGCTAACGTATGCAATGTCTTGCTTAGTGTATTTTATGCTGTGTACATGTGTTTTTGACTTTTGAAATTGCATGCTGATTCATTCAAAATAAAGAATTAAAAAAAAAAAGAAAATGAACATCAATTTGACCTCACAAATGATTCGAAAATGTTCCTAACATGAAAAATTACGCACAAAATTCTACTAGTGTATGGCCAGCTTAAATTGAACTGAACTATAATTGGCTGCTGTGAGTTACTGCATTTTGCAATTTCCACATACATACATCCTGGATGTATGTATAGCTATTTTTGGGTATTTTGAATAGAATAGAGAGAGATTAGAACTCTTGACATGGTTTTATTGCTGTCTGTGTCCTCACTGGGTAGGTTCACCCTCTCATTTTGACACAGTGATTATTATAACCAAGACAGAAAATGAAAAGTACAGCTGTGACCAGAGTGACAGCTGTCTAAAAAGAAAACCCCCATCACTTTTTGGATGTTTCCTTCACTTCCTGTTGCATCTCCAGCATGGGAAATGAAGTGAAATCTCCTAAATGGTGCACAGACAGCAAATAATCAACCAACAGGGTATTAAACCCATTTCTGTTCTATACAGAACTACGTTGTAGGAAAAAAACAATTTGGGGCTATACATACTTTTTAGTAATAACTTTGAATGTCTTCTTACACACACACACGGAAGGACTGCAACTTGATAAGCTGAAGGAGATATTCCTTTTTTACATAAACAGTCTGTCCTGCTTTACTCACATCATGGTGACATTGGAGGAGACAGAAGGGACAGTACGTAATTTGGCTCCATCACAGTCAAGTTCTAATCCTCGGCACAAACATTGAGTTGGCACGCCACCAAGCACTGGATAAAAGAAGAGAGGAACATTTGAGAAGGCCAGAGCTGCAATAAAAGGCCACCTAGTATAGTATTTTGTTATCTACAACTTCACTACTCTTAATTCTGTTTTAATTGATATTCATGCCAAGATTCTATTTTTATGTTGAATATGAGTGTTGAATAAACCCCTTTGTCATGTGTTTTCAATGAATAACATTTTTAGAGATGAAACAGAGATAACAATAGTTCTGACAATCCATTTTTTCTCATCTGTCAGATACAGGAGCCAATATAGAGAGGCAGGGAATAAATGATAGTGTCCCTTGTGAATAAATGATAGTGCTGCTTTATGCTATTTGCGAAATATGAGGATGAGTTCCAATGTATATGTTTTTTCACAGTACACCTATCAGCGCTTTAACACTTTAACCTGTCCCTCTTCTTCATTTAACACATAACCTACCCACTGAAAATGAACAGATAATATACTTTAGGACTTGACCCTTAAAGTAAATTTAAACACACAAAAAAAAGTAAAATATTACAGTTTACCAATCCTTGGTGGTGGCTGCATTAGCTTTTTTTCCTGGCTTGTCTTTCTTTATTTAACCTTTTGACCCTGATAGTAGCACATGTCCAGTCCTAGAGTGACAATGCTTACTCACTAAACTATATTTATGAAGTGGAAGCATTGTCACTTTAAACACTTCAAGTCTGAACACTTTCGCCCCCCAGTCCAGGCCAATTTTCAGGTTTCAGCACTATCACACTTTGAGTGAAAATTAATCAGTCATGCAACACTGTACCCATATGACATTTTTATCCTTTTTTGAGACAGATAGAGCTTTCTTTTTGGTGGTATTTGATCACCACTGTTTTTTTTTCTATATATAAATGAAAAAATACCGATAATTTAAAAAAAATAATAATTTTTTGCTTAGTTTTTGTTATACAACTTTGCAAATAAATATTTTTTCTTTGTAAATTCAGGCAGTAATGCATTCTGCTATATTTCTGGGGTAAATATAACCCAAAACAGTGTATACTATTTAGTCTGTTTGAAAGCTAGAGTCTAAAAACTATGGGATATATATTTGAAAATTGATCAGTTGAGACCCTAAAAGGTCGGACATTGGTATGACATATGGCAGTGATCAGAACGTTAGCAGGAGGTATGGCAGTGATAAGAATGCTGGTATGGGGCATGGCGGTGATCAGGATGGTGGTATGGCGGTGATGAAGATGCTGGTATGGGGTATGGCGGTGACCAGAGTATTGGCTTGGGGTATGGCAGTGATCAGGACTCTGGTATGGTGGTGATCAGGATATTGGTATGGTGTATAGGGGTATTTTTGTGTGCACTGGGACAGATGACAGGGGCTGGCTGCATTTTTTATTATTAATATACTGGGGCAGTGATCAGGGTCACAGGCGCACTAAACCAGGATACTGGGGTGGCTGGCACTGCAGTTTGTGAGTGTACTTGCAGCTTGAAAGGCTGCAGGATCATTTTTCTCTGCTCTCACAGAGGGCAGAGAGAAGAGATCTTTATTTTCACTTTTCAGTGTTTATAACATGAGTGCTGTTATTGGTCACAGCAGTCACATGGTAAAACACCATGTGATTGCCCGGACACAGTGGTAATGTGATCCGCTGTATCCGGGCGACATAGCGATCGCTGGGCTCCTGGGGTCAAGCTCTGTGAGCAGGTACATTAGCCCGCATGAGCAAAGCTTCCCATTTGCTATCTATAGGCAGTGGGTGGACAGGAGGAGGTTAAGACAGGAAATTTGGTAATACTATAGAACACCTCCCCCTCTCTTCATTTTCATAACAATGGAGGGAGGTGTTCTCTGGTTCACAGCAGAACTGAGCAGGGCAGATAAGACATTTTAAGTTGTTGGTGACTCCTTGACAGCCCATAGCAGCTCTCAAACAAAGCGAGGTTCTTAATTTTGTAAAAAATAAATACCAGTGAAAATTATACTTTCTACAAAAATGTGTACTGAGGGCCAGTTCACACCATGCCTGCATCTGAATTGCACAGGAATGCCCTGTGCAATTCAAACCGCACCACATTTGCAATCTTATTTTTTTTACCTTCATGATAATTATTAGTATTTATTTTTTTCTTGTAGACAGAATGGGCCTAATCTTATTATCTGGCAGGCCCATATCTTCTTTCCTTCTTTGTAACTGCTAATTGAAGGGTCTTCTGGGATTCATATGGTCATGACTTCTTGGTTACCTCATGAAAAATCAGATGCCATCGTCTGGTAAAATCTAAATATTTTGGTGATGGATGTTTTTGGTTTCCATATATGTTTACGTTTGTTTATGATTTTAGAACTGTGTGCTAAATCTCCCTGAGGAAGCAGGCTTTTGTTCTGTGAAACACGTTGGAGAAAATTTCTAAGACATTACATACAAGCTGTACATACACCCGTTGTATTGTGTATGGGAACCCTTTGGAATATTTTGTAACAAGCCTGATGTTTTGTATAGTCACAATATGTAATGGCTATATGTTTTCATACACTGAGCTATATCCATGCTCTAATTTTCTATTTCAATTGTGCTTTTAATGATGTCCAATAAAGCTTATACATCTTTTATAATTTGTGTATAGAGTTTTGTCGGTATGGTGCCTAATAAAGCTCCAGTGTTTTTTTCTGTTAGGGTTCTATTTTTTAGTGTCCTTTCATTAAGCGGTGTAGCACCAGTAAAATCCCTTATCAAGGGTAGAGACCATTGTATATATGTGTCTCTCTCTTCCTTTTTCTCTGTAATAGCATCTTAATTTAATCTGCTACATATATTGCACGCTGGTTAGCTAGCAAAAACCAGTACAGTGCTATGTTGATGTGCAAAGCTTAGTTACTCATTGGGGAGATTTACTAAAACTGGAGAGTGCAAAATCTGGTGCAGCTCTACCTAGAATCCAATCAGCTTCCAGGTTTTATTGTCAAAGCTTAACTGAACAAGCTGAAGTTAGAAGCTGGTTGACTGCACCAATTTTAGTAAATCTCCCCATAGTCACTGATCAAATTTCAGTTCACATTAAAGATGCATTCTGATGGTTGCCATAGAGATTCAAATTGTGTTTTGAATGAGGACAGTGCAGGTGATAAAGGGACCTGTGAATGAATGAGCAAGCTGTATTTCTTTTTTTTTTTTTTCTGCGGACAGTATACAACTTGGACCAATGTTTTTGAAGGGGATTCACATACAACCTGGTCTCACAAAAATGTTCTGAGCAATCAGTTTTCATGTGGAGAATGAAATTACCATCACTAGGACTAGTAATTGATCACCGACCAGCCATAGAACTTGAGATTGGGAAATGAAAAGTGAATTTTGGATGCATCCAGCTTACATTTGAGGTCAGTTTAAGATGCTTCTGAGAGCCTTCTGATCTGCTTCTAAACCTCACCACAACTTGACTGTCATGATTGCTAGTAAAACGCTGAAAAAGCAGCCATAGAGGTCACTCTCAGTTTCTAGAGATACCCCGTGAGAGAGACAATACAACAGGACAGCTGGACACTCTTCCCCAACTTCCACCGAGTACTCTTCAGTGAGCTCTCCAGACCATAAAACAATCCCGTACCAGACTTTGGGATTAAGCCCCCAGATTAGACAACAGCTGGGACTTCAATGACCTTCAAGCAGCACCCCCAGCAGTCTGCCCTACGGGGGAGATCACACAGCCATGGGGCTCCTCTTGCAAGACTGAACCCAGGACCGGGTTCCAAGCCTCTATTTATGGGCTCTCCAGCCACCTACTTGTCATACTTCCCCAGGAATTGGCTGGGCCCCCATAAATATTCAAGCTGTCTTTCCTCCCTATGTGGATCTAGAAGTCTCTAAAATGCAGGGAAAAATAATCAGATCAGCAGCCTGTGAAATATTTGCTAGACTAGAGTAATCAACTAACTAGGAGCATTCTACACCTATATTAATCCAAGCTAAATACCAGGTATAATTTGTATTGCATAGTTACTTTACACAGATGTACATATACATATTTCATACCTGTGGAAGCTGGAAATCACTGTAGAACTCACCACTAATACAGTGATCGCTAGATAGTGGTCTATCCCATGCTAAGAAACTGCTAACTCCTGCATAGTAACCTCAAGAGCACAGCCACCATTTAAAAAGCACCTTGTATTTTTTGCAATTAATGTGTTCTCTGATTGGATGAGGTGGAAATTGTGGCATCACTGTCCCGCCTCTCCATCACATCCAATCAGAGAAGTCTTTGTATTAATTTAGAAAAATACAAAGTGTTTTCTGAAAGGCAATTTACAAAATGTTCTTGTGCTGAATACTACAGTGATTTCCAGTTTCCACAAAGATCCCACAGGTATGGAATATGGTTCAAGCGGGACTCATTTAATTATGTAATACAAAACATACCTGGACTTCAGCTTAAAAAAAATTATAAAAAAGAAGAAAAAAACCCTAAAAACCATATGTATCTATGTGTAAAGTTTATAAAAATCAAAGTTTAGGTTAAATCTAAACTTTGTGGGTCGACTCGCTCGTCTCTAGTGCTGAGCAGTTTATGCTGAAAAATGTTCAGATATTGTAGCTTTAATTATTTGATATATTCAGCCAACTAGATACTGGGAATCTGTGATTTGTTTCTGCAAAATACAGAAACAAAAGGAGTACGTTTTCTCCTTTACAATAATAGTGGAGATTTGTGAAATATTATTTCCCCAAGCTGCCTCTGTAATTATACATCACAACATGACAGTATACCAGCTCTGGATATCAGCCTCGTTAACAAGCGGTAATCACAGAATTTGTACTAAGCTTGAACATTCTCCTTATTAACATCACTGCATGATGAACATTATTGTGCTGTTTTACAAATTTCCAGAACAATTATATTCCATTTGTAAATTTCATACTTCTTCCTGTGGGAAAAATGATGATCGGTTGTAAGTGCTATCAAGTCTTTTCTTTTTCAGTAAAGGGTACAGATCTGTAACAAATAATACCCATGGAGCTTTGCTCTGCATGCTGTTTCAGAAGTACTGTACTTAATTGCATTTCTGTCATTATTAATGGACGTTTACAGGAACATTCTGTTCATTGTGCTTTTTTAATAATGTTTCACATTGAGTCAGTACAAGAACAGCAACATTGCCACCTTTTCAGACATGTTAGGTCTAATTAATAAAGAATACCATGCATTTGATATGAATATATAGTATAAACTTATTTTAAATCTAAAGCAAAAGGGCATGCAAAGATTAATCAGCATTGTAGTAAACAGTAGGAATGATTGCTTAAAGTGTATATATGATCAAAATGTTAAATCATTGTATTCATTTCCACATTGTATTTCAGTTTCTAGCCCTCTCCTATAATTCTGAACAATCCAGAAGTTTCTAAACTTACTTCATGAACTCCCCACACATTTGCTTTTTTGAATTCAGTGACAACTATTCACTATACCCTGGAAGTAGGCACTGCCGTGTCACACATTTCACAGAGCCTGCCTTCTGAACTACAGAGGTGCTGAGAGAAGGAGTTTTTGGAGGCGGCATCAGTATAGGAATCACTGGAATCCAGGAAATTGTGGGAAGAGATGGCCAGAAGACAGGCAGCACTCATAACATTAAGCAACGTAGGACATACTTGTACATTCTTGGATGGGAGTGGTGATATCTAGTTGCAGCCATGATACAGATATGATTTTCTTCAGCTTCTCTACAATGTAAAAGTGATTGAGCAGCTATACAGCCACTAGATCACTTTTGCAGACGACAGAAGAGGGTCCCTCCTGCCTCCACCCGCCGTCCCAAGGGAGAACCTAGTACCGATGCAACCTGCTGCATCAGATGGCGTAGACCAGTGGTGGGCAACCTTTTTTTTCAACTGAGCCAAATCTCGCCAAAACCACGATTGAAATTTATTTTGAGAGCCACATTTTTAAAACTGAAAATACATAGGATGGTACACTGTTTTTAGTTTCAATAAGTTTTTATAGTAATTCATCCCCCATAGTAATTCATCCCCCATATAGTAATTCATCCCCCATATTAATTCATCCCCCATAGTAATTCATCCCCCATATAGTAATTCATCCCCCATAGTAATTGATCCCCCATATAGTAATTAATCCCCCATATAGTAATTCATTCCCCATATAGTAATTCATCCCCCATAGTAATTCATCCCCCATAGTAATTCATCCCCCATATAGTAATTCATCCCCCATAGTAATTCATCCCCCATATAGTAATTCATCCCCCATATAGTAATTCATCCCCCATAGTAATTAATCCCCCATAGTAATTCATCCCCCATATAGTAATTCATCCCCCATAGTAATTCATCCCCCATATAGTAATTAATCCCCCATAGTAATTCATCCCCCATATAGTAATTAATCCCCCATAGTAATTCATCCCCCATAGTAATTCATCCCCCATATAGTAATTCATCCCCCCTATAGTAATTCATCCCCCCTATAGTAATTCATCCCCCATATTAATTCATCCCTCATATAGTAGTAGTAAGTAAGTAGCAAGTAGTAAGCCAAGTCCCCCTTGTGTCAATTCACTTACCTTTGCTCTGCGCGTTCCTCTCGCCGTGTTCCCGCGCTGTTCCGGTCTTCAGGGCGGACTGTGAAAGGAGCCTAGGCATCTCCCTCACGGTGGGTCCTCACAGACTCTTTACTCAGGTCCAGGGGTCCCCTTAAGGTCAGCCAGGCGTTCCTTGTAAAAGAACCTCCTCTCAGGATGGCAAGAGTGTTTTCTCTGTGGGAATGATAGCTCCAAGCAGGAGCCCCAGAACACAAATGCCAAAGATAGTGTAGTATGTCCAAAAGTAGGTATTTATTCATAAAAAATATATAGCAGGGCAGTATGCATATCAAACATCATATGAACAGTATGCAGCAGTACTGACCCTTAGTAATGATGGCCGCCGGGCCTCCTCGTGGCTCCGGCGGTGGAATGACGTCACGCTCTGCGCAGCTCCTCCTTAGGCCTTTCATGCTAGAGGCACATCATCAGAGGGGAGGCTGCACAGGAGCGTGACCGACGCCAGTGCTAAAAGTAGGGAAATCGGCACATGCGCAGTTAGCCGCGGCCATTTTCCTGAAGAAAGCGAGTACTGCGCATGCGCGAACACGGCAGCGCCATTTTGCCGTCGATCCGCGATCAGACACAAGACAGGGAAGAGACAGAGAAGTCTCATGACACAGATTCCCAGTACCGTTTGCTGACTATGCCACAGACCCCAGGGGATTGATTGCAAACACTATTTCCCTAAATAAAGTGATGGTGCAAATTACTTAGCAACAACTGTGCGCATAATATATGGGGTACAAAGATCCCCTCAGTGACTGGCATATAATAGTAATAACGGACCACGGCAAGATGAAGAATACCCAATCGTAAGCAACACAAAGTTAAGTTATAAAAAGACTTGAATAAAAACACACAAAAATTAAAAATATAAAACATAAGATCTTGGCAGTGAGTAACATATCTAGTATTATGCTACCAGATCATACAAAGGTGGATATAAATAGAGATATATATCCCAAATATACATAATAAGTAAATTCAGAACAAAGAGGATAAAAAGAGGTAAAAAACTCTAGAACTAATTCATTAAAAACCGTCATGATCCTTCCTCTACCCGACTCCTATATTGGGAGGTAAAAACGGGGCAGAAGGAAACTTTAAATAATACTAGGACTGGTGAGTAATATTCAGTCAGGATGGATAAATATTCGAATAAAAAACCAAAAAATGTCATACACATAAAGAAAAACACACTAAAAATGCAACCTTATGCAGGATGCAAAAATACTCAATAATACATATCAGATAAAAACAAGCTCAAAATTCATAAAATGGCAATGGGAAAGAGACATGAACCCATCAACTGTTAGCAATGAAGCAGTTAACGTCTACCTCAATATTATGGCCTAAAGGGTGTAAGGTGTGAAGCTCAAACACCCATTTTGTTTCGGCTTGGGAAACTGCCCTAGTTTTGTTGATACCCCTCCAATGGTTACCGTTCATATCAATACCAATGAACTTTAATGAAGATGGATCGTTATTATGGTGAAGGCGGTAATGATTTGATAATGAGTGCTCCCTAAACCCCTTCTTAATATTTGAAACGTGTTCACGTAGTCGATCTCGTAGACGTCTTGTTGTCCTGCCAATATACTGTTTACGACAAGGACACTGTAGCAAGTACACTACAAATTTACTGTTACAAGAAATAAAATGTTTGATGTTATAAGTTCTGCCAGTGATAGATGACTGGAATGTGTCGACTCTCCTTTTTCTTGTATTATCGCACTTACAAATGATGCACCTATTACAGGGGTGAAACCCTTTCAGATCGTTGAACAGAGATATGTTTTTAGGAGGATCAATGACATTTGGTGCAATCATATGCCTAACGGCAGTTGCCTTCCGAAATACAATTTCTGGTTTATCTGGTAGAATTGTAGTTAAAATTGGGTCTATTTTTAAAATGCCCCAATTATCATTCATTATTTTGTTAATCTTCTTATATTGAGTCGAGAAGGATGTGATGAAGGGGCATATTTTCCTTTGATTATTCCTTGGTTTATCCATCAGCATGGTATTCCTATCCATCTGTGCTACTGTCCGAATAGTGTGTTCAAGGGTTGTCTCATTGTATCCCTTCTCTAAAAACCTATGTTTTAAAATGTTGGCCTGAATATGAAAAGTCTCATCCTCCGTACAATTACGCCTGATTCTCATCATCTGTCCTTTTGGAATATTGTACAGCCATTTGGGATGATGACAACTCCCAAGAGGGATGAAACTATTACGATCTGTTGATTTGAAGAATGATTTGGTGATGATCCTACCCACGTGGTTAACAAGTGTCAAGTCTAAAAAGTTTATTTCTTCACGGCTATAAACATATGAAAGCTTTATATTGAGACTATTTAATGAATTAAAATTTTTTTTAAGAGACTCCTCCTCCCCATTCCATAAAAGCAAGATGTCATCGATATATCTTTTATAAAACAACAATTCAGGCCAATCTCTGGCAAAAATAAGGTCCTCCTCCCCCTCCCAACTTGTTTATGGCCCGTTGGGAGGAGGACCTTATTTTTGCCAGAGATGACACTTGTTAACCACATGGGTAGGATCATGGACCCAATTTTAACTGGACCCAATTTTAACTACAATTCTACCAGATAAACCAGAAATTGTATTTCGGAAGGCAACTGCCGTTAGGCATATGATTGCACCAAATGTCGTTGATCCTCCTAAAAACATATCTCTGTTCAACGATCTGAAAGGGTTTCACCCCTGTAATAGGTGCATCATTTGTAAGTGCGATAATACAAGAAAAAGGAGAGTCGACACATTCCAGTCATCTATCACTGGCAGAACTTACAACATCAAACATTTTATTTCTTGTAACAGTAAATTTGTAGTGTACTTGCTACAGTGTCCTTGTCGTAAACAGTATATTGGCAGGACAACAAGACGTCTACGAGATCGACTACGTGAACACGTTTCAAATATTAAGAAGGGGTTTAGGGAGCACTCATTATCAAATCATTACCGCCTTCACCATAATAACGATCCATCTTCATTAAAGTTCATTGGTATTGATATGAACGGTAACCATTGGAGGGGTATCAACAAAACTAGGGCAGTTTCCCAAGCCGAAACAAAATGGGTGTTTGAGCTTCACACCTTACACCCTTTAGGCCATAATATTGAGGTAGACGTTAACTGCTTCATTGCTAACAGTTGATGGGTTGATGTCTCTTTCCCATTGCCATTTTATGAATTTTGAGCTCGTTTTTATCTGATATGTATTATTGAGTATTTTTGCATCCTGCATAAGGTTGCATTTTTAGTGTGTTTTTCTTTATGTGTATGACATTTTTTGGTTTTTTATTCGAATATTTATCCATCCTGACTGAATATTACTCACCAGTCCTAGTATTATTTAAAGTTTCCTTCTGCCCCGTTTTTACCTCCCAATATAGGAGTCGGGTAGAGGAAGGATCATGACGGTTTTTAATGAATTCGTTCTAGAGTTTTTTACCTCTTTTTATCCTCTTTGTTCTGAATTTACTTATTATGTATATTTGGGATATATATCTCTATTTATATCCACCTTTGTATGATCTGGTAGCATAATACTAGATATGTTACTCACTGCCAAGATCTTATGTTTTATATTTTTAATTTTTGTGTGTTTTTATTCAAGTCTTTTTATGACTTAACTTTGTGTTGCTTACGATTGGGTATTCTTCATCTTGCCGTGGTCCGTTATTACTATTATATGCCAGTCACTGAGGGGATCTTTGTACCCCATATATTATGCGCACAGTTGTTGCTAAGTAATTTGCACCATCACTTTATTTAGGGAAATAGTGTTTGCAATCAATCCCCTGGGGTCTGTGGCATAGTCAGCAAACGGTACTGGGAATCTGTGTCATGAGACTTCTCTGTCTCTTCCCTGTCTTGTGTCTGATCGCGGATCGACGGCAAAATGGCGCTGCCGTGTTCGCGCATGCGCAGTACTCGCTTTCTTCAGGAAAATGGCCGCGGCTAACTGCGCATGTGCCGATTTCCCTACTTTTAGCACTGGCGTCGGTCACGCTCCTGTGCAGCCTCCCCTCTGATGATGTGCCTCTAGCACGAAAGGCCTAAGGAGGAGCTGCGCAGAGCGTGACATCATTCCACCGCCGGAGCCACGAGGAGGCCCGGCGGCCATCATTACTAAGGGTCAGTACTGCTGCATACTGTTCATATGATGTTTGATATGCATACTGCCCTGCTATATATTTTTTATGAATAAATACCTACTTTTGGACATACTACACTATCTTTGGCATTTGTGTTCTGGGGCTCCTGCTTGGAGCTATCATTCCCACAGAGAAAACACTCTTGCCATCCTGAGAGGAGGTTCTTTTACAAGGAACGCCTGGCTGACCTTAAGGGGACCCCTGGACCTGAGTAAAGAGTCTGTGAGGACCCACCGTGAGGGAGATGCCTGGCTGCCTGACCTCTGATGTACCCATTGCCTGTGATGCATGATCACACATGCGCATAACCCATGCGTTTCCGGTGAGACAGAGTGGAGGCCGTGGGAATTCGCATTTGTACAGTGAACTACTGTGGACACTTATTTAGTGACTTTTTTACTTTGCTAAGCGCTGCACTCTGTTGTTTTAAGTTTATTGATATATTTTTGAGGCATTGTGGTTGCCTAAAGTGTTCTAGCTGCTGACATCTAAGAGAGCGCTCACTATCCTTTTTACTTGTTCTCTTTACCTGGTGATCCTGCTGCTAGTCCCCCTGCTTTCCTACTGTAGTTCAAGCTGGCCATACATGGAAGCTCATCATCTTTGCATTCTACTTGGGAACACAGCCTGTCTGTAATGCAATAGTCAGACTTGTGCTGACACCCCCCCCCTTGCATAGCGAATCATTGGGAAGATCAATGTACTGCTGTTTTGCTGTCTGCCTCCTATATATCCCCCTGTATTTCTATTGCTGCATTTTACACTGGACTGTGTCTGTGCCCCATTCAAGCTTCTGTTGCCATCCCCCACCCCATCATCACAAAGATTTTCCATCCCCACCTCTTTAAGCCCATTATGAAGGAGGTAATGGGGGTCATGTGATTACTTATATAAAGTAAAAAAAAACCCAGGTATTTATAATGTAAGGGTTCACGTGATTTTATGTGATGTAATTCCTGGGTTTTGAAGTATGAAGATCCTGATGCATTCCCCTCCACTCACCCCAGTGCTTCCAAAAAAGTTGGCACTGAGAGTACTAAAGTAAAGGAATGATCCTCTGTATAGCTTTACCTGACAGAAAGGGTAAAAGGTTTAATTCTTACATACATGTGTAGTACTACCCCCTTAGGAGTCGCTGAATTATTTTTAAGCTCTCTATCCCTCTCTTGACCCCACTCTGAAAGACCAACCCCTGCTGACACCACCGTGCACTTCTGACTAAGGCGAACATTCTGTTCATTACCAGAAAATAGAATCACACACAAGTTAGAGTGAACTGATATTTGTTTATCTTGCAGTTGAATGTGAGCACAATAAGGCTGCATAAAGTAGTAAGTGTGCAAATAATAACAGTTATCACTCTTAGTAGCTTTAAGCAAAAATCAACACACACAGCTAACAAAATCTCAGTCAGTTTTGGACGTCCTGCAATTCAAAATTTAACCAAAAGCCACAGCTATGAGATGTTCCTGTCCCCAATAAGCGAAGGAAAGCTACAAAAGAGTAAGGCTAGCTCAGTTTGGGTCCTCAGAAGCTGATGACAAGGTTCAAGTCTGAGGCAAAGCAAGAGCTCTTTAATCAGTGAAGCTAATGTCCCCAGTGAAAAGAAAAATCTTCTGTGTGCTCATTGGGGCCCAAGTTGATGCACTACAAGAATTCAAATGTCCTTGGGTGCAATAGGTGGAAGTCCCACAAAGGATTAATGCAAGAACAGGCACTACCCCTTTAAGCAGTATTCAACTTGGGCAGAACCCCCCAAGATGAAATGCAGGTTTTAAACAAGAGGTTTAAGGGGTGAACAGAAGCCTTGTTGGTTAGGGCTAATTCCTATGTAGGCCTCAGTAGCAATAGGCAATAATGACTGGTGTCCTATGATAAATGTGGACCAGTTGCAAGAGAAGCAGTGGTGTGGCTTGGCCTGCAGAGGGCAGGCACTGCAGCAGGGTCTGATGACTAGATTATGCTGAAGATGTGTTTGGTATTAGGCCGGGTGAACTGGGCCTCAACATGTGTAACTGGAGAACAATATTAGTAACTAGATAGAGAATGGCTGGTTTGAGAAAGCATCAGTGTTAACTTAATTGGTTGAAGAATGGGACTCTCTCACCTGATCTGTTGTGCCATTCAGGTCCTAGGTGGTCTCTCTGTTGATGGGGCCCCCAGTGGTCCTCCGGGCTTTTCTGCAGAGTCTATTCCCAACAACAGCACTCCACATCACCAGCCGACAGGGTAGTACACTAGGCTTGTCGATGGTGGCAGGGGTTAGCTATTTCTCCCTTTCTCTACACTCTCACACTCTGCGGCCTGGTCCGGTCCTCCGGCGTTCCGCACAGTCTTCTCCTCCCACACACCAGCTTCTCTGGGAAATGTAGTCTCTTAATTCGCTGTCTTCCAGCAGGGTCCTGTGGTTCAGCCTACAAAATCCCAAAGCTTTTTACCAGTGTCTGTGTGCCACTGAGTTGCAGGAGACTGCCTCCTTGTGTCTCTTTTAACATCTTGCAATTTGAATTATAGCAGGGTGTTACACATGGGTAAAGTTCTGTTCAAAATAACAGTTTTGCTTTTATAAGCTGACCCATACAGACTGAGTCTCCTATGCCTGGGTTAGTAGGCTTTCACTTGAACAAAGCATTCCAAGGGGGTGATAATCAATACGGTTTCCAGTGCTTCGTACTGTATAAGTGTTCAGTCAGCTGATAGATGACTGCTCTCAATACCTTGTCTCACCTCATTATACCTGGGATGTTCATTTGTATGAAATCTGACAAATAATTATGCTGAGGCATTGAGCTAGGTTAATTTCCTATTTGCTGAACCATTTTTGGCAGTCAATTTTTGTGGTACAATCTTGCTGCTGGAAAAATGAATATGCTCTTGCCACGAATGAGTACCTCTGACTGTTTTTTAAACAGTAAGAGGCTTGACATATAGCGCTTGCCATTACACAGCACCAACAGCTTGCAGTGAAATGATATCATATCATTTAAACCATGCTACCGTCCCTTTGAAACTGCACAAACCATTATCTATCAATTGGCCTAGAGTTCTAGTGCTTTTATTTCTTAGTCGTTAATACAATTGCTTGTTAATTAACGAAAGAGGTTAAATTATCTATATTCTATGGCCAGGACCCAAGAGTAAGTACCATGTAAGTGGAAGAATTTACATATATGTAGCCAATCAAAACCTGTCCTTTTTGGCAGATTTTAAAGTGTATATGCAGTCAAACTTTTTTTTTTTGCTTTGGTAAAGTGGGGAAGGGATAAAACACAGAAGTTTTTGCTTCTGTGACCCACTGGAGAGATTTTTTTTAACTTCCAGTTCTGGAGCCTCAAAAGGAAGTGTGTGCAGTTATTTTAAAACACAGTTATCAACAGAAAAGATGACCCCGCTGAAAGATTTAGCTTCAAATCTTGTTCTAGTGACAACTTTAAAATTTTGGATTTACCATCTGTAAAAATGTGCTCTGTTTGTGGTGCATTGATTCTAATGAATGATCACTAGATCTAAAATCAAGAGTTGGATTTACGTACAAGTAGGGATGTATTGTACATATGGTACATTATAATAGAAATAATAAAGTGCAGCGCTGAAAAAATGGATGAATTAAAATAAAAACTAGTGTCACCACACAGAATAAATATCAAACATGCAAAATGCCAATGTACAACTGATGTACAATAATATTAGTCCCCAAATAGGGAAAAAAGTAATAGTCCCAAATTGTGATGTGATCAAACTTTTTTGGACTTTTACTTTTTCCCTATTTGGGGACTAATATTATTGTATATCACTTGTACATTGGCATTTTGCATGTTTGATATTTATTCTGTGTGGTAACACTGGTTTTTATTTTAATTTATCCATTTTCTTCAGTGCTGCACTTTATTATTTCTATTGTATTTTTAGTGGAGACGGAGGGTTTGCCACGTTGTGCTAGCTGCTTCCTATATTTGTTCCTTGCGCTCACTATTTCCTTTTTCACTATATGGTACATTATAGTTACAAACAGGGAAATAAGGTAACAGAGAGATGGAGGTTGATTGACAGGGAAGAAGGGGTCCTCTCTGGGCTAACACAAAACCATTCTCACTGAATATTTTTCCACCAGGCTTCTAATCCAGTGTTGAGACACAACCTCAGTTTGGTCCCAGCAAATCATATCCTTGATCCACAATTGAAGATATTTTGCAGCAGAGGTCACAAAAGTTTATTCCTGTCCCAGGCTCAGAGTTGAGTATTAGAGTAGATGATTACACAGGATGTCCATATGAACCTTTCCCTTGGAACTGGTCCTACTAATCAAATGCTAATGGTCTCATGCATTCATCTAGTCCTCTTTGTTGCTGGCTAGTTGTTTAATCTTCATCTGCCTCAATACAAAATCCTTTGCAATCTTCAGGTGAAGACATATATTAGTTTATGTCAAAGTTGCATTGATATCAATTTTTATCAGATATAACACCATCACTTTTTAACAATGGTCATCAGGACACAAAGAAAGGTTAAATCTCCTGAGCGGAAGACAGCAAAAGAAGTTTGACAGGAGTTCCAATCCTTTGCCACTCCATCCAAAGCTAAAAGAAAAAAAGGTTTTGGCTACACATACCCTTTAGGCTGCTAGTTGGCAGGTGAGTTTATAAGAACATTATGCATATGCACTTGCAAAGAATTTATCTCAGTTTTGCTAACTATAACTGAATTAATCTTTGCTAATTTTGGGCTCTGAGGAGCAATGTACAACAGAGAGATTACAGATCAAGTACTAGACATGTTGCTAAACAGCTGGTATTCGTTCATATGAAAACAAAGTTGTACAGCTTGTGCTACTCTAACAGTCACATCTACAGATGGAAATAACACATAGTATGTAGCCACCCTGCCTTAAGCAGGAGTGATTCTTTCAATGTAGTTTTGCTGGGCTGTAATCAGTTTAAGCTAAGCCCAGTTGTATGTTTCTGCCTGCTATTATGGAGTGTCCAGTAATTCTGGGTTATAACTATTTATGTCATTTTAGCCAACCACCAAGAGGTTTATTACTAATTGTACAGGTTGGGAAGGTTATAAATGTTTGTTGAGCTTTGCGAGCTACGATCTTGCCTCCTAGGCTTTGCCTAGGGCAGTGGTGGGCAACCTTTTTTTTTCAACTGAGCCAAATCTCGCCAAAACCACGATTGAAATTTATTTTGAGAGCCACATTTTTAAAACTGAAAATACATAGGATGGTACACTGTTTTTAGTTTCAATAAGTTTTTATAGTAATTCATCCCCCATAGTAATTCATCCCCCATATAGTAATTCATCCCCCTATAGTAATTCATCCCCCATAGTAATTCATCCCCCATAGTAATTCATCCCCATAGTAATTCATCCCCCATATAGTAATTCATCCCCCATAGTAATTCATCCCCCATAGTAATTCATCCCCCATATAGTAATTCATCCCCCATAGTAATTCATCCCCCATATAGTAATTAATCCCCCATAGTAATTCATCCCCAATATAGTAATTAATCCCCCATAGTAATTCATCCCCCATATAGTAATTCATCCCCCATATAGTAATTCATCCCCCCTATAGTAATTCATCTCCCCTATAGTAATTCATCCCCCCTATAGTAATTCATCCCCATTATAGTAATTCATCCTCCATAGTAATTCATCCCCCCTATAGTAATTCATCCCCCATATTAATTCATCCCTCATATAGTAGTAGTAAGTAAGTAGCAAGTAGTAAGCCAAGTCCCCCCTGTGTCAATTCACTTACCTTTGCTCCGCGCGTTCCTCTCGCCGTGTTCCCGCGCCGTTCCGGTCTTCAGGGCGGACTGTGAGAGGAGCCTAGCTCCTTTCACGTTCGTCACGCTGCCCCGCCTACACACATCCTGACAGCAAATCACTGGCTATCAGGATGTGAGTGGCAGCGAGACTGGCCAATCATTGCATTTGAGCGCGCTGCCCTGGCTGTTTTTTTTTTGGATCACGCTGCAGAGTCCCTGCCGCCCGAGAGGAGGGAGGGAAGCGGGCGCCCGGCACACAAGAGCCGCATTAAAGCGTGTAAAGAGCCGCATGTGGCTCGCGAGCCGCGGCTTGCCGACCACTGGCCTAGGGGAAAAATATGTGCTGTGTGACTTCTTCGAGTCTTCATGCATACGGGGAAGGGCATGTGTGCTGTCAGAAGAAGGGTATAAGTGTGGGGCCCAAAGAACCTGCACTGCCTCTTTGCAGGGTACATCCATGAGGAGTGAGGCTGAAGCCTGAATGGGAGCAATGGGGGAGATACTTCAACTGCTGAATATTATCTGAAAGAACTGAGTACAAGCTTCGACATTGCAGGATGTCTGGTGGCTCATTCACAAAGTGCATTTGTTGCATTTGAACACTGTTCTACAGTCTGGAATATCAATAAAATGCTAGTTCTGGCTTAAAGACCCTCATCAGTATAGACTGTAAGTAAGTGTGGAGTCTATAACTAGTTCTCATTTGGGGTATCCAAATAAATTACCTCCTATTGTTGTATCACCTCCCCCTTCCTTTAGATTGTAAGCTCCACAAGCAGGGCCCTCCTATTCCTTCTGTACTGAAATGTATTGTAATTGTACTGTCTCCCTTATATTGTAAAGCGCTGCGCAAACTGTTGGTGCTAAATAAATCCTGTATAATATTAATAATAATAATAATTACCTTTGGAGATGGAGGTCAGTTAATTAGTCACCATATTAGTATTGGTGAGTGCTGTGGTGCAGTTGAACTCTCTGCAGGCTAGGAGGGCCAGTTAAACTCAGTGGTTCCTCAGATGAGCACTACCATAGGAAATTTAAGTATAACTCCCATGTAATTCCAAGTCTTACTTGTAAGGAAAACTGAGCAAATGAATAAATACCTACAGTAGAAAAAAAAGGTCTACACACCCCTGTTAAAATGTCAGTTTCTGTGATGTAAAAAAATGAGACAAAGATAAATAATTTCAGAACATTTTCAACCTTTAATGTGACCTATAAACTGTACAACTCAATTGAAAAATAAACCGAAATCTTTTTTTTTTTTTGTGGGGGGGCGGAGTAAACATAAATAACTAAAATAATGTGGTTGCATAAATGTGCACACCCTCTTACAACTGGGGATGTAGCTGTGTTCAGAATTAAGCAATCACATTCAAAATCATTAAACAGGAATCAGTACACACCTACCATCATTTAAAGTGCCTCTGATTAACCCCAAATAAAGTTCAGTTGTGCTGGTAGGTCTTTCCTGACATTTTCTTAGTCGCATCCTGCAGCAAAAGCCATGGTCCGCAGAGAGCTTCCAAAGCATCAGAGGGATCTCATTGTTAAAAGGTGTCAGGAATGGACTCAGCACTGGTGGTGGGACTCACCTGCCGCGTGGGCTGCAGTACCAGGGCTGACCAGCGGGTGCTCTCAGCAGCCAGAAGCTTACTCCTGCAGTCAGCCAACACCTGGGGCTGATTGCAGGAGGTGTATTTAAGGAATGACCAGGTCTGTGATCAGTGCCTTGGTGTATGTTTCCCATGAGCCCCTGTACCTGGTATCCTGTGTTCCTGCCTAGTTGCTGATCCTGCTTTGATCCTGACCTCTGCTGACCGTCTCCTGTTGAACCCCTGGCTTGCCTGACCATCCTTCTGCCTGATCCTCTGTACCGTGCTGCCCGTGAGTTACTGAACCCAGCTTGTGACCCTGACTATTCTCTGCCTGCTCCTCCGGTACCTCACTGCCCGCACGTTGCTGACCTGGCCTGCCTGACTACGCCTGACGCTACCCAGACGATCCATCCATCCCGCACGAATCCAGTCACTACTGTCCAAACCTGCCAGCCCCTTCACATCAGGCTTTCCCCCGGTACATACCCTCGGCGGACCCCTCTACCACAGTTGGGTGCACTCAGGGGCCGCGACCTGGTCTCAGTCCTGCGCCAAGTCCATCCCCACCATCAGGGGCTCTGGTGAAAAGGCAGACTGGGGCTTAGACTCCGCGCCCTGGGGAATCCTGTTCTGTGGGTCACTAGAGATCCCGCCGGGCGGTGCCTGACAGTACCTTACGGCCTGCCTGACCATCCACCTCTCCAGCCTGACTACGCCTGTGTTCCTGAAGCCTGCTACTTCCCTGTGTCAGTCCACACATTTCTGGTCATACCCGGATCCCTAACAGAACACCAAGGCCAATCCTGACCAGAAGTGGCCACACAGGGAAGCCATCTTGGCTTGTTGTTTGTGGAGGATGCATCCTAAGGAGGTTGAGTACTTGTCTCTGCTAGTCTTGGAAGACAGAGTATACGGCTATCAGATTCTGAAGAAGTATGCCAGGGATCAGCTGCTAGAGTGCATGCGGGTTGCTCATTCACTAGTGGATCAGGGCATGGGGTTTTCTGAGGTACAATCATTGATCCAGGTTTGTGCTGAGTTGGCTCTGTCCAGTACTCCTGAAAGCAGGGATGACTTTTTTCCCCCATCCTGAAAGCAGGGATGACTTTTTTCCCCCATTTAGTGCAGATCAAGTGGAATCACTGGTATGGTTGTTGGAGGATGATCCTGATTGCTTCCATGAGCATTATGCAGCTTGTCCATCACATTTGCTTGTGGATTGCATAAACGCAGTGCAGTCTTTGGTCAGACAGGCTATGTGTAAGCTGAGTTTTGTTCAACCGGTATTACAGATATGGTCAGATTTGTTACCCCCAGCCTCAGTCAGCTTGCACCAACCCACTCCTGCTTCTAATCTATTTCTGCAAAGCTCTATTCCTGCATTCCCGACAGCACCCCCAGTGACAGCCCAGTATACCCTGCTATCAACCACATGTCAGAACTGTGTTCCCACTCGCTGCACCTATCCTGCGTTTAATCCTGTAAAGAAGCCCTCTGTAGCAACTGCTCCCTCCTCTGTTCCATCCTCCAGCTCTTCTCTGTCTTCAGCTGCTCCATCTGTTTACAGACCTGCATTTACTTACAGTGCTCCAGTAACTAAAACCAGGAAGAAGCGAAAATTCTTTCCAATCAGTACCATCCTGCCAGTATCCAAACCAGTCAGCCTGCGGTCTGAGAACCCGCCTTCTGTTTAGCCTGATGCCCGGATGCCTGATGACCCAGTGTACGCTACCCAGCTGGATGATCCTACCCGGCCTGATGACCCGATCCAGCCAGATGACTCGTTGCCCGCTGTCGTGCCAGATGACTTGGTGCCCGCTGTCGTGTCAGATGACTCGTTGCCCGCTGCCGTGCCAGATGACTCGTTGCCCGCTGTCCTGCCAGATGACTTGTTGCCCGCTGTTCTGCCAGATGACTCGTTGCCCGCTGTTCTGCCAGATGACTCGTTGCCCGCTTTTCTGCCAGATGACTCGTTGCCCGCTGTTGAGCTTGGTGACCCGGTGCCCGCTGTTCTGCCAGATGACTCATTGCCTGCTGTTCTGCCAGATGACTTGTTGCCCGCTGTTCTGCCAGATGACTCGTTGCCCGCTGTTGAGCTTGGTGACCCGGTGCCTGCTGTTCTGCCAGATGACTCGGTGCCCGCTGTTCTGCCAGATGACTCGGTGCCCGCTGTTGAGCTTGGTGACCCGGTGCACGCTGTTCAGCTTGGTGTCCCGGTGCCCGCTGTTCAGCTTGGTGACCCGGTGCCCGCTGTCGTGCCAGATGACTCGATGCCCGCTGTCATGCCAGATGGCTTGGTGCCTGCTGACTTGCCCGGTGACTCGGTGCCCGCTGACTTGCCCGGTGACTCGGTGCCCGCTGTCGTGCCAGATGACTTGGTGCCCGCTGTCGAGCTTGGTAACCCGGTGCCCGTGGTTCTGCTAGATGACTTGCTGCCCGCTGTCATGCCAGATGACTCGGTGCCCGCTGTCGAGCTTGGTGACCCGGTGCCCGCGGTTCTGCTAGATGGCTCGGTGCCCACTGACGTGCTCGATGACTCGGTGCCCGCTGACTTGCCCGGTGACTCGGTGACCATGGTCGTGCCAGATGACTCGGTGCCCGATGACTCCTTGCCCGCTGACTTGCCCGGTGACTCGGTGCCCGATGACTCGGTGCCCGGTGTCATGCCAGATGACTCGGTGCCCGCTGTTGAGCTTGGTGACCCGGTGCCCGTGGTTCTGCTAGATGGCTCGGTGCCCGCTGACGTGCCCGATGACTCCGTGCCCACTGTCGTGCCAGATGACTTGGTGCCCGCTGTCGTGCCAAATGACTCTGTGCCCGCTGTCGAGCTTGGTGACCCAGTGCCCGCGGTTCTGCTAGATGACTCGGTGCCCGCTGTCAAGCTTGGTGACTCGGTGCCCGCTGTCGTGCCAGATGACTCGGTGCCCGCTGTCGTGCCAGATGACTCGGCGCCCGCTGTCGTGCCTCTGCCTGCTGCCCAGCCTGATGTGCCTCTGCCTGCTGCCCAGCCGGACGTGCCTCTGCCCTCTGCCCAGCCGGACATGCTGCTGCCCGCTGCCCAGCTGGATGTGCCTCTGCCCGCTGCCCAGCCTGACATGCCTCTGCCCGCTGCCCAGCCTGACGTGCCTCTGCCTGCTGCGCAGCCCGATGTGCCTCTGTCTGCTGCGCAGCCTGATGTGCCAGCCCCTGATGTCCAGCTGAACTGGCCAATAACTGATTCCCAGCCTGCTCCTGGAAATCCTGTGTCCAGCGACCTGCCTTCCTGGGTTCCCCTACATAAAGAGAAGTCTGCCAGCAGGAAACCCAGCCTGCCGGTTGACTCCGGCAGTAAGATATCCAGCCAGTTACCTGACCCGGGCGGTGGAACATTTTGCCCACTAAGGACTGTTTGGAGCATCCTGAGGCCGCTCCTTGAGGGGGGTACTGTCAGGAATAGACTCAGCACTGGTGGTGGGACTCACCTGCCGTGTGGGCTGCAGTACCAGGGCTGACCAGCGGGTGCTCTCAGCAGCCAGAAGCTCACACCTGCAGTCAGCCAACACCTGGGGCTGATTTCAGGAGGTGTATTTAAGGAATGACCAGGCCTGTGATCAGTGCCTTGGTGTATGTTTCCCATGAGTCCCTGTACCTGGTATCCTGTGTTCCTGCCTAGTTGCTGACCCTGCTTTGATCCTGACCTCTGGTGCCCCTTCACATCAGGCTTTCCCCTGGTACATACCCTCGGCGGACCCCTCTACCACAGTTGGGTGCACTCAGGGGCCGCGACCTGGTCTCAGTCCTGCGCCAAGTCCATCCCCACCATCAGGGGCTCTGGTGAAAATGCAGACTGGGGCTTAGACTCCGCACCCTGGGGAATCCTGTTCTGTGGGTCACTAGAGATCCCGCCGGGCGGTGCCTGACAGTACCTTACGGCCTGCCTGACCATTCCACCTCTCCAGCCTGACTACGCCTGTGTTCCTGAAGCCTGCTACTTCCCTGTGTCAGTCCACACATTTCTGGTCATACCCGGATCCCTAACAAAAGGTATCAGTCAGGAGAAGGGTAAAAAAGAATTTCCAAGGCATTAGATATACCATGCAACTCTGGTGAACAAAAGCAAAACAGGATGCACTCTCTTCGTGCATTAACGTATTAAACCAAGAATTTATTATGAAGCATAAAAATGCATACTCACAAACCAAAAGGGGGATAAAAAAAGACAAGAAGAGTCCATAATGACAGTCCAAATTGATGGTAGACCCTTAGTGAGGTACTAGCGCGTTTCAGGAGACAAACTCCCTTCATCAGAGCTCATCATCATGGTGGTGGCAGCATCATGCTTTGAGGCTGTTTTTCTGCAGCTGGAACTGGGGCCTTTATCAAGGTAGATGGAATTATGAACAGTTCTAAATACCAGTCAATATTGCCACAAAACCTTCAGCCTTCTGCTAAAAAAACTGAACATGAAGAGGAACTTCATCTTTCTGCATGGCAATGACCCAAAGCATACATCTAAATCAACAAAGGAATGGCTTCACCAGAAGAAGATGAAAGTTTTGGAATGGCCCAGCCAGAGCCCAGACCTGAATCAGATTGAAAATCTGTGCAGTGATCTGAAGAGGGTTGTGCGCAGGAAATGCCCTCACAATCTGACATATTTGGAGTGTTTTTGCAAGGAAAAGTGGACAAATATTGCCAAGTCAAGATGTGCCATGCTGACTCATACCCGAAAAGACTGAGTGCTGTAATCAAATCAAAAGGTGCTTCAACAAAGTATTATTTTAAGGGTGTGCACACTTATGCAGCCATATTATTTTAGTTTTTTATTTTTATTTCCCTAACAGATTTTAGTTTGTTTTTCAATTGAGTTGTATAGTTTATAGGTCACATTAAAGGTGGAAAAAGTTCTGAAATTATTTATCTTTGTCTGATTTTTTTTACATCACAGAAACCTGACATTTTAACAGGGGCGTGTAGATTTTTTATATCCATTGTAGGTATATAGTATTTGATTACTTCTGGAGGGATATGTGCTGCTCTGAATCAAATTTATTGTCATCTGAGTAGACGGTTTTAAAAAGATTTCTCCACTGGAAAGCAGAGCTCTTCTAATATGTGTCTTCCCCAGATGTACTAGAGAAATGATCAATCAGCTAGGTAAATAAATGTTGATGTTCTGTCATGCTGACTGCTAAGCTTTGCCCTGCTGTGAGTGCATGATGAACTAAAAGCTACCCATGTACGGGATGTTCTTTCTCTTCTATGATATATTATTTCACATTTAGGGACACATTTATGAGGGATTATGAGTTCACTATCATGCAATATCATTATATAGAATGCATCAGACAAACTACAGTATTGATCTCATGCCTAAAGGATTAATCAATAAAGACCTCTTATCATAAGAACTTATTGAAATAAAAACATTAGACTATGTGGCATGGATTTCATTGACCACAGCAGCCATAGTTGTTGAATACAAAATAAAGGTAAATAAGGAATTCAACATTGAAAAAATGATTATTATTATCATACAAGATTTATAGTTTGTGCAGAAATAACCACTAAGGAACGATATTTGGTCCTAAACTGCTAAAGAATATATTGTACAAGTTGTTCCCAGCCTCGATTTTAACCCCCCTGGCGGTATTCCCGAGTGTAGCTCGGGGTAAAGTTTCAGCACCACAAGCGGTAACCCCGAGCTACACTCAGGAATATCCTGCAGCGCTGCGCCGGGATCCCTTCTGCACTTACCTTGTCCTTCGCTCCCGTGATGTCCCTCCTGCAGTGTCCCCGGCAATGTCCTCCGGCCGATGCCGGCATCTGTCTTCTGGGTTCCGTTCCCTGTGACGTCAGGACGTATGGGGACAGAACGGCGGGAAATTTAAAAATGTGAAAAAGTGACATTCACTAAATACACTAAAATAACATAGTAAAACATTACTGTATCAAAGCATTTCACATACATTTTGTCCCTAGTGCTTTGTCCTGTGCCCTGCCTGCATTTTTACTGTTCTTTCTGCCTGGAAACTGAGAAATGTCCATGGCGTCCAAAAAGCGTCCCTTTGGTCAAAAGCGGTTTTAGACCAGCTAGAGAACAGCGATAGTAAATTAGAACTACTTGCAGAATTGAGTGATAATGATTCGTGAGGGAATTCGTCATCAGACACTGAAAACAATTTTATGACTTTCCTCAGTGATGTGCGAACTTGGCGCTATATTTCAAATTTCAGTGTTTTTTGGTTTGATTATATTATTGAATTAAATTTATTATTATTATAATATTATTATTTTTTATGATTATTTATTAAATTATAATTTATGATTTCGTGTTTCAAATTTTATCATACCCGGGATGTTTACTAGACTCTTGTTCGGACAGATTTCAGTGAATTATTCCTAAAAATTACAGGCCTACAATAAAAAAAATACATATTTCAATGCAAAAAAATGTACCGCTTTGAGCACAGAAATACTGACATAAATCAGACCGCTAGGGAGGTTAAGCTTTGCCTTACTGGCTCAAGGATTTCTTTTTAACACCAAAATCTCCTGGAAACTGGGCCACAAGAGCATCACGTCAGCCACCAAACACCAGAGGTTTCTATACCAACAGATGACCCCCCCCCCTTTATTAAAAACCTTCTTCTGGAGAAATTTCGGCAAACTCCTTGTGGATAGGAACAATTGCAAAAATAGTCATATGAACCTTCAAAATGGCCTATTGCTACTCCCACAGATCCTTCTGAAACAGCAGTGACTTTGGAGCAGCAGGATACTAGAACACTGGAACCACAAGAAACTCGAAGAACTGGAACACTCCTGAAACAGTAGACTACGTAAACAACAGAATACTGGAACAGCAGGCAGTAACAGTAGTCACAGGGTCCTCGGTTCTCAGGAGTAGCAGATAATAACAGCAACCATGTGGTCTCAGTAGCATGTGGGTCTCTCTTTGCAGCAGACAGTCTCTGCAGATCTCTTTTCTCCTGTGCACAGCCCTGCACTGCAGCATGCGGCTTTGGGTGTCCAGAAGCAGACTCCCAGCCCTTAGTCCTGGGACCTTGCTCCACAGCAGTCTCCCAGTCAGCTCAAGGGCACACTTCCCTGGCTCTCCTGCACTGTCCCCAGTCCCATTCCCCCCAGGCACACAAGGTGAGAATTTCCTCAGCTCCCGGACAAACCTGCTCCCCCTAAGAGCTATTATTTTGACCACACCTTTTTTTGCCTTCACTAACTTTGCACATCCAATGTAATTCGAGGTGAAAGAATTATGGTGGGTATCGCTGACAACTTGAGCAAGGTACCCATCTTATTTAATATCATATAAAATGTTATAAATTCTGTATATAGCTCTACAGAACAAACTGCACAATCCACATGGTTTTATCTGCTTCACTTCCACATGGAAGAAAAATATATTTTAAAAACATTCTTCCTAAGTAAATTAACATATATTTGAAATACTACAATTTTGGCCGTATTCTATATATGTGTATATATACACACTGTATGTTGAATGCTTATACAGGACCCCGAGGTAGAAAGAAGGTTGAGGGAGGAAATAGAGCAATTTTTTTCTGTTAAACAGAACTGAAGAAGTTTTGGTAGTCACTATTTGGGAGGCACATAAGGCGTATATTATGGGAATTTTGATCGCTACAGGGGCCAAAAAAAAGAAAGAACAGGAGAGAAAAATAACAGAGGTGACAGAGGAGTTACAGTATATGATTTAGAGCAGGCACATAAAAAGAAACAGGATATGGAGATATACTCGAAGATTATGCTTAAAAGAGAAGAGCTAAAAGACCTATTGGAACAGGAAACAAGGAAGATATTTAACAGGGTTTCAAAGGTAAAATACCGGTGGGGAAATAAGCCAGAAAAATACCTGATGAAAAGACTTAAAGAAAAGAAATCAAAGAATTATATTGAAAAGATTAAAGATGAAAAAGAACTGGTTTATTCCACCACCGACATTGCTAATGTGTTATATACTGTATGTTGAAATGCGGTTTTTATATATTACAAAATATATGAAAAATATTTTTAAAAATACATTTTCAGATATACTGTATGTCTTTAAAAATACATTTAATCTACATTTTTGGAGTGCATTTACAAATATATGTATAAATATATGTTAAAATTAATTTTTTATATTTTTCATATATTTTGTAATATTTAAAAAAGCATTTCAACATACAGTGTATATACAGTGAGGAACAGAAGTATTTGAACACCCTACGATTTTACAAGTTCTCCCACTTAGAAATCATGGAGAGGTCTGAAATTCACATTGTAGGTGCATTCCCACTCTGAGAGACAGAATTTAAAAAAAAATTCAGGAAATCACATTGTATGATTTTTAAAGAATTTATTTGTCTTTATTCAGTGCAAAGACATAGAGTTTATCGTAGATGCAACTACAAGTTATAAACACTGCCTTCTACCAGTTGAAGAATATATCTCTACTGAATACTGATGTAGTTGTTACACAAAAATACATGAACACTGTATTCCAACACCCCCCCCCCACTCAACAATTATTCATTTTTGGTCCCATTTCAGATCTTCGTTCTATAAATCTCTTTTTTGTAAGCAGTTTTGTCGGTTTGTCAAAGCATCAGCAATTATGTTATTAGTTTCACATTTTGTTTCTCATGGGTTGGAAGTCTTTGCACCTCATCCCATGAATCTGGCTCTGGTTTTCATGCTACAGGAGTAACCTAGGACAGACATTTTGGCTGGGATGCTGTTATTGCTGCTGGTGGATTCCTGATTGAAGCCTTTTGTGGCCCAGTTTCTTCTTTTACGGTATTTGGATTGTCTATATTAATTTCTATTTCTGTGCCACTTTGTTGCTTATCTTCATGTGACACTGATGTGGAATTTCACTCAGTTTGAAGCGTTTATGTAAGGCTGGCCATACATTATACAATTATCTGCAGATTTTCTGCCCAATTTCCTTTAGATTTACCTTCAACTATGTAGTGCAAGGGCCTGCCTAATTGGATACAACTGAAAGTGTTGTTTAGGTTTGTCCTCCTATTATATGGTTTTTGGTAAATCTAAACCAAAAATCTGCAGATAATTGTATAATGTATGGCCAGCCTTAGTTCATGAAATTTTGAACACACTGAAGTTTCATAGACAATTATACTTCTACTGATGGTTACCTTGTTTGTGTATTGGTATAGAATTCTGTATCCCTTTTGAGATGCACTGTACCCCACTACTGTACATTCCTTTGTGCAAGCATTTTTATCTTTAGCCACTTGCCCTTTAGAGGATTTACCCCCCCCTTCCTGACCAGGCCATTTTTTGCGATATGTCACTGCATTACTTTAACTGACAATTGCACAGTCATGTAATGCTGCACCCAAATTAAATTTATGTCCTTTTTTTCTCACAGATGGAGCTTTCTTTCGGTGGTATTTGAATGCGTTTTTTATTTTTTGCGCTATAAACAGAAAAAGACTGACAATTTTGAAAAGAAAAACAATATTTTTGACTTTTTGCTATTAAGCATGTCCAGTAAAAATCTAATTTCATCATAAATGTAGGCCAAAATATATTCTGTTACATGTCTTTGCTAAAAAAAAATCCTAATACGTGTAAACGAATTGATTTACATGAAAGTTATAGCGTCTACAAATGGCGGTATATATACTGGAATTAAAATTTTTTTTTCTTTATACTAGTAATGGTGGCGATTAGTGACTTATAGTGGGACTGTGGGACTGCGGTGGGAATTCTGACATTGGGGGGAACTGACTAACTGTCACTGATATCCCCAGTGACATTAATACAGTGATCGGGGCTAATAAAAAGCACTGACACTGTACTAATGACACTGGGCAGAAAGGGGTTAACATCTGGGGCGATCAAAGGGTTAACTGTGTGTGTGTTTTACTGTGTGCTGTGTTTTACTAGGGAGGCCTGCTGTTTTGTATTGCTTTGCTATGCAGAGCAATACAAAGCAGCATACTGGAGCTGACTGGGGAGAGATCTGTATTGTTTACATATAAACCTCTCCCCCCCCCGTCAGTGATACTCAGCGATTGATGGGTGCCGGCGGGGAATCTCTGGCCGGGACTTGGTGAATGACAGCTGTAGCTGCCAACGGCAGCGTGGGTAGGGCGCGTGCACGCCCCCTACCCGGAAATACAAAATCACACACATATATATATATATATATATATATATATACACACACACAGGTGAAACTCGAAAAATTAGAATATCGTGCAAAAGTTAATTTATTTCAGTAATGCAACTTAAAAGGTGAAACTAATATATGAGATAGACTCATTACATGCAAAGCAAGATAGTTCAAGCCGTGATTTGTCATAATTGTGATGATTATGGCTTACAGCTCATGAAAACCCCAAATCCACAATCTCAGAAAATTGTGCAAATTGTGAAAAGGTGCAATATTCTAGGCTCAAACTGTCCCACTCTAATCAGTTAATTAAGCCATAACACCTGCAAAGGGTTCCTGTGCCTTTAAATGGTCTCTCAGTCTGGTTCAGTAGGAATCACAATCATGGGAAAGACTGCTGACCTGACAGTTGTGCAGAAAACCATCATTGACACGCTCCATAAGGAGGGAAAGCCTCAAAGGGTAATTGCAAAAGAAGTTGGATGTTCCCAAAGTGCTGTATCAAATCACATTAATAGAAAGTTATGTGGAAGGGAAAAGTGTGGAAGAAAAAGGTGCACAAGCAGCAGGGATGACCGCAGCCTGGAGAGGATTGTCAGGAAAAGGCCATTCAAAGGTGTTGGGGACTTTCACAAGGAGTTGACAGAGGCTGGAGTCAGTGCATCAAAAGCCACCACACACAGACGGATCCTGGACATGAGCTTCAATGTCGTATTCCTCTTGTCAAGCCACTCCTGAACAACAAACAACGTCAGAAGCGTCTTACCTGGGCTAAAGAAAAACAGACCTGGTCTGTTGCTCAGTGGTCCAAAGTCCTCTTTTCTGATGAGAGCAACGTTTGCATCTCATTTGGAAACCAAGGAGCCAGAGTATGGAGGAAGAATGGAGAGGCACACACTGCAAGATGCTTGAAGTCCAGTGTTAAGTTTCCACAGTCTGTGTTGATTTGGGGAGCCATGTCATCTGCTGGTGTTGGTCCACTGTGCTTCATTAAGTCCAGGATCAACGCAGCCGTCTACCAGGAGATTTTGGAGCACTTCATGCTTCCTTACACAGATGAGCTTTATGGAGATGCTGACTTTATTTTCCAGCAGGACTTGGCACCTGCCCACACTGCCAAAAGCACCAAAACCTGGTTCAATGACCGTGGGATTACGGTGCTTGATTGGCCAGCAAACTCGCCTGACCTGAACCCCATAGAGAATTTATGGGGCATTGCCAAGTGAAGATGAAAGACATGAGACCGAACAATGAAGAAGAGCTGAAGGCCGCTATTGAAGCATCCTGGTCTTCCAAAGCACCTCAGCAGTGCCACAGGCTGATAGCTTCCATGCCACGCCGCACTGAGGCAGTAATTGCTGCAAAAGGGGCCCAAACCAAGTACTGAGTACATGCTTATACTTTTCAGAGGTCCGATATTGTTCTATGTACAATCCTTGTTTTATTGATTGCATGTAATATTCTAATTTTCTGAGATTGTGGATTTGGGGTTTTCATGAGCTGTATGCCATAATCATCACAATTATGACAAATCACGGCTTGAACTATCTTGCTTTGCTTGTAATGAGTCTATCTCATATATTAGTTTCACCTTTTAAATGGCATTACTGAAATAAATGAACTTTTGCACAATATTCAAATTTTTCGAGTTTCACCTGTATATATCATCTCACGCCTGGACTACTGCAACTCCCTTCTCA
Organism: Staurois parvus; assembly: GCF_062004578.1. NCBI lineage: Eukaryota > Metazoa > Chordata > Amphibia > Anura > Ranidae > Staurois > Staurois parvus. Next base: position 9,187,645 of record NW_028317886.1, read on the forward strand.
CTGGCCTACCCAAACAAACGCTATCCCCACTCCAGTCGATCCTGAACTCTGCGGTGAGACTCATCCACCTCACCAACCGCTCCACATCTGCCACCCCCCTCTGCCAATCCCTTCACTGGCTCCCGATTGCCCAGCGCATCAAATTTAAACTGCTAATTCTGACCTACAAAGCCATTCACAACGCCGCCCCAAACTACCTAACCGACCTGATACCCAAATACCACCCTACCCGTGCCCTTCGCTCCTCACATGACCTCCTACTCTCTAGCTCCCTGGTCTCCTCCTCCCACACCCGATTGCAGGACTTCTCCAGGACTTCCCCCATCCTCTGGAACTCCCTACCACAATCCATCAGACTGTCACCTACCCTCCCCACCTTCAGGCGCACCCTGAAAACCCATCTCTTCAGGGAAGCCTACCCCACCCTCACCTAACAACTGATCTGCTCCACTTCTCCCACCACTCCATCCCCCACAGCCACTTCCTCCTGTACCACTTTCCCCTCCCTCCTAGATTGTAAGCTCGAAAGAGCAGGGCCCTCGAACCCCTCGTGTATTGTATTGTTACCGACTTGTCTCATGTTCTGTCCCCCTTGCTACTGTACAGCGCTGAGCAAACCCTTTGGCGCTATATAAATACTGTATAATAATAATAATATATATACAGTATATATATACAGTCAGGTCCATAAATATTGGGACATCGGCACAATTCTAAAATTTTTGGCTCTATACACCACCACAATGGATTTGAAATGAAACAAACAAGATGTGCTTTAACTGCAGACTGTCAGATTTAATTTGAGGGTATTTACATCCAAATCAGGTGAACGGTGTAGGAATTACAACAGTTTACATATGTGCCTCCCACTTGTTAAGGGACCAAAAGTAATGGGACAATTGGCTTCTCAGCTGTTCCATGGCCAGGTATGTGTTATTCCCTCATTATCCCAATTACAATGAGCAGATAAAAGGTCCAGAGTTCATTTCAAGTGTGCTATTTGCATTTGGAATCTGTTGCTGTCAACTCTCAAGATGAGATCCAAAGAGCTGTCACTATCAGTGAAGCAAGCCATCATTAGGCTGAAAAAACAAAACAAACCCATCAGAGAGACAGCAAAAACATTAGGCGTGGCCAAAACAACTGTTTGGAACATTCTTAAAAAGAAGAAACGCACCGGTGAGCTCAGCAACACCAAAAGACCCGGAAGACCACGGAAAACAACTGTGGTGGATGACCGAAGAATTCTTTCCCTGGTGAAGAAAACACCCTTCACAACAGTTGGCCACATCGAGAACACTCTCCAGGAGGTAGGTGTATGTGTGTCAAAGTCAACAATCAAGAGAAGACTTCAACAGAGTGAATACAGAGGGTTCACCACAAGATGTAAATCATTGGTGAGCCTCATAAACAGGAAGTCCAGATTAGAGTTTGCCAAACGACATCTAAAAAAGCCTTCACAGTTCTGGAACAACATCCTATGGACAGATGAGACCAAGATCAACTTGTACCAGAGTGATGGGAAGAGAAGAGTATGGAGAAGGAAAGGAACTACTCATGATCCTAAGCATACCACCTCATCAGTGAAGCATGGTGGTGGTAGTGTCATGGCGTGGGCATGTATGGCTGCCAATGGAACTGGTTCTCTTGTATTTTTTGATGTTGTGACTGCTGACAAAAGCAGCAGGATGAATTCTGAAGTGTTTCGGGCAATATTATCTGCTCATATTCAGCCAAATGCTTCAGAACTCATTGGACGCCGCTTTACAGTGCAGATGGACAATGACCCAAAGCATACTGCAAAAGCAACCAAAGAGTTTTCGAAGGGAAAGAAGTGGAATGTTATGCAATGGCCAACTCAATCACCTGACCTGAATCCGGTTGAGCATGCATTTCACTTACTGAAGACAAAACTGAAGGGAAAATGCCCCAAGAACAAGCAGGAACTGAAGACAGTTGCAGTAGAGGCCTGGCAGAGCATCACCAGGGATGAAACCCAACGTCTGGTGATGTCTATGTGTTCCAGACTTCAGGCTGTAATTGACTGCAAAGGATTTGCAACCAAGTATTAAAAAGTGAAAGTTTGATTTATGATTATTATTCTGTCCCATTACTTTTGGTCCCTTAACAAGTGGTAGGCACATATGCAAACTGTTGTAATTCCTACACCGTTCACCTGATTTGGATGTAAATACCCTCAAATTAAAGCTGACAGTCTGCAGTTAAAGCACATCTTGTTCCTTTCATTTCAAATCCATTGTGGTGGTGTATAGAGCCAAAAATGTTAGAATTGTGTCGATGTCCCAATATTTATGGACCTGACTGTATATGTGTAATTTTGCGTAGCCCTGCCGTCTTGTAGTAGTAGTTCTGTTATAGGGCGGTTATGAAGCGATTAGAGATGTGCACATAGGCTTTGCTTCCAAAATTTTTTAGATGGTCCAAATATTGGGCCTTTCCATTCCACAGTTCATATGAATTTTTCTCAGTTGATTTACCTGGTAGTCAATTTAGGAGATAGCATACGGTCATAATTTCCTCTCGCCAGTATGTGGTTGGCATACTGGCATGGTTCTTTCACTCTCACCTAGAATACAGTTAATTCTTTCTGTAACTCTGTTTTGTTCTGGGTTGTATGGTACAGTAGTTTAAAATATTATGCCATGCTTTCTGGGAATCGCCTGTGTGTTATCACCTATATATTCAGTTTCATTGTCTGTGCGCAATACACTCAGCCTTTTTTGCCAAAGTTGGTACTTACTTGAGCCAAATACTGTTCAAGTTTCTCTGGTACTTCACTTTTGTTGTGTAACATATATAGTGTAGTATACCTATAAAAATACATCTTTTTCTTGGAGTCAATTTTTCCTTTGGACCACAAAGATCTGAATTAATTAAGTCCAGAGGTTTTTTTTTATCTTTGCTGTTACTCTGCTTTGGAAATACTTTTCTTGTCATTTTTCTTTTATACAGCTGGTGCATTTCATTGTTTGATCACATGGACTATTTTTTATTCCACTTACTTGGTCATTCTTGGTTAATTTCTTTATTATGTCAGGATTTTTGTGGCCAAATCCTCTGTGCCATGCAGTTTAAATATTTTTTCCTCCTTGGCAGTATTAACCAACTCATTGCAGTTCAGTTTATACAGTTCATCTTTAATTTTAGCCTTTGCAAGTATGATATCTCTTTTGCGATAGCACAACTGTCACCTTCGAAGGTCACTACATTGCCTTGTTTTGTGAGCTTCTTTACTGACAAAAGATTAGTTTCAAGAGCAGTGACATAAGGGACATTTTTCACAGGTATACTTCTGGTGACACTTTGGGAAATAGGACAGTAATGAAAACCATCTCCTATTCCTTCTGATTCCATTATTTGTCCATTAGCTGTGTTGATTTTTTTTTTAGTTTTACTCATGTCAAAGTGAATAAAGAAATTTCTGTCATTTGTCATGTGACTCATAGCTCCTGAATTAACACACCATGCCTGCAAAGATGAGATGCAACTTTTGGAGTGAAAAACATATTCTTTATCTGAAGAAAAATCAGTTTCCTCCTTCACTTTTTTGGCATTTTGTAGTTTAGTTTGTTTTTGCATTCTAGCTTTCCAGAGTCTGTGAACTGCTTTTAAAGGGCCTTGTATCTTGCCCACAATAAATTCATATGTTTCTTGTTGCATGTTACTGTTTGTATTCCTATTTTTTCATCTTTAAAGCAGATTCTGACAGTGGCACAGTTACTAATAATGCTTTCTGCACATGCTACCTGCGACAATGCCAGGTATTGGTGACAGTGCCAATTTTTCTTCGATTAGTCCCTTGACAGTATGATTTGATCATCTTCTATGCTAAGAGAGATCTTTCTCTATCCATTCATCTGAAGAGTGTTCTGGCCTGATTTCATTTATACATTTCCACGTACCTTCTCTTATTAGCAGCATTTTCATCTTCAATTTCCAAGACTGGTAGTTCTGGTTTGTCGGATTTGCAATTGAAAGCTTTGTTGCAGCTGTGTTACTGGCCATTTTCTTTTATTCTGTTGCTGTATCTTGTACTTATTTGCTGTAGCTGGCTATGACTGGGCCCAGGCCCATAACCTGATAGAAACTCTGTATGTAGCCCTACAGAACAGACAGTGCACAGTCCATGTGTTTATCTGCTTCACTGAAATTTTATTCAGTGAAAAGACATCATAGATGCATCTATACTGTCATCTGCTGGTTGAAGAATATATCTCTACTGAAAACTGATGTAGATGTTGCACAAAAAATGCATGAACACTGTATTCCAACAATAAAGGATTTTGTTTTACCTTCTTCCTTCCTTTGTTCTGTTATAGATAATTGTGGGTTAAAACGGCTTCAATCTTTATTTAGTTTTTAATAATGATTATTATTAAAGTTTGCCCTGTGCTTTTTCAATCTTTTTTTTCTAAATCCTTCTTTCTCACACCTATAGATATGAGCAGATTTCACCACACAACAGAGTGTTTGGTTAACTAGGACACTTTCAACTGATTGATTTTCTTGAGCTGAATGAGAACCAGTTTTATTTTCCAGTCCAATTATCTGTACACATAAAGAATGTATGTGAGATATCTAACACGTACACAGAAAAGTGATATCAATTAACAATAAAAGTTTTCTCACCAGTGTTCTGCTCCAACAATACCCTATATATGTAATTGTGCTGACTTTGAAGACAGCGAAAAATCCTCACTGATCTTTTCTTTCCAACAAAGTGCTGTTGCCTTATTAGTCAACACAGTTTTTTTCTCAGTTTGGTGGCAGATGCTTTTGTATTCCTTTGATTCCTTGTATAGTGAATCTATCAGACATTCATATTTATACTATTTGCAATTTAGAAGGTTCAGCGTGTTTGAGTTAAAAAATTGCTCACAAGAGCAGAGTCCTTTCACAAGGAATTAGATAGACTAATGTCTTCAGGACACCAGCTGATGTCCCCTTTAAACAAACACACAGCTGACTCTCTAGCACATGGGAGGTGGCAGCAGCCCAAAAGTACTCTAAGATCTCTCACAGTAGTCTGTGCTCAAATGTCCAGGGAAAGCTGGTTGCCTCCTTCTACATCCATGCAACACCTTCTGTGATACCAACCTGGATTTCCAGATGACAGTCACTCAGTCAGCTCCCTGTAGCTTCAGTATCCAGACCCTCAGGTCACTCTACTGAGGCCTCACAAACAGCAAGAACATGGCAGTGCTGCCTAGAGGGCAGCAACCCCCCCAGGCTGGACTTCCCTTCTGAGGTAAAGATCCAGAAGCTCTGTGTCCCAGGGAATTTATACAAACTCCCAGCAGCCTTCAGGGCCACCCTCTCGGGGATTGGCTAGGGCTGTATAAATATTCATACTGCCATCTGCATAGCTCCACACCTATGTTCCTGAGGATTCTTTTCCTCTCTGGAAAGCAGAGGAAACAGGCAAACTAGCAGCAGCTGTAACCAACAGCAAACCCAACTAATCACATACAGTTGCACTAATTACAGTAAGCACAGCTAAATGTACCTAACACATCAATTACAGCAACACTGGCTACAGTGAGGCAAGCTAAATTTACCTTATTCTACCACCTGTCTAGGAGGGTGCTACATTTGGAAAGATTGCTAAATGTTGAAATAGAGGACCCAGCTAAGCATGGAATCACAAAAAAACTTTGGAGCCAAAGTAACAAATTACTGGCATGGAGAACTTTGAATAGCTCATTTACCTATATACAATAAATGACTGTTGTTAAGGCATCATTCTAGCTTTAAAATTGCCTTTTTTGACTGGAAAAGAATAAAATAAATTCAACACTGAGTTCCGTACTAATTTTTAAGGGCCAGTTCACACCAAAGAAATGCAGTCCAGATACATTCTGGGTGCCTTTCCCCATACACATTTTTGACGCATTCTGGTGCGTTTTTGATGCATTCCAGTGTGTTTTTGATGCTTTCTGCTTAATTTTTTCCCCTATCTTTTTCTTCAATTGAAATAGGAACATGTGCTTTCCAGTGCGTTTGTGAAGCATTCCAGTATAGTTCTGTGCAGGAAAAATGTAGCCTTTTTTTCTGCAACCAAAATGCACTGGAACTGTAAGCACTGATGTGAACTATGACATCGAAAACCATATATCCTACTTTTTGTGCATTTTGGATGCAGAAAAAAGCACACTGAAATGCATGCAGTGTGAACTGGCCCTAAAAGCAGTAACCATAACAACAAATCAGAATTCACTTTGCTAAAATAAAACCAGTCCTAGGTCAGTTCTTATTAGTTGCTGTGTGTAGCTGAATTTAAGAATTAGCACTCTATTGAATAAAGTTAAAGTGCTATTAACCACTTCAATACTGGGCACTTTTACCCCCTTCCTGTCCAGGCCAATTTTCATCTTTCTGCGTTATCACAGTTTGAAGTATTGACCATGTGGGAAAAAAATATTTTTTTTTCAATTAGATTTTTATTACATTTTCTTTTAACACTGTGACCAGAGTAATATAACATTACCATAGTAACATTGTACTACTCTGGGGATTTTGTTTTTTTTCACACATTATGATTGCCTATAATTTCACTGCTATAAGCAAGCATTTGATTCATTCAATGTTTTTTTGTTGTGATTAGCTGTGATTGGCACAGTCTGTACATGTGATCACTGTGACCAATCACAGCTAACAACACAATTGTATACAATGGATGGCATGAAAGGAAGCCATCTTTTGCTTAAAATTGTCATGTGACCTGCTGTGATTGGATCAACGAAAGGTCCGAACATCATTTTGTCATAGGTCGGACAGGAACTGGTTAAACCCAAAAACAAAAAATGTAATATTTTGCAGCCTAGCAATTTGTAGATTTGGTGGCTGCATTAGTTTTCTTTTTGTAGGCTTTTTCCTTCATTTGCACATGGTGATTCGAACAGTAAATCTGTAATTTTTCAACTTCCTTTAACAAGCTGCCCAGCAAAAGTGGCAGTTAGAGGATTGGGACAAACTATTGAATCATGACGGGGTGCTTACAATGGTCAACTTTTATTCATTTAAAGTGATGTTAAAGGCATACATTTTTTTTTTAATATCAAACATGTCATACTTACCTGCTCTATGTAATGGTTTTGCACAGAGCAGCCCCAGTCTTCTTATTGGGTCCCTCGCTGGTGCTTCTGGCACCTCCCCCCTGCTGAGTGCCCCCATAGCAAGCCTCTTTTTATGAGGGCACTCATGTGTTCTTGCTCCCGAGCCCTGCTCTGTGTGTCCATTGATATTGACTGTGTGTCACTTGCTGTGATTGACAACAGAAGGAGTCAATGACTCCTGCTGCTGTCTCTGAGCCAATGAGGAGGGAGAGTTGCTGCTCTTGTGCACATTGCTGGATCAAGATCAGGTTCAGGTAAGTATATGGGGGGAGGAGGGGGCTGGTGAAGCTGCACACTGAAGGGTTTTTCTTTACCTTCATGCATAAAATGCATGAAGGTAAATCACTTTCTGTCTTTATAACTACTTTAAGTAGATTTTTTCTTCTAAAAAGAATACAACTCATTGCTGTAACTGTTGATAAAGTGTTAGCTGGAGTTCAGCTTTGATGTATTAGTCAGATTGTCAATGCTATTACCACCTAAGACACCCTAAAACAGGAAGGGTGTTACTAGATAGGTCACCAGGTGAAAACAGATGGAAGAAAACCTTAAAAAATAAACCTAATGCATCTACCACCAATGACTGGTAAGCTGCAACATTACATTTTTTGGGGTTTGATACTGATTTAAATATAAAAAAAAGTTCCAAGTGAGTCTTTCAGCTCAATGTTTGGTAGGCAGTACAGTGAGTTAATAGAAGCAAGTACCTAAGCTAAGTCTGATATGTCATATTCATACATGCAAATGTAGCTTTTTAAAATTCTTAATGATTACAATTGCAGAATCTTGTCGTCAACCAAGGTTGTAAAATTACAAGGCCAGTGGGTGTAACATTCTTTTCTAATAGATTCTGTGGGTGTATTATATGTAGCTTTTTTTATTAGGTACAGTCAGCTTGTCACGTAATGTACTTTAATAGGACTACCATCTCCCAGACAACTAAGCGTGAATTAGAGGATGAAAAAAAAAGAAGCTTTTACTCGTTAGCTGCCAGTGTAAATTTTCCCGTTTTCCACACACACTTACTTAAAACTCCCAAAGCATTGTATTTTTTCTGAAATCAGAGACCCTGTAGAATAAATTGGTGGCCGTTTCAATTTTAAATGTCACACAATATCCGAGCAACTGTTTATCGAACTGATACTTTCAGTAAAAAGTACACGGAAATGAATCATAGTACAAAAGTAGGTTGTGTCAAGTAAATAGATATTAAGACATGGCAAGCCTCAAAATTGAACAGGCTCGTGAAACGGCAAGAAAAGAGAGTATTGTGTCCATAGACGACATTTTAAAAGTGCTCATCAGTTCAGAGTTAAGGTGGTTGTAAATGCTGAATGTTTTTTTTTTACCTTCATACATTCTATGCATGAAGATGAAAACCCTTCACTGTGCAGCTGCCCCCTCAGCTAATATTAGCCTGAGCCCCATTCTGATCCAGTGATGTGCACAAGAGCAGCGTCTCCCCTGGGGCTCTCCCTCCTCATTGGCACAGCAGCAGAAGCCATGGGCTCACGCTGCTGTCAATTACAGCCAGTAAGGAGGGAGAGGAGAGCGGGGCCAAGCCACACTGTGTGTCTTATGAATACACAGAGATGGCTCGGGAGAGCATGCACGAGTGCCCCCAGAGCAAGCCACTTGCTCTGGGGGCACTCAGTGGGGGGGATGAACCAGGAGCACCAGTGGCAGACCCAAGAAAAGGAGGATTGGGGCTGCTCTGTGCAAAACCATTGCACAGAGCAGGTAAGTATGTTTGTTATTTTTTTTTAAGCTGAACCTGTATTATCACTTTAAAGTAGAGTTCCAACATAAACCAATCTAGTCTTAAAATGTCCCCACCTAACTCCTGTGCTGACTAACCAATGTAAAAAAGATGCATATACTTACCTATTTTCAGCCCCCTGGTTCAGTTGCATAATCCCCTGTGTCGGCCAGCAGCAGTGGAAAGGATAGAGTGCTTGACAATGGTTGGTAAACCCTGGAGCAGTGATGTCATCCATAGGCTCCTATGGCTCCTTAGTTGCCAGTGCTCCCTCCTCTCCCCCACAGCTGATACAGGTAAGACAAGTCACGTGACTGGACCAGAATGGGCTGAAAATAGGTAAGTACATTCATCTTTTTTTACACAGCCAGCATAGGTTTTAGAAGGGGGAAGGGAAATTTTTAAGACTAGTTAGTTTTGTGCTAGAAATTCTACCTTAACAATGAATGATGGCCCTCAAATTATTGCTATTACTCTGGTGTGCACAGTGATACCTAATATACATGGTACAATTGTTTTTGTAAGAGAGGGCACTCAAGCTAATTGTATTCATATGCTCTTGTACGTGGGGGCATTTAGAATTTGGGTGTTTTTATGTTATTTTATTTTTTAACCAATTCATTAGTAACATGTAATACCCCTTCCAGTCCTGGTCATTTTTTCAGTTTTTAGCAGGGGCGGACTGACAACTCATGGGGCCCCTGGGCAATAGGGGATCATGGGGCCCCTGTGTCCTAGCCCAAACTCAAAAAAGCCTATGAAAAAAAGTACCAAAGGCATCTCATGGGGCCCCCTACTGACCCCGGGCCCTCGGGCAGTGCCCGAGTTTCCAAATGGTCAGTCCGCCCCTGGTTTTTAGTATTGTAATAGTTTTACTGACAATTACTTCATCAGGCAACACTCTACCCAAATTAATTTTGTAACATTTTTTGAGACAGATACAGCTCTCTTTTTGTGTTAATTAATAACTTTGTTTTTTTTTTATTTTTGACAAAAATGATTCAAGCTCAAACAGGAGAGCAAGCAGTGGTTAAAAAGATCTGTGGAGCAACCAGGACAGCCTAAATCCTCCAAAAGCAGCACAAAGTCAATCACTATAAACAATTCCTGCAGCACTTAGGCACATTCACATCTAGCAATGGCAGAATGTTATGGTTTAAGAGTGTTTTTAAATGTGTTTTTGTATTTGGAGCAGCACCATTCATTTGAATGGGCTGCTCTCGGCTCCAAAAAATGCACCAAAGTAACTCTGGTAAGTTTTTTTGGAGCCTACTTTGGCACATTTTTGGAAAGCACATTTTTGAGCATTTTGTGCACATTTTGCCACCCGACGAAACACCCATTTCTTTTGTGTATTTGGGGTTCCATTATTTTTAATGTTTTCAGTGTGGTTTGCGGTAATTTTACCGTTCCAGAATTATGGGCAGAATTGCTCGATTCTGTCATTGATTCTAGAATGCCCAGATGTGAAGGAGGCATTACAAAGAAATCCTTAGTGTAAAGATAAATATAAGAAGAATAAATAACATTTCTAACAATAAATAAATAAGATATTCATTCTATAATGCCAGTTGCATGTTGCTTCTGAGCTGTAACTGTGTTGCTCCATTGTTGTGCAGGCAGGCATGTGTGTGCCTGATGCAGAGCAAGGGAGAGGAGCATTAATCAACTTAACCCTAGGTTCACACCTATGCAGGTTGCGTTTGATGCGTTTCTGCATTGCGTTTTGCATTGTGTTTTACGTTTTTGTACTTGCGTTTTTGCCACATTTTTGATGCGTTTTTTTTTTCATTTTTTTAAATTTTTCTTGTTGCTAGCCAGATTTAAAACACAAAACACATCAAAAATGAGGCAAAACCACAGCAAAAATGCAATACATGCTTTTCTGCAGCATTCCCATTGACGATTATAGAACCAAAAACGCAATGTTTTGCGTTCAAAAAAGTCCCTGACCCTTCCCAAAAAACGCACGGGGTAAAAACATGGAGATGTGAACCTGTCCCATAGAAAATCATGTTAAATGGACTGTACTGTGTTTCTGCAAAATGCCGCAAAAAAAGCTTAGGTGTGAACCTAGGGTGACAAAAACAGGCTGGGTCCCGGCTGCTGACACCAAGCCTGTATGTGGGAAGGTGCACCGTGGTGCGGGCAGTAAATACACAGAGTCTGGTTGTAGCAAAACTTGAAACTTACATTCAGCAGAATGCCAACATTACAAACACCTTAGCGGGAGAGCGCTACTTAGGGACATAACTCCCAGTTCAATGTAGTCACAGTTGCAGCTGAAGAGAGGTGCCGACAGTGTCTGTTTACAGGGTGAACTGTGGCCTGGCTGATCCAGTCCCAAGATGGGAGGCTTCTGTCAGGTTAAAGCATCCCTAGCCTTTCCCTCCTTATCAGGAACCTGTGCCTACCACTAGTTACTGTCCTTGACAGTCAGGGTCTCTCTCCCTACATTAGCCACTTGTAAAAACCGCTCCAAAACCCAGAGGCAGGGACTTAAATAGACCCTACTGACCCAATATTGCCGCCAAAGGTCACATGGCCCCAGCATAGCCAAGAAGAATGCTGCTCTATTGACCCAGGAAACCATAGAGAAAACATGTTTCCCTTGGATTTCCTCTCCAGGGTCTGGTACGACTCATCTCGAGCGCCACCTACAGTGGAGAAAACAGACTGCATCTGCCTACATGTATGTGAGAGTAAAAATAATCTGATGGTAAAAAAACCACTGAGTCACTAAACATATGGCAGTGCACACTCTACCGCAATGCCCTTGTACTTGTGATGTCATCTCCTGCCTATACCAACATGTTTCAATTGGATACCACCAATCAGAAAAGTCATCTGTTTAGTGACGCAGGCTTGGTGTCAGTGGCTGGGACTCAGCCTGTTTGTGTTAAGAGGGTTAGTGCCCCTCTCCCTTTCTTAGCTTGTATTAAACCTGTCAGACACGCACATGCTTTCACTGCATTAGCAACATTGAAGCAACACAGCTGCAGCTCAGAAGCAACATGCAACTAGCGTTATGGAGTGAGTAGCTTGTCTTATTGTTACAAATGTTATTTATTCCTCTTATGTTTACAGTATATATATATACTGTATATATTTTTAATTTTTTTGCACTGTTTTTTGGAAATGAAGAACACTTCTTGTCATAAATTGTACAATAACCGTGCTGCGCTTCTCTCAAAAATAATGCTATAAAAAAAAATATATTAGCATTAAAATTATTCCAATATGAAGTGGATAATGAAAAACAATATGCACAATAACTATGAACTAATATAGTCCATCTCCACAGTGTGATCCTTTCATCTCAAAAGACTTATGCCATACAAATCTTCCTTTTTTCATATATAGTGTATCTTCACCAACACTGGCACCAGTTGTGCTCTCACCTGAAATTTTTGACCTCACAATTATGTTTGGTCAAAAATGGCTTACTTCCATTATGTGGACACATACAGAAGATACATAAGCAAACCAACAGTGCTTTATCGTTTAAAAACTGACAGTTTATTACTCTCTCCGGAGCGGGTAAGCTGACCATGAGTGTCGTGAATCACATCCCCCTGAGGAAGCCACGTGTCCCTGTGGCGTAATGTGGAGGGGAAGCTTGGTGGAGTCACGACACACGTGGTCAGCTGATCCACTTTGGAATGAGTTCACGGAGAGGAGTCCAGAGAAAGCTTGTACGGCCAGAGGATGTCAGCTATGTTTTATATATCTTCTTATGTGTGCTATATTGGGTGCAATGGAGCAACTGTATCATGTGGGTGGCTCTTGCAGATTTTAATAAAATGTCAGTTTTTAAACAATAAAGCACTCTTGGTTTGTCTATGTATTTTCTACATGTGTGCTGAGCGGAGGAGAAGGAAGAAGCTGAATCCACAGTGAAGGAGAACCTTGGTAGAAGTCATACCATCAATATATGTCCACCTAAACATTTTTAAAGTACATTTGACATGGTGGGATTTTTAAGGCACAGTACAACCATATTCATAAAATATATGTTTTATTGGTGCAACCACAGTCCAACAATTTTTTACATCAAATTGTATATCTAAAATCACAGTTGCCTTGAAAGCTACAGCTCAAGATACATTACAAATTGCAAATTCAAGTTCTCTGAAAGCTCAATATATGTCCACCTAAAAGACGCAAGCCATTTTGATCAAACTTAATTGTGAGGTCAAAAATTTCAGGTGAGAGCACAACTGGTGTCGGAGTGTTGGTGAAGATACACTATATAGGAAAAAAGGAAGATTTGTACGGCATAAGTCTTTTGAGATGAAAGGATCATGCTGTGGAGATGGACTATATTAGTTCATAGTTATTGTGCATATTGTTTTTCATTATCCACTTCACATTGGAATTATTTTCATGCTAATGTTTTTTATTTATTTTTATATCATTATTTTTGAGAGAAGCACAGTACGGTTATTGTACGATTTATGTCATTTAGCACATTCATTTGAGTATGTGTAGGTGTGGGCGGCTTTTCACTTTTTAATAGTTTTTTTTAGGTAATTTATGATTGCTCACGTGTTTCCATTTATATCTTTGCAAACTGTATATAATAACAATTCTTGTATTTAGGGGGTTCAATTCAGAGATTGGTAATAGTGTTCTAGATACATATTGTAAATGTACAGGTCATACACCAAGGGAGGATGGAGATGATGGGGCTAATGTCCAAATGTGCAGCATAAGCTAAGTGAAGGTGCTAATATGTAGTGGCTGTAGAGACAGGATGGGGATGACATATACAGGGTAGGAGGGGGAGGTGCTTATCATAAACTAATGAATGAATAACTCATTCATTCATTAGGCTTTGTCACACATCTTTGTATTTTTTCTGTTATTGTATTGAACTGTAATAGGTTGCTATTGTTCATTTGTATTTTGACATCTAGTGGCAGTTTAGGGTCACTACAACTTGTTTACTTATGTGATTTGGTATTCCTCTCTGTCCCCCCTCCCCCCTGTTTATTGCTAGTTAGTTCAGTCCTAGCTAGACCCTGCCTGTTTCTTTCATGTTCCCTAGTCGGTATTAATCCTTCACAAAGGCAGAGCTTAGGAAGTCATTGTCTTCTTTCTTACACTTCATAATATTGGAAAACATTTTCTGTACTGCACTTAATTGAAGTTAAATTGCTTTGGATTCAACTTTTGTGTCTTATTGAAGAGTTAAGCTCCCTGTAGATGGTGCTGATGAGTTTGGCTCTGAGAAAGGGGGTACTACCCTTGAAATGCATAAGCCACATGCAGTGGATCGAGTGAGTTTGATGCTGATGCTCACTCTTATGGGTTATTAATAAATGTGTTATTAGAATAATGGGCTAGGCTGGTGAGCCCTCCCTTCTTTGTGTTTTCTGCATGGCATTGGATGTAAGAATGTTGAGGGGCAGTCCACCACTGGAGGAAGTAGAGAGGAAGGCCATTTGTGTGGGGAGCAGGGATTAGGTAAGAAAAGCGAACTGCTTTTTCCGTTACGTTAGACTTAAATGAGCATTTAAACCTTTGTAGATGTAGTCCTACTACATGGGAGGATTTTCCTTTCTCTAGGAATAGGCTTTAAATAACCAAAGACATAGCCAATACTCATTTTTGATTTTACTGCTTTTGGTGTTGAAAGGCAGGGGCCTCCAGTGTGGCACACCACTCTTGGGCCTGTGGTCACTTCTTTCAATATTTCTTGGTTTCCCTGCCATCTAGCTGTCCTATCCACAGTAAATGCTTTATTAAAGCAGTGTTGACTTATTTTCTTCTTCTTTTACCTCTATATATAGCAATACCTTCCCCTCTAGTACTGGGACAAATGTATGGTCTGCGCTGCCTTTTGATGTCATTCAGAAGTCAGGCTCTGCACAGAGCACAAGTGGGCAAAGCTACTATTTGTTTTCCTGCAGGAAAGAGAGGAGAAACTACCTGTCCAACTGACATTTACTAATAAAGCATTTATCCTAAAGATAGAGCAGGTAGTGAGAATTATCTGAGTGTTGGAAAGCTTGTGCGGATATGACTCTTACTGATAGAGATGATGCTGGACAAATGGCTGAGCCTTTCTTGTTTTATTCAAAAACAGGGACAAGGAGAGACAGAAAATTACATCATAACCATACAGTTCCTCTACAAAGAACATTATATTAGGTAATCATTAAACGATACCACCTAGTCGAAGAACTACTTATCAAAGTATAAGGCTTCATTCACATAAGGCTTCATTCAAAATTGTACTGATGTTATTACGCGTGTTTTCTACGAGAAAGATTCCTTTATAATGATCAGTAAAATTTTGGTGTCTAGCTGAGTTTACACCCAAAGACAAGTAAAGATGCATATGTGTACATAATGATCATTTATTTTTCCTCTTTGTTTAGACTTAATTTATGTTCTTACAAGCGCGTATACATGCACTTATACATGTTGGCACGTAAAGCACATATTCTTAGACGTAGATTTTTGGATTCTGTATTACAGATCTGAACACAATGCATGTTCATGGACTTGAGTGAATGGATCCATTGAAAACAATGTATCTGTGTTCAGATCTGTAATAAAAAAAAAAACACACTCGTTAATGCTTTTTTATGGACGTGTGAATGAAAGTGTAGGAGAATGGTTGCTGCACTGAAATGTTTCTGAAAGCACTTATGCTATTGCACACATTATAAGGTATGAATAGTAGACTAGATATGGAGAAGTAAGCACTAACAGGTGCCGTAGATCAGAGTGTTGGGGCAGAAGCGGGATGCTTAAGAGACGGGCCCTTGATATATTCAAAATCTAGTAAGAAACCAGGAAGTGGTAGATGACATGGGGGGGGGGGATTTACTGAAACTGACGCAGCACACGGAATTTGGTGCAGCTACGCAAAGTAACCAATCAACTTCTAACTTCAGCTTTTTCAGTTAGGCTTTGACAATCAAACGTAGAAGCTGATTGGTTACTATGCACTGTTGCACCAGATTCTGTGTGCACCAGTTTTAGTAAATCCCCCCAAGGACGTTTAATAGCCATAGGCACTGAATAGTGGAGTTACCTTCAAGTGGGGCTAAATGTATCACAAGAAACGCTGAATTAAAGTACAAATATTTGGCTGAAAAAAACAGTACAAATACAATAATTTTGATGGCACATTCAGCTGCGTGGCTGGAGTTTTGCTTTAACAGTATTCTGAAAACATTAGCTTTCTTTTAAGTCTGTTTGTTCCTTCTATGTATTGTATATGTAACATATACAGTATGATAATTATTATTATTTTACAGGATTTATGTAGCGCCAACAGTTTGCTCAGCGCTTTACAATAGAATGGGAGACAATATAGCAACAATACAGTTCAATACAAGAGGGAAAGGAGGGCCCTGCTCCTTGGAGCTTACAATCTAGGATAAGCACACTAATACAAAAAAATGAAAGGTTTGCATGAATCCAAGCAATATATTTGTGTCTTAGATGTTCCAACCTAGAAAGAACACTTAATGAAAATTTATTTGACTTTATTACTAAGTTCAAGAACTTTCAGGGGTTTTAAAGACTTTAGTGGAATAAACACTGACTACTTACTGCAATCTGCCTCTTTCATCTCTGAGTCGTAGCTGTTAATGCCGAACATCTCATAGTGTTTCTCAAAATGTTTATCAAGTTGTTGAGACCACCCATTGTTGTCTCCTGAAAGTGATGAAGAAAACTGACATTACAGTCCTTGTCTGTACAAATCTAGGCAAAAAAAGGACCAAATCATAAAATGTCTAACTATTTTAAATTTTAACCAAATTGTGAGGTAAATAATAATACATCTAGGTGGATAATGACAAACCTCCAGTTAGATTGTTCTTACATACATTACCCTGTTCCTATTGACCAGTGAGGCCATCCATTACATTTAGCATAGAATGGATGGGGAGGCCAACCACCAGCCATAGATGTTGTGGTAGGTATTTACAGGATAGAGCATATGGGGTAAATTCTGGAGCACTCAGAATCTGGTGCAGCTGTGCATGGTGGCCAATCAGCTTCTAACTTCAGCTTGTTCAATTAAGCTTTGGCAATACAACCTGGAAGCTGATTGGTTTCTATGCACAAGATTTTGCACTCTAGTTTTAGTAAATAACCCTTTAATCTTGGAGATACTAAGGTGCTCTGTACAAAAAATGTAAGCATGCCCTGGCATGTACTGTTGACAGGTGTATCGCTTAACCTACTTTGTCGTTTACGTAATTCATGCACTTGTAACTTCCTATTTTTTCTTATCTTCTTTGTTATGTTAATATACTTTTATGTATTGTACTTTTCAAAAGTGCCTTGTTTTTGCTGACAATATCACTTTTAAAGTGTGCTGTTGTTTTACTGTCTACTCATGTACAATAAAATCGTTTGTAAACAAAAAAAAAAAATGTAAGCATGCCACCAGCTATGAGAGATTTTTCCTGCCTTTTGAATCTGGGGTGACTTTAATAGCTTCGATGTGCCCACCAGTTGAAATGAAATATCTTTTTAATGTTGTAAACATCTAGTTTCAGTCTACAAATCAATCTAGTATTTAATTTTCTACTTCCTCATTTCCTGACATTTATTACATTTACTAATGGTTAATTAATAAACAAAAAAACACCAACAAAATATAAATAGCCAACATAAGCATTCTAAACATCAAATGGCATGTGACAAGAACTTGTGGACATGTAACAAAGCCAGATGTTAGGAAGTGATGGAACCAATAAAATAACTTTTTTTTCTTTTCATCTATCATATACTGTATATCAGGCTTCACTAAATTGTGGACCACGGTCCAAATACGGACCGAGTGACAGTCTTGTCCAGACCACGGCCACACCACTTAACAGCCAGAGAGGACTCCTCTCCTCCAACTGCTGCAGCTGTTAGTAATTGGGAGTAATAGCAGGGTGGACTCCTGTTCTGCATGTATTCTTCTGCCATGGCCATCGTCACCTCTGCTGTTGAATTCCAGCAGGGAAGAGAGCAGGAGGAATGCAAGGAAGGGCTCCTCATCTGAATGTACTGGCTTGTCACGGCTGAACTCAGAGCAGGGAGGAGGGCAGGAAACACTGCAGATCTACAGGTGAGTGGGAAATGGAACCAACCTTACATGCAGGTCCCTCGCTTTTTACCAGGAAGAGTTGGGCAGCTCCCACCCTCAGTGGAAGCCTTCTATGCCTCCCGTCCACTTCCCTGCTCTGAGTTCAGTGGTGGCAACCCAGTATATTCAGGAGAGGAGTCCTTCCTTCCATTCTTCCTGCCCTCTTCCCTGATGTGACTTCAACAGCAGTGGCAATAACGGCGGCAGCAGATGAGTACATACAGAACAGAAATCCACCCCGCCATTCCTCCCGCCCTCCACAACGCGTTAAGGTAAGGGGGAAGATTATGTGGTAGAGGGGGCTGTGCTATCACAGGGGGATCTGTGATATGGGGGGCTGTGAGATTGAGGAACTGTGATATGGGGGAGCTGTGATATAGGGGGCTGTGAAGTGAGATGGGGGGGCTGTGATGAGGGGAGGCTGTGAAGTGAGGGGGGGAACTGTGATATGGGGGACTGAGAAGTGAGAGGGGGAGCTGTGAAATGGGGGGGCTGTGTGAGGGGGGGATCTGTGATATGGGGGCTGTGATGTGAGGGAGTTATGATGTGAGAGGGGGAGCTGTAATACTGGGGGGATTTGATGTGAGAAGGAGACCCGTGATATGAGGGGCTGTGATGTGAGAAAAGCTGTGATATGGGGGAACTGTGATGTTAGAGGGGGAGCTGTGATATAGGGGGCTATAATGTGAGAGGAGGGAGCTGTGATATGAAGGGTCTGTGATGTCAGGAGAGGGGGAGCTGTGATGTGGGGGGTTGTGATTGCAAGGGGAACTGTGATGTAAAGGAAAGACTGATGTGAAGGGGGGCTGTGATGTAAGCGGGGCTATAATGTCGTGGGCTCTGATGTGAAAGGGAGTTGTTATGTACGGGGGGCTGTGATGGGAAAGGGAGGACAGAGGACATTAATGCAAAGGGGGCTGTGATGTGAAAGAGCTGAGTAATAGAAGAAAAATGAGTTTCGGATCTCTGCAGAAAGAAAATGTTACCAACCGGACCTCCGTGAATTTATTCAGTACCCTTGCTGTATATATTTCTAAATGTCTTTATTTAACAAAAGTTTACCAATGAATGCTAGCTTTCCCATGATTAGTAGAAATATATGATGATGTAATTTACTGTATTTCTGTAAGAACTGAATAATTAAATTTTTTTCATAAGAAAGTTGTTCTACTTGTTATTATATTGTATGCTTGGAGAGCAACTCTCTTTTCTTTCAAAACAGCTCTTAGTTTATGGAAAATCCTGGTCAGTAGAGATTTACCCTTATATAAACTGTCTTATTTGGCATATGACTGTCAATCTACCATTATACATATTCAGGGTAGTTCAATTGCTTTTTCATGTACCATGGAGGACTTTGCTAATATATCATTTTATTTATTTTTTGTTTATAAATGCAGCTATAGTTGTCCTTCCGTCCTTTTTCATTTTTATTCTTAAAAATAATTTCATTAAAAAAAACAATCAAGAAAAAGGTAACACAACAGAAACATGCACATTGCACAACGCCTCTATTGTATAGGGTTGATTTATATTTGTGAAGGTCAGTTAAACTGTTATTTGTTTTATTTTTAGAATTTAGTTTTGAATTGGGTTTGGGCTGTTCCAGTTATAATCTCTCCAGATTAAAGTTAATTATGATTTTAAAATAAATATTTCAATTTCTCTGCAGATTTTTTCTAAAGGAAATATTGTGTTTGAAACAAGAGCACAGATATAGGCTGAATTCATCTGATTCCAGGGAGCGTAACTTTACTGTAAGCTATCGTACCCAGAGTACCTAATATTGGTCCCCAATTCTGGTGAACTCATGGAACTTGCCCTGTTGCTCTATCATTACAGCTCATCTCAGAGGTGTAAAAACAGGTCATTGGTCCCCATAGCAAAATATTGATGGGGCTCCAGCCAGTAAGAGGTAGTGGGGGTGTCAGCAGCTGAAAGGATGCAGGAGGGAGCTACCATCTTGTGTGGTGGTACGAGGGGAAAAAAGTTGTCCTCCACTATTCTCCATCTGCTTTAAAGTGTGTTAAACACCGCATTACCTATGCCTTCATCCTAGGATTATCCTTTTTATGGGACAAGTCCTGTAATATATATGGCTGCCTTTTTCACCCAATCTGCCCAAGGTTCCTGAGGCTATGGGGGTCCCTTGAGTATCCCTACTGGTATGTGGAGTGCTTTAGTCTTTGATAAGCATTAGAGTGACATTACTGATTTTTTTTTTACTGCATTCCTGATGAAGCAATATGCAAAACATATAAATCTAATACTCAGCGCCTGAGGATCTATAAAAGAATTCCCAGCAGCTGGAAAACAACTGCCCCCCTGGGCAGACCGAATCAACAATGCACAAAAAACAGCGCTCCTTATTAGGTCCACAGTCTCTTTAAAAGTTCATATAAAAAAAAACGTCCATATAAGGGTTATTATGTTCTCATTCTCCCTCCAGACAACAAAGAAGTAAAGCTCAATCATTTATTTCTTCTCTTGAGTGTCAGTATTCAGTGTGATCCAACTATGCTCCTCCCCCACCATGTAAAGAAAACATACATTGCATACATTGCATATAGTGTAGTAGGTTAAAATATGTTACTTAGTAAATAAACTAAATTGGCATATTCACATGAAAAATAAAAAATATGTGCCAAACATTATATCTCCACCATATGTGAAAATCTTACCATCCACTGTATCTAACCTTACCCTCAAGGCTGCAAGAATCTTTTGAATTGAGGTTAAGGGTAGATACGGTGGATGGCAAAGTTTTCTCACGTGGTGGAGATATAATGTTTGGCACATATTTCTTATTTTTCATGTGAGCATGCCAATTTAGATTATTTACTAGTTCACATATCTTAACCTACTACATTATACGCAATTTATGTTTTTTAACATGGTGGGAGAGGAGCATAGTGGGATCACATTGAATACTGACAATCAAGAGAAGACACAAGTGCAATGACTGAAAGGCTTTATTACTTTGTTGTCTGCTGAGAGCATGAAAAGAACATAGTTGATTCACACATGTGCGGTGTGGACTGAAGCTCAAGTTTCACAGCTATTTGACACAGCAGTTGTTCAGCGGTTCATGTCAGATTTACATCAGGTTCAGGACAGGTTCAGCTGAGGATTTTATCCTGTTCACATATGGTTTAGAAATGGTTCCCAAAGAAGTCAATAGCTTTTAATCCACACCTGAACTTGAAGGCACTGCTCAGAAATTGGACAGGATTCTTTTTCAAACTGCGCTGAATCTGCTCCACCAGTGCATTGGACATACAGTGGGGATCGAACGTTTGGGCACCCCAGCTAAAAATTTGTAATAATGTGCATAAAGAAGCCAAGGAAAGATGGAAAAATCTCCAAAAGGCTTCAAATTACAGATTAGACATTCTTATAATATGTCAACAAAAGTTAGATTTTATTTCCATCATTTACACTTTCAAAATAACAGAAAACAAAAAAATGGCGTCTGCAAAAGTTTGGGCACCCTGCAGAATTTATAGCATGCGCTGCCCCCTTTGCAAAGCTGAGACCTGCCAGTGTCATGGATTGTTCTCAATCATGGTCTGGGAAGACCAGGTGATGTCAATCTCAAAGGTTTTAAATGCCCAGACTCATCTGACCTTGCCCCAACAATCAGCACCATGGGTTCTTCTAAGCAGTTGTCTAGAAAACTGAAACTGAAAATAGTTGACGCTCACAAAGCTGGAGAAGGCTATAAGAAGATAGCAAAGCGTTTTCAGATGTCAATATCCTCTGTTCGGAATGTAATTAAGAAATGGCAGTCATCAGGAACAGTGGAAGTTAAAGCAAGATCTGGAAGACCAAGAAAAATATCAGACAGAACAGCTCGCAGGATTGTGAGAAAAACAATTCAAAACCCACGTTTGACTGCACGATCCCTCCAGAAAGATCTGGCAGATACTGGAGTTGTGGTACACTATTCCACTATAAAGAGATACTTGTACAAATATGGTCTTCATGGAAGAGTCATCAGAAGAAAACCTCTTCTACGTCCTCACCACAAAAATCATCGTTTGAACTTTGCAAATGAACATATAGACAAGCCTGATGCATTTTGGAAACAAGTTCTGTGAACTGATGAGGTTAAAATTGAACTTTTTGGCCGGAATGAGCAAAGGTACGTTTGGAGAAGAAGGGGCACAGAATTTAATGAAAAGAACCTCTGTCCAACTGTTAAGCATGGGGTTGGATCAATCATGCTTTGGGGTTGTGTTACAGCCAGTGGCACAGGGAACATCTCACGAGTAGAAGGAAAAATGGATTCAATAAAATTTCAACAAATTTTGGATGGTAACTTGATGCCATCTGTGAAAAAGCTGAAGTTAAAGAGAGGATGGCTTCTACAAATGGATAATGATCCTAAACACACCTCGAAATCCACGGGGGATTACATCAAGAGGCGTAAACTGAAGGTTTTGCCATGGCCTTCACAATCTCCTGACCTCAACATAATTGAAAATCTATGGATAGACCTTAAAAGAGCAGTGCGTGACAGACAGCCCAGAAATCTCAAAGAACTGGAAGACTTTTGTAAGGAAGAATGGGCAAAGATACCTCAAACAAGAATTGAAAGACTCTTGGCTGGCTACAAAAAGCGATTACAAGCTGTGATACTTGCCAAAGGGGGCAGTACAAGATATTAAATCTTCAGGGTGCCCAAACTTTTGCAGACGCCATTTTGTTTTTTTCTGTTATTTTGAAAGTGTAAATGATGGAAATAAAATCTAACTTTTATTGACATATTATAAGAATGTCTAATCTGTAATTTGATGCCTTTTGGAGATTTTTCCATCTTTCTTTGGCTTCTTTATGCACATTAATACAAATTTTTAGCTGGGGTGCCCAAACTTTCGATCCCCACTGTATGTGAAGAGGCACCATAGGAAACAATGTTATTTCACATGTCATGCGGATTGGATACGGCTCATTCCGCGTATATGAACTGGCACTAATGGAATTTTGTTTTTTATATGAACTTTTAAAGAGACTGGACTTTATAAGAAGCACTGTTTTTTGTGCACTGTTAATATGCAAAACATGTGAAATGAGGCCATACTAAATATCTTCTGATCAATAGTCATTTTCCATTAGTCCTGGGTATCAAGACTTGAGGTGTTACATGTAATAACATTAAATGTATCAGTATTAGATCACTGATTTTAATAACAAATCTATTTTAATCTATTTCATTGTGTGGTTTGTTGAGAGGGTACACTTAAAAGTCCAGCTATATATTTTAGTTTGTCTGATATGTTTATTTTGCAATGTGGTGTAGTTCTTCATTCTCTTTGAGACCGCCTGTTTTCCTTACATCATATATTGTGGCACAGCAGTAATTTATGAAAACTGACTTATAAAGTAACTTACAAGTCTGCTTTAAAATTGCAGTCCCTGGAGTGGACACACATTTTCAGACTTTCTGGCTTCCAATGTTTCCCTTTGCCAGATCTCCCCACCTCCATCTACTCATCTTGCCTTCACTACAGCCACTTTGTCATATTCTAAATGCCAGTAGCATGATAAACCTGTATGACAATTGCCACAGAAAAGAAGTTCCTACCAACATAGATCTCAATCTGAACAGCTTTAGTTGGCCACTTTAAATGTTATGATGTAAATTAAAGTTTGAGTAACTTACTGAGTACTGCGTGGCTGATGTTTCTGTAAGCCTTATTATGATGAATAGGTAAAGCCGGTTATGGCTGATTATTTATAGTACATAATGCAATTTTATTCACTGGAGAAATTCCATATCCATTTCATCAGCTTTCCTGGTAAGGAAGAAAAGCTATTCTTTGAGCTATTCTCCTGAACGTGACCCTACCAGCATTACTTTTACTTACAGTCATATTTCATCAATCATGCATGGCAGGCGAATGACAAGACTCATTTTATACTCACCTGTTTCTAGGACTACTCACAAAACAATGAAATCATTACACTAACCTGTGATCCCCTGTCAGTGATATCCAAGCCTGACTACAGTCCTCCTGTTTCAGTTTCATAGAGAACAATGAAATTCAAGTACAAATAGAGTAATATATGTATATTCAAACATGGCACACCAGGTTCTACAAAGATAGCAGTCTTTGTTTTTTTCACATCACATAAAAGATAAGATTGTGTTGGCAATATGCTACATACTTCATCATAATTGTATTGAAATATACCGACTTTTCTTTTAGTACAGGGTAGTGTATGGAATAATAAAACGCCTGTCAATTGTTTTTGCTGTCGTCTGTATCCCATTGGGAGATTTCCCTTTACATCCTGTGCCATGTGTAGCACTACCACCTTAGGAGTCACTAGAAGATTTGGGTCCACCTATAGTACTGCACAGCCAGGCAACACACATCTTCACACAGGCTTGGATCCAGTCAGAGATCAGTCCTTGAGCTTTGGTTTAGTTGTTTTATTTGGGGATTTGAACTTGGATAAGGTTAGGGGTGTACAGGATGCCCAAGGACAACTTTCT
This sequence comes from Staurois parvus, assembly GCF_062004578.1. Classification (NCBI taxonomy): domain Eukaryota; kingdom Metazoa; phylum Chordata; class Amphibia; order Anura; family Ranidae; genus Staurois; species Staurois parvus. The sequence goes on from NW_028317886.1 coordinate 9,212,148, forward strand.
GGAACTATTTAAAAGCCTTCACTGCAACACAGTCCTTGTTGGAGAGATAGCCAGCATCTCCTTGATGTACCACCCCAGACTCTAAATGAACTCCTCTTCTTCACCCAGCAATCTGGAGTTATCCCTGAACAGGGTATCTGGTGTCTGTTACCTTAAAAATGGACAGTCCCAACTAGGCAGCAAATCTGGTTTCCCACCAGAGTACTCCTTTCCCTATCTGCCCAGGGGTACAGGGGTACTCATTCAGATTCTCCCCTATACCGCTGGTGGGTTGATGGCTGCTTCCAGATCTTTTTACATGCGCCGCTCCTCCACTGCCATACAGGTGCTCCTTGCTCTGAGGGCCAGTGAAAGTCTGAGCTTCTCCCTTTCACGCTCCAGGCCTGCAGGTTGGCCTCATCCTATTGGGCCTCACGCTGCCTCCTGCTTCACATCTTCCTCACTGTCTTCCCCCCGAACTCTCCCTGCCACTGAGCAGGCTCCAACATTTTTAAGGGTGTCCTGCCCCCTGCCAAGCCTTCTGGTTGTATTGGCTAGAATCCCTCAAGAGTGCAAGCCAGCCACTCCTTAGATCCACCCACTGACTCTAGGGCCTTCTTCCAAGCCCTAGAGCAGGGAAAAATTCCAGAGGGGTCAGCCTGCAAAGCCTCCCAGTTCCTGACCACAATTTGACCTTCTGGCTATTACACCAAGACTCAGGCTACTTAGCCTTCCTTACTTTTAGTCAGGACTCTAGCTCCCCCTAGCTAAACTAGGAGGGTGCTACACAGCTAAACAACAAAAAGTGGAAGGAAATCTCTCAGTAGTAAAGGGAATTCTTCTTTTAAACTGTTGTCACCAGATAAGGGTCCCTTTGGAAAATGTACCTAAAATATGAACCATGTTGTACTGAATTGCTTGATGCAGAAATCTGTAAACTTTTGACCATTTTAGTTTCTTAAAGCAGAATCAACCATGGTACCTGCATACTTTGTGATGGCAGAGAAGCAGCGCTCAAACAGGAAACACACCTGATTCAGCAGTGGGACCCAGGGCAGGGCTCAGGCTCCAAAGTGTCTGTATCACTAATAAAGCTTTCACAAGGATTTTGGAGTTGCCAGCTCTTCCTGTTTTTTGTACCTGCTTCCTCTTCTCCTTCATCTGCCCATCCTTCTCCATTCCCATTAGCATGTTTTATTATATACAATCTGCACTGCTATGTTGGATATTGTCTGTTAGTTCTGCTCAGAGGTTTCACTAATTGCTGTGGATCACAGTCAATGTGTACATATAGAGCTGTTCAAACTCAGCCTCATTCTTACATCACATGTTTTCATTACAGTCTGTCAATAATTTTTTTGCCAAGTTGCTCATCAGTCTCACAGTTTTGCCACAAATGCTTATTGGCAATGTTCATCACAAATTATCACATATTATTCTCATTTGGGCATAATTATTAACACTTCCATGCAGTGGTGTATTTTTGTCCTTGGCAACACAAAAATCAGACCCCCCAAAAAAGGGAGAAAGCAGCCAACCTCTCTGGAATGAAAACAGCCAGCCATCCCCACAACTCAGCCTCTACCTACACCCTCCAGAAGCCCGCTGCTCTCAGATCCCATGGCAGAGCACAGGCAGTATCTCACCTGGTCCCCATCTTCTGTCAACTGCCATGTGAGTCCCTTCTTCCGGGGCGGGGGCGGCTCCACCTCCCTGAAAAATGCCGCCCAAGGCAAATGCCTTGTTTGCATCGTGGTACATACACCCCTGTTGCCATGGACACAAACACAGACTAGCAGGCATTAGGAAAGCATGTTTTGTGTAGGGTCTGAGGGCTGGAGTTAGGGAGTAAAACAGACTCAATATATTGCTTGAGATGAAGGTCTGGGTGCATTTCTAAAAATATAACTATTATTGGTTACTTTTAATGTGTGTGTATATATATATATATATATATATATATATATATATATATACACACACACAGTAAAGTTCTTAAAGCATAAAAAACAAAACAAACACGTATAGTCCAATGTAAGAGTCCCATACACCAACCAATCTTTGTGCAATCTTCAGTTGATATATTAATTCTTGTCAAAACAATATGACTTACTTCAGCATGGACAGACACCACCGTGCCCTACATCACACCTCATGGGTATCTCCTCACCTTATATCATGGACCCCACTGCCACAATCTTCAGCATTCAGCTGGTCATTACCGATCTCCCAGGAATAGATATATTAAATGGAAGTAAAGAAAGCTCCAAGAGTGCAGATTGCTAGTTTATTTCCACAAGAAAGTAAAAATTTCACTCACGTGTTAAAAATTTCATAGAGGTATGTCACAGGCTATTAGCATACTTGACTTTCCAAAATGGCATCTTAGCTTCCCTCGGCGTGATGAGGTCACTGCCCGTATGACATGTTGCACCTCATTCGGCTTTCTCTAAGGCTCAGGCTAGTCAACTACACCACGATCTTATATATCTATTGCATCCTGATCGACATAGCAGCTTTTTACCACACCCCTGCCGCCATCTTTGTGGAGACCACATGCTGCTCATACCCTAACATCTAACCAGAGATAATCACTAGGCAAGAAATGATGGCGGTTCTAATCAGAATGTCAGAGACATTCCCTAGTTTTTATCGCAAATGAACACAGGTGAAATGTCATCTGATTAAAAGCTGAATAAGCAATGCACTAATAGCTTACAATGCCATCAAAGACAGCATATGGAAAAACGGTGTGTGTGTGTATATATATATATATATATATATATATATCTCACAGTGAGTAATTAAGTAGTATAAAATAAGACATAAAAGATATTACTAAAAAAAAACAATCATGCATATATGGCGTATGCTCTTCCATTACCTAAATCATACACACGTTTTTGTTTTGTTTTATTATGCTTTAACCACTAGGAGACCACCAACAGTACATATACTGCTACAAGGCGGCCCCTGTGTGCAAGATCACGTATATAAACGTGATCCTGCATTTCAGGGTAGGGGGCACGCCCTACCTGCGGCACCGAGTGCGGGAGTCAATCACCAGGTCCCGGCCGGTGATTACCCGCTGGAGCCTGGCGATTGCCGGCAAACACTAACAGGGAGGAAGGCTGCATTGTTTTCAATGAAGCTCTCCTCCCTGTCAGTTTTCAGCACACTGTTCTGGGATCGCTGAGCTCAGCCTTCCGGAACAGTGTGTAACAGAGAAGTACACACTCCCCGCTCCCTAGTAAAACACTCCCCTCACACAGTTAACCCTTTCATTGCCTTCAAATGTTAACCCCTTCATCCCCAGTGCCATTACTACAGTGTCAGTGTTTGCTTTTTGCACTGATCACTGTATTGGTGTCACTGGGGATGTCAGTGACCCCAAGTCAGTTCCCCCCAGTGTCAGAATGTCCGCCGCAGTCCCGCCATAAGTTGCTGATTGCCGCCATAAGTCGCTGATCGCCACTATTATTAGTATACAAAATAAAATCCAGTATCTATACCGCCATTTGTAAATGCTATAACCTTTACGTAAACCAATTAATTTACACGTATTGGGATTTTTTTTTAGCAAAGACATATCACAGAATACATTTTGGCCTAAATTTATGACGAAATTTGATTTTTAAATTTTTTAACTGGACATGTTTTATAGCAAAAAGTCCAAAATATTGTTTTTTTTCTCAAAATTGTCATCTTTTTTTTTATGACATAAAAAACGCACAGGCGATCAAATACCACCGAAAGAAAGCAAAATTCATGGGGAAAAAAGAATGTAAATATCATTTTGGTGCAGCGTTGCATGACCGCACAATTGTCAATTAAAGTGATGCAGTGCCATAACACAAACTGCTTCTGTAACCGCTTCTTGACTGCCCTATATCAGAAATACTGCTACAGGGCGGCATGGGTGCGCAAAATCACATATATATGCGTGAACTTAACAAATTGGAACGAGCGCAACTAGATATGACAACTTAATACTTGCCAAACGAAAATTAGTAGAAAAAGCTGCTAGCATAAAAAGGTATACCACGGCACCTCAGTAATGAAAATAAAAGTCTTAGTAATGCAGCGCTTGAAATTAATGTTGTGGCAATAACCATATAGAACAAAACTTAAGATATGTTCATAGAGAGTGTTCATATGAGGTGCACTTAAGTCCGCACAACAGAAGGTATTCCAATACGGTAGAAATCACATGGTGCAAAAAAGTCCTGGATGCTCCGTGAAGAGATAGTACAATGATGCACTTACCAGAAGTACATACAAGCTGAGCGTTGTATGTAACAAATCCGTGAGGTCATCAAGGTCTGGTCACTGGTATGGAGTCATCTAGGGCTGCAGTGGATTCCCAGGAATGGTGTCACTCACGCTTGGGGGCCACATCAAACTCACCAGAGGGTCCAACGCCGTCCAGACTCCTGCAACTGCTCCACCTTAGATGGCTCGAGATATAACGAGCCCAGGAGGCAAAATAGTGCTAATAGTGTAGTAACGTTTATTAAGGATCCAAAAGACATCAATATACTGCAGGACACTCACATGTAGCACAGCATTGGCTTAAGGTATATCCCCATGGAAAGCAATAGATCATAAAGTTGGCGTCAAATTGAGGGATTCCCCTGACATGTTTCGTGAGAATTGCACATTATCAATTTGATATTACCATTATCATTTGATAATGTGCAATTCTCACGAAACATGTCAGGGGAATCCCTCAATTAGACGCCAACTTTATGATCTATTGCTTTCCATGGGGATATACCTTAAGCCAATGCTGTGCTACATGTGAGTGTCCTGCAGTATATTGATGTCTTTTGGATCCTTAATAAACGTTACTACACTATTAGCACTATTTTGCCTCCTGGGCTCGTTATATCTCGAGCCATCTAAGGTGGAGCAGTTGCAGGAGTCTGGACGGCGTTGGACCCTCTGGTGAGTTTGATGTGGCCCCCACATTGCACACAAAACCACAGTGTTGGCAGAATCAGGCCTGATCTCTGTTAGCATGTGCCTGTAAATTTTGATGACTCTCATATGCAGCAGAGTGCCAGTACTAGTGCCACGCTACATTTTGGTGAACTGGCGAGCACCGGCGGCCTAGTACATCTTGGTCTTTCACATACCTCTTAGATTGTAAGCTCCAAGGAACAGGGCCCTCCTAACCCTCTTCTATTAAACTGTATTGTTCTGTACTGTCTCCCGTTATATTGTAAAGTGTTGAGCAAACTATTTGGGCTATATAAATCCTGTATAATAATAATAATACCAGAACTGCAGTATGATTTGGCGACGTGGCGAGTCCCATAAGTGCAGTACAAGCTGGTGCAGTGGCGAGCACAAGTATTGTCCCGCAACCACCAAGAATTCGCACACAGGCCAGTAGAGCCCCTAGTATCCTTCCAGACGTGCTTACAAATCCCGATTGGCAACCCACAAATTATGCAGCACCCATTCTTCCCCCATTCACTGCCCAACCCGGAATTCAGGTGGAAACAGCAAATTTAACTACTCCCTTTGATTTTTTGGAGCTGTTTTTCACGGAAGATCTGTATGCATTGATTGTGGATCAAAGCAATTTATATGCACAACAATTTATTGCCGCCAACCCAAATTCAAACCTTGCCAGACCATTCGCATGGAAACTCATTACGGTTTCCAAATTTACATTTTTTTTGGACCTAACCCTCAACGTGTGCATTACTAAAAAAATGAATTGTGGTTGTATTGGTCCACAGACATGATTCCTTATAGCCCGTGTTCTCTGCTGCCATGGCCAGGCATAGATATGAGAGTATTATGCATTTCAACGACAATACACTGTCATCCTTGGGGTGACCCTGAATTTGAGCGGCTCCACAAAATTCAGCCCCTCAAAAATCACCTTAACCAAAATTTGCATATGTCTATACTCCCCAGCAAAAAAATCTGCATTCATGAGCCCCTCATTCATTTTTCTGGCCGCCTTGCATTCAAACAATTTCTCCCCAGCAAGCATGCCAGATATGGGGTCAAGATGTAGAAGACCTGTGAGAGGATAACAAGCTATACTTATAAGTTTAGGATTTATGAGGGAAAAGATAGTCACGTAGAGCCCCCCAGATGCCCAGACTACATGGGGAGTAGTGGCAAGATAGTTTGGGACTTGGTGTCATCCTTTTTCCATATGGGTCACCACTTATACATGGACAATTTTTATTCAAGCGTGTCACTATTTAGATATTTGTACCATCTTGGAACTGGCGCATGTGGCAATGTGTGACCTAATATGTGCCCACCATTAGAAGTGGGTGGATGCAGGGCAGTATATTTTAATGGTGGGCATACCACACACTTTTTATGGCAGAGATTTCTTTTTTTTTCATTCAGTCCACAGGCTGCATACAAAAAAAAAAGAGAACATAGCATATATACCAAACAAGGACCAGCGATATACTGGTACATCACTGGACTTTGATTGATGATACCAGGATGATGCCTACAGCTGCAGGCATCATCCTGATATAATTTTTTTCAGATGGCGATTGGCTTTCATGTAAAAAATCCTAGTGGCTAATTAGCTGCAGGATTGCTTTTACAGATGATGATGCCCCCCCCTCCCCCGCTGCCTTCCACAGCCTTCTCGGGCAGTCCTGTGCCATCAGGGGAACCTGAGAATGCAGCCGGCGTTTCTGCCATCTGACAACAGAGCTGATTGGAGACCAGAATGGTGCCAATCATCTCTATAGCCTAAGAAATTGGAAGCTACAAGCATTTTATCACTTGGAAAAGCATCTGATCACACTCATCTTGGTTTTATTAGATAATGTAAGGGCAATGGAGATATCTAGAGTCTGACAGATCCCAGATTTCTCAAAAAAGAATATATGACAATGCCCATTGCAGTTATAGGGGATATTTGTATTCCCTGTGATAGCATTAAAAGTGATTAAAAAAATGAAAAGGACAGTGTAAAAATAATAAAAATCAAAGTAATTTAAAAGAAAAAGTACCCTCGCCCCCCTGCACATGCGCGCACCTGCGTTCGTGAGCGTTGACCCTGTGCCAGTATGGAAACAGCAGTTGCACCATGCATGTGAGGTATCACCACAAATGTCAGATCAAGGGCAGTAATTCTAACACTAGACTTCCTCTATAAATCTAAAATGGTAGCTTGTAAAGGCTTTTAAAACGTTGCCTATGGATTAATAAAAACGTATATACAGTTTGTCGCCATTGCACGGGCATGCACAGTTTTAAAGCATGTCATGTTTGGTATCTATTTACTCGGCATACCATCATCTTTTATATGTACCAAATAATTGGCCAATATATTGTGTTTTTGTACATTAAAAGTAAAAAAGTAGAAGAATTTATTTTTTACCACAAGTTTTTGGAAAATGACAAACAAAAATGTTTTCTTTTTTTACACAAACTTGTCACTTAAATGATTTATTGCTCACACATGCCATGGGTATATGTGGAATTACTCCCCAAAATACATTCTGCTACTTATACCTATTATGGGGGTACCACATATGAGAGAGGTTTTGGCAGTCTAGCCAAGCACAGGACCCCAAAATCCAATAAGCACCTTCAGGCTTTTAAAGGGCTTGATTTCCTCATTAAACTTCCTGACTACCTATCACAGTTTTGGAGGCCCTGAAATGCCAGGATAGCACCAAACCCCCCCAAATTACCACTTTTTGGAAAGTAGACTCCCCAAGGAATTTGATAAGAAGCATGGTGAGTATTTTGCAGATCTTGTTTGTTGCCACAAGTTTTTGGAAAATGAAGAAAAAAAACCAAAAACATTGTTTTTTCTTTTCTTTTTTTATATTTCAAAACCTTGTGAGACAAAATGAGATCTGCAAAATACTCAAATACTCATCATGCCTCTTTTTAAATTGCTTTGGGTGTCTACTTTCGAAAAAGGGGTAATTTGGTGGGGGGGGGGGGGGGGGTTTGGTGTTATCCTGGCATTTCAGGACCTTCGAATCTGTGGTAGGAAGTGAAATGAGGAAGTTACGCACCTTCAGGCTTTCAAAGTGGTTATTGGATTACAGGCTCCTGTATGTGGCTAGGCTCCCAAGAAGTCTCACACATGTGGTATCCCCATACTTGGTAGAAGTAGCAGAATGTATTTTGGGGTGCAATTCCACATATACCCATGGTTTGTGCGAGAAATATATCATTTAAATGACAACTTTGTGTAAAAAAAAAAAGTTTTTGTAAATTTCCAGAAACTTGTGGAAAAAAATAAATCTTCCATGGACTCAATATGCCTCTCAGCAGATAGCTTAGGGTATCTACTTTCCGAAAAGGGGTCATTTGGGGGTGTTTGTACTATCCTGGTATTTTAGCACCTCAAGAAATGTGATGGGCAGTCAGAAAGTAAAAGCTGTGTAAATTCCATTATCTACACCATAGTTTGTAGACACTATAACTTTCACAAAAAGCAATCAATATACACTTATTGGGATTTTTTTAAACCAAAAACATGTAACAAAATACATTTTTGCCTAATTTTATGATGCAATTTTAGTTTTTTTGGATATTTTTTATGACAGAAAGTAGAAAATATTGTTTTTGTTTATAGCGCCAAAAATAAAAAGCACACAGGTGATCAAATACCACCAAATGAAAGCTCTATTTGTGTGAAAAAAGTACATACATTTCATTTATGTGCCATATTGCATGACCGCGCAATTGTCAGTTAAACTAGTGCAGCTCTGTATAGCAAAAAAAAATGGCGTAAATTGAAGTATCTATACCATAGTTTGTAGACGCTATAACGTTCACACAAAGCAATCAATATAAACTTATTGGGATTTTGTTTACCAAAAACATGTAGCAGAATACATTTTGGCCTAAATTTATAACTAAGTTTGAGTTTACTATATATTTTTTTATAGCTGAAAGTAAAAAATATTGTTTTTCTTCAAAATTTTTGGTCTTTTTTTTGTTTATAGGGCGAAAAATAAAAAGCGCACAGGTGATCAAATACCACCGAAAGAAAGCTCTATTTGTGTGAAAAAAATTTTGTTTAAGTACAACATTGCATGACCGCGCAATTATCAGTTGAATTAGTGCAGCGCCGAGCAGCAAAAAGAGGCCTGGTCATTAAAGGGGGTAAATCCTCTAGAGGGCAAGTGGTTAAAAGCTATACTGTGGTGTCCTTTTATGAAAAAGAGATCAGCAGCGATCTTGAGTTGGGCTTTAAGTTGTTTCATGCCAATTTTACATTCCCTTTGATTTACAGTATATGGGGAGAAAACAGAAGTTGTGATGTGAACAAAAACACTTTGACATAGGCCCTTACTGTGTTTGACATAAACAGTCCATAACTAGCACATGCCATTGCTGGTATTGTAATTAACTTTGAATGATGCCATAATATGCATTGGCTTCCGCACAAGAAAGAGGTCTTATAGAAAACCTTTCCAATTTATCTATAGCACTGTGTGAATAGTGTTAAATTAGGAATGTGAGTGACTTTTTGGAAATACTGCAGGTTCAAATGTAAAAACTGCAATATATATTTTATTTATTTCAGTTACTTATATAGCGCTGTCAATTTATGTAGTGCTTTACATATATATTGTACATCCACATCAGTCCCTAACCCTCAAGGGGTGTACAATCTAAGGTCCCTAACTTGCATTCATACACATACTAGGGCCAATTTAGACAGGAGCCAATTAACCTACCAGCATGTCTTTGGAGTGTGGGGGGGAGGTTGGAGTGCCTGGAGATGGCCCTCCGTGAGCACAAGGAGAGCATGCAGCTCCAGGCAGGAGGTGCTGTAGCTGGAATTCGAACCAACAACCCTAGTACTGCCAGGTGGAGCTGCTAACCATTTAGCCACTGTGCTGCCCAATATATATACAGTGGGGCAAAAAAGTATTTAGTCAGCCACCAATTGTGCAAGTTCTCCCACTTAAAAAGATGAGAGAGGCCTGTAATTGGCATCATAGGTAGACCTCAACTATGAGAGACAAAATGAGAAAAAAAATCCAGACAATCACATTGGCTGATTTGGAAAGAATTTATTTGCAAATTATGGTGGAAAATAAGTATTTGGTCAATATCAAAAGTTCATCTCAATACTTTGTTATATATCCTTTGTTGGCAATGACAGAGGTCAAACATTTCCTGTAAGTCTTCACAAGGTTGGCACACACTGTTGCTGGTATGTTAGCCCATTCGTCCATGCAGATCTCCTCTAGAGCAGTGATGTTTTGGGGCTGTCGCTGGGCAACTTTCAACTCCCTCCAAAGGTTTTCTATGGGGTTGAGATCTGGAGACTGGCTAGGCCACTCCAGGACCTTGAAATGCTTCTTACGAAGCCACTCCTTCGTTGCCCAGGCGGTATGTTTGGGATCATTGTCATGTTGGAAGACCCAGCCACGTTTCATCTTCAATGCCCTTGCTGATGGAAGGAGGTTTGCACTCAAATTCTTACGATACATGGCCCCATTCATTCTGTCCTGTACATGGATCAGTCGTCCTGGTCCCTTTGCGGAGAAACAGCCCCAAAGCATGATGTTGCCACCCCCATGCTTCACAGTAGGTATGGTGTTCTTTGGATGCAACTCAACATTCTCTCTCCTCCAAACACGACGAGTTGTGTTTCTACCAAACAGTTCTATTTTGGTTTCATCTGATCATATGACATTCTCCCAATCCTCTTCTGGATCATCCAAATGCTCTCTAGCAAACTTCAGATGGGCCCGGACATGTACTGGCTTAAGCAGGGGGACACGTCTGGCACTTGCGGATCTGAGTCCCTGGCGGCGTAGTGTGTTACTGATGGTAGCCTTTGTTACGTTGGTCCCAGCTCTCTGCAGGTTATTCACTAGGTCCCCCCATGTGGTCCTGGGATTTTTGCTTACCGTTCTTGTGATCATTTTGACCCCACGGGGTGAGATCTTGCGTGGAGCCCCAGATCGAGGGAGATTATCAGTGGTCTTGTATGCCTTCCATTTTCGAATTATTGCTCCCACAGTTGATTTGTTCACACCAAGCTGCTTGCCTATTGCAGATTCAGTCTTCCCAGCCTGGTGCAGGTCTACAATTTTGTTTCTGGTGTCCTTTGACAGCTCTTTGGTCTTCACCATAGTGGAGTTTGGCGTGTGACTGTTTGAGGTTGTGGACAGGTGTCTTTTATACTGATAACAAGTTCAAACAGGTGCCATTGATACAGGTAATGAGCGCAGGACAGAGGAGCCTCTTAAAGAAGAAGGTACAGGTCTGTGAGAGCCAGAAATCTTGCTTGTTTGTAGGTGACCAAATACTTATTTTCCACCATAATTTGCAAATACATTCTTTCCAAATCAGCCAATGTAATTGTCTGGATTTTTTTCTCATTTTGTCTCTCATAGTTGAGGTCTACCCATGATGCCAATTACAGGCCTCTCTCATCTTTTTAAGTGGGAGAACTTGCACAATTGGTGGCTGACTAAATACTTTTTTGCCCCACACTATATACATAGTTTTATTATGCAAAATTGCAATATATGTACTGAAAAAAAAGAGTATTAAGGACAGCACAATTGTTCAATAGGTACTTCTCTTTAAGAACTTTTGGCAAAACACAATATTGTTTTCAAACAAAAATTTTTTATAAAGATCCACAAAGTTGTACAGTATATATCATTGAAAGCATATGATGATATCAGAAAATTAACCCTGCTATAATCCAGACAAGCAGACTATGATGACATAGGTTTCATATTGTCACTTATCTTAGAAAGAACATGGTGTTCTGTAGATAAACACCCTAAACCAACACAAAGCCTGCCTTAAGGCTTCACAACTAATAACAGCTTCTTATATCAACCTTTATTTGTTGACAGTCCATTGAGACCAGGGGCCAAACAGCCAAATGAAATTTTGAGTTCAACTAAATATACTTCAGTTGGTAATCCTCCACAATTGTTTTTTTAATTTTCATTAGTTATTGTTAGCATGCTGTTTATTCAGCTATAGGTACAACAAACATTCTCATATATTATTCTGTAATTAGTAGTTGTGCCACTAGATGGTAGTGTTATGTTTAAAGCTGTCTTAAATCCAAAAGCAAAATGAATTAAATTGCAGCTTACCAATTCTTGGTAAAAAAAATAGACTACATTAGTTTTCTTTTTAGACTTTTTTTCTTTATTTTCACCTGGTGATCCAGCCATTAAGTCTGCTATTTTTCATCTTCCTTTAACAGACCAAGCTGTCCAGAAAAAGTAGCAGTTATAAGGTTGAGACAAACCGTTTAATACTTTCGAGGTACTTACAAAGGTCAGCTTTTATTTAGTTATGTAAAACCTTTATCCTAACATAAAAAAAACAGCTGTAACTGCTTATAAAGTATTAGCTGGAGTTCAGCTTCACTTTGCACTCAAGTCCATATAAATCTACTAGTCTAACACCACCCTCTCCCCAGACTGACAATTCTGCTAGCCTAAATGTGTCTGCTTTATTTCTTCATCCAGACACCCTAAAACAAGTGTATTACTGACCAGATCACCAGGTCAAATAAAGGAAAAAAGCCTTAAAAAAGAAAATTAATGAAGCCACCACATCTAAGGACTGGTAAGATGCAATATGTCACATTTTTCTTTTTGGGTTTATTACCACTGTAACCACTTGCCCTCCAGAGGATTTACCCCCCTTCCTGACCAGGCCATTTTTGTTATACGGTGCTGCATTACTTTGACAATTGCACGGTCATGCAATGCTGTACATAAATGAAATTTAGGTCCTTTTTTCCCCACAAATAGATTTTTTTTCAGTGGTATTTGATCACCTGTGCGTTTTTCATTTTTTGCACTATAAACAAAAAAAGACCAACAATAAAAAAAAGACAATATTTTCGACATTTTACTATGAAACATATCCAGTAAAAAAATGTAAAGTAATCAAATTTCTTAATAAATTTAGGCCACAATGTATTCTGCTACGTCTTTGCTAAAAAAAATCCCAATACATGTAAATTACTTGGTTTACATGAAAGTTATATCGTCTACAAATGGCGATATATATATTAGAATTTTTCTTTTTTTTATACTAGTTATGGCAGCGATCAGTGACTTATAGCGGGACTGCGGCGAGCATTCTGACACTGAGGGGGGGAGGGAACTGACTAACTGCCACTGACATCCCAATAACACTAATACAGTGATCAGTGCTAATAAAAAGCACTGACACTGTACTAATGACATTGGGCAGGAAGGGGTTAACATCTGGGGTGATTAAAGGGTTAACTGTGTGCTGTTTTACATAATGTGTGTGTTTTACTAGGGAAACATGCTGCTGTGTATTTCTCTGCTGTGCAGAGAAATACACAGCAGCATGTCCTTGCTGGCAGGAGAGAGACCTGTGTTGTTTACACACAGGTCTCTCCCCTGCCAGTTTTACTCGGCGATCGCCGCGTGCCAGTGGGAAATCTCCGGCCGGGACCCAGTGATTGACATCTGTAGCTGCCAATGGCGGCGTGGGTAAGGCCTACCTGGAAATGCATATACCGTATTTTTCGCTCCATAAGACGCACTTTTTTCCCCCCAAAAAAGGGGGGAAAATGTCAGTGCGTCTTATGGAGCGAATATAAAGCGGCCGGTCCGGTATTTCTGCCGCCACCATGTCAGAATACCGGGCCGGCCGCTCAGCTGTTCTCTCCTGCAGGGCCTTACCTGTTCCTCGCTCCAGCGCTGCACAGTCTTCCCGCGCTGGTTTCTGTGACAGCCGGGTGCCCACTGCGCATGTGCTGCGCTTTGTGAATGATCTGGTGTCTTCTGGGACACATGACAGGTCCCAGAAGGCGCCGGGCCATTCACAAAGCGCAGCGCTTCTCGCGCATGCGCAGTGGGCACCGGCTGTCACAGAAGCCGGCCCGGGAAGAAGAGGGAAGGACAACTCCGCGGAAGTGGGAGCGGGTACCTGTCAAATTCAGGTACCCGCTCCCCCTCCCTGCCCAAAGGTCTGCAGTCTCTGGTCATTCCCTGCACTGTCTGCAGTCTCTGGTCATTCCCTGCACTGTCTGCAGTCTCTGGTCATCCCCTGCACTGTCTGCAGTCTCTGGTCATCTCCTGTACTGTGTCCCCAGTCTCTAGTCATCTCCTGTACTGTGTCCGCAGTCTCTGGTCATCTCTTGTACTGTGTCCGCAGTCTCTGGTCATTCCCTGCACTGTCTGCAGTCTCTGGTCATCTCCTGTACTATGTCCGCAGTCTCTGGTCATCTCTTGTACTGTGTCCGCAGTCTCTGGTCATTCCCTGCACTGTCTGCAGTCTCTGGTCATCTCCTGTACTATGTCCGCAGTCTCTGGTCATCTCCTGTACTGTGTCCGCAGTCTCTGGTCATCTCCTGTACTGTGTCCGCAGTTTCTGGTCATCTCCTGTACTGTGTCCGCAGTCTCTGGTCATCTCCTGTACTGTGTCCGCAGTCTCTGGTCATCTCCTGTACTGTGTCCGCAGTCTCTGGTCATTCCCTGCACTGTCTGCAGTCTCTGGTCATCTCCTGTACTATGTCCGCAGTCTCTGGTCATCTCCTGTGCTGTGTCCGCAGTCTCTGGTCATCTCCTGTACTGTGTCCGCAGTCTCTGGTCATCTCCTGTACTGTGTCCGCAGTCTCTGGTCATCTCCTGTACTGTGTCTGCAGTCTCTGGTCATCTCCTGTACTGTGTCCGCAGTCTCTGGTCATTCCCTGCACTGTCTGCAGTCTCTGGTCATCTCCTGTACTGTGTCCGCAGTCTCTGGTCATCTCCTGTGCTGTGTCCGCAGTCTCTGGTCATCTCCTGTACTGTGTCCGCAGTCTCTGGTCATCCCCTGTACTGTGTCCGCAGTCCATTGGTTCAGAATATTTTTTTTCTTGTTTTTCCCCTCTAAAACCTAGGTGCGTCTTATGGTCAGGTGCGTCTTATGGAGCGAAAAATACGGTATATATATGTGTGATTTTGTGCAGCCCGGCCGCCATGTAGCAGTAGTTCTACTATAGGGCTGTGGGCAAGCATTTAATGTAATTATGAGGTACTGTTCTCTTTAATGGAACTGCATGGTTATAATATAATTACCTCTCTATGTCCCTGTTGTTTCTAATGAACCAAGAAGGACTCAGCCAAATGTCCAGCCCCATCTTAAATGGCAAGGGACATATCTGCTGCAGCTTTCACAGTTATGTCATCCAAAATAAACACGTTTTAATTTTTTTTTTGTGGAGAGTAATTCACATTTGTTAAAAAAAAAAATTCTATTTTAGAAAAAACTAAAAGTTATGGTAAAACAAACATACACACATAGGTATATAAACAAAAGGTGCAGTGCTGATATATAAAAAAAATTCAATAATTAATTATATGCTACCAGACAATATTATAGTATAACAAAATGATGAAAATTGACCAATAGTAAACGTCCAACATATGGATGGCAAGAAAGTGAACGTAATTCACTCTAAAATATCCCCAACAAACTTGACCAAATAATAGTCCAAAGAGTGATGTGAACCAGTTGTGACCAGTAATAACCATGACTTCTGTGATACTCCTCCACCACTATGCACTCACCAGAAGTAAAAAGCAAGCCAGCATTGAATGGAAATGACGAACCGGTGCCATTTTGCCGAAGGCACACGGACGAGCAGGCACCGTTTTCTTGTGGACCAAAAAGTCATAACAGCCTTGCTCTGGAGCCAGAAATGATCATTCTATATACAAACCTCAGGCAACTAACTATTGCCCTCTAAATTATCACAAATTACAAGATCCGTACCAACATGTAAAAAGGGGGCTCAAAATCACTAGGTGAGGAATATTTGATCAAACTCACCTAGAGAAAACATAAGCTATAGTTGGAGCGCAATCAACCATTTCCCAGGGGTTATGATTGCAATATTCATGATAATTATCAGGGTATGTGAGTTACAAATCAATGTAAGTATAACTATAATGACTGAAAGCCATCAAATCACTATTAATTATCACCCGGCAAGGCTGTGATGAAAGTAAATTATTGCATATAATTATTACACAAAAAATCACATAAAATGAAAATAAAAATTACATCAACATTAAATTGAATCTCTTGACAATTATCAGAGGCATTTTCTCAAACAGATAGCTAATCCTAAAGACACAAAGATTATATAGTTATTCATAATTTTCCCAAAGGAATATAGTGCCAACCTGATGCATTGATAATCCCAATCAAGTCAGGAAAAACATGCAAGCTAACTACTATCGATAAAGCAGTTGACATATCAATATTATGCCCCAAAGGGGCCAAAGTACACATTTTGTAAATCCACTTAGTTTCAAGCTTGGATACTGCCCTGCGTTTATTAATTCCCCTCCAGTGGGGACCTACAAGATCTATGCCCATGAATTTCAAACAGGAGGGGTCTTTATGGTGATAATCCCTATAATGCTTGGAAAGAGAGTTGTTATGTACCGCCCGGTGGTATCTCTAGTGAACCGCAGAACGGGATTCCCCAGGGTGCGGAGTCTAAGCCCCAGTCTGCTTATTCACCAGAGCCCCTGATGGTGGGGATGGACTTGGAGTAGAACTGAAACCAGGTCGCGGCCCCTGGGTATGCCCAACTGAGGTAGAGAGGACCACCGGAGGTATGTACAGGAGGAGAGCCTGATGTGAAGAGGCTGGCAGGCCCTGGACAGTGGCAACTGGATCCAAGCGGGATGGATGGATGACAGTATAGAGTATAGCGGAGTCAGACAGGCCAGGTCGATAACAGCAAAGGCAGACGGTACAAGGCAGTAGGCAGAGAGTAACGAGCAAAAGGTCACAAGCAAAAGGTTCAGCAACAGGAGATCAAATAATTCAGGAGCAGGCAAAAGAGTAGTAAGGGATGAGCCAGGGATCAGAGCAGGAGACGGTCAACGGATCAGGGTCAGGCAGGGTCAGCAACTAGTAATCACTCAGGACTCAGGAACAGCAGGAAGGACCATACGGCAGTTTGAGTATTGCCAAAGCCTGGTTAAATAGCGCGTCCTGTGCACTCATAGGTTCCAGGCACGGCGTCCGTGAGCGCGAGTGCGCATGCGCGGCTGATGTTGCTGCCGCAGTCGCCCAGGTCCTAGTGCCCGCACGCTAGTGCGCCTAGACGGACCACGCATGTGCAGACTTGCGCGCCGAGTGCTCTTTGAAACCTCACCTGATATTATAAAAATGTTCCCTCAGACGATCCCTCAGCCTCCTAGTGGTTCTACCTATATACATTTTTTTTTTACAAGAGCATTCCAAAAGATACACTACATATCTGCTGTTATATGTAATTAAGGAGTTAGTTTCGTACTCCTTACCTGTAGAGTGAGCCAAAAAGGAATGCAATGTTTTTTTGGGGTTTTTTTTTTTTAACATTATTGGCTATACAATCATACATTTATTGCAAGGAAAAAAAATATTAGGGGCTATCCTATGTCTCAAGGGAGGTGCTCGTCGAAAGATCACCTTCGGCCTATCAGGTAAAAAACCAGCCAACACTGGATCCTCTTTGAGGATTCTCCAGTTTCTTTTGAGAATTATTTTTATTTCTCTATGTTGGACTGAGAAACTGGTGATAAAAGGGCAGGCTTTCTCAGGCCTCTCCACCTTCTTACCAATCAACAAAGAGAACCAGTCCATGTTAACTTCCTCCTGAATAATAATGGATTGTATCCCCTTTTTAGGAATCTATCTTTCAAAATCTTTACTTGAGAATGAAAATCCTCTAGGCTGTCACAATTTCTTCATATCCTCAAAAACTGGCCTTTAGGAACATTCCGAAGCCAGAGGGGATGGTGACAACTGTCTATAGGAATATAGCTGTTTCTGTCCGTGGGTTTGAAGAAAGATCTGGTGGTGATCCTAGTACCGTTATTAATGAGGGTGAGGTCAAGAAAATTAATTGACTCCCGATCATATTCGTATGAGAGTTTGATGTTAAGACTGTTAGGACTGTTATTTAAAGTAATAAAGAAATTTTGCAGCGCCTCTTCACTCCATTGCCATAAGAGGAAGACATCATCAATATATCTCCAATAAAAGCACAGTTCAGGCCATTCTCTAGAATAAATTATGTCTTCCTCCCATCTTGCCATGAACAGGTTAGCCAAGCTTGGGACAAATTTAGCCCCCATGGCAACACCTCTATCCAAAAGTGGTGATAATCAACAAGCTGGCATTGTGCTAAAACTAATTCACTGAAACATCTGTTTGTTGTGTTAGATGCTATCTGCAGTTTGCTATGATGACAGCACTGTGTATGACTGTATTCACTTTTTCTTCTGAAGCAGAAGTGTTTCTAGAAAGCAGATACAAGGGCACATTTTAGGTACTAGCAATACTGGGTATGTAACACATAGGCTAAATGATGTCTATTTGTTGGAGTAAAGGAAACCAACTGAATATTACTTGTACCTTTTTAGGAAAAACTTGTTATTCATCCTAAATAAAATTGTCACCTTAGCTATTCTTTACACTATTCCTTTATGGTACTCCACTCTAAAACCAAACAAAAAGATGTTCTTTACATTTAAAGCAGCTGAAAACACATACCATCTACCAAATATACAGTATGGACACTAGGGTTTTCTTTACTTAAAACAGTTGTAAAGGTTATTTTTTTATTAATATAATAAACATGTTATGCTTACCTGCTCTATACAATGGTATTGCACAGAACGGTCCTGAATCTCTTCTTCTGGGGTCCTCCTCCAACCCTCTTGGCTCCTCCTCTTCTGCATGTGCCACCATAGCAAGCTTGCTTGTTTAATAGACACATACAGTGTGGCTCAGACCCACCCCCCACTCCCTCATTACAGGATTTGATTGACAGAAGCAGGAGCCAGAAGTTCCCGCTGCTGCCTCTGTGCCCTGTGAAAAGAGGAACACAGACCAGTGCTGCTGCAGATGGTAACAGCACTGGATTGAGATAGGATTTAGGTAAGTATTTAGGGAGGTGAGGGGGATATACAAGTACTGGCACATTTTGGAATGTTTTGGATTTCTTACCACTTTAAGGTGATCTTTACATTTTCACTAAGCATTAATTTCCATTTCTGGCAAGCTGAATATTTAAGTATTTAAAGTGATTCTAAACATACATTTTTTTTCTTTAAAATAACAAACAGGTCATACTTACCTGCTCTGTGCAATAGTTTTGCACAGAGCAGTCACAATTCTCAGGTCTCCACTGCCACTACTGGCTCCTCCCCTCCCACCAAGGAGAGAGAGAGAGAGCAGAGAGAGTCTCTGCCCTCATGCACATCGCTGGATTGAGATTGGGCTCAGGTAAGTTTAAGCGGGGGGGGGAACTGCATGCAAAAGCGGGGGGGAACTGCATGCAAAAGGTTTTTTACTTTAATGCATAGAATGCATTAAGGCAAAAAAACCCTTCTGGCTTTATAACCACTTTAAAAATGTTTACATTTGCAACAGTTCACATATGGCATATTTGTAATTCTAGTTTCGATCATTGTTGATGAAAACATTTTAAGCAAGACATTGTTAGGACATTATATATCAGTTTATCTATGTCAAAAGGCTTAAAGAACACGCAGGAAACTTAGGGGACTTTTCACCCAATCATCGGATATGCTTCGCCTGCCTCATGAGACTTATAAATGTTACTGTTATTTCCTCAATAAAGTAGAAATTAGGAAGTTGGCAAACTGCATTCTGTGCCAGTGTCTTACTTCCACGTGCACGTATTCTCACATTAATTAGGCTCACTGGTAGATCACAACAGCTGTGGTCGGTAAGTGATCACATCCAAAACACCGCGTGATTATTATATGTATCACAGCCGCTAGCGATGATCACATGTAAAATCTGGCAGGCTGGTTGTACCCAAGTTGATCGATCGATCAACTTGGGTACATTTAGCCTGCCCATATATGGTTCGAATCTTGGCCGGTCCCTGCATAATTGGCTGAAATTCTAATCGTCTATGGCCTGCTTAATTTGTTATTGCATTCAATTCAAACAACTGCTGATTCTAAAATTAGGATCCTCATCTTGATGTATTAACTTTGCGAATTGATCCTAGAGTCTTTTATAGTATAAAAACTCCTTGCAAAATAAATGAATTAGAAGATGCTGGAACACCATACCTTCCCCTGTAAGAAGAGGATGATTTATCTCAAATTAATCATTTTAATCCCGTGCTATCCCCTTAAGTGTTCAAACCACAGTGCTCTAGAAGCAGCTCAACATATAAAATTAAACTACATATATATATATATATATATATATATATATATATATATATATATATATATATATATATATATTATAGAGTCCTTTGTCTGATACCTGATGTGGACTGTAGTTCGCTGTTTATATACATGAATTTTTGGTTTTGTGTGGGTGCATTTGCAAAAACTTTATGTAATAAATAGTTGGTAAAGCAGTATGGAGTCTCTCTGTGTTTCCTTAACATCTTATGGGACCTGGAGTGTTCTTCTGAAGCAGACTGAGACTGGTGAGTTGACTGGAGGAGATTGAGATATATAACTGCTTATGACCTCTTTTGTAAGATCAAGATCCATCTAAGGAGGTAAGAGCACATCTTGTTGCACACCTGGCTGGAAGTTACTGGCACATTGGAAAATCGCTGATTCAAGGCATTGGAGGATTTGGAGGCTTTATTGCACTTTTTTACATCTGTAATTTGCACACTGGGACTTTTTTTGGACTTTGTATATATATATATATATATATATATATATATACATACTTTGTATATAGGCTGTCTTGGCCTCAGAGACTCTGCTCTCTCCTGGTTCTCCTCCTACCTATCGCAGTGCTCCTTCTGCATTACCTATAACACTGACTCCTCCTCTTCACTTCCTCTTTCTGTAGGGGTCCCTCAAGGTTCTGTCCTTGGACCCCTTCTCTTCTCCATCTACACCTTCTCCCTTGGTCACTTGATAAACTCCCATGGCTTTATGTACCATCTCTATGCTGATGACACACAAATCTATCTTTCTACCCCTCACCTCACCCCTTCAGTCTCCTCTCGAATTACTATCCTACTAAGTGACATATCGGCATGGATGTCACTCCACTTCCTCAAACTCAATCTTTCCAAAACTGAGCTCTTAGTATTCCCCCCAGCCCGTGCCCCCCTCCCCTGACTTCTCCATCAGGATCAATAACACAATCATCAGTCCCTCCCCTCATGCCAGGGTACTAGGTGTAATCCTAGACTCCCATCTGTCCTTTCAGTCCCAAATCCATTCACTGTCCAAATCTTGTAGACTTCACCTCCACAACATCTCCAAGATACGCCCATTCCTAACCTCAGAAAACACTAAGCAATTTATTCACTCCCTTGTTATATCTCGCCTTGACTATTGTAACTCCCTCCTCATTGGCCTACCTAATTGCAGGCTATCCCCTCTTCAGTCTATCATGAATGCTGCTGCCAGACTCATCCACCTTACTAACTGTTCTGTATCTGCCACCCCTCTCTGCCAATCCCTCCACTGGCTTCCCATTGCCCAACGGATAAAATTCAAAACATTAACAATAACGTATAAAGCCATTTATAACTCTGCCCCAAATTACATCACTAATCTTGTCTCTAAATATCATCCAAACCGTACTCTCCGCTCCTCGCAAGACTTCCTACTCTCTAGCTCCCTTGTCTCCTCCTCCCATGCTCGTCTCCAGGACTTCTCTGGAGCTTCCCCCATCCTCTGGAACTCTCTACCCCAATTTATCAGACTATCGCCTACTCTGCTCACTTTTAGGCGATCTCTAAAAACCTATCTCTTCAGGGAAGCCTATCCTGCCCTCAGCTAATAATGGAATCTTCTACTCTTCCAACCAGTCCATCCCCCACATTTACTACCTTTTGTACCACTAGCCCCTCCCTCCTAGATTGTAAGCTCCAAGGAGCAGGGCCCTCCTATCCCACTTGCATTGAAATGTATTGTTGCTGTATTGTCTCCCGTTATATTGTAAAGCGCTGAGCAAACTGTTGGCGCTATATAAATCCTGTATAATAATAATAATATATATATATATTTATTTGCTGGATGAGCCCTCTAACTCATAGTTTAAATTTATAGATAAGAAAGCTCACTAGATAATTAAAATGGCAGTGATACATTGATATACAGTGCTAGTAAACACCTTTTCTTAAATATACTAACCTTTTGTACTGTGAGATAAAATGCACTGACGACCCAAATGTTATTCTTGCTTAGTTCCTGTAATGTGGATTTACCACTCATAGTCCAGCATACCAACCTGGCAGGTAGAAGAGTTGTTCAGCATCTTGTCTGTACTGTAGCGACTTTCTCAGCTTTGCAGCTCTTGTCACAGTGAAGCTCTTAATCTTGGAAGATGAGTCTTTGAGATGTAATGTCATCAAAGTCTCATTTGCAAGACTAAGAGCTGCATTGTAATTAGCTGAAATGATGATTGTCCCAACCCCTGAGGTGTCTTGAATCTCGAAGCCACTGTCATCATCCATACTAGTGGGAAGTATGTGCACATGCTTGGAAGGAACATGGAAGGTGAAAGCTTGAATAAAGTTCCTCCAAAATTAAAAAAAGAAGGCATGCATAGTGAGCCACAAGCTGTGAGTATAAAAGTGTTTCCAAACATAATAATCAGACACATGTAAGAGCCACTTTTAGTTTCAAAGCACAAAATATTCTTCACAAAGTTCGATCGAATCCTTGGTTGTAAATCAAAATAATTGTACCTAACTTTGCCTTAAGTGCTTGAAAATATTTGAAGAGACTTTATACAGTTAAAGTGGTTGTAAACCTCAGACATGACATATGAATAAAGCATACTCTGTAGTGTGTACTTGTCTCAGATAAGAAAACTAAGTGTCATTTTTTTTCTGCTGCTTCGTTCCTCTGCAATCATCATGAAACAATTCTGACATGTTTTCCTGACGCAAAGAGAAAAATGATGACAGAGTAGGGACCTCCAGCAGATTGGCAGCCTCAGCTCTGTTCTTGTGAACTGTGTGGAGGGAGGTGTGTCTCTTCCCTCCAATCAGCTATCAGAGTTCTCCTCACTAAGCTTTGCAGAGTGTAACTTCATCTCTCTGCCTCCTTTTTTCTGAAACACAACCAAGCTGTATAAATTTTGGACTTTGAACAGCTGTAAAGAAGGAAAGACTGCAGATAGACAGGTGCAGCTTAAGTAGGAGGATTTGTTTCATATGTATCACCTGAGACCAGTCAAATCACCGAGTATGTGTATGGGTTTACAGCCACTTTAAATTTACCTTAAATGCTGCCTTAAAACATCCTCACATATAATCAAGTCAGCCCAGTCTACAACATGTGACAACCTGTGTTCTGTTCACAAATCCAATTAGACAAAATAAAATGGTGTTCTATTTCCATTTTAATGGGTAATGAGGTATTAGTTAGGTTTTCCATAGTGGCTCCATTGTTCCCTTCTAGGTTTACTAAGATTATAGAGGGCTATCTGAGGCAGCTGAACCTATACAAGAGACAAGCTAGAGTAGTGCATCGAAGTAGGGTTGGTAACTTGGCGTAAGCATTGGGCTGCCACGTAGAATTCTGTGGAGTCCTCCCTATCTGCCATGAGATAGTATTTATTTAACCTAAAGGAAGGTGTTTCAGCTCAGTTTTCAAATCTTTCACTTCCATCATTTATGAAATGTGTTTTCCTTTTACAAAATGTTTATTGAGTTTTCAATGTACAGACAGAAAGTAAAAAAGTGACAATGTGTAATAAATACGCTTAACATTTCGTAGTATATCAGAGGGAGAGAAACTCCCAACAACAACAAACAGAAAAAGTGTGAATACAAGAAATGACCAGGCATGAAATGTGATTTGTATTGTTTAGGTGGCTGGGACTGGTGCATAAGAAGCACAGTTCAAGTAACTTTGTCACCAAAATGTCCAGGCCATACAATGGACCTGATTTACCAAAGTGTGAAATTTTGCCTGTATCTTTGAAAGAGAAGACATGCTTGTCCCAGTTTCACATTACAGTTATAGGTGCCTCAGTGGCCTCTCATCAAACACTGTAACGTGTGGGCTTTATGTACCTAATTTACCAAAGTGTGAAATTTTGCCTGTGTCTCTGAAATGTATTGAAAGAGAAGACATGCTTGTCCCAGTTTCACATTACAGTTATAGGTGCCTCGGTGACTTCTCATCAAACACTGTAACGTGTGGGCTTGATATACCTAAATCCATGCCAGTAGTGACTTTCAGAAATCTTCAAAATTTTCGAAATTTTAAGGTTCTTGGTGGTGGTGTCAGGAGGATGAGCATGAAGGTCATCAAAGTGGGACATGGCACCTTGTGGTACAGTCATGGCCAAAAATATTGGCATCCCTGCATTTCTGTCAGATAATGCACTACTTTACCCAGAAAATTGTTGCAATTACAAATGTTTAGGCATTCTCATGTAAAGAAAAGAATACAGTCCCTACAGTCAAACAGGGTGGAGGTTCTGTTTTGGGGTTGCTTTGCTGCTTCAGGCACTGGATGTCTTGACTGTGTGCATGGCATTATGAAATCTGAAGACTACCAAAGAATTATGGGGTGCAATACAGGGCCCAGTGTCAGAAAGTCGGGTGTCCATCAGAGGTCATGGGTCTTACAGAAGGACAATGACCCAAAGCACATGTCAAAAAGCACCCAGAAATGGTTTAAGACAAAGCACTGGAGAGTACTGAACTGGCCAGATCTCAATCTCATAGAGCACCTGTGGATAGATCTCAAAACAGCAGTTAGGAAAAGGAACCCTTCCAATCTGAGAGACCTGGAGTAGTTGGAGAAAGACGAATGGTCCAAAATTCCAGTAGAGAGGTGTAAGGAACTCATTGATGATTACAGGAAGCCATTGATTTCAGTTATTATTTCCAAATATTACCAAATATTAATTTGAGGGTGCCAATGAATTTGTCCAGTCCATTTTTGGGTTTTTTCATGGAATGTGTCGGATTTGGCTTTTTGTTTTTCCACTTTTTTGTGTCATACCAATACAAACAAAAGGGATAAACATGAGAATGCCTATACATTTGTAATTGTAACAATTTTCTGGGCGAAGTGGTGCATTATCTGACAGAAATGCAAGGGTGAAAA
This sequence comes from Staurois parvus, assembly GCF_062004578.1. Taxonomy (NCBI): domain Eukaryota; kingdom Metazoa; phylum Chordata; class Amphibia; order Anura; family Ranidae; genus Staurois; species Staurois parvus. The sequence continues at coordinate 9,237,200 of NW_028317886.1, forward strand.
TATTTTTGCCCATGACTGTACCTACTAAGCAGATAATATCTTAGTTTAATTCATGTTCTCCACTGTAGGTTCACTTTAAGGGAAATTCAATTTTTCCATAAAAAGATCTTTGCATATACTTTAAGCACACATCACCCCAGTTTACAACTAGGATGCATTTACTTTGAAGAGCTTAATCTTGCTTTTCCATGCACAGGAGAGTTACATATAGATGGATACACAAACACAGTATTGTATTAACTCACCAATGCAGAACATCAAATCAGTAAGCCTGGCAGCAGCACATAGACATTGATGAACATGTCTAAGACTGCTGTTAAAATTTGCAAAACAAAAGAGCCTTGACAGTATTATAAAAAATAGCACAGTCAAATTTGTAAAGCTTTCATGAATGGAATTACATTCTTAAACTAAACATAAATCAGAATATTCCAAAAAGTAGGGCACCTCAATTTGATGTCCTATATTGTGAATTGAGCTGAAGTGATCTTGTTCTCACTTCAAAAAATCAATTATTTGCAGGAGCATTTGGAAACAAAATATATTTTTAACTATATATGATTGTTTGTTTGACTACCCAGAACTATTTTCACCTTAGTAAATATGGCTGGATCACTTAACTGGAGGTGTGAAATAAACAGTAAATTATACAATATTTATGTACAGTATCTTTTTATTATATTTAGGGCTACAAAATATCATTTGTGAAACTATTTTCTTACTTTTTATGAGGTTGATGTGAAATATTGCATATGAATAGTTCAAATGTATGATTTCAAGCCAACAGGTGGAGCCCTAGGTTCCTATTTACCAGACTGTCAGGCTGATCTTAACTGCTTTGCTGAAAACAGCCTTTGTATATAGAGCTCAAGAGCTCAAACGTAACTTACACATGCAGCTGAATGAGTCCAAGGGCTGACTGACCCCTTCTTTTTTCTGCTCCGTATAGAATTTTAACTACTTGCCCTCCAGAGGATTTACCCCCTTCCTTACCAGGCCATTTTTTGTGTTACGGTGTTGCGTTACTTTATCTGATAATTCAGTCATGCAACTCTACACCCAAATGAAATTTACATTCTTTTTCCCCACAAATAGAGATTTTGTTTCGGTGGTATTTGATTGCCTGTGAGTTTTTACTTTTTTGTGCTACAAAAAGAAAAAGACTGACAATTTTGAGGAAAAAAAACAATATTTTTGACTTTTTGCTATTAATCAAGTCCAATAAAAAAAATTCTGCGACATGTCTTTGCTAAAAAAATCCCAATGCGTGTAAATTAATTGGCTTACGTGAAAGTTATAGTGTTTACAAATGGCTGTATATATACTGGAATTTTTTTTATGACAGTAATGGCAGCGATCAGCGACTTATAGCAGGACTGTGGGTCTGCAGTAGGAATTCTGACACACTAGGGTAACTGACTTGGTGTCATTGAGTGATCACTGCTAATAAAAGGCACTGACACTTTACCAATGGCACTGGGCAAAAAGGGGTTAACATGTGGGGCGATCAAAGGGTTAACTGTGTGCTGTTTTACAGTGTGCTGTGTATTTGTGCTTCATTGTAAGCACACTGCTTTGTACTATGCACAGCCATGCAAAGTAGTGTGCAGGAGCTGACAGGGGAGAGATCTGTATTGTTTACAAACAGTTCTCCCCCCTGTTGGAGATGCTCAGCAATCACCGGGCGCTGGCAAGTAATCACCAGCCAGGACCCGGTGATTGACAGCCGAAGCCACGAATGGCCGCGTGGGTAGGGCAGACACGTGCCTCACGGCGCCCCCTTCCCGGAACTGCAAAATCATATATACATGATTTTGTGCACCCGTGCCACCCTGTAGCAGCACTTCTGCTATATGGCGGACGGGAAGCAGTTAATGCCTGGAGAGCCACCAATGTCATGGATAAACTTTGTATTAAATGTTTCTTTTAACCACTTCAGGAACTGGCATATTACACCTTCCTTACCCAGGCCATTTTTCAGTTTTCAGTGCTGTGATGATTTTATTGACAATGATTCAGTAATGATCGCTTTACCCAAATTCATTTATATCACTTTTGAGACAGATAGAGCTTTCTTTTGGTGATATTTAGTAAACACTGGGTTTTTTACTATGCATAAAAAAGTCTAAACATTTTAAAAAAAAAAGGTTCTCTTACTTTCTGGTACCAAACATGTCAAATAAAAATGCCAAGGAAGTACGAACACCTCCAAAGAAACCTTTTTGGAAAGTGGACATCCCATGGTGATCTCATTTCTTGCCACAATTTTTTGGGAGTGAAAATAAGGCTGGTTTATGATGCGGTTAAACAATGTGGAGTTAACCTTTAAAAGTAACCCACTAAGGCCAAGTGCAAATCTTCCGTTATTAGTTAAAAGGTTGAAATTGCATTGTGTGCTATGTCTAGATGGATAAACCCAAAATACTGTAACTCCCTCCAAAACAATTACTAGTGGTCAGTTAGGTTTTAATCCCACCCATCACTGGTGGGTAGTGATGGCACTTTAAAACCCTCCCCCCAAAACAATTCCACAATCATTGGTGGTCAGTAGGGTTTTAAAACATCCCATCCCCTCATTGGTGATTGCTGGCACTTTAAATTCCCACCCAAATAACCCCACAACATTGTTAGATAGTGACCATTTAAACCCTCACCTCTTCTATCTTCTCTAGCCCTCCTCCACAGCAATCATAGGATTTGATGAATGGATTTATTCATTAATCCTCAGCAATGTAAACAGCACTACAATGTTAAACTTAAAAAAATATATATAAATTGACTCTAAACCATTTTAGTTTCCCTTTACAGATTCTTTCTATTATATAATATTTGAAGAAACAAGAAAATTCCCACTTTTATTTTAAAATTGGCGTTTGTAGAATTATGGTATTCTACAGTTTAGGAATTATTCTCTTTTCTATTGCCCTGCAAACCTTTAGCAATTCCAAGGAGTAAGGCTAGATTCATACCTATGCAGTTTGCATTTGAGCCGTTTCTGCATTTCATTTTGCGTTGCATTTTGCATTTTTGCCCTGTTTTTGACGTGTTTTTTTATTTTTTAAAATTTTTTCTTCATTGAAGTCTATAGCATCAAAAATGCAACTTTTTGCATCCAAAAAAGTCCCTGACCCTTTCCATAAAACGTAACGGGTGAAAACGTGGAGATGTGAATGTGTCCCATAGGAAATCATGTTTAATGGACTGTACTGCGTTTCTGCAAAACGCAAAATTCTACAGAAAACTAGTGTGAAATTATTGTAAGCCCTGACCAACTCCACCCAAAATAGCTCTTTAGAGTCAAGCTGTTTAATTAGTTAGATTGGGTATTCAATATGAAGCAAACCTATCAGCCATTTTAAACGTTTTAACAGTTATAAGAGTCCATTGCTGTGTAAACACTGCAAAATAGGTGCTGTTTCCATTTCTAGCCAGAAACTTCACTTCTGTGTGCCTCTCTGAAGTTGTTTTTATTTTGTTTGCCCCACAGCTTGATGTATCAGAAATGACTGTGAGTGACAATGAGTAATAATCACTGTACCCAAATGATACCCAAATTTATATCATTTTTTGAGACATAACTTTCTTCTGCTGGTATTTAACAACCACTGGGTTGTTTACTATATACAGAGAAGAAGGCCAAACATTTTTAAAACATTCTGACCAGTGTTCTTAGTCCTGATTCACATCTGTGCGGCCGTGCAGGCTGCGATTTGCGCAGACACGAGAGCCCATTCATTTGAATGGACTCCCGTGCCCCGGGACACACCCCGGGAAGGAGTCCCTGCACTACTTGGGAAATTGCAGTCAGCACGGGAAGCGAGGTTTCCAGTACGGTTGCGATTTCCAGTGCGGGCGGCATGCCATTAGAATTAATGGCACTCACCTGCGGGGCCTGCATTCCTGTTGGTGGTGCAGCTGCAGGTATTTGTGTGAGTCCCGCACAAATGTGAACCAAGGGTTACTGACTGCTGGGGCATTTTCAGTGGATAGAGGGTTAACAGTTGGTGGGGATTAGCTCTGAAGTCAGTCCCATAGGAAGTGAAGCTATTTTCAGAAAGGCAAAGAGGAGGGTTTTCATAATTAAAGTGGTTTTAAAGGCAGAAGAATTTTACCTTAATGCATTCTCTGCATTTAAAGACAAAACCTGTGTGCATCTCCCCCCAGCCCTCCCCCCTATATTTACCTGAGCATGATCTCAATCCAGCACTGTGGTGCTCCCTAGCCTGGTGCTCTAGTGAGTGCTGGAGGGTCAGGGAGCAATGACTGACTCTCACCACTCTCTGCTCACTGAAGATAGAGAACTGAGCTAACAGTGGTCATGTGATTGCTGGGTTCTCAATCTTTTAGCTGGTGGGGGGGACAGCACCAGCATCGGACTGATGCTGCAGCCACATAGGGAAGTATAAATGTTTGGTTTTTTTTGTAATCACACACTTCTCCTTTAACCCTTTCTATACTGTGCTGGCAGATCTCATTGTATCTCATTAAATTAGATTTGCATACTGGCTGTCCTGACGGCTGGTTAAAGATATCAAGGCTTGGGTGGTACATTGTATGCTAATGCTTAACAAAAAACTGTTCCTGTTTGTCCCTCTTATGCAGGCCATAGACGGCTCGCAAATCGGCCAATTTAAAAAAAAAACGAAAAATCGTTCGCTCGAGTGGCCGACGTTACCACCAGTGTTAAAAAAATCGCACCTTTTCAGAATAGCTTGCAAGCTCCCATTAGAGTCCTATGTATAAACATGCTTCAGAAAAACAACTAGATAACAACTAGGTTATAAATTGTTTCAATAATTATTTTCATGTACAGTTGTGACCAAAATTATTCAACCCCCAATGCTGTAAAGGGGTTTAGGGACTATAGTGTACATTTGGAATTGTATTCAGAATCAAATCCTACAAGGACGTTGTAACTACCCAAATGCAACTAAAATGACATCAATTGTTTATGTAATACAGTAGTAAATGGTTCTTATGTGGTTTCTTCATTGCCACAATTATTCAACCCCTTAAAGACTACCACTCTGAAGAACAGAGGTTCATACAGGTGCTTTCCATCAGGTATTGAAAACACCTGTGGATGTCACCGAGCAGCAATCAAGCATAATAAGCACCAATTAGGCAGCTTTAAAATGACTGTGATACTCAGCTCCTTCTAGACATTTACTGGTGTGGTTACAAACATGGTGAAGGCAAGAGAATGGTCCAGGAAGACAAGAGAAGAGGTGATTTCTCTTCACAGGAAGGGCAATGGCTATAAGAAGATTGCAAAGATGTTAAACATACCAAGAGACACCTCAGGAAGCATCATTCGCAAATTCAAGGCAAAGGGCACTGTTGAAACGCTACCTGGTCGTGGCAGAAAGAAGATGCTGACTTCGACTGCTGTGCGCTACCTGAAGCGTAGAGTGGAGAGAAGTCCCCGTGTGACTGCTGAGGAACTGAGAAAAGATTTGTCAGATGTGGGTACAGAAGTTTCAGCCCAGACAATAAGACGCACACTGCGTAATGAAGGCCTCCGTGCCAGAACTCCCAGGCGTACCCCCTTGCTGTCTCCAAAGAATAAGAAGAGTCGACTGCAGTATGCCAAAAGCCATGTGGACAAACCACAAAAGTTGTGGGATAGTGTTCTGTGGACTGATGAAACAAAATTAGAACTGTTTGGGCCCATGGATCAACGCTATGTTTGGAGGAGGAAGAACAAGGCCTATGATGAAAAGAACACCTTGCCTACTGTGAAGCATGGTGGAGGGTCAATCATGCTTTGGGGCTGTTTTGCTTCTGCAGGTACAGGGAAGCTTCAGCGTGTGCAAGGTACCATGAATTCTCTTCAGTACCAGGAGATATTGGATGGAAACGTGATGCAGTCCGTCACACACCTGAGGCTTGGGAGACGTTGGACCTTTCAACAGGACAATGATCCCAAGCATACCTCCAAGTCCACTAGAGCATGGTTGCAGAGGAAAGGCTGGAACATTTTGGAGTGGCCATCGCAGTCACCAGACTTAAATCCGATTGAGAACCTCTGGTGGGACTTAAAGAAAGCAGTTGCAGTGCGCAAGCCTAAGAATGTGACTGAACTGGAGGCCTTTGCCCATGAAGAATGGGCGAAGATACCCGTAGATCGCTGCAAGACACTTGTGTCAAGCTATGCTTCACGTTTAAAAGCTGTTATAACTGTAAAAGGATGCTGTACTAAGTACTAAGATTGAATGTCACTTGGGGGTTGAATAAAACTGATAATGCTGTGAGCACAGAAAAGACATTTGTGGTTATTTCATTATAACTGTTATGTTATATTTGTCTGACCTACAAGTGCCTCTTTAATGTAAATGTAAGCAAGATGACTGAATGATCAAAAGCAATGTCAAACTGGCCAAAACACTCAATTTCAGTGGGGGTTGAATAATTTTGGTCACAACTGTATGTTGTGTGTATGGGAACACATAAAAACCTATAGTTGGGGTTTCTTAATTTTGACTGCAAAAGTACATATTAACTTCTTAGAGTGTTTTTTTTTTTTTAATGTTCCACTGAAAGAAGATTATATTTGCTAAACAATTTCAACACCAGTTTCAGAATAAAGGACGTTTCTTCTATCACAGGATAACCAGGGGCATTGATTAGAGTATTCCATGAAAACATTAAAGCATGAGATGTTATTTTACACATTAATACAATTAGAGAAGGACAAAGAGTGGCTTCTAGAACACATTCTACATCTCCTAAGAATTGTCTGTTCTTTCTGCTTTGTATCAATGCTTCCATCTACCACATGAATTCCACCATGGCATAAACTAGGAAAGCCATCAGATGTTCTTTATTGTTTTAAATCCATTTACTTATCCTGCAGATTTTTCTAATCTTAAAAACAGCATAATTTAACTAAAATTACTGTGTAAATTGCTAACCACATCACGATCTACATACTCCTCTCTGCTCCTTCTTTGGTAGAGGAAACATCCTCATCAGTGCCTAGTGGAGTAATGCCTGTGGGTAATTATCACAAGTAGCTGTTAGGACAAAGCACAACATCTATGGCCATTATAATAAATAATTATCTAAACACAATGCAAACCTCCAATGCACTGTGCAATATATTTTCACATCTGATATTAAAACATAACAAAACAACCCATCCCGTTTAATATAGAAATAAAGGCAAACACTTGTGTATACATATAAAAAACATTATAAATACCTTTTCCCCCTTCTTTATAAGTGATCACATACCCTCTGTTCTCAGCTGCATAAGGGGTTTAGAGAGCGGGGGGAGGAGAAACAGCATTACACTGGTCTTTCCAGTGAATGACTGTGCAGGGGAGCATGTTAGCACAAATCTGATCATTGGAGGAAAGCAGGCTGATTTCTCAGCAGAGCTAGAAAACTGACCATGCTGTGCTCTCATGCCTAGTGTATTCAGTTTTTAATAGGAAAACAGAGGGACTGTCAGGAACACCAGGGATTTCACATAAAGAAAGCAATACAAAAAGAACAGGATACTTCTTTTTACAAGTACATAGCACAGCAGGCTGCATTTAAGAAATGTTTTAAAGTGCATTTAGCATCAGACCTGTTTTTGTTAAGTGTAAGCATCCTAAATAAGGTTTTACAGATATTTATTGTCTTTCACATGGATCACAGTACTCCTCCTGACAATTTTTTCATATACTTTTGTCTCTAGAAGGGATTAACTAGGGTCAGTATGACACTGGGGGGAAGAGACAGAAGAAATGCTTTTTACTGCCCGAAGGAGACTGATGAGTTCATCAGCCTAGACTAGTGGTCTCCAAATTAAGAACTGCGGGCCATATGTGGCCCTTTGCTTGCCTTTATCCAGCCCTTAGGGCACTATTCCTCCCACTGATACCATAGATGGAGAACTATTCATCCCACTGACACCATAGACGAGACACTATTCCTGTCACTGACACCAATTATGGTAATTTTGGTAATTATTCTTTCCACGAATATCAATGATGGGGGCACTATTCCTCCCACTAATACCAAAGAAGGCATACCACTCATCCCACTAATACCAGCAATGGGGCACTATTCCTCCCACTAATACCAGCAATGGGGCACTATTCCTCCCACTAATACCAGCAATGGGGCACTAGTCCTCCCACTAATACCAATGATGGGGCACTGTTCCTCCCACTAATACCAATAATGTGGCACTATTCCTCCCACTAATACCAATAATGGAGCACTATTTCTCCTATTGATATTAATGATGGAGCACTATTCTTCCCATTGATACCAATGACGACTCACTATTCCACCCACTAAAACCAGTGATGGGGTACTATAACTCCGACTGATACCAAAGGAGGAGCACTATTGCTCCCACTGATACCAATGATGGGGCACTATTCCTCCCACTAGGGACGATCTATATGTTTGAGTCGAGCATTGGATGTTAGTGTGTTCATTGAACACACGAACATCTGTGGCGTTCAGTGGGCCATTCGCCCACAGACCCCAGAATGCAATGTGCTCTGACGGCACATTCTAATTGGCCAAAGCATTACACCTGACCACAGGTCAGGTGCAATGGTTTGGCCAATCACAGCTGAGTTCACAATCAGACTTTGGCCAATCATGGCTCACGGCAATTGGGCAGAGCTAGCGGGGACGTCACTGCTCTGCCCAATTGTTAATAACCGTTATGACAGTTGCCGGTCAGACGTACACAATTGGCAGGAGTTAGCAGTGACATCACCACTAGCTTCTCCCAATTGTTTACATCTGACTTGCAAATGTCAGATTGCGGTGAGTGCTTGGCAGGGCACTATTCCTCCCATTGATAACAATGGTGGCTCGCTATTCCTCCGACTAATACCAGCGATGGGGCACAATTCCTCCCACTAATACCAATGGTGGAGCACTATTCCTCCCACTCATACCAATGATGGGGCACAATTCCTTCCACTGACACCAACAATGGAGGTTGTGTTTCCCATTAATACCAATACTTCATACTGCCCACATGCATTATATAATTATTTTACCCCTACTGACCACCAGGTCTTAGGCATTTTCTATTCCTGCTGGCCACAGTCTGGCTCTCCTATAGTCTGAAGGACAATAAACCAGTCCTTTGCTTAGAAAGTTTGGAGGCCCCTGGCCTAGACACAGTTAAAGGAATAGCAATAAATAATGCTTTTTATTGCTAAAAATATATATTTTGGAAAATGATATTGCTGTTGTAAAGTTATTGAAACGTGCACTTTATCTAAGAACTCTAGTGAGCACTAGTGTCTATAATGGCTGCAAATATAACCCCGTTGTAAATTAAAAAGAAAACTGCAGAAATCTTTATCTTGTTTTCACGTTATAATAATTCAGTAGGTGCTTGTTTTTTTTGAGGAAAGCAATATCCACAGCAAATAAACCAGAATCTGAACATTTCAGCACAACCATTTTCAGCCCTGTTTCAATTTCCAAGTTTCCTTATGTTTCAAAAATCAATTGTCAAAAACGACTTGCTGGGGAATTTTAAACATTGCTTTAGTCAGGCTACAGGTCTGGTGGTTATGGTTTTGCTCCCCTCAGCTTCTCCAACATTGAGATTTGATAAACCGGAATGTGTAGACATGTGAAAGGTAAATTTGTTGGGACAAGCAAACTCTGGCAGACCATTGGTTATCTTGCTCCAAGTGAGCTTGTTATGACTAAATAACAAGAAATTCTAGAAATTCAGTTTTGGATGTCTAGAGGGTTACAAAAGTGAGTTGGTCTGGAATTAATGAAGTGAATGTCATATTTTATTCAGCTTGTTTGCATAAATGGTCAAAATAGTATAAATATTTCCTTAAATTGTAACATTTCTAGCACAGCGTGCCATGTGTATGTGTTTAATAGATGTAGTGCTACTCCAAAGGAGTCACTAGTTAACCGCTTCAGCACTATAGGACTTACCTGTACATTCTCTTGTATGACAATGTATCTTTGTATTTCTTCCTTTGTGTTGAATCCCTGGTGTTCCTGACAGTCTCTCTGCATTCCTATTAACCACTTGCCATCCAGAGGATTTACCCCCCTTTATGACCAGGCCATTTTTTGTGTTACGGCGCTGCATTATTTTAACTAACAATTTTGCGGTCATGCAACGCTGCACCCAAATTAAATTTGCGTCCTTTTTTTCCCATGAATTGAGCTTTCTTTTGGTGGTATTTGATCGCCTGTGCGTTTTTTATTTTTTGCACTATAAGTAAAAACAAACCAACAATTTTGAGAAAAAAACTATATTTTGCTATTAAACATACCCAGTAAAACAAGGTAAAAAATCTAATTTGATCATAAATTTAGGCCAAAATGTATTCTGCAACGTCTTTGCTAAAAAAAATCACAATACATGTAAATTAATTGGTTTGCATGAAAGTTATAGCGTTTATAAATGGCGGTATAGATAATGGGATTTTTTTTCCCTACTAGTAATGGCAGTGATCAGCGAATTTTAGTGGAACTGCGGTGGACATTCTGAAACTGGGAGGAACTAACTTGGTGTCACTGACACCCCAGTGACACCAATACAGTGATCAGTGCTAAAAAAAAGCACTGACACTGTACTAATGGCACTGGGCAGGACGGGGTTAATGTGAGGGGCAATCAAAGGGTTAACTGTGTGCTGGGAGTGTTTTACTAGGGGGTCAGGGGGTGTTCTTCACTGTAAGCACACTGATCGGGATGGTTGTACTGTGCACAGCCATCCCGAGCAGTGTGCTCGACCTGTCAGGAAGGAAGATTGTTTGTAGACACAAAACAATCTTCCTCCCAGTTGGTGATCGCCGGTAATCACCTGCCAGGACCCAGTGATTGACATCTATGGCCGCGAATGGTGGCGCGGGTAGGGCCCCTACCCGGAAATGCAAAATGACATATGTCTGTGGTTCTGCGCACAGGTGCTGCCCTGTAGAAATATATCTGCTATAGAGTAGTCCTTTAAAGCGGAGCTCCACCCTAAAGGGAAAGTTCCGCTTTAAGCCTTTGTCGCAGCTCACCATTAAGGATTGGCACCTTTGGGGAGCGGGGGATAGGGGGTACCCGAATTAGACAGGTACCTGCTCCCTCTTCCGCTGTGATTGCCTAGGCGATTGGAAGCGGAAGTTGTCCTCCCCCTTCCCTCCCCATAGTCTTCTGGGACATGTGACAGGTCCAAGAAGACTACGTGGCCATTCACAATGTGCAGCAGTTCTCGCGCATGCGCAGTGGGCACCCGGCTGTGAAGTCGCAAGCTGTCACTGCCAGGTGCCCACACTGAAGATACCGGTGCCATGGAGAGAAGACGGCAGGTGAAACCAACGGTGATGAGGACACTGCTAGACCGAGGGACAGGTAAGTGGCTGTATTTAATGAGTCAGCAGCTACAGTTTTAGTAGCTGCTGACTTTTATTATTTTTTTTTTTAGGTGGAACTCTGCTTAAGTGGTTAAATACTGACCATACTGGCTGTGCTGGGAGTTGATCCAATGATCAGGCTTGTGCTGACATGCCCCCCACCCTGCACAACCATTCACTGGGAAGATCACTGTGTGCCTGATTATTTTCCCCTGTTCCTTTGAGCTCCTTATGCAGCTGAGAACAGAGATTATGTGATCATTTGAAAAAAAAATATCTATACACAAATGCTTTACCTTTCATTTCTATTTTAAACTGAATGGGTTGTTTTACGAGGTGAGGGTTCACATATACTGTACTTTAAATGTGTAGAAATGAAAACAAAATGGCATAAAGCATATACCTCAGAGCTTGTTTAAAATAACAGTATGAAATATAATGATGTGAAGCAATGTACAGAAAAGAGCAGAAATCAACTTTCTTTAGGCAACCTATTCTAAGCTATAAAAAACGGAATACATTTTGGAAGTGAATCGCTTACTGTACACCACTGCTCTTTTAGGGCCAATTCACACCAGTGCATTGTGCTGTAAAACGCAGATCAACAGAAGGACATCTGAAAAGCAATCATTTCTAATGCGTCCTATTCATCCCATAATGCTGTGTTGACCTGCGTTTAGTGCAACACAGTCGATGTGAGCGGATGTAAGTGGATGTGAACAGATGTAAACGAAATGCACAGGATATCCTGTGAAAATGTACTACGCTTTAACGTGCGTGTTAAAATGCATGTCAACTAATGATAAAATGTACGTCAGCACGCGACTAAAATGGATGGAAATGTACATCCATTTTCCATCCATTTTAGCGCAAGTCAGTGTGAATTGCCCTTATTGATGCTATTAAGAAGCTGATCCACCAAGAACTGATATTTCAGTTTAGTTGATTTGCCATTCAAGTTCTTTTTCCTAGTATATATTTTTGCCTAACAGAGGTTTAGAAACAAATCTAAATTAAATAATTTAGCAAAAACTAAGCAACAAAATAAATGTTCCTCTTTGGGTCTGAGGGATAATATGATTCTTAACTGATCATGTCCAGAAACAGAAATAAAATACTAGGAATGAAAGCTTACACCATGGGGTAAATTTACTAAAACTGGAGCACTCAGAATCTGGTGCAGCTGTGCCAATGGTAGCCAATCAGCTTCTAACTTCAGCTTCCTCAATTAAGCTTTGGCAATAAAACCTGGAAGCTGATTGGTTTATATGCAGAGTTGCACCAAATTTTGCACTCTCCATCTTAAGTAAATAACCCCCAATATTTCATAGCAAATCTCCCAGTGCCTGTGCCTGTGTGGGCTTCCTACGGGTACTCCAGTTTCCCCCCACACTCCAAAGACAAGCTGGTAGGTTAATTGGTTCCTGTCTAAAACATTTGCCCTAGTATGTATGAATGAGGTACCTGTTAGGTACCTTATGTATGTTAGGTACCTTAGATCGTATGCTCCTTGAGGGTTAGGGACTGATGTGAATGTACAATATATATAATTTTTTATTATTATTATACAGGATTTATATAGCACCAACAGTTTGCTCAGCGCTTTACAATATAAAGGGAGACAATACAGCAACAATACAGTTCAATACAAGATGGTTAGGAGGACCCTTATCCTTGGAGTTTACAATCTAAGAGTATATATATTTTATTTTATTTATTTCAGGTACTTATATAGCACCGTCAATTTACGCAGCACTTTACACATATATATTGTACATTCACATCAGTCCCTAACCCTCAAGGGGTGTACAATCTAAAGTCCCTAACTTACATTCATACATATATTAGGGCCAATTTAGACAGGATCCAATTAACCTACCAGCATGTCTTTGGAGTGTGGGAGGAAACCGGAGTACCCGGAGGAAAACCACGCAGGCACAGGGAGAACATGCAAACTCCAGGCAGGTGATACTGTCCGGCGTAAGTGCTAACCATTTAGCTACTGTGCTGCCTATATATATATATATATATATATATATATATATATATATATATATATATACACCTTTAATAAATAAATTAAATAGAATAAACAGAAATCTCCAACACAGCTATGAAGTTAAACGTCCTAATTTAATCATGTCTAGCCCTTTATGTGAGTGATAAGCTCAGATACATTTTATATTAGGCTACAAGGATTCTTCACCTATGAAAAACAGCTAAACAATCTAACAGGATAAAATTATGAGAACTGCCACTGCTGACTCATTTTCGTAGGAGAAAACTCCAGGGCTATGTTCCTTTTCCTTGCTTAGTCACTAATAGGGAACAAGCATGTTCATATCAAATGCAAATGCAACTCCAGACAAAACATTATTTGTTTGGGGTAGAGAAGGAAAGACTAGAGGAAGACTCACAACAGAAAATGGTGGAAAATATCTTCAATGGGGACCCAGACAAAAACAAACACTTTTTAGTTGGGTCACAGACAGAAATCTAAAACTTGACAGAAATGTTTTCCCCTCTCTGTACAAAACTAAAAAACTGGCTTGTGTCAGGCTTTATATTGGCAGTCTACATGCATGTTCCAGGTCAATGGTGCGTCAAGTAAAAAAAATTTATAAAAATGATAGCAATGGAGCATGTTGTTTAAAAAACAAGTCAGCAAGTGGGCAGATATCTATTCTGATAGGTTTCTTTAAGCCCCCATTCACACTGCATGCAAATTAGAAATTGTGTGACATCACTTGAATGTCAATGCGACTTCGGGTGCAACTTGCAAACATCTGTGCATCTGCATGCACAGATGCCTATGCATGTTGCACCCAAGATTGGCAAAAGTAGTGCAGGAAATGTACTAGCAGCTTTGGGAATACCAGGTAAAACTCCGGACATGAACGTGAGGAAAACAAACTTTTATTTTACCAGCTGGGACTTAGTCAGACTCGTGTCTGAAAGCTAAGTGGCTTGTAAAAGCATCTTACATGTGTATATACCAATGATTACGTCACAATGCATACATTTCCTCTTTGTCCTCATTAAGACATGTGCTAAACAGTACAACATATAACATTTAGCAATTGGCGGTTAAACAGTTTCATTTCACTAACTGCCGATATTTCCACAGGATGTGTGGGAGAGGGAGTGAGCTAAGAGTTAGTTCTTTTCTTTTGCAAACTAAAAATGTTAAGACCTAAAGGGGAACCTTGTAATATTTGGGAGCTGCCACAGAACTACTTTTCAAATTGGTTCCTCTGCCGGTCATTAGAGGAGATTTGTCATGCAATTTGAATGGTCAAATTGCATGACAAGTCGCATTAGTGTAAACTAGGGCTTAAAGTGAAACTCAAGGTACGACATGCAGTACATATATGTAAACTATTTTACGTCCAAAAAATTGGTACTTCCGTTCAAACAGTCACACACCATGCCAGAACTGCATAGCAACTTAAGTGATCATGATATTCTGATACAGATTTACTGTACATCTTCAGATGTCACTGCTGAACAATGAATCAACCTCCCCGATGAACATGAAAGTGATGCAGAATTATGAAAATATTAATCAGGAAATTGTAAATGTCCTGGCCATGCAGTGTGGCAGTGTATGTATGTAGGTATGTAAACTATGCATTCCAAATGTGGATGTAGCTGTTTACATAGCGTTCCACTTTAACAATAAACACATCAATTATATGGTTGTTTACTTAGTAAACTATTTTACACTGGCTTCGAACATCTGGGTAAATGGCTTATATTTACATTTCTTTAATTAAACAGATTAACACTGCTCATTAGGCTCAGAAACATAAGATAAGATAATTAAATGTTTTTTATTGTATTACCATTGTTTATTAGCATGTTGCAGTACTGCTCAGCACTGGGTTAGGCGAGTCTGTCTTTCACTTTTTATCCTGTATACTAAAATCCACCACGTGTAAAAGGAAAGGGCCCCAAGACTGGCAGGACTGAGTGATATTTAAATTCTCTACTGGAGAATGACTAGTCAGGTACTGAGACTTAGAGATAGATTGTAAGGTATTTGAGATTTTTGCCATTTATATTGTTAGCTGATGTTGCCTGTGCCAGTAGTTGAAAGCATTCTACCATTGCCAAATTTGCCATTTTCTTTGTGTTGCTTTGTAGGTCGGTATTGTTCCTTTACGCCGGCTTAGTATGTTATGCAACAGTTTTTTCATTGGTGGCTGAGGGAAGGAACTGAGTTACCTTAGAAATTGGTGTCACTTTTCAAACTGTATTTACTTTACTATTTAACCCATCCTTTATTTTCCAAGCTTTTGATGCTAATATAGCCCATTCATAGTATGTCTAGGTGTCACTTTGATGCAGGTACACGGTGGGTCAGCGCAGGTGCAAGGCACTTGTGGAAGTGCTAAAAGTGGGGGATCATCCAGCATTCCTCTGACCCACTTCAGTAAATGAGAATGCTGAGTCCATACGAAATCATTTATTGCACATATAAAAATAAACTCAGATCTCCAATCAAAAATAAATTTCTGCCCAGTGAAGGTTAAAATAATGACAATGTTGTCATCCAATCCTTCAACACACATACAGACAATCCCACCTATTCCAAGTTAAGGAGGAGGCGAAGAATGAAACTTTCACACCACTGCTGGGCTTGCTCAAGAAAAGAGAAAAATTCTGGCCTGCTTAAGAGGGAGAGATGTTTACAGAAGAAAGCAAATTTGAGTTTAGATTGAACACTGAACCATCAGCGGAGATTGATCATCAGGTTCAACCAGCCCAGAGATGCAAAATTCACTAGCCCAGATAGTGTAGGTACCAGGGGAGGACTGACAACTCATGGGGCCCCCGGGCAATAGGGGATCATGGGGCCCCTGTGTCCTTGCCCAAACTCAAAAAAGCCTATGAAAAAGGTACCAGGGGCATCTCATAGGGCCCCCTACTGACCCCGGGCCCTCGGGCAGTGCCCGAGTTTCCAAATGGTCAGTCCGCCCCTGGTAGTTACAGTATATTCAGAAGGCTGTGGTTGCTTTAGCCTGAAAAGAGATGGCTTCAGGAGAAGTTGAAGCAGATAACACCAAGTCAGCTTGCTGTGGATATGGCTGTAGAGAAGCTGAGCATTTCAAGGAGCAATGTCCAAGAAAAAATACCAATTCCAGATACTGGTAAAAGAAATCATAGAGGTTTGTGAGAATGGGAAAGTGAGACATAATCCTAATGCCTGCTATTATGATTTGCCATGTGTTTTTGCTATACGGGTTCTTTTGTGTCCTTTGGAAAATGTTAACAATTAGTTAAAGTGGAGCTAAAATGTATCTGAGCACCACAAATGGAAAATGCTATTTAATTAATTTTTAATATTTAAAGCATAACTCACCCATGTCCTAATGCTTTATTATGTTGAAAAATCATCTCGGAAACCCCCCCCCCCCTAGCATTTCTAACTGTGGCCATCTTGAGCAAAAGGCTTAAGATTCTTGTAGCATTTAATTCCTGGAATCCATCTGCCTTTAGCTGAGGCATGCAAGCAGTAAAGTGTGCTTAGCTGAGGAAGCCCTTGCTCCCCTCCTTCAGATGAAAGGAAAAAATGGTCATGAAGACTCATGTGATGTGTGATTTATTGGCCTAGGCCAGAAACCAAGAAGCAACTGAAGAAAAGTAAATAAAAAGTTAAAACAAGAAAATATAATATACGTTCCTCCCCTATTTACTAATGCCAGCATAAGGATTAAAAATAGTTCCTGTTGATTGAGAGAGTTTAGTTCTGCTTTAAACACTTGCCCTCCAGAGGATTTAGGGCTCGTTCACACTTGACTTCATTTCTAACTCTTGCCAAACGCCCCTATAGCGTTTGAGAGGCGTTAGACAGGCGTTTGTAAAGCGTCTTTACCGCTCCCCAAACGCCCTATGTGCAGTTTTGAGGCTGTTGATAGGCGTTTGCCAAGCGTTAAAACCGCACTACAAACTTCTATAATGAAGTTAAATGGTATTAACGTTCCGCAAACACCTCACAACCGCGTCACAACCTCACCCCAAACGCCGGTTTTCAGAGTGGAACCATAGACTTGAATGGGAGGCTTTAACTCCTCTTGACTCGAGCAGAGGCGTCAGTTTTGCCGCAACGTGACGCTAACGCTTCCGTGTGAACAGCACTGTGTGCTGCCATGTGCATAATTTTCATAGGTGTTTGAGAAGTGTTAAAAACGCTTGCCAAAGGCCTGTATTACGCCTGCTGACAAAGCTAGTGTGAATGTAGCCTTACTCCCCTTCCTGACCGGGCCATTTTTAAAAAACGGTGCTGCGTTATTTTAACTGACAATTGCGCGGTCATGCAAAAAAAAAAAAAATTTCCGCATAAATTTAGGCCAGAATGTATTCTGCTACATATCTTTGCTAAAAAAAAGTCCCAATAAGTGTATGTTAATTGCTTTATGTGAAAGCTATAGCAGCTACAATTGGCGGTATATACTGAAATTTTTAGTTATTTTTTTTCATACTAGTAATGGCTTATCAACGGCTTATAGCGGGACTGCGGCAGGCATTCTGACACTGGGTGGGAACTGACTAACTGACATCTCCAGTGACACTAATACAGTGATCAGTGCTAATAAAAAGCACTGACACTGTACTAATGACACTGGCAGGAAGGGGTTAACACCTGGGGCAATCAAAGGGTTAACTCTGTGTTAGGGAGTGATATTATTGTGTCTAGTGTGCTGTTTTACAAAGCAGTTTGTGTGCATTTGATTTACATTATTCCTTCATGCTGAAAAAAACCCTCAAGTTTCTTTTGCGGTTTGTTAGCGACCTGACTGCAAGGGGGGGGGGGGTGCTTTCTGTTATTTATGACCTGCAGATTTCTGGGGTTAGGCCCCTCTGTATTATCCTGAGGTTAGACCTTGTAATTTGCTCCTTCAGTTAGTACCCCATGTTTTTTTTTATTTTTAATC
Source organism: Staurois parvus (assembly GCF_062004578.1). Lineage (NCBI taxonomy): Eukaryota > Metazoa > Chordata > Amphibia > Anura > Ranidae > Staurois > Staurois parvus. The sequence continues at coordinate 9,255,483 of NW_028317886.1, forward strand.
TCTGTTGTAGTTAGTACAATTTCTTAAGGGGGAAGTGAAAGGTGCTGTGCAGAAAGCCGCCTTAAAACTTCTGTTGAAAAAAAAAAAAGTACTCTACATTTGTTTAAAAAAGTTGTCTTGAGAAACGAAATAACTTATACTGAGTACAAAATAACCAAAGAAAACCAGTTATTGTGACTATTTTTTTTCCTCTGAAATAGATTTGTGGTCATATGCATTAATATGGGCAAAAACAGAATAGAATATAAAGAATAGAACTGAATATTTTATTTATTTATTTTAGGTACTTATATAGCGCCATCAACAGGGGAGGACTGACAACTCATGGGGCCCCCGGGCTATAGGGGATCATGGGGCTCCTGTGCCCTTGCTCAAACTCAAAAAAGCCTATGAAAAAGGTACCAGGGGCATCTCATGGGGCCCCCTACTGACCCCGGGCCCTCAGGCAGTGTCCGAGTTTCCAAATGGTCAGTCCGCCCCTGCCCATTAATTTACGCAGCGCTGTACATATATATGTTGTACATTCACATCAGTCCCTAACCCTCAAGGGGTGTACAATCTAAGGTCCCTAACTTACATTCATATACTAGGGCCAATTTATACAGGACCCAATTAACCTACCAGCATGTCTTTTGGATTGAGGGAGGAAATCAGAGTATCCAGAGGAAACCCATGCAGGCACAGGGAGAACATACAAACTCCAGGCAGGTGGTGCCATGGTTGGGATGAATAGAATAGAAAATAAAGGAATAGAATATAATAAAATAGACTAGAAAAGAACAGAATAGAAAAGAATACAACAAAATAGAATGGAATAATAAAAAAAAGAATAGAATAGAGTAAAATAAAGTAGACTAGAATAAAACAAAATAGATTAAAATAAAATATAAAGGAATAGAATATAATAGGATACAAAAGAATAGACTAGAACATAGTAGACTAGTAGAATACATAAGAATATAATAGAAAAGGATTGAATAGAATATAACAAAAGAGAATAGAATATAACAAATATAGTCATCTTCTGAAATTTCTGAATTTCTAATAGATTTGAAAATAAATATATGAAAGGAATCCGAATATACGAAATGAATTCCGAAAGCAAATCATTCTAACATAACGAATATGAAAAACTAAATTATTAACTTAATGAATAAATCTGAAACAAAACACATTTTTCCATCATGCAGATCTCTAATTTACACTGATTGTGTATGTTTGACATCTCTTCTTGATCCCTTTTCAGATATATGCAGCCGTGCGGGCTGCGTTTTGAACGGGCACAAGAGCTCATGCATTTGAATGGACTCCTGTGCCCCGTGACACGCAGGGAAGAAGTCCCTGCACTTCTTTTGAAAATGCAGCCTGCACGGGACCCGTCCACGGGTCCGCATTTCTCTGTGCGAGTGGTGCGGCTGCATGGATTTTTATGTGGTTCCGCAGCCGCACCACCTGCACAGATGTGAACCTAGGGTAACCACCTGCCCTCCTGAGGATTTACCCCCCTTCCTGACCAGGCCATTTTTTGGGTTGTGGCTCTGCGTTACTTTAACTGACAATTGAGCGGTCAAGCAAAGCTGCACCCAAATGAAATGACGTCCTTTTTTCCCATGAATTGAACTTTCTTTCAGTGGTATTTGATCGCCTGCCTGTTTTTTATTTTTTGCACTATAAAAAAAAAAAAGACCGACAATTTTGAGAAAAAAAACAGTATTTTTAACTTTTTGCTATTGAACATATCCAGTAAAAAAATAAAAAAAAATAAAAAATAAAAATTCGTCATAAATTTAGGTCAAAATGTATTCTGCTACACGTATTTGCTAAAAAAAATCCCAATATGTGTAAATATGTGAAATTTATAGTGTTTACAAATCGCAGTATAGATACGGAATTTTTTTTATAATAATGGCGACGATCAGCGACTTATAGTGGGACTGCGGCGGGCATTCTAACACTGGGGGGAACAAACTTGGTTTCACTGACATCCCCAGTGACACCAATACAGTGATCAGTGCTAAAAAAAAAGTACTGACACTGTACAAATGGCACTGAGCAGGAAGGGGTTAACATGAGCGGTGATCAAAGGGTTAACTGTGTGCTGGGAGTGTTTTACTGGGGGGCGGTGTGTTGGTGCTTCACTGTAAGGTCACTGCTGAGCACAGCCATGCAGAGTGCAGAGCAGTGTGCCTGAGCCGACAGGGAGGAGGACTGTTAGTAAACAAAGCAGCCCTCCTCCCCGTCGGAGATCCTCGGTAATCACCGGGCACCGGCGGGTAATCACTGGCTGGGACCCGGTGACTGACAGCTGTGGCATCTAATGGTGGCGCGGATAGGGCACGTGCGCGGATGTGCGGGCCCCTACCCGGAAATTCAAAATCACGTATATATATGTGATTTTGTGCACCCCTGCCGCCCTGTAGCTGTATATCTGCTATAGGGTGGTGGGAATGTGGTTAACTGCCTATATAACTATGGGATTTGGAAAACTACATAAAACAGCATTTGACCAGTGTTACATGGGATGGTGCACCCGTGATGCTAGGACATATGAGTGAAGTTGAGAAATGATTAAAAGAGAAATGTCCTCAAATTATTCTGTGGCACTGTGCTAACCACAGATTAGAATTGTCAGAGATACAGTCAAACAATTTTCAGGGATTAATAGATTTAAGGCCTTTATGGATGAGCTGTATGTACTTTATCGAGCATCTCCAAAAAACCGCAGGGAACTGCAAGTCTGTGCTACCTCCCTAGAGCTACAGCTTTTTAAAAAAAGCAGGAAAAGTTCTTAATACAAGGTGGGTGGCATTTACTTTTCGATCTGTCTCAGCAGTGTGGGAAAGCTACGTTAGTTTCTCAGTTTGAAGAAGCACAGCGCAATACCACTCGGGACATGAATGTGTATGAAAGACTACTGAGAAAGATAACCAACACAAACTTCATACCGTATACGGGACTTCCCTTCAAGAGTTGTGCAAATTAGGCTTGGAGTTGCAAGAATGTAGCATAAATATATACAAGGCAAATGAAAAATAAAAACTGTCCCTTCTAAAGAACATATCAGGACTACTGTTTATCAGAGTTGATGGTCCTTTTTTCTATATCCAATGTTTTTATAGGCTTTCTTAACCACTTGCCCTCCAGAAGATTTACCCCCCTTCCTGACCAGGCCATTTTTTGCGTTGCTGCGCTGCATTACTTTAACTGGCAATTGCACCGTCATGCAACGCTGCACCTAAATGAAATTTACGTCCATGTTTTTCCCATGAATTGTGCTTTCTTTCGGTGGTATTTGATTGTCTGTGCGTTTTTATTATTTGCTCTATAAAAAAAAAAGACCGACAATTTTGAGAAAAAAACTATATTTTTTACTTTTTGCTATTAAACATGTCCAGTAAAAAAAAAAATAAATCTAATTTTGTCATAAATTTAGGCCAGAATGTATTCTGCTACACATCTTTGGTAAAAAAAATCCCAATACACAAATGGCGGTATACATACTGGGATTTTTAAAAAATTCTTACTAGTAATGGTGGCGATCAGTGACTTATAGCAGGACTGCGGCAGACATTCTGACACTGGGAGGAACTGACTTGGTGTCACTGACATCCCCAGTGACACCAATACAGTGATCATTGCTAAAAAAAAGTACTGACACTGTACTAATGGCACTGGGCAGGAAGGGTTAACATGCAGGGCAATCAAAGGATTAACTGTGTGCTGGATGTGTTTTACTATGGGGCGGTGCTTGTGTGCTTCACTGTAAGCCATCCAAAGCAGTGTGCCTGAGCTGACAGGGAGGAGAACTGTTAGTAAACAAAACAGTTCTCCTCCCCATTGGAGATCCTCAGTAATCACCGGGCGGGACCCGGTGATTGACAGCCGCGGCCGCGAATGGTGGTGCGTGTAGGGTGTGCGCCCCCTACCCGGAAATGCAAAATCACGCATATATACATGATTTTGCACACCCATGATGCTCTGTAGCAGTTTTTCTGCTATAGGGCGGTTGGGAAGTGGTTAAGGTAAATTTAACCAGTTCCCGTCTGCCGTACACATACATGCGGTTTTTCAGCGGGTGCGCTTTAATGCTGAGAGGTCACATATATTCGTCCTTATGTAAAAATTTCCTGTGCTGAGGGGGCATGTCCTGCATTCTCCTAGCACAGTTACCATTGGTACCCGAAAGATCCTGATGTATACTTTCCAATCGTGACCACTGTGACTGCCAATCAGCGGTCACATTATTGGAATTCCTGCTTCTGCATTCTGGCAATTAGAACCTCTTAAAAGGCCAGAAGATGGTGGCGGGAATGGGTTAACAATTTACAGAGATTTAGGGCTCGTTCACACTTGACTTATTTTAAACTCTTGCCAAACACCCCTATAGCATTTGACAGGCGGTAGACAGGCGTTTGGGAAGCATTTTTAACGCTCCCCAAATGCTCTATGCATGGTTTTGAGGTGTTTTATAGGCGTTTGCCAAGCTTTAAAACTGCACCACAAATGCCTATAATGAAGTTAAATAGTATTAACGCTCCACAAACGCCTCGCAAACGCCTGCCAGGCATTTGAGGAGCAGCACCTTAGCTTTGAATGGGAGGCTTCAACTCCTCCTGACTCAATATGAGGAATCAGTTTTGCCGCAACGCGACGCTAATGCTTCAGTGTGAACAGCACTGTGTGCTGACATGTGCAGAATTTTCATAGGTGTTTAAGAAGCGTTAAAAATGCTTCCCAAACGCCTGTCTGACGCCTGCTGACAAAGCTAGTGTGAACGTAGCCTTAAAGGTACAAAGCTTTGAAAGATTTTGTAGCTACGTTGTTGTACACGGCAGCAAACATAGAAAAGGAAGGCAACAGTTACCATGGCGTAAATAAAGGCAGTAACAGTAAATATTAATTATCTTGATAGAACATATATTGAAAGGAGGAGCAGGGATATAACTAGTACTGGGACAGGGATTCCAGTATAGCTATGAGGAACAGAGTCTCTGTACATAAATAAGGAGGAAATAACAAGAATCCAGGGAAAGGGCATGAGAAGGAGGGTGAAGTTTGGGGTGGGAGAGAGAGAGGGAAGAAGGGGGGACTCTGGGATAGAAAAAAGAATCAGGAGAGGGGATGAGGGGGCCTTCATGCCCTGAATATAATGTATTCAAGGTCTTTTATATGTACCTCTAACTGCAAGAGATGTACATGCATTTTGTTGCTGCTAATTGTTTTTATGATATTCTCTTTTTTTTATGTTTTCAATAAAGTGTTTGATATTTTTATACTTAACTTCTTGCCGACCAGCCACTATAGAAATACGGTGGCAGGTCGGCACAGCTGGGCAAAACCACGTTTTAAAACTTGCGTTTGCAAAACAGGTAGGGGGCGCGCGAGGCCCGTGCCCGCCCTACTCGTCCCGCCGTTCGCGACTGCGGGTGTCAGTCGCCGGGTCACGGCCGGTCATTACCTACCATGTCCCGTCAATTAGTGGAAATCACTGACAGAGAGGACGGCTGCAGTGTTTACACTGCAGCCGTGCTTTCTGTCAGTCCCCTGTCAGCTCCTGACATGCTGATCTGGAAAGAAGAGTTTATCTCTCCAGATCAGCCTTGTTCCCATGCAGTACACACCCCCGCCCCCTAGTAAACTTCCCTCACACAGTTAACCCTTTCAGTAAATAAAAAAGTTAACCCCTTCCTCCCCAGTGCCATTAGTACAGTGTCAGTGTTTTTTTTTTGCACTGATCACTGTATTGGTGTCACTGGGGATGTCAGTAATCCCAAGTCAGTTCCCCCCCAGTGTCAGAATGTCCGCCGCAGTCCCACAGTCCTGCCATAAGTCGCTGATCGCCGCCATATGTCACTGATCACCACCATTATTAGTATAAAAAAAATGTAAAATCACAGTATCTTTCCTGCCATTTGTAAACGCTATAACTTTCACATAAACCAATTAATTTACATGTATTGGGTTTTTTTTTTAGCAAAGAAATGTCGCAGAATACATTTTGGTAGAAATTTATGACTAAATTTGATTTTTACATTTTTTTTTACTGGACATGTTTTATAGCAAAAAGTCCAAAATATTGTTTTCTTTCCTCAAATATGTCAGCCTTTTTTTATATAGCGCAAAAAAAACGCACAGGCGATCAAATACCACCGAAAGAAAGCTCAATTTGTGGGAATTTAATTTGGGTGCAGCATTGCATGACCGCGCAATTATCAGTTGAATTAGTGCAGCGCCGAGTAGCAAAGAGGCCTGGTCATTAAGGGGGTAAATCCTCAGGAGGGCAAGTGGTTAAAGTTATTCTAAAGGTTTATTTTTTTTAAAGAAAAAATAACAAACATGTTATACTTACCTACTGTGTGCAGTGGTTTTGCATAGAGCAACCTGGATCCTCCTCTTTTCGGGTCCCCTGCAGGCTCTCCTGGCCCCTCCCTCTGTCGGGTGCCCCCACAACAAGCAACTTGCTATGGGGGCACCCGCTGCTCCATGTGTCCATTCACACATGGAACTGCGTCTCGGCCCCACCTCCTATGTCTTCTCATTGGCTCACTGGCTGTGACAGCAGTGGGAGCCAGTGGATCCCGCTTCTTCTGTCTCAGCCAATGAGAAGAGGGAGTCCGGGGATATTCTTTCTGACTATATAGTGTGGGGCTGATGGCAGCTCCATAGCACTTTACCCACTCCTTGTGGATGTGAGTGCAGGACAGGGTCGAGAAAATTAAGTCCTGTGGACACCCCCATCCCCTAAAGTACAAGGAGGTCTTGGTTGAAGCCACTAGGAAGAAATTCTGAGCTCCAAGGTTGCTAGATGATCAGAAATTTGTTCAAGGGTTCTTTATGTTGTTTTGACCTCTGTACAAATGTTGATTACTGGGTACTTCATGGTTGTTACGCTGCTACTGCTTCTGATGTAAACAGCAGGGAGAGAAACATGCTAGGTACATATGACAGCAATGTAGAAATACTTTCCAGGTAAGTGATTTTGGAGATAGCAGTCTGTCATAATTGCCTCCTCCTATGTTGTCAGCATATCTGCATCAAACAGCATGATTCTGTCACTTTCACACGTGTGGTTTATTGTCTCTACAACACCATTTTGTTCTGGTATAGAACTATGGCATAGTAGTTGGAACATCATTCCATGGCCCTCAAAGTAGCTTTTGCTTTTCCACTTGTATACTCTGTGCCATGATCCATACTGAATATTTGATGCATTTTGACAATTCTGTTGCTCACTTGGCTTGTGCAAGTGAATGCAGTCCAAGGGCTGTTGGGCTTTGCTGTTGCTACTTTGGGAAAATATGAATGTTGCTGCTAGACTTATCCATCTTACTAATTGATCTGTGGCTGAATCCCCCCCCCCTTCCCCCCCACATCCCTTCTGCCAATCCCTCTATTATCTTCAGCTAGCCCAGCATATAAAATTAAAAATACTAACATACAAAGCCATCCACAACATTGCCTCCAGCTACATCATCGACCCCATCTTGACATATTGCCTAAATTGTCCACTCTGCTCCTCCCAAAACCTCGTACACCTCCAGCTCCTTTATCTCCCCTGTCACCTCCTCCCATGCTCGAATTCAGGACTTCTCCAGAACCTCTCTGATCTTCTGAAACGCCCTACCTCAAATTGTCTGGTTATCTTCTGCACTGCATTTTGGCAATCCCTGAAAACTCATCTATACAGGAAAGCCACCCCTGAAAACTGTACTTAATCCATCTCCTTCAGCCTATCCCTGGCAACTATTACCTTCTGTATCACTTCCCCCTACATTTTATATTGTGCTATGCTAAGTGCTATGTGCAGGGCCCTCCAATTCCTTGTATTGAGCTGTATTTTACCTGTAAAGCTCTGCACAAACTGTTAGAGCTATATAAATCCTGAATAGTATAATAATTATTTGACTGCATGGGTCACTTTGTATGCCACTGGTGTGCTGATTTTTGGTTAGTTTCTGTATAATCTTCTAGATTGTAAGCTCGAAAGAGCAGGGCCCTCGATCCCCTCATGTTTTGCATTGTATTGGTATTGTTCTGTCACATGTTCTGTCCCCCTTTGTAATGTACAGCGCTGAGCGAACTATTGGCGCTTTATAAATACTGTATAATAATAATAATAATAATAATTTCAGGATTCCTGTGTCCAAGACGACAATACAAGTACTGTATGAATTTTAATGTTTTTCCTCTTTGACAATAAAAAACACTTCATTGCAATTCAGCTGATTCAGTCCATCTGTGTATGTGGCTTCCTCTTCATAAACACTTTTGACCTTTTGTTTCATTTCTCAGACAAGCAATGCTTCCCCATTTGGGTGGAACTCTGCTTTTCCAGGACTGGTAGTTCTGGTTTGTCAGATTATCAGCTGAAATCTTTGATGATACACTGTTAGTAGCCATCATTTATGTTTTTTGACCATCTTTTTCATAGACTCTATTTCTTTAACTCTGAGCAGTCTCTGTACATGCAGCAGTATTTAGTTCTTTGGCAGTAGCTAGACCCAAAACCTGCTAGAAACCTGCTGCTGCAGACATGACTCTTACAAGCCAAAATGTTGCTGGACACATGTTTGAGTTCCTCGTGTTTTATTAGAAAACAACATGAACACTACCTAATAGTGGCAGAAATACTAATCACAGTATAATATACGAGATGTCAGCATGCTAACGTTAGTAAAGTTTTAAAACTAGAGGCAGCCACACACTACCAATTGTCAAATGGAAAATATTAGTGGCAGTCTACATTTTCTGCATTTTATACCTTTACTTACTTACCAAAGGTTCTACAAGTATATACCTAGCTGTATCGCAGTTCATTTGGCCATGTGTCTTCCGGTGGTGTTTTGTCCATGTCAGCACATGTACCATGTTCTACTGGGCCCTCCTGTCCACTTGTTTCTCCATTATTGCCTATCCTGCAGGAATTCTTGGATAGTCCTTTTTACTTGCTTCTGTTACTCTCATTATTCCTTTCCTATGAACTCCTACTGTTGCACTCCAGGCACATCCTCCTTTGCTCTAGTTACCACTCTGTTTATCCACTCAGACCAGCTAAAGAGTCTGGTTTGTGCTTGTTGTAATGTTTATTAGCTCATCCATAATTTTTTCTTGCTGTTAAAGTGTAAGTTACCCCAACATTTCATATTCCTGATATGTGTCTGTGATACCATGTTCTAAAAAGTATACTATTCTCTTTGCTTTTCTTCCTTTGTGTGAAATACCTGGTGATCCTGCCAGCCCCCCCCGCTTTCCTATTTCAAACTGACCACAATAGGTATGAGAACATATCCATCTCAGTGTGGTCAGTTTTCTGGCTTTGGTGGGAGAATAGCCTACCTGTTCTACTATTCACTAGGAAAATGGGTCTACCGCTGTTCCTGTGCCCCCTGCTGACATACCCCCTGCATTCTTCATCCCCAGCTCTCTAATCTCCATATGCAGCTGAGAACAGAGGTTATGTGATCACTTAAAAAAGAAAAAAAGGTATTTCTACTGTTTTTAACCACTTGCCCTCCTGAGGATTTACCCCCTTCCTGACCTGGCCATTTTTTGCATTACGGCACTGCATTACTTTATCTGACAATTGCGCGGTTATGCAATGCTTCACCCAAATTAAATTTGTGTCTTTTTTCCCACAAATTGAGCTTTCTTTCGGTGGTATTTGATCGCCTGTGCGATTTTTATTTTTTGCGCTATAAAAAAAAAGACCAACAATTTTGAGAAAAAAAACTATATTTTTTACTTTTTGCTATTAAACATATCCAGTAATAAAATTTTTTTGTCATAATGTAGGGCAAAATGTATTCTACTACATGTCTTTGCCGGAAAAAAAAATGCCAATACATGTAAATTAATTGGTTTACGTGAAAGTTATAGTGTTTACAAATGGCGGTATAGATACAGGATTTTCTTTTTTTTAACTAGTAATGGCATCAATCAGCAACTTGTAGCGGGACTGGTGGGCATTCTGACACTGGGGGGAACTGACTCTGTGTTACTGACATCCCCAGTGACACCAATACAGTGATCAGTGCTTAGAAAAAGCACTGACACTGTACTAATGGCACTGGGCAGGAAGGGGTTAACATGAGAGGCATCAAAGGGTTAACTGTGTGCTGGGAGTGTTCTACTGGGGGGGCGGTGTGTTGGTGCATCACTGTAAGCACACTGCTATGGATGGCTGTGCTGTGCATTGTTGGGTTTCTGAGTTTCTCTATATATTCTTGGTTCTTGGGGGGCATCTAAGAAACAGACCATGCATATAAAGTGTTCCAGAAATGTAGCTGCTATAGCTAAATGGTATTGCGGGGGTGCTGATAGAATCTGAGCTAGTGTCTGCACCTTACATACAGTATGTGTGCAAATTGAAAATAATGCAAATGAGGGCTTTTTTAGATTTGTTCTGACATTGCAATGTGTGCTTCGTGTCCTGACATACAGTACACTCAAAGACTTGTTCACATCTCAGTGCTTTTATGTTGAACAGATTGGCACTGCTGAGGAGTAAGCAGTGCACCTATGCTCTCTGCTGTTACATTATTACAAACTTGAAAAGGCTAATTCACAGCAGCTGCAGTTAAATTATTGTGCTTGAATTAAACTGTTGAACCTCGTTGATGCAGCCTTTAACATTTTTAAAAAGGGAAAATTGCTTTCTCTTAGAAACAGAAATGAGCGAATTGATTTTTACAAACAAGGATTCAACCTGGATCATGTCTTCTTGCTTGATATTGATATTTGTAATCATTGGTGGCTTGTTTAAAAAAAAAAAAAAGGTTAGTGCTATTTCTGCTCTTGATGTCTTTTAGACAGGCTTCTCCATGCCTGGATATCCTGCCAGCCCCCCCTGCTTGCCTCCCTTTTAAAAAGCCCATTACAAAAGCGCAACAGTCATGTCATTAGGAATGCAGGTGTGCAATAATCCCTATCTTCTAAATACACTGGTGCTGGACAATTTCTTTCAGAGCTGCCTGTGCTGTCATCACAAAATATCAGAGTACTGAGAAAAATATGGCCCTAGCACAGTAATGATGGTCAGTCTAGTTGCTTATGTCATCTTCAATTAATTCATCCTCCTTATGATTTTTACACAGATGTCCCCAAGACAAATATGTGTGTGGTACTTGTGACGGTCGTGGCGTCAGACCCCTAGCCCTTCTCACCAACTTGTGACCGAAGGACTAGCCAATCTAAAACCGCACTGTCACGTGCGTAACAATGCCATGCTCAGCTGCACCCTGCACAAAGATTTTCCAGCTAATGGACCACAATCTATGTACCTGCAGCCTGAGAGCGATTGTTACTGTGTCAGGTTAATTACGCAATTAACCCTTCACACTGCCACCAGTGTAGAGAAAAGGAGGAAACTCGCCAATATTCGCAATAACACTATGATGTTTGAATAATCGTCTGTATACACACTGTCACCGCAGGCAGAGATATACAGAGGGTTAAAAACACACAGTAGCGCTCTTCAGAGACAGGGATTCTTAGTTTGCATTAAAGAGCTTAAGAAACAGTTCAACACTTTTCAAAAAATAAGATTTATTACTAAAAAGGTCAAAATGGTGTAATAAACGTATTTACAGAAAAAGATGTAGCCAATATATATATATATATATATATATATATAAATACAGAGAGAAATAACACAGCAAAGAGATAACACTTGCCAAAAGTCCTGGGTTAAGCAGATCAAGTTTCAGAGCAAAAGGGTACCGTCTCCCAAGTTGGTAACGATGTTAAATGGGAGAATTCTTCAACTTATTTCTCCAAACCTGACAGCCCTTTTCTAGGAACTCAGCAGGGTGTCTCCTTACAGCAGAGAACCAACCGCCTCATTTGGGGAGGGGTGTTTTAGGCGGGGGACTCAGGCTAGAACCAAAATCCCTCCCAAGTTATACCAGGGTCAATAACCTTCCCTAGATACATGTAACATTCTATCCACGGGTAGGATGATCTGCAGAATGATATTCTGAATGACCAGACATCAAATATGGCATAGTTCACTATTCCAACTAGAACTATATGGCTTTCTGCTCTCCTGTATACGTAATCCAGGGGTGTAAGATATCAGACGACTCGCATTAAGCTGAGCTATCTGAATATGTGCTTTATTTTTATGTAATTATTTCCTACCTGAAGATATGAAATTATAGGGAAAAGGGGGTTTTAAATGTGAGGCCTGTTTTACGGCTACCTAGGAATGCGTTTGAAGCCCAGTGAAGGACTGGTTTATGGCTTTACGATTATCTCATATTGAGAAGCTAACAGACACCCGGGCACCAGCTAATTTGGGATTTATAACCATGAAGCTGTCCCGCTGTGCCTGATTGCCTGTGCACTTCTGAACCCAGCACACAGGGACCACGTGTCACTCAACAGAGAGGGAGGGGAGAAGCTGATTTGGAGTAGAAATGATACAAAAAGGAGGGCCTTCGGCAAAATGGAGGTTCGCATCCATCTCTGTACGTACAATTGCTACACCTCCCCCCTCAGGTGGTTGCATGGGAGGGAACTGAAATTTCCCTCCTGACACAACCGACTCCTGCTGCTGGTTTGGCTGATCAGGGCACAGATCCATTATGCCCAGAGGTGCACCTTGGGGTGATCTGGTACAACTGCACTGCGGGAGACCCAGGTTCCTTCTGAGAAGGGTACTGTTCTCCCCAGCATCACTGTTGTGCCAACCAAGTGAGTTGTCAGGGGTGAGCCCCAGTCTGCTGTGATACTTCTCTTCAGGGGTGTCATATGCTAAAATATTGAGATGTAGCTTTTTGTCGAGGTAGAGAATGAGATTTCCCTCTCCAATCTCCTTCCTCTGGCCCAGGACTACATCTGACCAGAAGGTAGTGGCGCCTGTGTGCACCGGAACCGGACAGGCGAATTCTGGAACTCGCCTTCTAGATGTGTCTACAGGTACCTTTGTCCAAGATGAACAGTCCTCTTTACCTGCTAGCATCCAGGACACCATTTTCATCAGTTTCCTGTCTGCTAGGACAGTCACAGGTTCAGCTGAGCCATGATAGTTGCACCCAGGCGTCTTACCGTAGCCAGCTGTACCCAAGACTGACGTAACCTGCTTTTTGGCCTGGGGAGTAGGCCAGGCCATAACTACCTTGATCTCCCCATTTTCAGACCTCTGGGGGTCTCTTCCTACCAGTGGTTCCCAGTGCTGAACCACTGACATGCCCCTCTGACAGTTACCATGTTTGACTGTCAAGCTAGGCACGGGCAGTTTGTTCCTGACTAGTGACAGTGGTCCAAGTTGCTCTTCCCAGACAGGGCCAAACACTGCAAGGCCCCTAAAGTGGGAGACTGCACCCAGTCCCACTCCACATTGTAGGTCATTCCTGACCCCTGGGGAGGTGGTTGGTGTGTTCTCAACCCCAACTAGCTTTCCCGTGAATTCAGGCAAGCCACATGGGGTGGTGAAGGCTGACTCATCCTGAGGCTCCTGGGTTCGAGATGGTGGCCCATACCCTCTGTTCAAGTCCATGATGGTTAGACAGCGGGTACCTGCCGGATGCTTCATTACCTTATGGCTCCTGGGCATGGGGTAGGCCACAACCACAGGGCTGGCGCTCAGTTTTCCAAGGTCCTCACAAAGCCTGGTCATCTGATCCTGTTTGGGGACCGAGACTACCGGTGATGCCCAGACTCTGCGGGACCTCTGGATCCCTGACTGTGATATTTCCTCTGTCTCTTTGGCCCATTCAGTCTGCACCTCCTGTGAGATGAGGTGGGCCAAAGGCATGAGGGAAGGATACACCCTGCCGTCCAACTCATGAACAGCGCGGTGAGCTCTCACCGTGTTTCCCTGAACCCAGACACCATCTACCATAGGCCTTGCCAGCAGCTTCTGTACCTGAATGGAAAGGAAAGGTGATTGGAGCTGAAGGCCACAGCTCCCTCTCTCGGGACCGGCTATCAACTTCAATGGGGCCCCTCGCACTTCCAATCCTGGTGTGCTGTCACTGCCTATGACATACAGTACGTGGGTCTGCCTGGTGTTTGGGGAGTGAATCTAAGCCAGAAATAGTTGGAGGGGGCTTCCTCCCTGGCTTCAGATTTTCCCCATACACTTTTACAGGCTAGATCAGGTGACACTCTTTCAGTCCCCAAGCCCCCTGCTGGTAGACCATTCATTTCACTGTCCCAATCAAGCCATTGTTTATCTTTCTCAGCAGGGAAGCTCACAGCTAGCCTGCTGATGAATGCAACATTTTGGTCATTCCCCATTGCTGCCTTGGCAGTGGGACTACAAGTCCCAACCAGCTGTCCAGTACCATACAAAGACAACTGCTGGGAGGTTATCAAGGTAGGAGCCTCTGAGCCGGAGCAAGAAAAAGGACTATCCAGACCATTCCTTTGCTCAGCACCCAGAGATTGTACCTCTGCCCACTTCACAGCACTGTGAGTGACCCCCAACAATGAAAATGCATCATTATTATCATCATCATTATCGTTAACATTATCAATATCAACATCATCGTCATCATTATCATCATCATTATCAATATCAGTATCATCATCAACAGCTACATTTATAATATCAATGACACATGAGTTCATTACCTCCCCATGCAAGGGGATTTCCTCTCCTTCTCCAGCAAATGGAGAATCCTGTAACCCCACTCTATTCCCAGCCCCCTCCCTCTGTCCATCCACAGGTTGCCCAGACATTACCCCAACATCTGCACACAGTACCTTGGCATGTCCAGAGAGTTCCAGGAGGGCCTTCAAGGGGCATAGTAGGACACAAGAGTACCCAAATCGGCACCCAACAAAACAGGTGTGGGAATTTCATCCGAGACCCCCACCTCCCTCATCCCCCTTCCCGCACCCCAATCGATGAATACCTTTGCACAGGGTATGCGTGAATGGGTCCCCCCAACTCCCTTGGGGGTAAGGAACTTTCCTGGGATGAGGTTCCTTTGCTCAATCACGTCTGCTCGGATCAAGGTGACTTCTGCCCCGGTGTCACGGAAACCAGCTACAGACCGGTTGCCCACAGTGACTGGCTGCAAGTTGGCGGGGGTTACCCACGTCTTCCAGCGGACAAACAGCACTGAAGAAGAGTTGCTGGCTGGCTGGCCAGGTGATGTCATCTGCTTCTGCTCAGGACACTGCGTCCTGAGATGTCCGGGTTTTCCACAGGTGTAACATCTGCAGATGTCAGGCAGGGGTGGCTTGGCCCCATGTACTGCAGGTGTTGGGTGAGGGGAAGCTTGACTCACTGGCGTAGGAGGGGTTGCTATGGGTGATTTCCCTCCTTTCCAGCCATTGTGATGGTCCGACACCCATGTGTGGACATAGGTGTCGGCCAGATCGGCGGCAGCTTTAGCAGATGCTGGTTCTCTCTCCAAGACAAACTGTCTGACGTCTGCCGGGCAGAGATGCAGTAGCTGATCTCGTATCATGAGATCCTCCAGAGACTCGTAGGAGTCAGCTTTCAGTCCTTTGGTCCACTGCCGGAATGTGGTGCGTAAGCGACTTACCACATCCATGTAAGAGTCCCCAGGTCCCTTTTGCAAGGACCTAAACAGCTTGCGGTACACGTCCGGGGTCAGCTGGTTCTTACAGAAGATGGCTTCTTTTAGAGCTTCATAATTGTTGTCCTGCCCCTCTGGCAATTCGACAAATGCATCCAGGGCCTTGCCTCATAGCCCTGGTGTCAGATACCGAGCCCATTGTGCTTGGAGCAGATGGTACTGACGGCAAGTTTTTTCAAATGACAGTAAATACATGTCAATGTCACCATCTTTTTCCATCACTGGAAACTTGGCTGCTGTGCCAATGGCCGGAGAGGAGTCCCTGTGCTCTAGAGACCCAAGGTTCTGAACCTGTCGCTGCTGCTGGAGCCTC
Organism: Staurois parvus; assembly: GCF_062004578.1. Taxonomy (NCBI): domain Eukaryota; kingdom Metazoa; phylum Chordata; class Amphibia; order Anura; family Ranidae; genus Staurois; species Staurois parvus. Next base: position 9,271,350 of record NW_028317886.1, read on the forward strand.
ACCATCTCCAGTTTGTGCCGACGATCGGCTTCCCTCTACGTCAGCCTGGCGTTCCTCTCTGTCAGCCGCTGCTTGGCATTCCGCAGCCTCTCTGTCAGTCTGGCGTTCAAGGAACCGCAGGTATGCCATAGGATCCACCTTCTTGATGCGTTCCATGGCTTTCTGCATCTGAGGAGAGTCCCTGCTGGTTACAGGCACTCTGGTGCTGGCCTGCTCAGGCTGTGGTGTGAAGATAACAGTCGGTGATACTACAGTGTCAGTCTCTGTATGCCCATCCTGCGAGGCCGTCTCTGAGCCACTGGGATCAGAGGTGGTGGGAATCCCTTCATCTTCACATTCCCCCGAGTTCTGGTCTGCTCGGGTATCATGTTCCTGTAGGTCACAAATCAAATCTTCACGAGTTTTGCTACCGACGTCATGCTGAAGGAAACTCACTCAAAAGCAACACCATTCTTTTCTAAATTGAAGGAGGAATTAAACACCTCCCCCAAGGAACTGGACTGCAACAACTATGAGATCCTCTCATTGTGGTATTGCTGACTTACAGTCTTACATAAATTAAATAGCTTTCTTCCAAACACATGTTGGAGATTCCAATCTCCTATAAACATTTTCTAGTTTTTGAGCCATTTTCTAGTTTTAGGCCACATTATCATTTCTAGACACTGGCACAAAATAAGTATTCCTCCATTAGTGGAATAGGCATGTGTGATGGATTCCACCTACCACAAAAAAGCTTGCTCTTCTAGGAAAGAGGAAACTTAGATTCTTTTACAACTACATGATCTCCATGGGTTCACTTTAGACACTCCTCAGACTTTACCTTATATTAACCATACATATCACGTATTGTTTGGGGTTTTAGCAATGATCTTTGATGTCATAATATCTTCCCTCCTTTTTTTTACTTTCCTCTCCCTAGCACCTCTCTTTCCCCTTGAAAATAATTTACCCCCTACCCTCTCTTGACAAAGTACATGTTTCCCCCTGATGGTGTTTACTCATCAAGCTCATGATAGATTGCCATTGCATACCTGTAATGATATAAAATATAAATAATAGTATTCCCAAAAAGAGATAAATGGTCTCTGTGGAAAAGGTGTTTCTCTTATGTTCACTGACAGACACAGCTCTTCTTAATCTTGACCATGGAGCTATCAGGCCACCTACAGGAGTAATACACTAGGCAGAAAAGAACACTGCTCCGCCTGAGGGCAGTCCTAGTTGGTATAAAACCCCCTCTCTGCTATAGGCAATCCAATTTTACTAAGTTGATGTATTTGCGTCTTTGTATGATCACTTTCGCAGCAAGGTTTTGCTGGCTACTGTTACACGCTCCTTGTTTTCCCCTTTAGGGGTTTTTTGGGTGGGTGGCATGTTTGCATGGTTGCCACTTCTTGTTTTTGCCCACTCCTCTTTGAGGCACTGCTTTGGGACATTCCTATGGTCAAGATTAAGAAGTGTCCATCAATGAACGCAAGAGAAAATTGGATTTTTGTTACTGACCGTAAAATCCCTTTCTCTGAGTTCAATGACAGACACAGCACCCACCCCTCTTATACTCTAATGCAGAAGTTTGTACTTCTGACACTGCTTTATTAAAAATTGGATTGCCTATAGCAGAGAGGGGGTTTTATACCCACTAGGACTGCCCATAGGCAGTGCTTTAGATTTCCTGTCTAGTGTCCTACTCCTGTAGGTGGTAATATAACCCTATGATCAAAATTAAGAAGAGCTGTGTCCGTAAATGAACTTAGAGAAAGTGATTTTATGGTGAGTAACAATTTACGCAGCACTCTACACACACACATATATATATATACACACAGTATACATATATATATATATATATTATATACACTATATTTCCAAAAGTATTGGGACGCCTGTCTTTACACGCACATGAACTTTAATGGCATCCCAGTCTTGGTCCATAGGGTTCAATATTGAGTTGGCCGACCCTTTGCAGATATAACACCTTCAACTCTTCTGGGAAGTCTGTCCACAATGTTTAGGATTGTGTTTATGGGAATGTTTGACCATTCTTCCAGAAGTGCATTTGTGAGATCAGGCACTGATGTCGGACAAGAAGTCCTGGCTGGCAGTCTCCGCTCTAATTCACCCCAAAGGTATTCTATCGAGTTGAGGTCCTGTGGCCATGGAGGTGATTGGAACACCTGAATCCAATGATTTGGAGGAGTGCCCCAATACTTTTGGAAATATAGTGTATATTATACATTCAATATCTGATGTAGTCCTATGTGGGAGATGACAGTATAAATGTACTATATCCACGGGCTTGTAACATAAGATATATTTTAATGTATCTACTCTTGAGATGGAAATGTATGCACATGTAGTGCTCATCCCCTTAGGGGCCGCTGAATTTGATGGGCCCCCTAAGCTCTGCACAGCCAGGCAACATGCATTTACCACATCTTCACATACAGAGTTAGTAAAACAGTCCTTGAGCTGTTGTTTTTATTGAGGGGTTAACAAATTGTATGGGGTCTATGGGTATATGGTGTACCCAAGCAACTGAAAACATGAGAACAAACTTCTTATCAAACTGTACACTGTACAAAAATGTGAATCAACAAAAACAGCACTGGGCAAGGGATTGTAAGGTCTGCCACTTAAGTAGTCCTAGATGAGAACTAGTTGGGACTTGCACCTGACCGCCCTCTCCCTTTATCTGGCCTAGGGGGCATAGAAGTACTCACACTGTCCTGTCCTGTTAGCTTGGTTGGTTGAAGCTGCTTTCAGGCCTTACGCTGGGCTGGCTCCTTCCCTGCTGTCAGGATTGTCCTCTCTAGGAGACCTGGCACAGTGGAGATCCTTCTGTCCAGCAACCAACCTATAGGTAGGCTCCCCTCCCTGGGGCCCCTTCCCTGGCTCCACTCTCCAGCACCTGCCTTCAGTCCATCTTCCACCTGACTCACCTGCTTCACAAGCTCTGTCATATTTAAGGGTTGCTCTTAGCCACCATGCCCCGCTTCCTGCCTGTGGATTGGCCAAATTCCCCATACCATGCAAATCTGGGCCTCCTCTCATCCTCTGTCTCTCTTCCAGAAAGTGCCAGAGGTTTCTGGAAGGGTCGAAGGACTCCTGAAGCCCTGACCTGTAGAGCCTCCCAGCCTGTACTGAGGTGACCTCTCTACCTCTCTCCCAGACTGACTCATTCAAGGCTTTTAATAAGCCTCTAACTAAAAAACAACAAATGCTACCTAGCACTGCACTGCACTACACTACACTACACTACAGCACTACACACAGATAAATGTGATTATGAAACTACAGCCAAACCTTTGTAATGTCATATTTTTGAGTTTTGTTACTTCAAACATTTAAGCAAATGAATGAATACATGAAATAAATATAAGTAAACACATAAACATTTATATAGTACATAAAGTATCATAACTTTTTATTTATTAACGGCTTCCCACCCGGCCATTGTACATAACTGGCTGGGTGGGACAAGTGCCATTCTGACAGGATGTACTCGTGTGCTCGTGTGCGGATTCAGGGTCACAAAGTGGTGCTATTCTGTGATGGCTGTGTCCCTTCGACACAGTGCATCACAGACAGGGACATGGGTGCTATGATTGGCCCTCCTGATCATGAGATGGCAGTGCCCAATCACAGCCATCGCACAATGTAAACAGAGGTACATCCCTCTGCATTGCCTGTCCTCACTGACAGCTCAGTGAGAGCTCAGTGAGGAGGGGGAGAGCCTGTCAGTGATCTGTGTATAGCTGCTGATTTTACTGTACAGCTACACACAGATCACACTGAGTGCAGCCATCGCACACCAGTGCACCAAGCACCATCTGACCCTGTCAAAGTGTACATCAACATCTGTACCAGTGTCCCATCAACATCTGTCAGTGTACCAGTGCACAAAAACATCTGTAACAGTGTACCAGTGCATATCAACATCTGCAATAGTGTTCCATTGCAACATCAACATCTATCAGTGTCCAATTGTAACATCAGCATCTGTCAGTGTCCCATTGTAACAGCAACATCTGTCATGTCCCCAGTGGACTTTCAACATCTGTGCACAAAAACAAAGTGCACAAAAACATCTGTCAGTGTACCAGAGTCCCATCAACATCTGTACCAGTGTACCATTGCACAAAAATATCTTTCACAGTGTACCAGTGTCTCATCACCGTCTGTCATAGTGTACCAGTGCACAAAAATATGTGTCACAGCGTACCAGTGTTCCATCAACATCTGTCATGGTAAACCAGTACACAAAAACATCTGTCACAATGTACCACTGCACACCAACATCTGTCACAGTGTACCAGTGCGCATCAACATCCGCAATAGTATTTCATTGCAACATCAACCTATGTCAGTGTCACACTGCAACATCAATATCTGTTTGTGTTCCTATTGGACCACGAACATCTGTCGGTGTCCCTAGTGGACCGACAACATCTGTTGGTGTCCCCAGTGGTCCATCAACATGTGTACCAGTGTCCCATCAACATCTGTCACAGTGTACCAGTGCCCCATCAACATCTGTCACAGTATACTAGTGCACAAAAACAGCTGTCTGCAGACTGTTCTACAGGAATGCTTTAGATTGGACCCGAAAAGACAGGGCATCTCACTCAAAAGTCCAACAAAATCCATACATTCAACAATGCATTTTTTTTGTGCAGATAGACAACCCCTTCCTCATTTGATTGACGTATTGATGGCGATCAAGGATGAACTCTCCTCTTCTCTCTTTTTTGAAAGAATATAGTGTACCACTCATGTTCTCATTTTTTTATATTAATTTTGACACTCCCTTTATGTCTGACTATTTGGTTTTATTTATGACCCCATGGAGGGGATATTGTATTGACATCAGATTGATATGGAAATCTTCTTATGTTCTTTCTGGTTCTGATGAAAGGAGCGCTTGGACAACCAAAATGTGTTGGCTACTTTTTGAATTGGACCCCTGACTTTTAAAGGAATAAAGTTGTATCTGAACCTTTTAGCAGTGAGTTTGTAATTTGATAATGCTAATGCACATACTCCTCAGTTGGTTATTGTTTAAGTCCTCTTAATGTGCCTATGTTCCTGTGGACACCTGGGAACCAGTGCATAAAGCATTCTCAACAGTAGGCTGCTATACAAAAAGTGTGCCTCAGCAGTGGTCATTTGTTCTTAACAGAGATGCAAACCTCACACTTATATAAAAGCTGCTTTATTTTCCTGTACAGCCATTTTTTTAGAAGAAGAAAATTACAAACCATTTTGTAGACTTCTAGTAGTAATTAGTTGTGCTTGAAATATAGTCACCCCCACCTTCTCAGAAATAAGATGTTTGAGTAAATATCTTTCTAATATGATTTATTTTTCTTATCCACTATTTTCATGACCTAGTCTTATATGTCTTAAAATCAAAATAGAAGAAAAGCTGGTTTGGGATGATAAGAGAGGCTACAAAACATTGTGGATTGATGTCAGTATCATATCATTTTAACTGCCACTTGAAAGCTTCTAATGTCACCAGGTTTTATAAAATGCAGCTGTTTCTAGGAAAGTAAACAGTAAATTGTTCTTTTGCCTGCAGGAATGGCACATTCCTCATGAATGACACTAAGGGTTTTGTCTAGCCACTCAATTCACACTTGAAAACAATGTTTTGTCATTGTTTTGTCCAAAAATGCTCTATATGAGTGTTTTTTTCTGCCAAGAGAACTGGCATTATTTAAGTCCAGTGTGCATGAACCCTAACTGTTTAGATAGTCCTGATTTTATGCTGGTGGTATGCAGTATGAAGAGCTCAATAAAGAATGCAGACCAAGAAACAACATAGGGCAATGCACAGCATAATGGAGAATGGCACTTGTCAAAAAAAGGATAGCTGTTAATGACAAGGAACTGTATTTTAGCAGTTATTCTTTCTTGGCCATAGATAAGCTCAAGCTCAAGCCTATTAAGGCCTGTAACCTGTATTGTAGTTAATAACTGCTGAAGTATTTCTTACTTTGTTACTGCTGTATTATCCTTCTGTTGTGTTGGCAGGGTTAAATTGAATATTCAGTAATGCAGAAGTGCATCAGCCATCTTTAAGGAGACCACTTTGCTATGCTCCTCTATATATTGTCTCCAGTGCAGGGGCAGCCATCTTGACCGGGTCTTATTCAATCCTGGAAGTGATTGGCTGATGCAACAAAGCAAGGAGAAGTGGGTCTGCAGGCTGGTGACAAAAGAGGAGAGGACTGCCTTGAATCAAAAGACCATGTGGGAAAAAGACTGAGCTGCTGCTGGCTGAACAGAACTCTGACTACAATTAGGAGAGAGGCCTCAGAGAAGACATCGCATGGGACCTTGCCTCAGAGACCAGGAACTTTCTCCCTGGGAGGGAGGATCTCCACTGCTTGTAAGGAACAAAAACAGGGACTGCCTCAGCAGGATTGAAAGAGAGACATAACAGCAACTCCTATCTCTATCTGATGACTTGGACTGAAACAGAGCATGTGTCCAGGAACCCAGAAGAGGGTGCCCAAAGTCTGGTAAGAGACTAACACTGCACAAGTTAATGTGTTGTCTGCTGAGTACTATTGTGCTTTCTTCAAGAACCCCAACTTTATATACTTTTACTAGGTTAATGAATTTCAGTTCTGTTAATACTACTAGTCAGAACAGTACAGGTGTTTAACCATATTTGTCAGTAATGTTGTTGTCTTATTGACTGTTGCTAAGCCTCTGTTCTTTTAGGCTATGCTTGGCACAAAAAAAATATTCAAAATACCTCAAAGTGTGTTGGTAAGTGCTTTGTAAGAATGGTATGTCATCTTCAGGTGTAAAGAGAAATCAGAAAACAATTGACTTCTCTTTGGGCCAAGCTGCAGGCCATTAGTACAGTAGTTTAGAATTTTGGTTGGACTATTAAGGGATCTGGCATCTGACAGTATAATGTGGCTTACATAAAGAGGGAAATATAACTTAATTGGTCTTTTTAAATGAGGTATGGAGTCTGCATAAACTATTGTAGGGTAGTAAACATAGCTTGATTTTGGTTTTGTCTCCCCCAATCATCCTCAAAGAGACTAGAGTTCTACAATCAGCCATTGCTAAGTTTGTGTAGATGGGTGTATGATGTAAGTCCATAGCATGAAGTATAATAGATAGCAGTAGGGGGAGTTAGAGATCAAAGGCATGTTAAAAAAAACACCAGATGAGCAACTGAATATAGGTTCCAGCAGCTCTGCAGACCAGTGGCCACAGATCTGGAGGTCTCTGTAGATGCAGTGATAATGATGGAAACAAGTAGAACCTGAAGTAAAGAAAACAGTAAGTCAGAAGACACAGTTAAAAAGAAGAGACAAGAAACCAGAACTCCATGCAGGAACATCAACTGGCAGAAATAGCTGTAGTTTAACATCAATGTGTGCAACAGAACAACAGTCACCAGGTGTCATAAGAACTGTATCAGGTGCAGTCCAGTTGGGTAAGAGGAACCCCCAAGCTTGTCAAAGTCTGTGAATTCAATAAATGTATGCACTGACATCAAAAAGAATGTTTAGTTTGTGGCTTCATTTCTAAGATATTCTGTGGCTGCAGATGGGGTGTCAAAGAAGTGGATGTTACTTTGATCCACCTTGTTGGGTATATCATCATGTAGAGGATGTTGTACTTACGATGGCATTCTTAGAGTATTCAGAGTATTTTGCACATTGACACATCTAGGCTGGAAATATGGATTATTTGGAACCTTCTATTTCTGAATCTTTATGCTTTCTGGCTTTTTTGCAATATCCCTGTCTTTAAAATGTGGCATTTTCAGGAGATATGGTCTAGGAAAGGCAGGTAGCACTGGTCTGGAGGGGACCTTCTGAGCCTTTTCTACTGAGAATAAGGATGTGAAGCTTTCAGCCCCAAACGTTTCTCCAGCTATCCCTCAGTGAACATTATGGATGGTTTTCCTTTTATTTCCACTTCTAGTTGGCCAATGATACAAACATTGTTTCTTTTGAGTCTATTTTCCATGTTTTTAAGCCTGTAATTATATTTAAAGAGTTTCTGTGAGGTTATCCTGTTGTCTTGTTGCATAGGGCTCAGCATATTCTCCACAGAGCCCACCCTGACCCCTTACACTGTTGTGCAGTTCCTTTGCATTTCAATATCCTGCCAAATAAGCAGTCCTTCTTAATGCTATAAGGAAGGCAAACAGGGATGTTATACAAGTATTCACTTGTGAGATAAATGTGGTAAGTGTCCAATCAGGTCTAATAGGATAGTCAGTATGAGGTTGATGCATAGATGTAAAATTGCTTGTAGCACTCATTGTGGCCCCCACTGTAGCAGTGGGGGTCAGGATGTACACATCTTTCATGATGGAATTCTCTACCCTGCTCCAGAGAAGTCCAGGTGTGTATGCTCCTCTTTGTTGTCCTTGGTTATGGTGGATAAACAAAATAATCAGTACACAAAATGAGGGAAGCAGTCTGGAGGGCCCCTGGGGTAGAATGACAGTAAAAACAGTTGTACTGGGGTATAGAGGACATCGAGTGGAAGACCCAGCACACTCATCCACAAGCATTCAATTCCAAGCCATATTCCTAATATATGTTACATTAATTCACAGGCAGATAAAGCTAGACATGTAAAATTTTTGGAATATTTGAAGCCATGATAAAAAAACATTTTACATAAAGTCTAAGAAATCTTTTATCGAGGTCATGTTATATAGTTTGAATACCATGTCATAAATATATTATTTATCACTGTAAAAATCTCTACTCCTTTTTTTCAAAATTTTCCTGGAAAAAAACCCCTAAAAACAGCTTTGAAAAAAAAATGAAAAAAATGGAAAAAAACAGTTTATTTCCCAATTTTCAGTTTTGTTTCCCCAGCCCTTCACAACTATAGATAAGGCAAATTAGATTTATATGGGATAATCATGATGAACCTTTGACCAGCTGATGTCAAGTTAAAGCGGAAATTCACCCTAAATGGGAAGTTCCACTTTAAATATCCCCCCCCCCTCCTCTAAAATCATTGGTAGGTTTTTTGTTTTTTGGGGGGGAAACTGGTACCTCTTTCTGGCAGGTATCGGCTCCCACTTCAACTGGAATCATCTAGGCAATTCCACTGGAAGTTCTCCTCCCCCACCTGCAAATTCCTTGGACATGTCACAGGTTCTAGGAGACTGTGGGTCTATTTACAAAGTGCAGCAGTGCAACTTACACATGTGCAGTGGGTAGCTGGCTGTGAAGCTATATGGAATTACAGCCAGCATCCCACAGTTAACATGCTGACACCAGGGACCCGAAGACTGGCAAAGAACCAGCATGGGTGAGGATGGTGTTGGATCCCTTGTCAGGTAAGTGTCCTTTTATTAAAAGTCAGCAGCTACAGTATTTTTTCAGTGATTAAGATCCTCTTTAAAGGGTGATTAGTTGTAATATTTTATTGCAGGCATTATATTTTAATGGCTCATGATGGATGTATTTGATTGCTTTACCTCTCCTGCTTTTATGTGCACAAACCTGCATGTTTGAAAAATCCAAACGTGTATGTGCCTGTTTATGTTACAGTCTGTAAAAAAAAAAAAGATTCACCCCCCCATGTCTGTCAGTAGCATTGAAACATAACGTTTATTGCCTGATCATGTCAGTAGGTCTGTTATTTTATCACTTTCTGTTATACAGTGACATTGCTGCTCATTCTGCAGTGAAACCACACAGCAGTGTTGTCACCCTATGGACAGGGAAGCCTTGGATGGACTTGTAAAAAACAAAGATAGCACATTCTATTGCCACACAAGCCATACTCTAATCAGAGAGATGGTACTGGGAGGAGGGTAGGGGGTGGAACCAAGGAATGGTTTTTATAGCTGGGTAGAGGCGGAAACAAGGGGTGACTCGGAAAGGGGGAGTTCCTGTGCCTATTGTCTGAGAAAAAAAGCCCTGTCTGTGGATAAAGGTGTGATTCCATTTTATGCATCAGACGTTTTCAATATTGCGTGCATATAGCTGATTCTCCATTGTCTGAAGGGGTGAAGGCCAGTTCATGTCTGTAGAAGAATGGGATGAGTCTTAGATGTCCCTGCTCAGAGTACCCACAGAATAGTGCTAGGTGTAGATTGGGCATACTGGCTGAGTGTGTGACTCTTAACGCCCATAGTGTTATGAGAGTAATCTATGCTGTTTGCGATGTTACCCCTTTCGTTTACATATAACCCTTTGGGATTGATGTTGAAGGTCTTCCACTGTCAACAAGGTCATATAGCTGAAACATGTATCTTTTTACTAATAGCAAAAAAGTCTTAGCAAGAAATCATGACATCATTTAATAATTTGTGAATGGGTGACTACCTGGCAAAGTGAGTGTTTATTTTCTGTGCTACTTTGGTTCTATTTTGTTAGTACACCAGCAAATAAACAAACTTGTGACTTACCACAGTTATCTTCATCTGCTTGGTTTCCACACTCATCAACTCCATTACAGTGCATAAACTGAGGAAGACACTTTGTGATATTGCCACAAGGGAAGTATCCAAGAGGGCAGGAGACTTCGGAATGCACACTTTCTGCTGATGCAACTAGTGAAAAAGGAAAAGGTTGTGGGTTACTTTTACTTGTACTGAGTATTTGTTATAAAATAAATAAGATAACTGATGGTGCAGTTACAGTAATATCTTCACTCATCACCATACTGCTAAAATGTATTTGTTGTTCAGATACTCACATTATTACTATGTAGAATGCATAACATTTTATTCAAATGATCATGTTGATTGCATTCATATATGATCCACTATCTACAAAGCTTCATATCATATTATATTTAGATTCTGTTTTTTACATCAACCAAACAATTCAGTATTATTAGGACTGTAACTTATGCTCATTGCATGGTATTGCTGTATCTTAGATATACTTTAAACCTTGCTGAGAAAGTTGAGAAAAATATTTAATTGTTGCATCTTATAGTTATAAATTGATCAGAGCGGGGGCGTGGTCTGCCGCGGCTGGAAGATGGCCGCATAGAGAGGGAGCTCCCACCGGCCGGATCCCTCTGCATCGCCGTACAATGGAGCGGGGTGAGAGAGAGCTGCCACATCATGGGGAAGACTGACCGGACCTCATCCGGTGCCCGATCGCGCTCCCCACGGAGCCAGGGTGTGCAGGGGAGACACATACAGGAGCTCTTCCGCTCCCAGCAGCAAAGGGAAGGGCCGCAGCCATCTCCTTCTCCTGCTGCATCCCCCCCCTCTCTACGGCTGCTGACACACTTAACCCTCCCTGCTCTGACATGCAGGCAGCTCCAGACACAGTGCCTCAGCATGATGTCCCCTCTGCCTCACAATCTCTGTCCCTAAGGGATCTTCAGGCTGTGGCCGCTGACATTAAGGCCACCCTGACAGCCACACTCACTGCAGCATTGGGGGATCTGCATAATGATTTAAGGGCCATGGGTTCGCGATTGGAACATGTGGAATCCGCATCCAGGCAAACTGGATCCGCCATTCTTGATTTACAACATCAGTCAACGATACACGCTTCAACTATCAGAGAACTCCACAGGCATATTGAGGATTTAGATAACCATGGCCGCAGGCGTAATATCAGAATCCGCGGTCTCCCAGAATCAGTAGAAAATACCGATATTCCCAAAGCAGCAATGGCCATATTCAATAACCTCCTTGGTCGCCCGCCAGCAACCCTGATTGACATCGAACGTGTGCACAGAGCAATCCGCCCCAGAAGGGGAGATGCAGACCCACCCAGGGATATCGTTTGCTGCCTAGTAAGTTTTCCGCTCAAAGAAGATGTCCTCCGATGTGCTAGAGACAGAGGGCGCCTTCTATATGAGGGGACAGAAATACAACTGTTTCAGGACTTATCCAGCACCACCCTGCGCCAACGGCGTGCTTTATGCCCTCTTCTGGATACGCTCCGTTCGCGTAACATTCCGTGCAGATGGAGGTTCCCCTTCTGTCTCTCTGTACAAGTTAGTGGTCGTTCTTACAACCTGCGAACCCCTGAAGAACTGCCCTCTTTCTGTGCCTCCATAGACATCCCACTGATTGACCTGCCTGATTGGTTCAGCTCCATGAGACTACCGCTATCCCAGGATTTGGTAGCCGAGGATAGTGCTATGGATTGGCGCGGTCAGTCTTATCGTAGAGGGCGGATGGCCCCATCGACCCTCCGAGACCCCTCATAGGGGACGCCACGACTACCTTCAGCCCGACGGCCTCTCTGGCGCACAGGAGGCCACGACGCGAAACCTAATGGTCCCTGTTCTTCCCTCAACACTGCTTCTTCGATGCATACCCTGCTGAGTGTTTACGTTCTACTGCTACTGCACACCTTTTTTCGTCCACTCGCCCCAAATGTTCCAGTTGCGCACTTGCGCTCTCTGATCAATGCTCGTCGGACTCCTACTTTACTGCCTTTACTACTTATCCGTCAAGATTACAGCCTGCGATCCATGGGACTCTGTCACTGCCCTATACGAAAAATTTTGGGCCTCCACAGTTCCTTCCTGCCTTCCAAGGGGTCGGGCGTTGGCCTCGTTCTAGTTGACTCGTCCTCTTACAAGAGGGAACAGTTTCTGGGCTCTGCCTTGCTAATCGTCACCTAGTTCCCCGCATCCCACAGCGAGTCCTCCGCCTCCAGTTGGATATCGATTTGTGCCTTCTCCCAGCCTTCTATCTCCAATTACCATCCGGATGCATCCTGGGCGATGAAAGTCCTCCAGCTTCGTCTTCCTGGCAAGCTCTGAACTTCGCCCTCACGTCTTTGGGGATGTCCTGCTGCTCGCTTGGGGCTGTTCGGTGATGATTTGTTCGCCCCCCCCACCCTCTCCGTGGACATTGGAACGCCTGGCCTTCCCGATCCTTCGGAAGTGATCCCTGCTCAATTTGTAACGTATATTTTCTGTGTGAATATGTTAGTGTCTCTAAAATTCCACCGGGGGGTGGTTTGAGGGGAGGTGGTTATTGTAGGCGGGGACGGGTAACTGCTTTTTTTTAGGGGAGTGTAACTGTTCGTACAGTCAGTGGAATCTGATTGTGTGGACGAGCACCACCTCTCCCCGCTACCGGTTAGACATTCCAAAATGGAGCCATGTCATTCTCTCCTGCCCGGCTTTCACTTGGCCGAAATGGCATACCTGAGGGCCTGTTTGCCTTTGCTCACCCCCATGCTCACTTCCCTCCGCCTCCTCCTCCCCACTCCTACGCCATTCCAAGAGAGGTGATGCTCGTCCCCTTTGCTTCCCTGGGGGCGCCAGCTACTATATTTGTGTGTGGGGGAAGGGGGAGGGGGGTTTCCTGTGTCTTATTTAGTCCCCTTGATACTTATATATTTGTGGGATTGATGACGGGCCTTGATCTTAGGGGGCTTCATTGGTAACTGCTGAACAGGGGCTTATTGATGTTTTATCTGTTTTTGTCATGCTCATTCATGTTTTGATATTGTTGACTTGTTATGTTTTTGCCTTGTGATGCAGTTTGCCTGTAATATGTGCAGGGGTCTTTCGCTATTCTCCGTTCAGCGAGGTGCCCCTTTACTGTCTCGCGCTCACCTTGGCTTAGGCTGTCCTTCCCAATGCGTTCACTCTGTATGTGCCTTTACACTTCTTTAATACTAAGTGTAGCTAGACCCCTCGCTCGGCAACATTTCACTTGAGATACACCTAATAAATTTGCCCATGTCTTCTTCTTCTGCATGTTACATAACACTTCATCCCCCACGGAAGACCAATACCCAAACCTTCTATGTGCTCCACCCCTGCGGACTCCTGACACCACTTACCTCTCTCGAACCCCGCCCCCTTGTGCTTGCCTTTTTTTTTATAATTTCTCATAGGGGGCTACCGGCCAGCGGATGCGCACTTCCTGGTTTTACGCCGACCTCGTTCCCCACACAGTGAGCTCGGCGAGCTTCCACTGATCCTTTTCTTTCGGCTTCTATCTTTATCTTTTTTCTGAGCTTCTCTTTTATCTTTGTGCTCCTCTTCCTTTTCCCCATCCTTTTCCCCTCTTCCTGTTTCTCTTTCTCTCACGTGGAACAGCGGGTCTGTTCCTCAAGCCGTATACTATCTATAATCTTCTTTTTCACCCCCCCCCCTTTTTTTTTTTTTTCTTTCCCCTCCCCCCTTCTTTTTCCCATCCCCCGGATCCTCGGCATACCGAAGCTTCGGACTCAGGCTTCGCCTTCCAGCAGTCATGCTTTCTTCCGCCTCACAGCCGGGACAATTGTCTCTGAAACTCCTTTCACTAAATATCAAAGGTCTGAACATACCCGAAAAGCGCTCCATGCTCCTCTCTTACTTACACAAACAGAAAGCGGATGTGGTCTTTTTACAAGAAACGCATTTTCGCCAAGACTCCATTCCAAAGCTTTACAATTTCTGCTTCCCCACGGTCCTCCACGCCACCAACCCCCTGGCTAAGTCTATGGGGGTTGCAATACTGTTTGCCAGACACCTCCAGTTTCATATAACAGATTCCATGGTGGATCCTGAGGGTAGATACCTGTTTATAAAGGGAGTATTCGCTAACAGAACTATCACATTCGCCAATGTCTATGCTCCCAATGTTCAACAGGTCTCCTTCCTGCGCTCAATCATCTCTGCCCTAGCCGCTTTCCAGGAAGGGTTACTGGTACTTGGAGGCGATCTGAATGTCCCTTTGAGCCCTCTGCTAGACTCCTCCTCGGGTAGTTCTTTCTTACCCTACAAGGCTCTCAGGCAAATACATATACAATTACAGCTTCTACAATTACATGACACCTGGCGTACACTTTACCCCACTGTTAAAGATTATACTTTTTTTTCCCCACCACACAATAAGTATTCTAGGATAGACTATTTTTTTTTGTCGCAACCAGATCTCCCTCTCCTCCATGCTGCTACCATAGAACCGATGGTCCTTTCCGATCATCATCCCATCACCATGACGCTACGGTTCCCCATCTCGCACCTGCGCTCCAAATACTGGCGTTTGGATGCTTCCCTTCTTGCAGATGCCGCTATTGTTCAAGAGCTCCGCTCTAATATGGCTGAATATTTTTCCTTGAATAGCTCGTCAGACACCTCACCCATCACACGATGGGAGGCCCACAAGTGTGTCATTCGGGGCAGCCTCATAGCCATTGCGACGAGACGTAAGAAAGCCAAACAGGAGCGTCTGAAGCTCCTCTCAGATAGGATCCGCTCTTTGGAAAGAGTACACAAACAGACTCTGGCTGCGTCGACCCTTTCGGGAACTCACGCATACACGCACACAGCTTCTCACGGAACTGGGTAAGGTGGTTAGAAAAAGATACATTCTTTCACATAAGCTGTATTACGAGTTCGCAAATAAGAGCGGGAAATTTCTAGCCAGAGCTCTTCGTGAGAAACGGGCTAGTATGACGGTACATAAAATCAGAGGCTCTGATGGCATTGAGGCTACATCCAACCCCGATATTGCCGCCCATTTTGAACGCTATTATAAATCTTTGTACAACCTCCCTCCGGAACGTCCCCCTATACATTCGGACAAATCTAGAACTGCCTTGATCTCTGAATTTCTCCATCTCTACGGTTCACCCGCCCTCTCCGAGGATCTGGTGCACGCTTTGGAAAATGATCTCACCTTACTTGAACTGCAATCCTCAGTAAAACAGATGAAACCGGGGAAGAGCCTGGGCCCTGATGGTTTTTCAGTAGCTCCAGTATTAAAAATCTTTTTTAGATATACTGGGTATTCCATTTCTTGCTGCTTTTAACACTCTTGCTCAACCTCCAGGGCCGCCTAACCACCTGTTGGAGGCTCACATTACAGTTATCCCCAAAGACGGGAAGGACAACACCCAGGTCTCCAATTATAGACCCATTTCCTTGCTGAACGTGGACGTCAAACTATTCGCGAAGATCATTGCTAATCGTCTTCTTCCCTTGCTTCCCTCCCTGGTCGATTTGGACCAAGTAGGATTTATCCCTGGTAGAGAAGCAAGGGACAACACTATCAAGGCCCTTAATCTCCACCACTGGCTTCGCAGGTCTAACACTCCGGGTTTTTTCCTCTCCTTGGATGCAGAAAAGGCCTTTGACAGGATTGCCTGGGATTACTTGAACGCGTCTTTAGTGGCACTGGGTCTGGGTGAGAAGATGCTTAACTTTATAATGGCCCTCTACTCTGCCCCTACGGCCCGGGTCCGGGTGAACGGCCATCTGTCAAACTCCTTTCATCTACGGAACGGTACACCTCAGGGATGCCCCCTCTCCCCGCTTTTGTTTGTCCTATCCCTTGAGCCCCTGTTGCGGAAAATTCGTTTAAACCCTGATGTTAAAGGAATCACGGTGGCAGACAAGGAATATAAGCTTGCAGCTTATGCGGATGATATTCTCTTGTTCCTGGCGGACCCTCACATCACCCTTCCGAACCTACTGAAAGACTTTTCCCTTTTCAGATATTTGTCGAATTTTAAAATTAATTTTTCCAAATCTGCCGCCCTTAACATTACCTTGTCAGCTGAGCTAGTCTCTGCTTGTGAGGCCCAATTCCCATTTCACTGGGAAAGGGACTCCCTAACTTATCTCGGTATCCAGCTCACCAGTAACCTTGATGACCTTTATGTGAAAAACTATCTTACCGCTCTTCGCTCTATGCAAGAAGACCTCAATAAATGGCATCGTCCCTGTTTCTTGTGGTTTGGAAGGGCAGCGATCATTAAAATGAATGTACTTCCCCGTCTCCTGTATCTCTTCCAAACATTACCAATTCACTTACCTCTTGCTTTCTTTGCTTCTTGCAAAAGACTGTGTTCACTGTTCCTTTGGAGCCACAAACGTCCGCGTATTGCCTATTCCCAATTAACCCTCTCTAAACTTAAAGGGGGTATAGGATTTCCTGATCTTTACCGCTACTATTGGGCTTGTCATCTTTCCCGGATAGTTGATTGGCACGTTCACACTGCCTCTAAAGACTGGATATCTATAGAGAATGCTTGCTCGCCCTTCCCCCTGGCATCGATTCCTTGGCTTTCGCCGAAACACACGCCACAAGCTCTTCTCACCCATCCTTTGGTGGGACCTACGTTAAAAATTTTCCGTTCGGCTTGTAGATCTGCAGCCATTTCTGACACACCCAACCCCCTGACCCCCATACGCCTCAACTCTGATTCCCCTCTGGAATGCATAAAGACTTTTTAATGAATCACTGGCCACACGAACAGATCTTAGTGAAACATTTTCTCCACAAGGGCAAGGTGAAAACACTCCGAGAATTGCAGGAAAGCCTGGGTATTCGCGAATTCCCTTTCTGGGTATATTTCCAGATCAGACATTATCTGCTCTCTCATAAACCCCCTCATAACTGGCATCGCTCTCTTACCCCATTTGAATCTGCATGCGCGAAGACTGAACCGCGGAAATATCTGATCTCGGAGATCTACCCACTTCTAGTGGAGAGCCGGTCTTATGACTCCCTCCCCGCATGTCGGGCTTGGAAGAGAGAACTTCATGCTGAGCTGTCGGACTCAGACTGGGACCTGGTCTTCCAATACTCTCATAAATGTTCCCTCAATGTCTCGACACAAGAAAACAGCTACAAATTAGCCTCTAGATGGTATCGAACTCCCTCAAGAATTCATAATTTTAACCCAGCCTTCCCCAACAGCTGCTGGAGATGCGGGACCCCAGATGGGTCCTTTCTTCACATATGGTGGTCTTGCCCAATTCTTCAACCATTTTGGCAGGAGGTTCATAGGTTAGTAGTGTCTATAACTACCTTACCCTTAGCTCTCTCTCCTGCTCAATTCCTCCTCCATCACTCTTCCCTTCCCAGGGCTCAGTACTTTAAATCATTAGCCATGCACATGATCAACGCAGCCAGACTCTGTATTCCGGTTCTGTGGGGCTCCACACGCTCTCCCTCTATACGTGAATGGCTCACCCGAGTGGGTAAAACGGCGGACATGGAAGAACTGGTTGCGACTGCCCTCGACACTCCTACGAAATTCTCTCATGTATGGGCTTGCTGGACCCATTTTCTGACTACCCCGGAGTATCGATCCCTCATGGACCAATCTGTCTAAACCTAATTTGGACTTCCTGATAGTGTTATTAGTGGTATTTGACCTGAGGGTGCCATCATACTCCCCCCTGTGTTACACACGCATTCTTTTGACGCCGATGATAGCTTAGGTTCCACCCACTCCCGCTACTGTTTGTATTGAGGATAAGATATTTTTGACGGTTGTCCCCTCTCTTATTTTACCCTCCCCATTTGCTTCCCTTCCCCCCCCCTTTTTTTTTTTTTTTTCTTCTCTCTCTCCTCCTCTTCCTCTTTCTTTCCCTTTTTTCTCGCCTTCTCTTTTCTTTTCTTTTAATATGCTTACACACGTTTCGGACAATTTTTCCAATAGAACACTGAGTATGCTGTCAGCATCACCTCCCGCAATTCGTTAGCGGTTCCCACGACAATTACTCCTACATTCGCACAATTCCACCATCGTATTCTGTAGTATTGACTCTCACCTAGGCATCGTATTTGCTCTTCTCCCCCCTACAGATTTTTACCGCAAGACATTATGGTGGGAGGCCAGACGTCTCTTTATTTTTAGCACTTGACAAGCATACCTAAATATTACAGGCACAACCCTGTCGTGGCCTAGTTCATCCACACTGTTTGGTCTTGCGTTGGACCTCATTTGCCTTTGTATGATATATGCTTTGCTGTATGTCCTATGTGCACTTCATCTGTACATTTTCGTGTGATAATTTGTATCTTGTTTTCAATAAACTTTGTCTTTTGGAATAATAAATTGATCAGAGCAGTTTTCATTTTTGATCTGCTTGTTGGATTCAGTGCAGATACACACTGGAGGTTTTCGGCTCTTATTCTGCTGATCTTCTGGGGTCTCTGTGCAACTTTAAGAAGGAATGGGCATATACCGTATTTGCAAATGTAGGCACTCTTTTTAGTGCTATTTGTCCAAGCACTGTAGAATTTGTTTAATTTGCTGGCAAGCTGGTAAGCGTATTGAGGAACTTTTTGTATTGTATTGTTAAGCTATATATAACCCAGAGAACAAGATGCAATAAGGGAATACCTATTTAACCTATTGCTATTTGTTATCCCCTGAGGAAGCACATGCAAATGCATGAAGAACAAACTAATTTTATTATTAGATCCAAAAAAACCTAGAAGTTGAAGGTAACAGTACTAACCACGTAACCGATTGGAACGAAATCTGTGGTCTCTGCAATATGACTGTTCATGTACAAATGTATAAAGATATTAAACACAAACCAAGCATTTTATAACATATCTATAGTAATGTACAAAAAAAGAAGAATTTATTAAAATTCCTGAGCAGTTCCCATTACCTTGATTAATGTTCTAAAATGTCTTCTTGCATTAAACATTCAGCAGCACTTTCTGTCTTAAATACCTCTATGACTCAGAAACTGTTGAAGTAGTATGTGGGATTGAAAATTAAATGTAGTTTATCTTGACATTTTTTCAGCGAAGATGTTAATGCCAGGTTATATAACAAGAGTGATAAAATGCCTCAAATCTTTTAGTCTTAAGAAATACTGTGTGCTTTATATAAACTACATAAAAATGATGATTACATAAAGCAGTATCGTAAAGCACTATAGATTATGTGCTTAAATTCAGTAGGACTACATAATTATTGCAGAAGTATTTGGTGGGTATAAATATGCATTATTAGGATTGTAAGATCAAGTGGTTCTGTGAATTTTATAATGCTTAATAAATGCTTTGGCCATGTACATTTATATGTTTGTTTAACATGTTGGTGTATCATTGTAATTTACAAAATTGTGATACATTATTAATGTTGTCAAAAACCATGGAATTTCCAAAATTTCAAGATTACTGTAATATTTTTGAAACATGTTTTTGGCAGTGAACACACAAGTAAGGAAAATGTATTTTTCTAATTCTGTCATATTAATTTTGCTGCTAACAAAACTGCTTGATTAGATGTAGTTATTATTACTACTTTGTCTAGCTTCATCTGGAATTAAAAACATGTCACTTTTTTGAGTTATGCAGGTGGTTCTTCTGCATTCTGTCACATTAATTTTGCTGCTAACAAAACTGCTTGATTAGATGTATTTATTTTTACTACTTTGTCTAGCTTCATCTGGAATTAAAAACTTGTCACTTTTGTCAAATTATGCAGGTGGTTCTTCGAAGTGCTGTGATACCACAAACATTCCGTGCCCAACATGGTGAATGGAGTTTTGATGACAATCGTCTTCTTCATTGTCAGGATAGCTGTCATACCAACCAACTATGGGCATGTCTTTTCCACTTTTAGCACAGAGGCATTTCATAGATTAGAAAGTACTCACGGGTGCAAAAGATGATGCACACTATGGAATTCTACATTTAATTTAGCAGGTGTTATGGTCTTGTCTGTCATCAACCTCCATAAGGCACCAAACATGTACAGTGGTCTCTAGACTTCTATTCTTGATAGCAATTGACTCTAGGCCCAACTACTGTTGACCCACTTACAGTTTTATTAGTAAATAGTCTATTCTAAACAGACAGTAATACAATTAATTATACAGTGGCACCTTAGGTTAGATACAGTTTTAAAGGCAAATGGATAGGAAACTATCCCGCCAAATACCAAAAAGAAAAATTACAGTATATCTTTCCATCAAGTAGGAAGTCACAACTTAGGAGTAATATCGGATTTTAGCAGGTAATATCCTTCCTCTAATAAAGCAGAGCTGTTCTTTTGAAAAATTACAATTCTGTATTAAGTTTGATGGGACCCCATAGCAAAACCATTATGGGATCCCCTTTATTTTTAATGCTAAATGCATTCAAAGAATAATTTGATCCAAGTGTATTTGACAGATTTTCAAGAGGCACTGGTATTGGCTGTAAGCAAGCACTGTTGCGAATATATTTAGGCATTGGTACTGTTTGTAATCAGACATTGGTATTGGCTGTAATCAAGCACTGGTACCGGCCATAGTCAGGCACTGCTACTGTCTGTAATCAGGCACTGACTGTAACCATACTGGCTGTAATTGGGCACCGATAATAACTGTGATTGTACTGTCTGCAGGCATACACTGGCATTATTGGTAATTAGTCTCTGGTACTGGCTGTAATCAGGCATGGGTTCGAAAAGTGTAGAATCAGGCACTGGTACCAATTATAATCAAGCACTGGTATCAGCAGTAATCAGGCACTGCTACCAGCTGTAAATCAATCACTGGTGCAAACTATAATGAGACATTGGAACTGGCTGTAATTTAGGCACTGAAAACTGGCTGTAATCAGGCACTGGTACTGGTTGTATTCAGTCACTGTCACACTCAACCACTGGCTGTGGTCAGCATCTATCACTCTCCTTCTTCACACAATAACTCTATGTTTGTGAGAGGAAAGGGCAAGCTGCCTGCTAATCACAACCATTGTTTACACTTATGTTCTCTCTGGTTGGTCTGAGTGGGTTTTCAATGTCCAATCACAGTGTGATTACTGATACTTTGAGTGTTTGCATGCAAGATCAAAAAGACATTGAAAGATGGCTACTATGAACAGGATGTCTGTTTCCCAGCTATTTACTTACAACAGTCAGTCCTGTAGTGGTTAAAGTGATATTAAACCAGTTTTTACATACTATCATCAGCTCATTTAATAACTTACTGAGTATCCAACTTCTTTATCCACTTGAACACCAAGAATTTTCTGGGACATTCTAATTAAAATCCTTATTTATTACGAGAAAATTACTTTTAACCCCCAAACATTATATATTTGTTTTTAGCAAAGACCCTAGAGAATGGAATGGCAAGTGTTGCAATTTTTTTATTTCACATGGTATTTGCACAGCGGTTTTTCAAACGCAAACATTTTTGGAAAAAATACTCTTTAGCGATTTAAAAAAAAAAAATAAAACACAATATATAACCAAAGAGTAAATCTGCACTAGGACCTTAATCACATAAACAAGGAGCCGCTATAAACCGTGATACCAGTTACATAAAACCAATGATGTGAAAAATGTAAACATTAAATTCATATATACCTCAAATAAATCATTAAAAATATAAGTTAAAAATCACAAAAAGTGTCCATATAAGAACTGTCCAAAGAAAGATATCTCTCAGCTGGAACTCCCCAAAAGAGATTAAATCCACGGGTGTAAGTGCCAAATAAAACTTCTGTCGCTTTAGTGCCAAACAATATGCCAAGACTAGAAAAGATTCCACCACCTCCACCACAATGCGAAAGGGCCTATTACTAGACCAGATGGACCATTACATTGTAAATGATCATAGTGCGCTTAGCATATATTATATAGACCCTGCTCCACCACAGCATATTGATGAACCCAATAACAGATGTCATCAGTGGGTAATGATTTAATTGTGGTATGTACAGTTGTGACCAAAATTATTCAACCCCCACTGAAATTGAGTGTTTTGGCCAGTTTGACATTGCTTTTGATCATTCAGTCATCTTGCTTACATTTACATTAAAGAGGCACTTGTAGGTCAGACAAATATAACATAACAGTTATAATGAAATAACCACAAATGTCTTTTCTGTGCTCACAGCATTATCAGTTTTATTCAACCCCCAAGTGACATTCAATCTTAGTACTTAGTACAGCATCCTTTTACAGTTATAACAGCTTTTAAACGTGAAGCATAGCTTGACACAAGTGTCTTGCAGCGATCTACGGGTATCTTCGCCCATTCTTCATGGGCAAAGGCCTCCAGTTCAGTCACATTCTTAGGCTTGCGCACTGCAACTGCTTTCTTTAAGTCCCACCAGAGGTTCTCAATTGGATTTAAGTCTGGTGACTGCGATGGCCACTCCAAAATGTTCCAGCCTTTCCTCTGCAACCATGCTCTAGTGGACTTGGAGGTATGCTTGGGATCATTGTCCTGTTGAAAGGTCCAACGTCTCCCAAGCCTCAGGTGTGTGACGGACTGCATCACGTTTCCATCCAATATCTCCTGGTACTGAAGAGAATTCATGGTACCTTGCACACGCTGAAGCTTCCCTGTACCTGCAGAAGCAAAACAGCCCCAAAGCATGATTGACCCTCCACCATGCTTCACAGTAGGCAAGGTGTTCTTTTCATCATAGGCCTTGTTCTTCCTCCTCCAAACATAGCGTTGATCCATGGGCCCAAACAGTTCTAATTTTGTTTCATCAGTCCACAGAACACTATCCCACAACTTTTGTGGTTTGTCCACATGGCTTTTGGCATACTGCAGTCGACTCTTCTTATTCTTTGGAGACAGCAAGGGGGTACGCCTGGGAGTTCTGGCACGGAGGCCTTCATTACGCAGTGTGCGTCTTATTGTCTGGGCTGAAACTTCTGTACCCACATCTGACAAATCTTTTCTCAGTTCCTCAGCAGTCACACGGGGACTTCTCTCCACTCTACGCTTCAGGTAGCGCACAGCAGTCGAAGTCAGCATCTTCTTTCTGCCACGACCAGGTAGCGTTTCAACAGTGCCCTTTGCCTTGAATTTGCGAATGATGCTTCCTAAGGTGTCTCTTGGTATGTTTAACATCTTTGCAATCTTCTTATAGCCATTGCCCTTCCTGTGAAGAGAAATCACCTCTTCTCTTGTCTTCCTGGACCATTCTCTTGCCTTCACCATGTTTGTAACCACACCAGTAAATGTCTAGAAGGAGCTGAGTATCACAGTCATTTTAAAGCTGCCTAATTGGTGCTTATTATGCTTGATTGCTGCTCGGTGACATCCACAGGTGTTTTCAATACCTGATGGAAAGCACCTGTATGAACCTCTGTTCTTCAGAGTGGTAGTCTTTAAGGGGTTGAATAATTGTGGCAATGAAGAAACCACATAAGAACCATTTACTACTGTATTACATAAACAATTGATGTCATTTTAGTTGCATTTGGGTAGTTACAACGTCCTTGTAGGATTTGATTCTGAATACAATTCCAAATGTACACTATAGTCCCTAAACCCCTTTACAGCATTGGGGGTTGAATAATTTTGGTCACAACTGTATATGAATTTAAATGGTTACATTTTTCACATAATTGCTTTGTGTTGATCACTTATTATTTTAATGCTGCTTTCTGTTTCCTATTTTTTAAAACACAATATATACCCCATTTTTTTGTAAAATATGAAAAAGGATGTTATGGCAAGTAGATTTTTTTACAGGGTTTTACAGGTTACCTGGTTAGAGTTATAGACGATGTCTAGCAATTGAATTTTTTATCTTACTCTAACATTCGTGGCGATACCTCACATGTGTGCTTTGAACACTGTTTACAAATTTACTTATGTGTTCAGTTCTGTGCACGAGCTTGGAGAGATGGGGGCACTTTAAAAAAATGTTTTTCTTTTTTTTTAATTTTAATACTGTCCCCTTATTCATTTATTTTTTTTAATCACTTTTATTCCTATTACAAGGAATGTAAACATTCATTGTAATAGAAATATGCATGACAGGTCCTCTTTAAGGAGAGATCTGGGGTCAAAAAGACCCCCATTGTTTGATCGTTTTTCGAGTGCGCCGCTTTTAATGGTAAGCCAGAGAAACACCAGAGAAAGGTGGTAGAGGGGGGAAGTCCCCTTCCACCACTATGGAAAGCAATCTAGTAGCAGAAGAGCCGCTAGGACCACTTTCAATAGAAAGCTGGCCATCAGCTTAAAAAATAAATACTGGGGTTATGGCTGATTTCTTCAGACAAAACCCCAGTAAACCACTTGAAAGCTGCAATGTTTATATATGTATTGCGGTCTTCAAGTGGACTTGCCTATGTTCACGTTTAAGCTGGTGCCATGATCACTGCCCCTGGTTTCCTATTTCCTATTTCCTTTCTATTGCAGCTTACAGTGGAGCCACCCTTGCCTGAAGGGACTAGAGTTGCGTCTCCCTACACTTTGTTTATAAACTCATAGCCTGTAGCCTATGATGGCAAGGCACTCACCTGCTCCTCCTGCCTCCCTTCTCCAAGATAACAAACCATTTCCTGTGAAGACTGGACGTTCAGGGAAGCAGGAGACAACAGCATTGACAGATGTAACTGCAAGTGCTGGGGTAAGAATTTGTAACAAATATTTTACTGGGGAATGTCTATTTTATTGTGCTCAGTGTTAAAAGTGGGTTTAATACTACTTTAAAGGATAAGTTCATCTTTTAACAAAAAAATAAATAAATGCACATTTTTTGGAGGTAAAAAAATGTCCATTTACTATTTTTTGTTTCAGGAGCCTGGAAAGCATAGCATTAGCAATCAGCAAATCATTGGTGCCATGTAGGTCTCCTGCAGACTGTCAGTGTAATCTGTCTGCTCGTACAGGCAAGCAGATACTTGCTGACAGGAGAATCATTGAGCTACCACAGTGCTCAACAGTACCATGGGAGTTCATTGAGAACTACAAGTTGATAGTCGCAAAAGCTGTAAGGACTTGTAGTTTCCCATGCACAGAACTGTGTGAATGAATGAATGATTTTTTATTCAAATTGTGACAGCTAGCAGGGTAGAGGAAATCCCCTGATAACTGTTACAATTGGGGATTGGGGGATGTGGGGGTCAGTACAATTGTAACATGTTACACCCTGAATATGAATGTAACATGTTACAAAAGGTGAACTTATCCTTTAGTATAATGAACTGTTGTGGCCTAGGTTGTGCATTGAGCTCTTTTCAGTAATTTGTCTTATTACATTACTGGAACCATCTGCATGACATAGGGTATTCACTAGGGTAGCTTGCATGCGGTTTTTAGGTGACACATTTTTTCCTAAATATCGCATGTGATGCTCAGAAAGTCAATTCACTATCACATTGTGCAGCAGTTACCTCAAAAATCCAGAAATGCTCAGTAAATACCGCATGAAACCACATTAAAGTCAGGTCTTTAAATGAAATAAATAAATGCATGAGTTAAATAAGTAGTGGTCCAGGTATACAGTATTTAAGGTATGTAAAAATATAATAGCCAATGTGGAGTAGTCTCTGCCTTTTTGGGTCAGTTCTCTCAATAGTAATGCATAGAAACCTAAATATGGGAAAACAGAATTATTGGGTTTGATTTGCTGAAAGTATATTTAAAGGCAAAAGTTTTTTTTTCACTGTTGGACAGAGTGAAGATGGATTAGAACCGCTGTCAGGTTTTTATTGTTGTCTGTATCCCCATTAGGGAGATTCACCCTCTCTTTTTGTCCTGTTTACCATTTTCATTGAAAGTGAAAGTAGAAGAAAATCCCAACTTTTAGGTTGTCCCCAGAAAAGTTATAGAGGGGAAATCTTCTAATGGGGACACTGGTTCTGGTAGTTTGTAGAGATTTCATTTCACTTCCTGTTTTGGCTATGGGACAGAAAGTGAAGGGAAATCTCCCAAATGGGACACAAGGCAAAACAAAAAATACAGGAGCTATAACCCACCTTTATTTTATCCAAAATGAAAAAAAAGTTGTGCCTATAGTTCTATTTTAAGGCTAATAGACTGTGCACTTTGCAGGTTGCTCCAGAGCTTATTAAATGAGGTCAAGCTTCACTTTACAAAGGATACCCAATCACATGCAAGGAAAATTAAAAAAAATTGCATTTTAGCTTGCACATGATTGGATGATGGAAGTCTCATTGCCAAAACAGGAAGTGAGAGGAAATCCCTGCAAATTAAGGGAATCCCCTGGGCCTCCCACAGGTCACCAGAACTAGTGTCTGCATTAGAAGATTAATATATTATAAATATAAATATATACTGGAAATAGTAGATAATAAAGTGCAAAACGTGTATTCCCACCGGGAATTTTAAAGTGTTTAAAGTGATGACAATAAATAATAAAATCACAGCAAATATACTCAAAATAGATCCATATGAAACTTAGTGTCCAAACAAGTAAACCAAAAACTCTCAATCTTCATGCATGTGATCCCAAGTGTCCACACTGTGCAAATCCAAACAATGGCTACAGTGGCCCCTCACCTCCTTGCATAGACCCCACAGGGTCAACTTGCCTTAAGAAAAAACCCTCTGATGAATCACCGGTTCTTTCAGCAGCCGGTGGGAATACACGTGTTGCACTTTATTATCTACTATTTCTAATATATATTTATAATATATTGAATATTTTGAGTTTATTATTATTGGATTGTATATTGCACCAATATATATTTTGCACATATTTTTAGCACTTTTATATATTCATTATTATATATGGGATTGTAGGTTTAGCGCTGCACTTTATATCATTTATTGTTATTCACTCATTTTGGTAGGAGGTTTAGTGTCAGCGGCTTGCAAGATAGGGCCCCATTCCTAGCGCAGGAGGTTCATCCTTTCTGCATTAGAAGATTTCCCTCTATTACTTTTCTGGGGACAACCCAAAATTTGGGGTTTCTTTTACTTTCACTTTCAAGAGAGGGTCAATGTCCCTAATGGGGACAGCGATAAAAACCTAATAGATGTTCTAATACCTATTCACCCTATCCAAAACTAAAAAAACTGTTTTTCCTTTAGTTATATTTTAACTATATTTTATATTTAGTTATATTTTAACTAAACACAAAATATCTTTATAAATATCAAATATTGAGTGAAAATAGTATCAAAAACCGCACACATTGTATATTTATATTGATGAAAGAAGGGTATTTATTTTTGTGTCAAGTTTTCATACTATTTTCATTCAATATTTGACATTTAGAAAGATATTTATTTACTTTTTTTAGCTTTGTTCTTGATACACCATGTGTGTGGTGTGAAAACAGTTTCCCTTTGACTGGTATTCCAGTCACCATTTTTCTTTTGTATTAACCTCTTGCCCGCCGCCCTATAGTAGAGCTACTGCTACAGGGCAGCAGAGCTGCGAAAAATCACACACACACACACACACACACACATATATATTTTATTGATTTATTTCAGGTACTTATATAGCACCGTCAATTTACGCAGTGCTTTACATATATATTGTACATTCACATCAGTCCCAAACCCTCAAGGGGTGTACAATCTAAGGTCCCTAACTTACATTCATACATACACATACTAGGGACAATTTAGACAGGATCCAATGAACCTACCAGCATGTCTTTGGAGTGTGGAAGGAAACCGGAGTACCCAGAGGAAACCCACACAGGGGAGAACATGCAAACTCCGGGCAGATGGAGCCGTGGCTGGGAACCAGAGACCCTAGTGCTGCCAGGCAGAAGTGCTAATCATTTAGCCACTGTGCCACCAATATATATATATATATATATATATATATATATATATATATATGATTTGCATTCCTGGGTACAGGGCGTGCGTGCATGTGGCCCTACTCGCGCCGCCATTGGCGGCTATGGAAGTCAATCACCTGGTCCTGGATGGAGATTCCATGCTGGCACCTGGAAATCGCCGAGTAACACTGACAAGGGAGAGACTTGTGTATAAACATACAGGTCTCTCTCCTGCCAGCAAGAACATGCTGCTGTGTATTTCTCTGTACAGCAGAGAAATACACAGCAGCATGTTTACCTAGTAAAACACACACAGCACATTATGTAAACAGCACAAAGCACACTATCAACCCTTTGATCGCCCCATATGTTAACCTTTTCCTGCCCACTATCATTAGTACAGTGTCAGTAATTTTTATTAGCACTGATCACTGTATTAGTGTCATTGGGATGTCAGTGACAGTTAGTCAGTTCCCACCCAGTGTCAGAATGCCCACTGCAATCCCACAGTCCAGCTATAAATTGCTGATCACCGCCATTACTAGTATTAAAGAAATAAAAATTCCAGTATATGTACCGCCTACTTTCATGTAAACCAATTAGTTTACATGTATTGGGATTTTTTTTTGGCAAAGACATGTAGCAGAATACATTTTGGCCTAAATTAACAAAGAAATTAGATTTTTAAAACATTTTTTACTGGATATGTTTTATAGCAAAAAGTCAAATATGTTTTTTTTTTCAAAATTGTCAGATTTTTTTGTTTATAGCGCAAAAAATAAAAACCGCACAGGTGATCAAATACCACCGAAAGAAAGCTATGTTTGTGGGGTAAAAAGACATAAATGTAATTTATGCACAGTATTGCATGACCACACAATTGTCAGTTAAAGTAACACAGCACCGTATCGCAAAAAATGGCCTGGTCATGAAGGGGGGTTCTAATCCTCCACTGTGTCCATCCCACTGGATACCACATCATGAGATAAAATACCAAATGGTTTCATTAGGTAAATACAGCAAATTTATGTGAAATACAGCATGCCTTATTTTAGTAGCATTTTTTCATGAATTGCAAAAATTTTGTTTAAAAATGCTATGAGCTATCTTTCTGCAAATCTTAAAAAATTGTGACAAATAAAATTAGAACTTCAAAAAACTCACCATGCCTCTTACTAAATACCTTGGACTGTCTATTTTCCAAAAAGGGGTCATTTGGAGAAATTTGTACTGTCCCGACATTTTTGGGCATCAAGAAATGAGATGAGGCTGTCAGTAAATCAGGATTTATTGATTTTCAGAGATTTAGATATATACACCAGAGCTTGTGGACTCTATAACTGTACTACAGACTAAATAATAAATACTGATGTGGGTTATTTTCACCACAAAATGTAGCAGGATACAGTTTGGCCTACATTTATGAAGAAAGAGTATTTATTTGCAAAATTCTATAACAGAAACTAAGAAAATAATTTTTTTTTTCAAAATATTTGCTCTTTTTTCATTTATTTAGCAAAAATAAAAAATCCATTGGTGATTAAATACCACCAAAAGAAAGCTCTATTTGTCTAAAAAAAAAAAATCATAAAAAGTTAATGTGGGTACAGTATTGTATGACTGTGCAATTGAAAGCTGAAAATTGGCCTGGGCAGGAAGAGAATGAAAGTGCTTGGTATTGAAACAGCACAAATGCATTAAACTTCTTCTAATATTGCCACAAGAGAACCCACTGTTTCAAACTTTGTATGAAATGCTTTCTGATAATAAGTTATGTATCACACTATGTGACACTGCATAAACCAGATGATTTTTTGCATTTAAATACATAGTAAAATAGTATTCACAGGATATCAGACATATCACGTAAACTCGAGGCAAATCAGACAAGGCAAAGAGGGATATTTATAACAATGAGCCAATATTGATATCTGCTCTCTGCTATACTCTGCAAGGATACTACACACATACTGCTATTCATAAAATCCAAGCCATGGCATGGATCCTGACCAGGCCATTTTGTTTGCGATACGGCACTGTGTTACTTTAACTGACAATTGCACGGTCATGCAACACTGTACGTAAATTAAATTAATTTTTTTTTTTTACCACAAATAGAGCTTTCTTTTGGTGGTATTTGATCACTTCTGTGTTTTTTTATTTTTTGCACTATAAGCAAAAATGACTGACAATTTTGAAAAAAAAACAAACAATATTTTCACTTTTTGCTATAAAACATATCCAATAAAAAACATTTCTTCATAAATTTAGGCCAAATGTATTCTGCTACATGTTTATACTAAAAAATCCAAATAATTATATAGTAATTGCTTACGTTAGCGTTATAGCGGTGGGCATTCTGACACTTAGGGGAAATGACTAACTGCCACTGACATCCCCAGTGACACTAATATAATGATCAGTGCTAATAAAAAGCACTGACACTGTACTAATGACACTGGGCAGGAAGGAATTAATATCTGGGATGATCAAAGGGTTAATAGTGTGCTGTGTGTGTTTTACATTGTGTGTTGTGTGTGTTTTACTTGGGAGACATGTTGCTTTGTATCTCTTTGCTGTGCAGAGAGATACAAAGCAGCATGTCCATGCTGAAAGGAAAGAAACTTGTGTTGTTTACACACAGGTCTTTCCCTTGTCAGCTTTTCTGATGATCACTGAGTCCCAGCCGGGAATCGCTGGCTGCGATCCAGTGATTGACAGGCCGAGGAGCCAATAGTGGTGCGAGCGCCACCTACCCAGAAATACAAATTGCATATATTTACGTGATTTTGCGCAGCCATGCCGCCCTGCTATTGGGCGGAGGGCAAGTGGTTAAAGGAGTGCATACATGGAAGCCAAAACTGCATTTTATTGGCAATGATGTATACTGATTTTATTCTGTGAAACATACATTAAGGGAAATTGTTACATATTTCCAGTAAGTACACGTTTACATATTATAATGTGTTTAAATATACAGTATATGTGGCTTTGAATATTTCCTCTCTAATGTGTACCTGTATATCATAGACTGTGATTATCTTGTGGTTTGAAAAGAGAGAGGGGCACTAGTGTATACTTGTTGTGCAGCACTGAATAGAAGGAAGAAGGGCATGCACTTGAATAAGCAACTTTGTTATCCAGTCACATATGTAAAAAAAAGAATATGTTTTTGTCTTTAATAAAAAATATACAGCCCCACTGAAGGCAAAATCTATAATCATTAGTCTGTCAAGCACATATATACCTTGCAATAATGTCAGCTCCAATTACCTTTTAGAAGCAACATTTTTATATCTTCCAAATAAGTCCACCCTCATAGCCTCTGTATTTGATATTTTCTTTTTCTGTCTAGCCTGATCAGCATTTTTGCTGACCTCATCACATCTGTTTGGAAAGGGAAATACAATTCTAATAGAACTGAAACTTCATGCCTATCTATACTAATCTCTGCCCAGTCCTGCCCACCCCTTTGCATCATCTGAAGTTGTGTACACATTTGTAGACCAAAAATTGCCCAAAAATGGTCAGTTCGGCAGGAACCAGCCAACTTTCAGCCCATGTTTTTCAGCTTCTGTCAAATGAGCATGCTGGAAAACCAGCATCTGATCAGCACTGGCAGCTAATGGCTGTTATTGCTGACCATTGTATTCTGGCGGGGGGCGGGGATAGCACTAACATTGCTTAGTTAGAACAGTGACCTCTCAATTTTTTTTTGTTTAGCCCCCTGGGTTGAATGAAAAGAAAAAAACCTCTGCCTGTGTACACAGCATAACCCTATTCGGTTTTGCTGACCTCATCACGTAATTGTGGAAGTGAACAGAGAGTGCAACTCTTCTAACAGAGAAGGGTCTTCTGCCTGTCTCTGTTAACCTTCA
Source organism: Staurois parvus (assembly GCF_062004578.1). Classification (NCBI taxonomy): domain Eukaryota; kingdom Metazoa; phylum Chordata; class Amphibia; order Anura; family Ranidae; genus Staurois; species Staurois parvus. The sequence goes on from NW_028317886.1 coordinate 9,303,427, forward strand.
TGAAGCTCTGCCTTTGTATCATCTAGTCCACTCTGGACCTGTCCAATAACTACTCACAAGTTTCACTACCATCCCAATGTATGATGGGAAATGTAGAGGAAATGATGTGGGGTGCTAAAGAGTGACACATGACCATACAAGAATTTTAAATGCTGATTGATATGTCATAGGTACTGTCATATTTTGTTTTTTACTGCAATTTCAGTTTTAAAGATAAAAAAAAATTAATTATAGTTAATATGAAGAGAATTAGAAGAATGGTTGGCGGGTTTGTGGTTGTTATTCTGGATATCAGCTTCAAAGTAGGTGCAACCTCTAGCTGATTACAGTTATCATGAAGAGAATTAGCAAAATGTGAGGGAGTTTTGTTGTTATCGTGGAGATCAGCTTTAGGGCTCATGAACACTGCAGCTCCTAAACTGACGTTCAGGAGCTGTTCAGCATTTTTTTCAGCAGCCCCTGAACTCTCCCTAATGTTTTCCTATGTGTCCATGTACACATAGTCGTTTACAGGCAGTTGAGTTTACAGTCATTTTTTTGAATGCACCAAACTTGTGTTCAGGAGTAGATTTTTCCAGCGTTTCAAAGCCAAACGCTTGTAAACACGGTTAACTGCGTTTATAAGTGTTTGCATTTAGAAGCATTTTTTAACTATTCTATGTCCAGATGCTGTCCAGAGCCTTTTTTCATCATCAGAAATGCATGCAAAGCATTTTCCATGTATTCAAATGGACCTAGTACACCAGCGCAGTCAATTCCAGGTTTCGCGTGAAGGAAAAAATGGTGCTGCATTATGCTCATGATGGGATCCATAGTGAATACAACCAGAAAAGAAAGGTAATATTAACACATACTGCTCTCTCTGCTTCTGCTCTCTCTATTCCTCTCAAAATGTCTGAAATTGTTAATTTATTACTATTTTTCAGTGCATTCTGGGCATTTGGGAGGGTCTATTGAGGTTATCTTTTAAAAACACTTCTAAACACAAACGCACATAAACACGGTATGCAAACGTGGATAAACTGACGTTTTTTAACCTACGTTTTCCAGCAGTCAGGTTCCATCGTTCAGACGAGTTTCCAAACGCCCCGTGTACATGAGCCCTTAAAGTAGATGTAACCTCTAACTCTGCATTTCGCAATCTATGTAACATGGAGAAACCTTTGAAATAGCTTCCATATCTCAGGGAGTCCCTGCTAATAATAACTGTACCTACAGCTCAGGGGACATTGGTGAGAAAAGTAAGTTGGTATCAGGGGCGGACTGACAACTCATGGGGCCCCCGGACAATAGGGGATCATGGGGCCCCTGTGTCCTTGCCCAAATTCAAAAAAGCCTATGAAAAAGGTACCAGGAGCATCTCATGGGGCCCCCTACTGACCCGGGCCCTCAGGCAGTGCCCGATTTTCTAAATGGTCAGTCTGCCCCTGGTTGGTATATAAAAATAAATTAAACTTACATTGGTGGTCAGTGAATAACCCGCTTTACAGGTGATTAGAGCAGAGCTTCCTTAGATTGATAGTCATTGGAGACACTGGTCACAGCCTGGGTCATCTTCTGATTAGTCTGTTGCTCAGCCATTCAAGTTACTTGTAACTGTGCTGTCATATAAAGTTGAAGGACAAATGTTTTACTGGGAGGATGCTATTGAAATATTAGAACCACCAGTCCACTCTCAGTGGACAGCTGCTTTTACAAAGGGCCACTATCAGTTTGCTGTTGCATGAAGGCCTGGGATATTTAGCTGGTTTTGGGTATCCTTTGCCTTAAACCTCTTTCCACAAGTTACTGAGCAAATAAATCTTTAAACCCTAGAGAGCCTGAAGCCAGACTGTCATTAGTAATAGGTTAGTGTTGTTGGGGGCAGCTACAGGGTGGGATACCATCAGGAAGGCTACAAAGGCCTGTAAAATCCATCCACTCCTGCGGAGGTGAGTTCTAAACATTAAGCTGTTCACACTCAGAAAACGTAAAAGATTTCTTTAAAGTTATATAATGTAATGTCTTAGGTTTACAGTGTACATCCCTCCTAGATTGTAAGCTCGAAAGAGCAGGGTCCTCGAACCCCTCGTGTATTGTATTGTTACTGTCTTGTCTCATGTTCTGTCCCCCTTGCTACTGTACAGCGCTGAGCATACCCTTTGGCGCTATATAAATACTGTATAATAATAATAATAATAATAATAATTGCAATAAACATGAATTTGAGTCATTTTTAGCGATTTTTGTTTCTACCTTTTCATTTAAAAATAAGTATCCACTGATATACAGTTTTCCTCTCTTGTAATTCCTGTTTTCTGATTCTTGAACAAAATAATCAATGTTTTAAACTGAGCACTCTTCTGTCTTTTGTTTAATACAGTAGGAGTTATTTAGAAACTATCAAATATGTGGAAAGAACAAAGATAGAATAGTACTGAATATATCATCCTGTTTACAAATATCTGCTGCTGCTTAGATATTGGTGTTCCAGAATTGCTATACCCTTATCCTCCTGCTGAGTTAAGAGTGTGGATATTCTGGTTATTAAGAATCTGTCAGGAAACTAATACTCAACTAATGCTTGTGCACCTGTGCCAGCACGCAGATGGCACATACATCTGTGTGCATTGGTGCATGCCCAATCCTGGGAATGGCGCCAAGATGCCTATCTAAATGAGACCCTGATGTATGTGTAACGCCCTCCAGTGTACGTAGATAGGTTTTTTAGTGTATAGTTAGAGGCTTTCTAGAAGCCTGGGTATGATTCAGCCTGGGAGTAAGTCAGCAAGATTATTTGAGGACCCTGATGTATGTGTAATGCCCTCCAGTGTAACTAGGGTTTTCTTGTGTATAGTTAGAGGCTTGCTAGAAGGCTGGGTAAAATTCAGCCTGGGAGTGAGTCAGCGAAGTTATTTGAGGTTAGGCTGAGGGGCTCTACAGGTCATTTCTCTGATACCTCCCCCTGCTCTAGAAACTTGTAGAAGTTTCTAGAAGCCAGTAGGCGGGAGTGAGGAGGGGCTGATCTACATACTTAGGGGAATCTGGCCAATCCCAGGCAGGTGGCCTGGCATGGTGGCTAGGCCAACCCCTAAATATGAGAGAGTCTGGTCAGCAGGGGAGTTGGGTGGAAGATGGAGTGTGGATGTGCAGCTGTTGTGGGGCCTGGGAGAGGGAGATCTGCCCACAGGCTGGATGCTGGAAAGAAGGACCTTCACTGTCCCACAGTCTATTGGGGAAAGACAGCCTGTCAGCAGGGAAGTAGCCAGACCAGTGTAAGGCCTGAAAGCAGCTTGAACCTTTAAAACTACAGGAAAAGGACAGTGTGAGTACTTCTACACCCAATCAAATGCCAACAAATGTGGGTGATGATGTTTGGCATGCAATTAAATAAGCAGTGACACAGAGCATATGTAGGAGTGCTCACACATTCACAGAGATAAAATAAACTGTTAAAATAAGTCCTGAAGGTTAACTAGACAAGTATGAGCAGTAAACGTCTCTGGCTAACAATGCCAGTGGAGCCAAGGCTTCCTCCTGAAGCAGGCTGAGAACCCAGACACTGGAAAAGAGAAAAGGATGGGAGGAAGAGGGGCCAAGCAACCGATAGTGTAGCACAATTTTTATTCAGAAAGTTGTAATTATGCAATAAAATTCACTCACAAAATGTCCAAAGGAACTGTCATATACAGCTCAGTGTGAAGCAACCAAGTCAAATTCCATCTGTGTAAGAGCTGCTCAGATGTCAAACTGCTGCAGGGAAGCATGCAGGGAGTCAGGAAGGTCAAACTGTTAGAGAGCTATTAGACCTGTGGACGTAGTGGCCAATCAGGAACGCATTTCGGAGGCTAAGCCATGCTTCCTTCACCAGCCTGATAGTCAAGGTGAACCTTGGGGAGCTAAACACTGGCTGCAGTTAACCCACCGAAGCACAGAAGAAAACTAAGGGATGTGGAGAGAGCTTCAGCCGAAGAATACAAATTGATACAAAGTTGTCTCTATAAATAAAAAAACAGTGCCAGACACTAAACTGAACCAATTGTCAAAGTACAAGAATAAACATGAACTCTATATTTATATATCAGTTTTTCTAATTTTTAATGAGATGATTGTAGCTCTATTAGTACATTTGCGACAGACCTTGAAGAAGGGGACATACCCCGAAAGCTTGTCCTCAAAATTGTATGTTAGTGCAAATAAAAAAAGTATCACTGACAGTACTCAATTGTTTCTAATTTTTAAAAAATATTTAGAAAAATATATATATTTTTTTAAAATAGGAATTTCATACTTTCATCTCTACATGGGCACGCTGGAAGCCATTTTGTTCTTTTTAATTTATTTTCATGCTTTCTGAACAAACGTTCTAACAGCAGACATTAACAGTTTCTTACTGCATACTTTCTCAGGTTATAAATTTTGGGGGTTATGGAGGTGCCGGACAGCTACAAGATAAAGACTAGACATGATACCAAGTTGCAAGATTAATGAATAAGTCCATCTCTGGATATAACAAAAGACAAAAATCTACTCACCATGATTTTTTTTTTCCATGAATGTGTGGAAAAGAGTTCATATTAAACTTTACAATGCATATGGTGTTTAGTATTAGTTAACAGGAGTATTTTAACCAAAAATGTCAATTGTATTATTATTATTATTGCATGAAGGTAATGCTTACTTAAGTGATTTTGGTTTTATATTACATTATTCAAATTCCATATACACATATAATTTATCTATATTAATTAGTTTTAACAATTAATACACATTGGTGTATATTATGGATATTATGTTTTCAACATTATACATATTTAGTTTGAGTTCATAATATTATAACGTCTGTATGGAGGCACTGCCAAGATAATAAGGTAATACATCAGGTAATACATTATTTTCAGTGACATTGGTACCAGTTAGTCTGAACAAGCCCTGTCAGAATAGCAGTTATCTCCTCATATTTAGAGTTTTCTTACTAGTTAAAGGTCATCCTTTGACATGACACAGATGGTGGTAGATGGAATGTAGAAAAAATCCTAAATCATTCCTAATGGTATACTGTCCCCTTCAGGTAATTAGGAAAGAAAATAACACCTAGTGTGAACTCATAATTAGGCGAGATAAGCTTTGCCTGCCTAGGGTTTTTGGGGGATAAAACTTAGGAGACGGCGGTAGACGGGCACAACACATCACAAGACAAGACAGGAGACAAGGGAGAACAGACGGACATACATACACTGCAGTGAGCTGACTGAATGCTGAAATTATTGACAATATAGAGTCCATATTGGCAACTATAACTTTCATTTTTCTTTCTCTAACTTGTACTCTCCCTTATATCTCCAGCTAAACTGTGTAGTTTGATGTGAAATAATTTTAACTTCAGTATAAATTTATTTAATTTCAATTCTCTGGGGGAAAGATTTTATTTTAAATATCCCCAAAGCTAATTTTAACTTCTAGTCAACATTCTAACCACTTGCCTTCCAGAGGATTTACTCCTTCCAACAGGCCATTTTTTGTGATAAGGTTACTTTAACTGACAATTGCGCGATCATGCAACGCTGTACATAAATTATATTTATGTCCTTTTTTCCCCCACAAATAGAGTTTTTTTTGGTGGTATTTGATCACCTGTGCATTTTAAATTTTTTGGCTATAAACAAAAAAAGACCGACAATTTTGAAAAAAAAAAACACAATATTTTTTACTTTTTTACTTTTTGCTATAAAACATATCCAGTAAAAAAAAAATAAAAAAAATTAAATTTTGTCATAAATTTAGGCCAAAATGTATTCTGCTACATGTCTTTGCTAAAACAAAATCCCAATACATGTAAATTAATCGGTTTATGTGAACGATATAGTGTCTACAAATGGTGGTATATATACTAGAATTTTATTTTTTTATACTAGTAATGGTGCTGATCGGCGACTTATAGCGGGACTGCGGGACTGTGATGGGCATTCTGACACTGGGTGGTAACTGACTAACTGCCACTGACATCCCAATTACACTAATACAGTGATCAGTGCTAATAAAAAGCACTGATACTGTACTAATGACACTGGGCAGGAAGAGGTAAACATCTAGGGTGAACAAAGGGTTAACAGTGTGCTGTTTTACATAATGTGCTGTGTGTGTTTTACTAGGGAAACATACTGCTGTGTATTTCTCTGCTGTGCAGAGAAATACACAGCAGCATGTTCTTGCTGGCAGGAGAGAGACTTGTGTTGTTTATACACAGGTCTCTCCCCTATCAGTGTTACTCGGCGATGGCCGGGTGCCAGCAGGGAATCTCCAGCTGGGACCCAGTGATTGACATCTGTAGAGGGTAGGGCAGCGTGCGTGCGTGCATGCAGCTCCCCCTACCCAGAAATGAAAATCACATATATATATATGTGATTTTTTGCAGCCCTGTCTTCAAATTAGCGCAAATAAAGAATTCCTTAATTCTATATCCCCGCCTGTTTTCAGAAATTATATACTGATTATTTTCTCAGAACTAAAGTTCTGACACTCCATCAGTGCTTACAACAGTCTGGAGACAACTGCTACCTGCTATTTGACTACTGGCTACTGGCACCCATGCTACTTTGTCCTCTTTTCTCCTGTCTCCACTCTCAATTCTCAGGTACTAAAAATGTACCATAGAGAGTATCATTTTTCCATTGGCTTTGGTGGAATTAGATGAAGCCTAGCTAGAGCTGAAATGTATAGACAAGAAATGGTCTGAGATTGCATTGAATGTAACTTTCGTTGGCCCAGGGAATCAGGTTTTATAACCTCTTGGTTTGTTATCTTAAAACATGCCTATTAATTGTACATGGGGATTAGTAGCTGTAGCACAAAATTTTAATTTGTGTTTATTATAATAACTTATTTCTTATAATTACCTCTCCCTGAAGCAGATATTCAGGTCTGAGTAATAATTACTATGGGGGAGGGAATCATGCTAATTTACAGGGAAGTGGGGATAAGGCAAATGTTTAAAATTTGCCTCTTTGTATAAAATCTGGAGAGAACGCATTTTGAAAGATGATTAAAATTGAGAGTCTTCACTTCCCTGAAATTTCAGGAAAAATTGTCAGATTTCAGTAAAGTGTCACAATTTCGACTAAATGCATTGGAGTGATAGGGAAGACAAAACAGTTACGGTAGTCAAAACTTGCAGCTTTAAAGATGGCTTTAAGGAGGTAAAGCATTTTAAATGGTGCCTGAGAGTTATGGAACCTCTCAGTATCTATCCTGGACTTGTTCTCCCCTCATTGGTCCAATTGTTTACATTTTTTTCACACAAAGAAAAACTACACAGATTGAAAAGAAATTGAAACATTTAAAGTGACCATGCACAAATATTGTCCAAATACACAAAAAAGAATAATAAAACACAGATGCAAAATGCACCTAATAAATTATATAAAACTCCCCCTCCCAAAAAAAACCCCACACCTGCTAAATAAGGAAAGAAAAACAGAATAATATCATATATTAAAATAGAGTGCAGGCAGAGTAATACTTCTATGTCTTGACTTTCGACAATTAAATTATTTAATATTTTAGGAGTCCACTCTTTATTGGCGTTACCACATATTATAATAGTGTATGACAAATAGTAAAAAAAAAGAATAAGCCAAACATTCTAATGACTTATAACAGATATAAGAAGCAATATAGTAAAAAATGTATAACTAATTATCAACTAACAATACACCTTTAAATGAACGTAACAGTACACAGGGCTAAACAAAATACTTTTACAGCTTAAGATGATGTTTTGGGTTTAATGACATTTTAACAATCATCAACAACCATATCAAATTCCCCTTTATTAATCATTGGTCAAAGAAAAGTTTATATCTGTTTCCAAATTGATTCTCTGTGGCTGTAATGTATCCAATATATAAATCAATGATGTTTCAATATTGGAAATGTCCCTTTTCAAATTAGCCCCCCTCCATTTTATAAAACTTCTATTTATACAATAACATTTTAAACCACTTGGGACCTGTTATGAAAATCTCTAAAAAGTTCTAAAACACTATGATTTTTATAAGCCTTTGTAATATTATTTACGTGTTCTCTAATGCTTTGGTGCAATCTCTTTTTTTGAACATATCACATACTGAAACCCACAAGGGCACTTCAGGACATAGATAGCATGGATAGTATTACAGGCAATAAACTCTTTAATACTTTTCTCTTTCCTGTTGTTCTAGAAACAAATTGTGATTTTTTTTTCTTAACACTAGAAGTTCTGAATGGCGTAAACTTTTTACAAGGGTAAAAGCCAAAGCCATCAAACAAAGTCATTTTGTTTTCTGCTTGGGACTGGGAATCATTATATTGGGAACCAATTTCTTCCCACGTTATTGGGCATTTCTACAAATAGCAATATGAAAATGTGCCAAAATTACATAAATAAATACTTATACAATTCACCCCATAAAGCAACTATATATCAATATTCCAAAGAAAATTAAAAAAGTAAAAAAAGTCCAAAAAAAAAGTCCAAGCAAAATTAATATAAATCCAAAAAATTCCAAAAAAATATAAAATAAAACTGAGAAATCCTTCCAATCCTGCCTTTCTCACGATAAACCTCAAACAAAAAGAAAAATATCACATAGTGTATTATCTTTATAATATAATGAAATATTCATGACAACACTCTGGTGATTATCCAAATGAAAATATAATTTATTTTTTAGGTAATTAGTGTAAAAAGTGAATCAACATAATTAATTAAAAAATATATAATAAATTAGTGCAAAACACTGTGTACTGTGAATCACTCTTCCAGTGCTCCAAAAACAAATCCACACTGTGCCACTTCTATTATAGTAAGGAATATATACCCTTACCAACACTCCTCAATAAACCTGCTTTCAATATTTATCCTATGGATGGGATCCTCCTAAAGTGCTCCCCCAGATTCCACTGTATTCAGGGCACTATTCCAGCAGGATTTTCCATATCTCCATATCATTGGCACCATATAGATAGAAAGCATATGAGGGACAAATAGTGTAATACCGCCAAAGTAATGTACAGAGAAACTTTATTAAAACTGCTCACATTTAAAATGATTCAAAACCGCTTTTAAATACCGTGAAAACCGCCAAGCTACCATCCAGGGAACATCCAGGGACCAACACACAGTCTTTATCCTCTTTTTCCCTTTTGCAAAATGGCCACCGGTCGACTTCCGGTTCCTGTATGCGTCTTGACGTCACAGCCCTTGACGCGTTTCGTCATCGACTGATCCCTTATGATTAAGTCGATGACGAAACGCGTCAAGGGCTGTGACGCCAACTGTGAGTGTTGTCATGAATATTTCATTATATTATAAAGATAATACACTATGTGATATTTTTCTTTTTGTTTGAGGTTTATCGTGAGAAAGGAAGGATTGGAAGGATTTCTCAGTTTTATTTTATATTTTTTTGGAATTTTTTGGATTTATATTAATTTTGCTTGGACTTTTTTTTGGACTTTTTTTACTTTTTTAATTTTCTTTGGAATATTGATATATAGTTGCTTTATGGGGTGAATTGTATAAGTATTTATTTATGTAATTTTGGCACATTTTCATATTGCTATTTCATATCTTCAAGGGTGAAGGTTTTATTTGTGCTATGGGGAATTAAGTTTTGTTGTATATTGGTTTTTCTAATTTGTCACTTATTATATTTGAGGAAGTGGTAGTTATAGATACATTTCTACAAATAATCTGTGTTTTTGTGGGAGCATAGGTCCAGTCACCTTATCTCTTGGAATGCTAGGACAATTTTTTTAAAAATGTTCTCAGTTTCTTTGTACTGTATACTAATATTAGTAATAAAAAAGAGTGAAAATCATCTTTAATATTCTCTCCTCCCCTTAGTATATCTTCCTTACCATCCCCTATCCTGTTCAGCAATTTCCTAAATCTTTTTTGTAAACCCCTTATCTTCACATTTCCTAATTATATATTTTTTTTCACATAATTATATATTTCTGTACATGCTGAAATACTTTTAGCCTGGCAAATGAAAACTAATGCAGTCACCACATCTAACACTGACCATACACTTATAGATTTCTTTAGTTTAGCCTGTGGATTAAAAGAAATCTAACAGATTCCTCAATCCATGCTAAACAATGTGAATGGAAAAACCTCCTGCTGTGGTCATTGTATTTTGACAGCCAGTGCAGACATCTGTCAAAATACCTGTAGAGTGGCAGCATCTGGTTGGATGCAGGTGCTTTTGGCTGCCAATAATCCATCTGGATCCTTCAATTTTTCAACCAAAGGATGTTTACTGGAGTGGTGCCAAAGGGCCACCCATGGAGCGAATTTTGACCAGGAACCTATAAGCTACAGTATATGAAATTTATATTTTTGGCTATCCAGGAATTAGGATGTCTGCAACTATAGGGATTAATATCTTGTAGTGTTTTTTTTTCCCTGACTATTTAGGTATAAAATGAGGCCAGCACATGATCTACGTTTCTTTGGTCAATTTAAATGTTTGACTGAAGTACACTTTTAACGTTTCAACAATGAGTTTGTAACATTTGCATTTACAATACTCAGTGACTAATGTGTCCTATAATATGAGTTGAGAAGTGAATCATATTATTAGCAATTCCAGAGGCTGCCTGATTATCAAAGAGATTTATCAAGCTGCATTAAATCACAATATGTTCATGTATCTTCACTGGTAGCAGCACCAATATTTCTTCAAATCTGAAAAGCTATGAGATGAAAATCCATGGGAAATTATTAAAAAAATATGTTCTCAGAGATGACTAGGTATGATAGCTTAAAGCCGCATTATTCTGCTTGACACTCACAAAATAAAATATATGCATTATATAAGCAGTTTTTTTCAATCTTTTGCTGTTTTCACCACCAAATGTCCTTATTTTATATGCATTTGCACAAAACAATATATTGATCACAAACAGAACTATACTGGTGCCTGCTTTGCATAGTGTCCCCAAAATGTAATATTAGCAGAATCAGCCCCATTCGCTGCTAGCACCAGCTTTTAGGCCCTCCGCTGTTTTTCATGGAAGATTTGTATCAATTGATTATGGGCCAAAGCAATTTATATGCAAAACAATATCGCCGCCCACCCAAATTCAGCTCTTGCCAGACAATTCGCATGGAAACCTATCACGGTTTCTGAATTTAAAACTTTTTTGGGCCTAACCCTCAACATGGACATTACAAAAAAGAATGAATTGCAGTCATATTGGTCCACAGACCCGATTCATCATATGCCTGTGTTCTCTACTGTTATATATGCCCAACATGGACCAGCAACGTAATAGTACACCACTGGACTTTGAGTGGTTATACTGGGATTATTATTATTATACAGTATTTATATAGCGCCAATAGTTTGCTCAGCGCTGTACATTATAGTGGGAGACAGTACAGTAACAATACAATGCGATACACAAGGGGTTTGAGGGCCCTGCTCCTTGGAGCTTACAATCTAGGAGGGAGGGCAGCTACAGATCCTGGTATCGTTTTTTTCAGCTGGTGGTCGGCTTTTATGTAAAAGCAATCATAATGGCTAATTAGCTGTTGGGTCATTTTTACAAGCAGCAGGAAGGGGCATCCCCCCCTTCTGCCACCACAGTTTTCTTGGGCTCTCCCGTCCCACAGGGGAATGCAGCCAACAGTTCCGCTGGCTAACCATAAAGCTGCCTGGAGACCAAAATGGCTCCAATCATCTTTATGGTCTAAGAAACCGGAAGCTATGAGCATTCCATCATTTCCGCTTTGCCAGATATTAATAGCGCCATTTTAAATTGGGAAAGCATCTGATCACACTGATCTTGGTGTGATCAGATGCTTTAAGGGCAGAGGAAAGATCTAGTGTCTAATAGACCCCAGATTTCTCAGAAAAGAGTACCTTTCATTGCCTATTGCTATCACAGGAGATATTTACATTCCCTGTGATAACAATAAAAGTGATCAAAAAAAAGAAAGGGACAGTGTAAAAAATTAAAAATTTGAAAAAAATCACTCTTTCTTACCGTGCTTGTGTGCAAAGGCGAACGCAAGCATCAGTCCCGTGTCAGTATGTAAACACAGATTGCATCATGCATGCGAGGTATCACCGTGGACGTCAGCTTGAGGGCAGTAATTCTAGCACTAGACCCCCCATGTAAATTCAAAGGGGTGATCTGTAAAGGCTTTTAAAGCATCGCCTAATTTACGTAGCTTTTCACCATTGCATGGGTGTGCGCAATTTTAAATCATGTCATGTTTAGTACCTATTTACTCAGTGTAACATCATCTTTAAAATTTTAGCAAACAATTCATCAATATATTGTACTTTTGTGCAATAAAATTCAAAAAAGTTTATTTTTTCTAAAAACATAGCATTTGAAAAATCGCAAATACTGTGTGACATAAAAAAAATGCAACACCCACCATTTTGTTCTCTAAGGCCATTGCTTTAAAAAACATATAGTGTTTGGAAGTAATTTTCAAGCAAAAAAAAAATGTTTTTTCATGTAAACAAAAAGTGTCAGAAAAGGCTTGTTCTTCAAAGGATTAGAAGAGTGGGTGATGTGTGGCATAAGCGACTAATGTTGGCCCTGAAATGCCAGAATAGTAGAATCCCCCCCCAAGTGACCCCTTTTTTGGAAAGTAGACACTCAAAGATATTTGGTAAGGAGCATGGTGAGTATTTTGCAGATCTCATTTGTTGCCACAAGTTTTTGGAAAATGAAGAAAGGAAACAAAAATTATTTTTTTTTCAAAACCCTGTAGCAAAAATGATATCTGAAAAATGCCTCTTATCAAATTCTTTGGGGTGTCTACTTTCCAAAAAGGGGTAATTTTGGTTGTGTTTTTACTATCCTGGCATTTAGGGCCTCCAAAACTGTGATAGGTAGTGTGGAAGTGATTTGCGGAAATATGCCCTTTGAAAGTCTGAAGGTGGTCATTGGATTTTGGGGGCCTGTATGTGGCTAGGCTGCCAAAAAATCTCTCACATGTGGTATCCCCATATTCAGAAGTAGTAGAATGTGTTTTGGGGTGTTATTCCATATATAGCCATGGTATACATGAGCAATATATCATTAAGTTGACAGCTTTATGTAAATAAAAAACAAATTGTCATTTTCCAAAAAATTGTGGTAAAAAAAATAAAATCCTCCATGAACTCAACATGCCTCTCAGCAAATTCCTTGGGTGTCTACTTTCCAAAAAGGGGTCATTTTGGTGTTTTTGTACTACCCTGGCTTTTTAGCACCTCAATAAATGTGATAGGAAGTCAGAAAGTAAAAGCTGTGTAAATTCCAATGTCATAGTTTGTAGATGCTATAACTTTCACATAAATTAATAAATATACATGTATTGTGTTGTTTTTATTGACGTAGCAGAATATATCTTGGCCTAAATTTATGACTAACTTTGAGTTTATTGAATATTTTTTATAATCAAAAGTAGAAAATATCTTTTTTTTTTCAAAATCTCCAGTTTTTTTTCGTTTACATCACAAAAAATAAAAAGCCCATTGGTGATCAAATACAACCAAAAGAAATCTCTATTTGTGTAAAAAAAAGGGTTTGCATGACTGCGCAATTATCCATTGAAATAGCGAAGTGCTAAATAGCAAAAAATGGACTGGTCAGGAAGGGGGTAAATCTTCCGGAGGGCAACTGGTTAAACAGAATAGGTCAGGGTACAAACTACCTGTCTCATAGGCCTCAAATGATACAACTTCTAGTGCAGGGACATTGAATGTATTCATCCTCTTTTAAAGCAGTGTTAATTGTTATTTTGTAAGGCTGTCAGGAAAGGCCTGCCCATAGTGCAGGTGAAGTTCCACAGAGCACAAATATGCGCATGCGCGGAGTCCTTACAAGCCGAAGAGATGTGCAGGCACTTGGACATAGGAGCGCACACGTCTACATATGGGCACGCGCCTGTCACTAATGCTGGTGCCAAAAGGACTATTTAAACTGGCTGCAGTAGTTGTCCCATTGCCGTATGGTCTTTTCCCTGCTCGTGTTCCCTGATTCCTGTGATTGTCTCCTGATACCGAACCAGCTTGTTCCTGACCTCCGCTTGATCGCTACCTGCCCTGACCTCTGGCTTGTCTTGGATTATTCTTCTGTCTCCGCTCCTGATTGATCTTCTGTTGCTGACCTGGCCTGTGACCAGACTACTCTTCCTCCTGCCGCTTAAGCCTGATCTGCCTGACCAATACTGAACCCGGCTTGTCTGACCCTGCATCCTCAGTAAGCAGCTCTCGAGTATCCATCCATCCAGCACGGCTACATCAGAGTCCTGCTCCCTGCCTACAACTCATCAGCTATTACCGGACTGATCAAAGGCACTCATACTCCACCATGCCCCTGCGACCACTGTCCCACCATCAGCGGTCCTTGAGCTGGAGTTGTACGGGAGGCCTGCCTCTTCACGTCAGGCTCACTATCCAGGTACGTGACAAAGGCTCTTTGTCCTTTACCTGACCTTCACCTGGTGATCTTGTCAGTAACACATTTCTGTCTTAGGGTTCACACATAGTATATGGTGTGGAAACGCAGTAATCCCTGCACATTTCCCACACCGCATTCAAATCACACTGTGTTTGTGATCCACTACAAGTGTCAATTCAAAAATACCGACACCCCAAAAGGATTGCAAACGTAGTACGGTTTGCCTGCACCAGACCACAAGGTACAAAACGGCCATGCACTGCGGTTGTGGTGTGGCTCTAAAAAAGGTGCCTTGCACTTTTTTGGAGTGTTGTGGTGCAATCTGAGCCCATTCATAATGAATTGCACAGGAATGTGGTGTAGTTCCGGTGCGATTCACATGCAAATAATAGTGTGAACCGGAGCTTAGGGAGTCTCCACTTCTCTAGAGGAGTTGTAAATAGTTGTTAACAGCATTGTCAGTCTGCGGAAAGGGTAGTCTCACAGTAGCAGACTTACTGTAGGTGGACTTGATAACCAAAATTAATGTTGAACTCCAGCTAACACTTTTTAAGCAATTGCAGCATCATTTTTTTCATGCTAAGATAAAGATTTTACACATATGAATAGACACTGACCATTGTGAGCACCCTTGTCATTGTTAAATGGTTTGTCTTAACCAACTGCCAACTTTTGATGAACAGCTTGGTCTGCTGAAGGACATATAACATACAGTTGCAAGAAAAAGTATGTGAACCCCTTGGGATTACGTGGAGTTTTGCATGAATTGGGCATAAAATGTGCTCTGAACGTCATCTAAGTCACAACAATAGAAGAACACAGTCTGCTGAACATAATACTACACAAACATTAGATGTTGCCATGGTTTAATTGCACATAACATGTAAACATTCACAGTGCAGGGAGGAAAAAGTATGTGAGGCCCTAGCTTAATGACTTCTCCCAGAGCTAATTGGAGCCAGGAGTGAGCCAACCTTGACTCCAATCAGTGTGATGATATTGGATGTGTTGCTGACAGCTGTCCTGCCCTTAAAAAACACACACCTGTTTTGGGTTTACTGGTTTCAAGAAGCACTGTCTGATGTGAACCATGCCTCGCAGAAAAGAGCTCTCAGAAGACCTACAATCAAGAATTGTTGACTTGCATGAAGCTGGAAAGGGTTACAAAAGTATCTCCAAAAGCCTTGATGTTCATGTGTCCACGGTAAGACAGACTGTCTACAAATGGAGAAAGTTTAGCACTGTTGCTACTCTCCCTAGGCGTGTTCGTCCTGTAAAAATGACTGCAAGAGCACAGCGCAGAATGCTGCATGAGGTAAAGAAGAATCCCAGAGTGTCAGCTAAAGACCTACAGAAATCTCTGGCACATGCTAACATTTTTGTTGACACATCTACAATAAGGAAAACATTAAGCAAGAATGGAGTACATGGGAGGACACCACGGAGGAAGCCATTGCTGTCCAAAAAGAATATTACAGCACATTTGAAGTTTGCAAAAGAGCACCTGGAT
This sequence comes from Staurois parvus, assembly GCF_062004578.1. NCBI lineage: Eukaryota > Metazoa > Chordata > Amphibia > Anura > Ranidae > Staurois > Staurois parvus. The sequence continues at coordinate 9,319,370 of NW_028317886.1, forward strand.
GTTCCACAGCACTACTGGCAAAATATACTGTGGATCGATGAAACCAAGATTGAGTTGTTTGGGAAGAACACACAACACTATGTGTGGAGAAAAAAAGGCACAGCACACCAACATCAAAACCTCATCCCCACTGTAAAACATGGCGGAGGGAGCATCATGGTTTGGGGCTGCTTTGCTGCCTCAGGGCCTGGACGGATTGTTGTCATTGATGGGAAAATGAATTCCAGAGTTTATCAAGACATTTTGCAGGAAAACGTACGACAATCTGTCCGCCAACTGAAGCTCCGCAGAGGATGGGTGATGCAACAGGACAATGACCCAAAGCATACAAGTAATTCAACAAAACAATGGCTGCAACAGCACAGAATACACCTTCTGGAGTGGCCCAGTGAGAGTCCTGACCTCAACCCAATTGAAATGCTGTGGCATGACCTTAAGAGAGCGATTCACACCAGACATCCCAAGAATATTGCTACACTGAAACAGTTTTGTGAAGAGGAGTGGTCCAAAATTACTCCAGATCGTTGTGCAGGTCTGATCTGCAACTACAGGAAACGTTTGGTTGAGGTTATTGCTGCCAAAGGAGGGTCAACCAGTTATTAAGTCCAAAGGTTCACATACTTTTTCCTCCCTGCACTGTGAATGTTTACATGTTATGTGCAATTAAACCATGGCAACATCTAATGTTTGTGTAGTATTATGTTCAGCAGACTTTGTTCTTCTATTGTTGTGACTTAGATGACGTTCAGATTACATTTTATGCCCAATTCATGCAAAACTCCATGTAATCCCAAGGGGTTCACATAATTTTTCTTGCAACTGTATTTACTGGTAGGATCACACAGTATTTTGCTTACAAAATAAAGAAAAAAATATAAAAAAGGAAATGAAGATAGTCATTACATCTATGAATTAGTAAGCCTCAAGAAGTTACTTTTTTGTTTTTGTGTTTATTACTGCCACTTGCCCTCTGGAGGATTTCCCCCCCTTCCTGACCTGGCCATTTTGCGGTAATTTAACTGTCAATTGCACAGTCATGCAACGCTGCACCCAAATGAAATTTAAGTCCTTTTTTTCCCACAAATAGAGCTTTCTTTTGGTGGTATTTGATCGCCTGTGTGTTTTTTGTTTATACGCTATAAACAAAAAAGACCAACAATTTTGAAAAAAAACTACATTTTTGACTTTTTGCTATTAAGCATGTCCAACAAAAAAATTTAAAAAATCAAATCTTGTCATAAATTTAGGGCAAAATGAATTCTGCTACATGTCTTTGCTTAAAAAAAATCCCAATTCGTGTAACTTAATTGGTTTACGTGAAAGTTATAACATTTACAAATGGGCAGTATATATACTGGTTTTTTTTTTTACTTGTAATGGTGGCGATCAGCAACTTATAGCGGGACTGCGGTGGGCATTCTGACACTGAGGGGAACTAACTTGGTCTCACTGACATCCCCAGTGACACCAATACAGTGATCAGTGCTAATAAAAAGCACTGACACTGTACTAATGGCACTGGGCAGGAAGGAGTTGACATGTGGTGCGATTAAAGGGTTAACTATGTGCTGTTTCACAGTATGCTGTGTGTGTTCTTTACACTGTAAGCACAAGGCTTTGTATGGCTCTGCTATGCAGAGCCATACAAAGCAGTGTGCAGGAGCTGACAGGGAAGAGAATTGTATTTTTACATACAGTTCTCTCCCCTGTCTGTAAAACTTGCCAATCACCGGGTGCTGGTGAGTAATCAACTTCCGGGACCCGTTGATTGACAGCTGAGGCTGTGAATGGCGGCACTAATAGGGAGCGCACGCGGCTCGTGCACACCTCCTACCCAGAACTGCAAAATCACATATATATATATATATATATATATGTTATTTTGCACACCTGTGCCTCCCTGTAGCAGTATTTCTGCTATACGGTCCAGTGCGCCCGAGTCCAGCAAACTCTCAGAATAAGGCTACTTCTAGAAAGAGGGCTCAGAGGGCCAAGTGCTAGCAGAACTATAGCTTGCATTAATGGACATTCCTTGTATACTAGGAAACATTTGTTTGGAAACTACTTGTTGAATTATTGTGAATGAATGCAAGCATTTTGGACCTGTATTCAGTCCTATGTCAACTCAGACACAGTTCCTTTTTTCATAAGCGATGTCTTGTTCTATCACTTTGCATTTTCATATTTCAGATATACCAGTGCAAGTCAAACCAAAACCTTTTTCTTTAGTATCAAGTAGTGTTGAGAAGGATTACAATCCCTCTCTAGTTTTTATGGCTCCGTTAGAGAAATCCCTTCACATACTGGCATGGTGGCTATAGTTTCACTGAAAAGGAAATGAGGAAAAAAAATCTAAAACAGGGACACAGACAGCAATAAAAATCTGAAAGGAGATCTAGCCTTCTGAAACTGTGCAGAAAAATATTTTTTTTCTGTGTTGCTTTTGAAGATTTTCCCACTGCTTGTTTGCTGAAACTTTTGTTACTGGGACAGAGGGGGAAAATCTCTCCAACAGATATCAGTAAACAATAAAATAGATTCTAATCCTTTCCAAGGCATAATCCTACAAGAAGCTCAAAGGTCAATAATGTAGATAGGTACATGAATCTGGAGCATGCACCGTGTGTCGAGGTACAGTGAGGCCGGAGTGTCCATATGGATACTTCATCCTCAGTGCAACTGCACTTCCTCCTGTCATCGCAGCTATCACGCAGACAGTGGAGAGGCTGGGGAATTTTGAAGCTTGCCAGGCAGAGTGTGTCAGCTTCCCAATCAGGTTTCGTCTACCTAACGTCACTGGTTGTAAGGAGGTTGTCAGCTGTGAAGCCAACAGCATTCTTAACTAATGTAAAAAAACAAAAAAAACAAAAACAAAATACAGGTGAAACTCAAAAAATTAGAATATCGTGCAAAAGTTAATTTATTTCAGTAATGCAACTTAAAAGGTGAAACTAATGGGTGAAACTATGAGAGAGACTCATTACATGCAAAGCAAGATAGTTCAAGCCGTGATTTGTCATAATTGTGATAAATATGGCTTACAGCTCATGAAAACCCCAGATCCACAATCTCAGAAAATTACAATAGTACATGCAATCAATAAAACAAGGATTGTACATAGAACAATATTGGACCTCTGAAAAGTATAAGCATGCATATGTACTCAGTACTTGGCTTGGGCCCCTTTTGCAGCAATTACTGCCTCAATGCAGCGTGGCATGGAAGCTATCAGCCTGTGGCACTGCTGAGGTGTTATGGAAGACCAGGATGCTTCAATAGCGGCCTTCAGCTCTTCTGCATTGTTCAGTCTTATATCTCTCATCTTTCTCTTGGCAATGCCCCATAGATTCTCTATGGGGTTCAGGTCAGGCGAGTTTGCTAGCCAATCAAGCACAGTAATCCCATGGTCACTGAACCAGGTTTTGGTGCTTTTGGCAGTGTGGGCAGGTGCCAAGTTCTGCTGGAAAATGAAGTCAGCATCCCCATTAAATTCATCTGCGGAAGGAAGCATGAAGTGCTCCAAAATCTCCTGGTAGATGGCTGCGTTGACCCTGGACTTAATGAAGCACAGTGGACCAACACCAGCAGATGACATGGCTCCCCAAATCAACACAGACTGTGGAAACTTCACACTGGACTTCAAGCATCTTGCAGTGTGTACCTCTCCATTCTTCCTCCATACTATGGGTCCTTGGTTTCCAAAGTTGCTCTCATCAGAAAAGAGGACTTTGGACCACTGAGCAACAGACCAGGTCTGTTTTTCTTTAGCCCAGGTAAGACGCTACTGACGTTGTTTGTTGTTCAGGAGTGGCTTGACAAGAGGAATATGACAATTGAAGCCCATGTCTAGGATCCGTCTGTGTGAGATGGCTCTTGATGTACTGACTCCAGCCCCAGTCCACTCCTTGTGAAAGTCCCCAACACTTTTGAATGGCCTTTTCCTGACAATCCTCTCCAGGCTGCAGTCATCCCTGCTGCTTGTGCACCTTTTTATTCCACACTTTTCCCTTTCACATAACTTTCTAATAATGTGCTTTGATACAGCAACTTCTTTTGCAATTACCTTTTGAGGCTCCTTATGGAGGGTGTCGATGGTTTTCTGCACAACTGTCAGGTCAGCAGTCTTTTCCATGATTGTGATTCCTACTGAACCAGACTGAGAGACCATTTAAAGGCTCAGGAACCCTTTGCAGGTGTTATGGCTTAATTAGCTGATTAGAGTGGGACACTTTGAGCCTAGAATATTGCACCTTTTCACAATATTCTAATTTTCTGAGATTGTGGATTTGGGGTTTTCATGAGCTGTAAGCCATAATCATCACAATTATGACAAATCACGGCTTGAACTATCTTGCTTTGCATGTAATGAGTCTATCTCATATATTAGTTTTACCTTTTAATTTGCATTACTGAAATAAATTAACTTTTGCACGCTATTCTAATTTTTTGAGTTTCACCTGTAAATCTGTGCTAGGCATTAATAACTAAAATAAAATCTTACAAAGTCATACAGATACAGCACTTAGTGATTGTCCATATACAAAACAAAAGAATAATTTACAGTATATACATAAAACTTGTTTTGTTTCCCCATTAAATATATATGAACAAACAAATTGCAATAAACAACCAAAATATACCATAACTTAATATCCTATAAAGTCTTAATAAATGTATATTGGTGAACAAATTAGTGAGTAAAAACACATTCATATAAAATAATGTCCCACAATTGCAAACAAATATATTAAAGGAGAAATAGGGCCAAATCTATTTAGCTGGGAATCACAGGAGTGCACTTAGTTCTGCACTCCTGTGAACCATAATCAGCTTTAGCTGTTGTCTGGCATTACTCACCCTGTCCAGACTCTGGAGACATCCCTATTTTAATGTCGGGATCCACCCAGATGTCAGACTAGCAGCTGGCTCAGCCTCTCAGCACACAGCTCAGAGGCTGAGCCAGCTGCTCCCTCCCCTTCCACAGCCCAAGCTCTGTACAGGTAGAGCAGAGAGCTGGTGACTGCGAGTCAGTGATCTTTTATTGCTCAGTTCTTGGAGTAGAGGCGGTGGGGGATATATGCAACATTGGACTAATGCTGCATCCACCTATGTGAGTATGTATGTTTGTTTTCTTCTCTTTTAACTGCTTGCCATCCGCCCTATAGCAGAAATACTGCTACAGGGTGTCATGGGTGTGCAAAATCACAAATATATATTGTGGGGGTAGGTCAGGTGGAGGATCACCTTCCCTGGGAAAAAGGTAGTCCAGACAGCAGGGCTTTCGTAAAATCTGACTTGTCAGTTTTATTTACAAGGTTGCAAGCATCATAAACAAACAAAACAGAAAATAAATCCTCGCCATCCAGGCACTAACTAAACATAGGAGATTTCTCTCTCAACGGTGAAGGGCTTCTCCCAGTCACCAACAAAATCAAGAGTATGCAAACCTTTTCCTTTCTTGTACAACCCAAACTTTCATCCACAGCTCACTCAGATATGGCTCTCTGAGTCCCAGGCCAAGAGCAACTTCTTGGTCCAGTCCTGCCTGATTTATACCACCTGCTGGTGGTCATCAGTGGACCACAAAATCCAATCCGGAACCACCTCTGCCATAGTGGCCTGGAAAACCTGGAGTGGACTCTACCTTAATCTCCCAGATATGATCGCATGTGAGGTGACACTTAGCGTCCACCGATCACCTCACCTTTCATACTGTCACAATATATATATATGTGATTTTGCAGTTCCGGGTAGGGGGCACGCACGAGCTATGCGCACGCACTACCCGTGCTGCCATTCATGGCCTCGGCTGTCAATCACAGGGACCTAGCCAGTGATTAATCACCTTTACCCGGTGATCACCGAGTAATGCCGACGAGGGGAGAGAACTGTATGTAAACAGTATACAGTTCTCTCCCCTGTCAGCTCCTGCTTTATGCCATACAAAGCAGTGTGCTTACAGTGAAGCACACACACAGCACATAATGTGAAACAGCACACAGCACACAGTTAACCTTTTGATCGCCCCAGATGTTAACCCCTTCCTGCCCAGTGCCATTAGTACAGTGCCAGTGCTTTTTATTAGCACTGATCACTATATTGGCACATCCTGGCTTTACTTCCTGACCCTATAGACAGAGTTTTCTGCTGGACGGCTGGATGTCTCACCTGGATCTTATTACACCACACAATGAGTCTTTTTAACTATTTATCTTGTAAGTGCAATTTATCTATTGTTCACTAATAAATTGTCAATACTGCACTTACAGGCGCGATCCTCTCTTTTTCATGTTTACTGCATTAGAGCCTTGCTTCCACTCTAAGAAGAGCTGCCTCAGTGTTACTGCTCCCATCCATCCCTGATATCCATCTGGCACCTTTATTCTACAGCTACACAGTTTGGGCGTGCCCTATATAATATACATTTTAATTTTGTAGAGGTAGCAAATATGCCGCTCTGCTACACAGCATACAGTGACAGGCATTCTGCCTATCTCTGTACACCAACTTAGAGTTGGTCTTAATTACCTCCAGTTTCATTATCTATGAAATGGAGGTAATTATTTTTTAATTTGGTGCATTAATAGCACCACTGACACATGTGTGGGTAAAGTTACGTAAATGGATGGCAGATATTTTTAATCTGACGTAGGCCATTTTAAAGGTTCATAGTGCCAGAAAAGTGTCGTTAGGCATTTAATGAATTCCCTAATTGTGCTTAAAGTAACTCTGAGTAACTTTTGAGTCATATTCCCAGAACAAGCAAGCTATAAGTGAGTGTCAGAAAAGCGTCAGAATTCCCTATTTCTATATTTGTTCTCTGTCAGTTACTCAGACAACAGTGAGGACAATGCACTCTCCAGTTTACTAAAACTGGAGTGTGCAAAATCTGGTGCAGCCCTGCACTAAAACCAATTCTGATTCAGATTCCATTTTTGTCTGGTTTTATTGTCAAAGCTTAATTGAACAAGCTGAAGATAAAAGCTGATTGATTACCATGAACAGCTTCCCAAGATTCTGAGTGCTCCAGGTTTATTAAATCTCCCATAGCACAATTTCAGTCAGGGAACAAATTTTCTGGCAACAATGGCTGTCCACATTGTAACTCTAAGGCTAACATACCTGCTTAAACATAACTTTCTGTAGGCTAAATCGATAGATAATAACCCAAATCTGATTCCACAATCTTTCCTCTTTTTCTATCCTTTAAGCCAGGTATGTCAGACCCAAATAAAACCAAGAGTTGAAATGCATAGGATAACTTTCAAGGCGCTGCATCAGATCTACAAAGAAATACCAAAGTACTTTGCTTGTTGATTAACATTAACTATTAACAAAAGTGGTTAGAGTGTTTATTACAATATTTTATTCATGATAAAACTGTTAAAATGTATTCTAATGTATTAACTGCAGGATGATGTAGGTGAGCTTAAGCTTTATAAGCTATTGAACAGTCTGGAGCCTTATTTAATTAAACCTTAAATGGCCAAGGGCTGCAAAACACTAGCAAGAGGGCTACAGGCAACCCAAAACACCAGCATGACATGATTGCTTTAAGCTTTGATTTAATTGATCTTTATAGGAACTTAGCAGCTTGGTAGATAAATTTAAGTACTAATGCCCCTGTATGGGAACTCTTCAAACAACAGATTTGCTTGTTTGTTTTATGTGAATCCTTTAGTTAAGAAGTTTAAGGCTCCATGTACATGAGGCATTTCTGAATGATGGAAACCGACTGCTGGAAAACGTAGGTTAAAAAACGTCTGGTTAGCTGCGTTTGCATGCCGTGTTTATTCGCATTTATGAGCGTTTGCGTATAGAAGAATTTTTAAAGATAACCTCAGGAGAGCTTCCAAAATGCCCAGAATGCACTGAAAAACTTTAAAAAGTAACTATTTCAGACATTTTGAGAGAAATAGAGAGAACAGAAGCAGAGAGAGCAGTGTTTTTTTGTGTTGTTTGGATGTGTTCCAGATCATTTCTGTGCAGGACTTATTGCAGCAGTGTCTAACATATTTTCTTTCATGCAAAACCTCAAAGTATGGTGTACCAGGTCCATTTGAGTACCGGGAAAACACTTTGCATGTATTTTTCATGATGAAAAAAGGCTCTGGGCAGCATCTGGAAATGTAAGAGTTAAAAAACTTTTCCAAACGCATACGTTTACAAGTGTTTGGCGTTTGAAACGCTGATAAAATCTACTCCTGAACGCAAGTTTGGTGAGTTAAAAAAAACGACTGTAAACTCAACTGCCTGTAAATGACTGTAAATGACATAGTGTACATAGACACATAGGAAAACATTAGGGAGAGTTCAAGGGCTGCTGAAAAAAAGGCAGAAAAGCTCATAAACATGAGTTTATTAACTGCAGTGTACATGGAGCCTAAGTACTACCAAATACAATTTTCCAACATGAATGGTATACATCAAATGTAACACCAAAGGTAGGCAAAAAAAATAATTGAACAAAAGTGTACATTAAAGAATAGAGAAAACAGAAAATGTAAAGGCCCCTTTCACACTGCTTCAGTCCAGTTTCTCATAGAGCGGGTACAGCACAGTCTACCCATGGTTTTAGTGTGGGTTACCCTCGTTTTCCCATAGACCTCTATTAAATTGGGCATTTTTTTGTGCATTTTCTGAAAGTGCACCAAAAATGCAGAATGCAAAACATTCAGTGCGCTTTCAGAAAATGCACCAAAAATGCCTGATCTAATAAAAGTCTATGGGAACAAGCAGCTAACCCATACAAAAACCAGGGATACACTGTGCTGCACCCACACATTGGAGCAGTGTGAAAGCTCCTAGTCATCTCAAAGATAATTACTTTAAGCTATTAATTTAAAGCTGTATGTAAATTAAGAAAAAAATCTATTCCAGCAATATAGGTTAATGCCTATAGCACTGTTTAGTAAGTAAAGTATCATAACTAACCAATTAAAAATCTATCCACAGTAGGTTTTTTTAAGCTTCTTTCAGTTTCATGATCATGCTTCTGCAACTGATCTTCTAAAATTCCCCCATAGTCATAGTACATGTCTGCTCTCTTTCAGATTCTACAGTAGGATACATTCACATATGTGTCAACAGTGTCTGAATCTTACCAGATTTTTCCCTTCATCTTGGTAAAAGCCTCTTTCCTCCTACTCCTGCCATGTACACCATTACCCACTTTTTGCCATTACCATGGTCATTGTAACAAAACCCACCCAAAGGTGAAAACTAACCCAGCAAAGAATGATGGCAAATACAATTTTCTAATTCCATATACAATGTTCCTTCTGGAACACAGCATGAAACAAAAGATATCCACGCTCACTGCACCTTTTAGACTGGAGGCAAGGTTAGATTGTATTTTTAAGAAAAATATGAATGTAAGGAACATTTTAAGCTGTGTCATATATTACCTTCATTATAGAAGGATGGACCTCAGTTGTACTTTAACGATAGGCTTTGTGACCAATAAGTACTGTATACAGTCTGGTATTTTCCCTCACAGTTTCATAAAGTGGGTTTTATTATTTTTACAAATCATACAGAATAGTAGACACAATAAAATACAACTTACTAAATGATTAATCAATAATTACAACCTTCTAGTGGGTGGAATGTTAAACAGTTCACACATAGACCAACTGTCTGACTGATTGGGTTGTATTAACTAACTAGAATTTTAAGGTGCGTAAAATTTTAGTCTCATGCAAATATGAATACACTTCTACTAATTAGGCCTGAGAGCAAACCCACAGGCAACCAGTAAAACTTTAGTGCCTTTTTTCAGCATAGTTATTTTGGGTAAAAAGGCCCATCTCCATCAAAGTGTATCTCTCCTAAACCTTAGAATATTTAGTTAAGAGGAAGCTAAAACTACCACCCTCTTCTTCAGCTCTCAAACTTTTGCCTCTTAGGGGAAAAACATCCTTCTTAACCCCATTAAGAAATCAGATCAGTTTCGTATATTTTTTGAGATTCTGATTAGACTAATTTTGCACCTCAGATAGCTGAGCTCATATTACAGACTTCAACATTTCTAAAAAAAACCCAAATCATATAATTTCTGAAAAACAGTCTATAGAATTAAAGGACACAGAAAAAACAGATTTGTATACATTTAAAAGCACATTTTTTTGTGAAACTGATGCACCAAAAATGATTTTAAAGTGATATTAAACCCAAAAATTTAATATCTATCTTAAAGGATGAGTTCACCTTTGGGAACATGTTACATGTTCCACCCAAAGCTGCAGCCGCTGTCTGGTTCCCCTCACCAGTGGCAGCAGTACGAGGAGAAATTTCCCATACAAGCTGTCATTTTTTAAAGTGACTCCGCCCACCCGGCCACGTCATTCATTCATTCACAGAGCTCTGTGTATGAATGAACTACAAGTACTGACTCCTTTGCAGATGTCAGCTTGTAGATTTCTATTAATTCTGACAGGAAGAAGCAATGAACTACCACAGTGAGTGGTAGTTCATTGATTCCTTCTGTCAGAGTGTATTTGCTTGTTCGTATGGGATGTACCAGCAAGCAGATATACTGAAAGGTCTGCAGGAGACATGCATGGGACTAGCAATCTGCTGGTTTCTGGTACAATGCTTTACAGGCTCCTACAACAAAAAATAGTAAATGCACATTTTTTTACTTGCAAAAAACTGTGGATTTTATTATTTTTTGTCAAAAGGTAGATGTAGAAGTATGATATGTCTTTGTTGTTTATTTTATTTAAAAAATCGTGTTGTGGTTGTTATTGTCTGGCCATCCTCCCAGTTTCCTACTTTGCACATGCTCCATGTGGGAGGAAGCCTAGTACAGTTTGGGGCATGGGGGCCACAGACCCCATCATGTATCAGGTGTAGTCAGCAATTGGAGGCCCTGGACAGGGCTGCAGGGTATAGCGAGGTAGGCCTGCACCCAGAAGAGCCAGTTGAAGACTTTCTGACTCTTATGGTGGTAGAGGCTATGGCAGGTTGCAAAAGGCCTTGTAGGCTAGGCCAAGTGTTCGCTGGAGTGAGGCTATCCCCCAGGAGGGCCTGGGAGAGGTGTACCAAGCTAGAGGTGTCTGCAGTGACATTATCTCAGAGGGATTATCTGCAATGACCCAAAGTGGGTCATTCTGGGCTACACTGGGTACCTAGGAGGACTCACATTGGGTACTTTTACTTTGTGCCATGCTCACCATTGCCCTGGGACAAGGCAGGGGTTGCTTTCAGGGATAAATCAACCCTAAGGTGAAACCCAACTTTAAAGATGATCATACACTATGAACAGTAAAAAATAAACTGCACTCCAGTTAACTCTCTCATCCTCATGCCCTTGTACACCGTACTGTCTCTGTTGCATTTAGGAGGGACATGGTGTGCCTATGCCTACTCCACCTGTCCAGCATATCTGCTATATCACTACCAGCAAAGGAATGGGGTCCCACCAAGCACCCAGTGAGGACTCCATACATACTCTGCCTTAACTCTTTCTCGTCTGTACCCATGCACAGGTCAGATACCTCTGCAGTGCTGATCTGCTCCTGTTGGTATGGAAGATGGATAACTCATGGAGAGAGTGCCGACCACATCTCCTTCATTGCAAGAGGCTGTCAAACCTGTCCCTGGCATGGAGAGGGCACAAAATGACAGAGGGTTAAAGCCTCATGGTAGGTGGGTTGTTGTTCTGGAAGGGAACAAGAGGGGCAGGGGCTTATGTTTGTTTCACAAGTCCCCTTACAAGCCTTCAAATTCACCAAAATATTGATCTTGAATTTAATGATTGCATACACTACATACAAATAAAGCATATACATATGGATTTAATAATGCTTTATTGCTCTGACATATCCAGGGATATCTACCTTGTACTATGTGTAGCGCAATAGGGTTCTTAGACATATACAGTATGTGTGCATGAATGTATGTATATACAAACCAATGACAACCAACAGCAATTCCCTTGTACACTTTCCAGCTAGTGAGCACAAAGTTTGTTGCTGGGCTTTTTGTGTCTTGCTGTACTTTTAGGAGGAAAGGACTACCTCCAAGGCATATCTGCTCACAATGTACACTCACCGGCCACTTTATTACATTGCTTGGTAACATGAATTGCTAATCACATGGCAGCAACTCAATGCATTTATGCATTTAGACACGGTGAAGACAACTTTTTGAAGCCTAAATCGAGCATCAGAATGGGGAAGAAAGGGGATTTAAGTGACTTGAACATGGCATGGTTGTTGGTGCCAAACGGGCTGGTCTGAGTATATCAAAAACTGCTGATCTACTGGAATTTTCATGCATAACCAATTCTAGGGTTTACAGAAAATGGCCGGAAAAGAAAAATCCAGTGAGCAGTTGTGTGGACGAAAATGTCTTGTTGATGTCAGAGAAGAATAGGCAGACTGGTTGCTGCAACATTCAGATGGTAGGATCAGAATTTGGCATAAACAACATGAAATCATGGATCCATCCTGCCTTGTATCAACGGTTCAGATTGGTGGTGGTGTAATGGTGTGGGGGATATTTTTTTGGCACTAGCAAGGTGTACTTAAAAAAGTGGCTGGTGAGTGTATGTATTGCTATATACTTCACAAGTTGGGAGCCCAAGTTGTTTTTAATTAGGGACAAAACTTTGCAGAAGAGCCATGATTCAGCAGTGTGGCTTTGCTTGGACAATATATGTAAATCATTTTATTACATTTACATTTTTATTATTTTTGCATCTTACTATGCAAATACACTACCTTCACAACCAGACTGGCAAACTACATAGTTACATAGTTAATCTAGTTAAAACATTACACAAGTCCATCCAGTTCAACCAACAGAAACATTATACTATGTCTGACTGTAAACTGTTGTAAGGCTCATTTTTCTGTAAAATATGTATAGACTGATCTCTTATTAGGCAAAAAATATTTTTTTTCAGTCAAAGGTATAGTTGCAAGTAAAATAATGCATTTGTTTAACTGAGTATATACATATTAATTAGTAAAATCAATCAAAGCAGTAAGCATAATTAGTCCCTATAATAACATTTACTGATCACCCTCTATGTTTTCATCACATGTTAATTAGAAGTTATTATGACATTTTTTTTACATTTCAAGCTTTAGACTTACACATATGCGCAAATGTCAATAAGTAATAAAGTTAATTATGTATTATTTGTACAATAAAGTTAATTATGATTATAAATTGTATCATGAAGTTCATTTTAAATGTATAATAAAGTTAATTAAAGCTCTAGTTTTTAGGTAATGGCAAGATAAACTTCCCTGAAGAGATTAGTTTTCAGGAATCGCCTAAAGGCAGATAGAGTAACAAACAGACTTACAGGTTTATGTAGAGGTATAGGTAGAGGAGAGAGGCTCTGGAGAAGTCTTGGACACAGGCATATGAATGGTTCATTAGGGAGGTAGTAAACAAGAGGACTTGGACGGAGTGAAAAAGACAGTTTGGGTGATATTTTGAGATGAGGTTGGTGGGGGCAGTGTTGTGGATGGCTTTGTATGTTGCTGTTAATAATTGGAATTTTATATGTTAGATGATCGGAAGTCAATGGAGGGACTGGCAGACAGGCTGATAAGGTCGATGAGTTGCAGCACCATTACACTGTGTATGAGGACGGAACTGCAATAGTCGAGGCAACTTTAAAATTGTTGAACTATTAGCTTTTTGGTGTCATTGGTTAAGAAGGCACAATTTTGGAAATGTTACAGGGGTAAAGGTGGAAACATTTGTACAATGATTGGATGGGGACTGAAAAGGAGAGGTCAGAGTCCAGCATTACACCTAACACTTTGGGCACAGAATTCCTTTGTTGTGTTTCTCCATCTAGCTATACTGCTTCTGTGTGAATGTAGGTTACCCCATGAAAGGGTTAATAGTTAACTAACTTTTGCTTTGTGCCTACTAACTGGTTTATTTTACATACAAGATGTTCCCATGGGATTTGAATGCTGTTATCCATGCATACTGTACATTTCTTGTTTTGAGAAGTTGCAGAAGTTACTACCCTGTTGCATTTTTGTTATGAGTCGCCATGGAGTGGTTTACCGAAATCTTTCTGTATTGCAGTGACGATGGGTAACTCCCAAGGTAAGGGGAAGTACCCAGATCCTCCTAAGCCACCGCGTAAAGTGTTAAGAGAAAGAAAGGTGTTAAAAAAATTAACTAAGGAAAATGGATCAGCTCTAGAAAAACCCCAACCACCAGCTAATGAGACATGTAAAGAATATGTTGCCCGAGTGTAACCTTGGGATTATTATTATGGTGTCCCGTGGGTTGACAGCCTGGAGTTTGATCATGGGTAGTGCCAGTCCTTTTCCCAGAGATGGGGACAATGATGATTTTCACATGGATATGATAAAGGGGCTATTTTTAGGGGGCAAAACTGCCTCTCTCTATTTTGGTCCAGATCCCGAGTGGGATATGAAATATATGAGAGGGGGAGCATTGAATTGGTTGAAGTATGCCCCAGGATATAAGCGCCTGACATCAATCCCTTCTGCCCCAGTAACTAAACAGAGTAATAATCCTTTTTGTGACACTTCTTTGACACCAGCCACTGCGATTCCTGATTATACTCAACTGTATCCTCTGCTCCCTAAGGATGAGGATTATTTGTTGTCACGTAATCGGAGGAGACATTCATTACACTCTGTCCCAGCCCAAGAGCCCACGCCATCTCCTGCTGATTAAGGAGGCCATTTGGCATTGATTGGTGGTGATAAGGAGGATTCTTCGGAAGAAGAGTTAGGTTCAAGTTTATCAAAATGTGAAATGAATAGAATGGAAATAAAATAAAGTTATATTGGGAAAGACATTAGATGCAGATGCAGCAAACTATGGCTATTCTGATGCCCAGGACCAAGAAGAAAAAAAGTAAAAGAGGCAACGTAGTAAACAAGGCAATGAAATCAGGTGGACAGACATCAATATTAAAAAAGCAGACAGTACCGGAGAGGGATGCAGCAAGTGAGGTGTCAGAAGATTTAACAAGGGATGGGGAGGTGAGTCGGCAGGAGCAGGATAATTCAGAAGAATTCAATAGGTATCATTTGAGGTCCAGAAAAGACAGAGGAGATTATGAGGGAGTCACCCAAGCTTTCCCTTACATCATTGTGGGAAATGATGTGGTGATAAAGCTAATGGAATTGACTGAAGTTAATGGCATTATAAAGGATTGTCCTGATCCTCAAAAAAACCCCACTGCTGCCATTAACTACTTGAAAAGAGCAACTCAGGGGCAACAATGTTCACAACAGGATATGAGGATAATCATCGATGGAATTTTGGGATATGATATGGAATCAGGTTGGGATTGGACTAATGTGCCTACCATGCATGAGCTTCATGAGCCGATGTATCTCTTTCTTTTCTGCTTCTCTCACAGGAACCAACACATCCATTCAAACCTGGAGACCACGTGGTTGTTAAAGCTGTACATAAGCACAAGGTCCTGGACCCACCTGGGCCCACAGTGATAACAGCCGTGACACATACAGCAGTTCTGACCACGGATTCTCAGTCCTGGATCCATGTGTCAAGGGAAAAGAAAGTCCCAGATTCTCCTCCGCCTGAGGTGTTGACTACAGACAAAGAGGGTTAGGCATGCGTCAAACACCCTGAAGCAGACATTTTAGAAAGAGAAGCAGGTGATACAGTTCCACTGGAAGGTAGACAAACTGAGACTAATCAAGATGTTGATATTTTTGCATCCATAAACCTCTTGGAAAATCTTCCTTTTAATAGGTTGTCTAACAGTGATAGTGGTTCTGCCAATTTGGGTGATTAGTACATGTTATTATCACTTGCAGGACTTGATGTACATTTGCCCGCAGGCCCAAAAAACTGACCCCTTGCCCCAGCACAGGCATCTACGTGAACTGTTAAAGCAACCTGAAAATGTCTGGGTTTATATGGCAAGGAGAGTGATGAATGTTTCCAATTTCTGTCTGTCAGATATGCTTAATCCTACTGATCTTTTAACTACATGTTTGATAGCCATTCCCACTCCAACCTCGGTTTTGTTGGACATTTTCAGAGTAATGGCTAATGATATTTATGCATGAATGGATGATGTACCATCTATTTTATTGTATGAGTACTGTCGGAACTGTCCAGATTCATGTAAACGCTGGGAAAATAAGACTGGCATAAAAACGTTGAATGTTACCCAAGGAGATGTGTGTTACAATATGACATGCAATTTTGAAGAGATTCCCCAGTGTTGGTATCTAAGATTTTCATATGGCCCACATCAAACAACCCTATCTCCTCATGATAGGATTTTATGTAAGTCTAATAGAACATGTACTTCAGTAATAACCTTATGACTTGTAATTATGTTTTATCACAGCCCAGCCACATTAAGCATGTCAAATTACCTTAAGGATGATTGTTTTCTTGTGGAAATAGCACATATTCATATTCCAAGCAATATTACTGGAGAACCTTGTACTTTAAGCCATTTGAGTATGATATTGCCTGAGCATCCTAAAGCTATTGAGAAGGATCTAAGATCAAGAAAGAGCATGGAGATTGTATCAGAAGATTGTATATCAGCTATTACACTGTTTTCCAAAGCTGAATACACTAGCTTAGCTGCATCTATTGTAAGAGTACCAGCACTGGTATTATATAACGCAATAACTGTTAATGCTTTAGCATGTAGTATGGCAAAAAGTCTTAATCATACTTCTATGGCTTTGCAGGAATTGTTGCTAGACCTCCAAGGAACCCGTAAAGTTGTGCTTCAGAATCAAGTGAGATTAGATTATTTACTGCTTAAAACTAATTATGGTTGCGAACATTTTGAAGAAATGTGCTGTTTTCATTTAAGTGGCCTTACCACCTCTTTACAATCACACATAAAGGCTTTACATGAGATGGTCTCAGGAATTAAACAAGATGTTACTGATAATTGGTGGGACTGGTTATTTGGATGGATACCTGGCCTAGAAAGTTTAAGGCAAATAATTGGTGGTTTTATAATAGCATGTTGTGGCCTAATTGGAGTGTGCTGTTGTATACAGTTTATTCCCAGTTTGGTTACAATGGCATGTTCAGTAAATCAATATTGATAAAAGGTATGAAGGGTGAATACAGCAGTTGTCACTTTGTGACAAAAGGGAGCTTGTGAAAGGGTTAATAATTAACTAATTTTTGCTTTGTGCCTACTACTTATTTTACATACAAAATGTTCCCGTGGGATTTGAATGCTGTTATCCATGCACACATTTCTTGTTTTGAGAAATTGCAGAAGTTACTTCCTGTTGCATTTTTGTTATGATGCGCCATAGAGTGGTTTACTGAAATCTTTTTTTGAAATCTGTATTCTGATTGGTGCTTTATGGAAACCACCTGAAATATGCAGTGTTATCATTTATTACTTAAAGCTTGATCAATAATAAAGAAGTTGAATTTTGCATCACACATCTAGGTGTCTGAATCGCATTATTCTTAAAGTACTTGACGTTTGTATGGAGGAGGCCGGCATAAATTGGTATTCCTAATACCCCACTGTAGCCGCCATGGGGTTTTTACTAAAGGCAAATATGCTGTTCATTTTGCAAGGGAAGTTGCACATTGCAAAAGAATTTTCCCCAGAGCTTAGTGAATGAGGCGAATAAAAATGTTTTTTTATTTTCCTTTCATGTGATTGGGTATTCTTTACAAAGTGAAATTTCACCACATTTACTAAACTCTGGTGCACCTTCACTTGCAAAATAAACAGCCTATTTGCCTATAGTAAGTCAGCCCAATAGATGTAATTTTTAGAAGCAGACACAAAATAAGAAGTGAGGGTAGAATGATTCTGGAGGTTCTTCATTGCACTAGGTCAATAAATAAAGCTTTCTTATCCTCAAAAGGAAAAAGGCTTGGTGATTTGAACCTTTGATGGGCCTTGTTGCCCATTTTGTGAATGACAAATACACAAACAGAAAAAAAATCATAATATTTTGATTGATAAGAAGAACATTTGAGCTTTCGCAATAACAATTCATAAACAACAGTCCAATGTAGCTCTAGTAATACAGGCAAACAGCTGGAGGGACCCCAGGCCTGAGGACACAGAACCACCCCAATGGAATCACAAGAGTAGGGTCTTCTGGAAAAGTTGTGTGCTATGTGCTATTAGGCTGTGTCCTGACTGCCCCAGAACACTGGTTCTGACAGTCGAAGGCCTATCATTCTGCTGTAGCTCACTTGCACAGCTACTTTTGCTTCATGAGGTGTGGCCTTTCTGAGCTGTTGTGGAAGGGGAGGAGAGAAACATATCTTCCCTGAGTGTGTCCAGAATCCCATGGAGCCTGGTGGATAAATGGGTACTATGCTACACTGGTATGTCACCTCCAAATTGCAATCCTGAATCCTTGGAAAATCTGCTATACTACTGCTAACAGCCATATCATTGTTTTAGATTACCGTATTTACCGGCGTATAAGGCGACTGGGTGTATAAGACGACCCCCTAATTTTCCAGTTAAAACGTAGGTTTTGGGCTATTGTCCAATCTGTCTGATTAATCTGTCATAGGGACATTTGTTTTGAGCCAGCTTGGCTCAGCACGGTATACTGTATGTACAGTATTACCACACATCCAGCCAGCTTGACCCAAACAAACTCAAGGTTCACATTTTATACCCCGCGTATAAGACGACGCCCAATTTTTGGGGTATATTTTTAAGTATAAAAAGTAGTCTTATACGCCAGAAAATACTGTACTTTAACCACAAATAGTGAAGTAGTTGTTAGCAAATCCTTAAATCATCCAATGTGATCAAGGAGACGGCTTGCTGAAAAAAGCTGAGATCAAATGCATTAAATTCTAACGTGATGTAGGATGTAGAGGTCAAACCATTCTGACCAGCAGTAAGGTGATCTAAAGAACAGGCTCCAAAACTGTAACCTTGGTTTGTTGCATTGCTTGAAGGGAGCAGATCAGTTCATTTTCCTTGCAAATTCCTAATTACTGCATCTGAAAAGGACTGCTGCTTTTGTAGGAGAACAGGCCCACCCACAGCATCCAACACACCTAGGAGGGCTGCGTAGAACTTTCATCATAAAATTCTTGAATCTCCTTGACTGAGAAGCCATTCTGGAATTCACCTGGGATCAATACAACATTCTCTTATATAATACTAAGACTGTAGTACTTGCAGTACTAGCAGATTTCTCTTTGAATGTTTACGGAAGCCAAATGGCATTAAACAATAGCTTACTGGAATATGCACAATGTAGCTCAATCCTAACTTTTTTTTTCTTTTGTATAAGCCATAGTTAGATCAAATATTTGGTAAATTGAAAAGCTGGCATATCTTTCAAATATGCTCTTTGGGCTATTGCCCTGGTTTTCCTTATGATAATCCATGACCACTTAGCCCTCAAATGTCAAAAATACTGTGTACTGTAAATGTGCAAAAAAAAAACAAGCATCTGTAGTAGTTTAAATATGTCAAGCAAAAAAGAAGTATGTAAGATAGCACTGACTAAACTTGGCTGTCTAAGGCAGAAAATGCATTCATATGTTACCATATGACTTCATATTTTTCTTAGTCAATTTTCAAATGTAATTTCCATTTAAAATAAAAATACAGTATATAGACTAATTTGACAAAAGACATGAAAGCCATGGACATTAAGTTTGTTAGTTTTTTTTATTGCACTAAGTTACAACGATGTCGGAATTTTTACGTTTAGTATGTCATTATGGGGAACATCTGTTTTCTTATCTTGAAGCCAATTTCTGTAGTCTTACAGAATTCTAATTGCTTTATTGTAAATGAATATATTTTTCTAAGCTATGTATACAGATTCATTTCTTTGGAATGTGTTTGTCAAATGCTGTTGCTAGCATTGATCACTGCGACCTGTATGGTCTTCTATGGCTATAGGTAAACCCTTACAGTATATGTAATATGCCTAATGAATTGTTTATATGCTATTGTCAAGTTCATTCTGTATCAATAGAATAAACCGAATCAGTCAAAAAAAAAATAGAGCCCAAGGTCATAAAATTGATTGTTTAACCACTTGCCTACAGGGCACTTATACCCCCTTCCTGCCCAGGCTAGTTTTCAGCTTTCAGTGCTGTCGCGCTTTGAATGACAATTGCCCGGTCATGCAACACTGTACCCATATGAAATTTTTATCATTTTTTTTAGACAGATAGAGCTTAATTTTGGTGGTATTTAATCACCTCTGGGTTTTTTATTTTTTTGCTAAACAAACCAAAAACAACTGGAGATTCTGAAAAAAAAAAAAGTTTTATCTTAGTTTTTGTTATAAAATTTTGTAATAAGTGATTTTTCTCCTTCACTGATGTGCGCTAATGAGGCTGCACTGATGGGCACTGATAGGCTGCACTGATGGGTACTGATAGGTGGCACTGATGGGCACTGATGAGGAGGCACTAGTGGGTGGCACTGATGGGCATTGACAGGCATCACTGATGGGCAATGAAAGGCAGCACTCATATATGGCACTGATAGGCGGCACTTAATGGATGGCACTGACTGTTAATAATAGGCGGCACTGACTGACACCGTTAGGCGGCACTGATAGGCAGAACTGATGGGCACTGATAGGCGGCACTGACTGGCACAGATAGGTGGCACTGACTGGCACTGATAGGCAGCACTGACTGACACTGATAGGTGGCACTGATTGGCAGCACTGATATGTGGCACTGACTGGCACTGATAGGTGGCACTGACTGGCACTGATAGGTGACACTGAAAGGCAACTCAGATGGGCACTGACATGGGGCATTGATGTGCACTGGTAGGCACTGATATGTGGCATTGATGATCATATGACGTCCTCCCAGAACGAGAGAACCGCCTTGCACCCCTCATTACCTTATATCGCGGGCGGGAGGCAGTTAAAGAATTATTTGCTAAGCCACTAAAATGGCTCAACTCGAAAAAATTAAATGATGAAAGATTATTCCTGCCTACATAAAAAAAACTGTGATGTTATTATGGTGCTTTGTGATTATTTTGTGAAAGAGGAAAACTAAAGCTTACTCTGAATGGCCATTAAGGTAGAGCTTTATTGTTGGCATTACATTCCAGCTGAAGCCTAAGGGAACAGCAGAACTTTCCAGGGTCCAATTACAAAATGTTAGCAAGGGACCCATTATATGTCCTCATTACTAGTATCTACCATAAAATAAAGTGCAAAAAATTGCAAATAACATATAAAGGCCTCTTCTTGCTAATATACATACCGTACTCTAATGGTTTAAATAACCTAATGAAAGGCAATCAGGGTCATAGATGATCCCTATGAGCTTTAGGTCAGGTTACTATCCATGCGTGTTTATATGCCCATTTCAGCACCTGTGAGAAGAACTATACCTTGTAGCTTCCTATCTCTGTTTGGGACTAATTTAATTTACTTTCAGAGATTTGCTTATCATTTACAGAATCCGCCATGGGCTAAATTTTCATGCTTTTGTAAGTTAAAAGGAGCTTTGTTGTAACAAATTCTTTTGATATACATGAGCAATAACACTGAACTGAAAGAAGAAAATAACCAGCTTTGTTGTACAACAAAACAGTCATTTTATTGCACTTGTTGTCTGGTAAACTTAAATAAACAGAACAGTGCTCACATGACAGTAGTACTGTAATAGGTAAGGGTAAATGAGGTATAGAATACAACACAGACCCTAGTGCAGCAGTTCTCAACCTGTGGGTCGCGACCCCTTTGGGGGTCGAACGACTCTTTCACAGGGGTCGCCTAAGACCATCGGAAAACACATATTTCCGATGGTCTTAGGAACCGAGACACCGCTGCTCTATCCGTCTCCAGGTGTGGGCGGGATGACATGCCGCCCCTGTCATCTGGACACACCCTCGGGATCAATCCTCGCCGGTGATTGGCCGCCGGAACTGTAGCTCAGGAGAGGCACACAGGCGGCCAATCACCGGCGAGGAGGTGGAGCTTGGAGAGGAGGAGCCGAGCGGCAACGCGAAGATCGAGCGAGTGAAGAGGAGCAGAGCGGCCGGAGAAGGAAGACAGCTGACCGGTAAATGTCTGTACCATGGGAGAGGGAGGGAGCGAGCGAGCCCAGGCTGGAACAGGGGTCAGCAAGGTAAGTATCATTGGTGTCAGTGGGAGGAATAGTGCCCCATCATTGGTGTCAAAAATACCAATGATGGGGCACTATTCCTCCCACTGACACCAACGATGGGGCACTATTCCTCCCCCCACTGACACCAATGATGAGGCACGATTCCTCCCCCCACTGACACCAACGATGAGGCACGATTCCTCCCCCCACTGACACCAACGATGGGGCACTATTCCTCCCCCAAATGACACCAACGATGGGGCACTATTCCTCCCCCACTGACACCAACGATGGGGCACTATTCCTCCCCCCACTGACACCAACGATGGGGCACTATTCCTCCCCCCACTGACACCAACGATGGGGCACTATTCCTCCCCCCACTGACACCAACGATGGGGCACTATTCCTCCCCCCACTGACACCAACGATGGGGCACTATTCCTCCCCCCACTGACACCAACGATGGGCCACTATTCCTCTCCCCACTGACACCAACGATGGGGCACTATTCCTCCCCACACTGACACCAACGATGGGGCACTATTCCTCCCCCCACTGACACCAACGATGGGGCACTATTCCTCCCCCCACTGACACCAACAATGGGGCACTATTCCTCCCCCCACTGACACCAACGATGGGGCACTATTCCTCCCCCCACTGACACCAACGATGGGGCACTATTCCTCCCCCCACTGACACCAACGATGGGGCACTATTCCTCCTCCCACTGACACCAACGATGGGGCACTATTCCTCCCCCACTGACACCAACGATGAGGCACTATTCCTCCCCCACTGACACCAACGATGGGGCACTATTCCTCCCACTGATACCAATGATGGGGCACTATTCCTCCCACTGATACCAACGATGGGGCACTATTCCTCCCACTGACACCAACGTTGGGGTACTATTCCTCCCCCTGATACCAACGATGGGGCACTATTCCTCCCACTGACACCAGTGATGGGGGCGCTATTCCTCCCACTGATACCAACGATGGGGCACTATTCCTCCCACTGGGGCACTATTCCTCCCACTGACACCAACGTTGGGGCACTATTCCTCCCCCTGATACCAACGATGGGGCACTGTTCCTCCCACTGACACCAGTGATGGGGGTGCTATTCCTCCCACTGATACCAATGTTGGGGCACTTTTCCTCCCACTGACATCAGTGATGGGACACTTTTCCTCCCACTGACATCATTGATGGGACACTATTCCTCCCACTGACAACAGTGATGGGGCACTATTCCTCCCACTGACACCAATAATGGGGCACTATTCCCCCCACTGACACCTATGATGGGGCCTTATTCCCCCCACTGACACCTATGATGGGGCACTATTCCCCCCACTTACACCTATGGTGGGGCACTATTCCCCCCACTGACACCAATGATGGGGCACTATTCCCCCCACTGACACCTATGATGGGGCACTATTCCTCCCACTGACACCAATGATGGGGCACTATTCCTCCCACTGACACCAATGATGGGCACTATTCCCCCCACTGACACCTATGATGAGGCACTATTCCCCCCACTGACACCTATAATGGGGCACTATTCCCCCCACTGACACCTATGATGGGGCACTATTCCTCCCACTGACACCAATGATGGGGCACTATTCCTACCACTGACATCAGTGATGGGACACTATTCCTCCCATTGACATCAGTGATGGGAGACTATTCCTCCCACTGCAAAATTACAGTTATGAAGTAGCAACGAAAATAATTTTATGGTTGGGGGTCACCACAACATGAGGAACTGTATTAAGGGGTCGCGGCATTAGGAAGGTTGAGAACCACTGCCCTAGTGGGAAGGGGGATCGGGGCTTGATGGGCCATTTTCTGCTAGTGCCTGTCAAAGATTCATGCCTGTCAAACATTCATTTGACAACTGATGAAATTATCAATATAGATATTGTGAACTACATGGCTCCCTAAATCTGTGTAGCCAGGTGCTGGCTATATCATTTTGACATTCAGGGACATTTACATGAGACTATGGTTAACCCTTTTTCCCCCTGGTGCCCAGTACTGCGACTGCTACATCACTTTTTGTTAGCAAAGTGGATCGAGTTCTTCTGACAGCAAAGGATCATGAGACCTGTAGTCATAGAGCCAATACATACTGTATTTCTGAGTGTTGTTTGAACTAGCTCACTCTCTTGGCGCAGTATTTAGAACTGAATATGGGGGACTGCTGTTCTCCAAATATAATTCTGAATTCTTACAGTACATGGAAAGATCACTTCATGTGACCATGTGCATGTATCATGTGGGCAATATGACAAATATTAGAATGCTTCTGCTGTCATTAGGGAACACGTGTCACTATAGCTACTTTATTTTTACGGGATAAAAACTTTTAAAAACAGCTTCCATTTGAGTCAGATACATGCAGTCAACATAACCACATCAACCCATATGTGCATGTACTCTAAGGGCCTGTGCTATGTTTTTCTGAAGTTGTGAACAGATGACACAGTAATTTAGTTTGATGTTTCTTTGGTGGCTTTTGCCTATAAAACCAGGGGTCTCCAAACTTTCTAAACAAAGGGCGGTTTACTGTCCTTCAGATTTTAACCGTTTCAATACCGTACAATTTTACACCTTCCTGCCCATTTTTCAGGTTTCAGCGCTCTCACACTTTGAATGACAATTGCGCGGTCATACAACATTGTATCCAAACTAAAATTTTATCATTTTCTTCACACAACTAGAGCTTTCTTTTGGTGGTATTTAATCACCGCTGGGATTTTTATTTTTTGCTAAATTAACAAAAAAAGACCAAAAATTTTGAAAAAAAAACCACATTTTTCTTTGTTTCTGTTATAAAAGTTTACAAATAAATAATTGTTCTTCATAAATTTAGGCCGAGATGTATTCTGCTACATGTCTTTGGTGAAAATAACCCAAATTAGGATGTATTTTTTAGTTTGTAGGAAGGGTATAGAGTTCACAAGCTATGGTATAGATCTGAATATTGATCAATCCTGAAGTACTGACAGCCAATCTAATATCTTGAGGTCCAAGAATGTCAGAATAGTACAGATATCCCCAAATGACCCCTTTTTGCAGAGTAGACAGTCCGACGTACTTCATAAGAGGCATGGCGAGTTTTTTGAAGTTGTATTTTTATGTCATAATTTTTCGGAAAATGAA
Source organism: Staurois parvus (assembly GCF_062004578.1). NCBI lineage: Eukaryota > Metazoa > Chordata > Amphibia > Anura > Ranidae > Staurois > Staurois parvus. The sequence goes on from NW_028317886.1 coordinate 9,344,629, forward strand.
AAAATTAAAAAAATTATTTTCACTATTTTTTTTTTTACATACTGTCACCAGTGCAGTACAGCGTCATCATATAACTGGCATGGCGGTTAACAGGGACACTGACTGGTGACAGTATGAAAAAAAAATATATATTTATTTTTTTTTATTTTTTTATTATATTTAATTTTTTATTACATTTTTTTTTTATTTTTTTTAAGATTTTTTTTCATATTTTACTATGACCAAAGTAGTACAATGTTACCATAGTAACACTGTACTACTTTGGGGAAGTGATCAGTATTTTTTTTTTTTTTTTACACAATTTGCTTATAGCAAAGAATTACTTTGCTATAAGCAAGCATTTACCTGAATGAAATCGATTCATTCAGCTTTTTTTTTTTTTTTTTGTGCTTAGCTGTGATTTGGTCACAGCTAATCACATGACATGTGCATGTGATTAGCTGTGACCATTCACAGCTAGGCACTAGTATACAATGGATGGCATCATGAATGAAGCCATCCATTGTATACAACTGTCATGTGACCTGCTGTGATTGGTCACAGCAGGTCACATGGTACCAGCAACGGGAGTCAGTACTCGGATCTATCATCGGCCGTGTCCGAGGTGCACGGCCCGTGACAGATCCCGCTGCTGCGCCGCTCTGCATTACCGCAAACGGCGCATGTGCGGGAGCACGCCAAGTGGCGTGCACCCGGAATGAAGAGGCACATCTGAAGCCGCCAAACGGCCATTGGCCGGGAGCGGCTAATGGTTAAAGGGCCAGTGGGAGTAGACAATGTCTGGAAGTAAGTGTAAGTAAAAAAAATAGCCAGTAGGAGGAGGGACAGTGTTCCATCCTTAGTATTAGTGGGAGGAATAGTGCCCCATCATTGGAATTAGTGGGAGGAATAGTGCCCCATAATTGGTATTAGTGGTAGGAATAGTGCCCCATCCTTGGATTAGTGGGAGGAATAGTGCCCCATCATTGGTATTAGTGGGAGGAATAGTGCCCCATCCTTGGATTAGTGGGAGGAATAGTGCCCCATCATTGGATTAGTGGAAGGAATAGTGCCCCATCCTTGGATTAGTGGGAGGAATAGTGCTCCATCCTTGGATTAGGGGGAGGAATAGTGCCCCATCCTTGGATTAGTGGGAGGAATAGTGCCCCATCATTGGATTAGTGGAAGGAATAGTGCCCCACCATTTCTATTAGTGGGACGAATAGTGCCCCATCATTTGTATTAGTGGGAGGAATAGCTCTCAATCATATCAGTGGGAGGAATAGTGCCCTATCGGTGTCAGTAGAAGGAATAATGCCCTATCATTGATGTCATTGGAAGGAATAGTGCCCCACTGTTGGTGTCTGTGGAAAGAATTATGCCTCATCAACGGTGTCAGTGGGAGAAATAATGCATCATATTAGTGGAAGGAACAGTGCCCCAACAGCTGGATAAAATATGGTAAAGGCCATGTTCAGCTCGGGGGCCACAATTTGAAGACCACTGTGTAAGAACAATGCATTAAGCAGCACCATATTTGCACTCAACATACAAATTTACAATATTCTTTACCAATCTAGTTTCTTTTAAGTTTTCCAAATGATGGATCTTGGTGGTAGCTCACAGTGTATAAGGCAAAAAAAAACAACAAACACATTCACTCCCTTTAACGATTTACCATTGCCTAACAGGTGCATGATAAAGACAAACTGTTAAAACTAGTCTATTTAATCATTTGACAGGGCTCTGACATTGGTTTCAATCTTTGAAGAGTTCTGGGTTTAACTGTATGAAAGATGCATGTGAAACAATACTTTGCTGCCCTGACACCAGTACAAAACTTCAGACAGATTATTTTATTATAGAAAATATTATATTTCACAACTTTGTGAAAAACAATGCAATTTTTTTTCAACTAGAACAAATACCAAATTGTGAATGTTATTTTGGTTTTTATGTAAAATCTGTCACGTTCAATACCTAAAAGTTGAATAGTTTTGCTTTTAGATGCATTGGTTTTCTAAATTAATTTACACACTATACAGCACAGAATAATTTGGTTCAGAAAATCAACAATAACAGGAGCTCATATACAGCATTGTCACGTAGCTCTAAAAAAACACATTGATGTAAATGCCTTCATAAACCTCAAGAGTTATCATGGGTAGTCAAGAGTTCATATTAAAACTCACCATAGATGACTCCATTTTTTATCTGATTCATGCTGAATGAGCTACAATTCAAGCTGTAAATGTCAATAAAGTCAATTTAGAAATCAACTGAGCTCTGAGGAAAATTTTTGGCCAATTTGCATCCTATCAGGGATAGTCACTGTTTAGGTATTCAATAGAAAGCAATGGATATTCCTTCATTCATGCTGATAACATGGATAGGGGAATTGATTGATGTTTTCTACTTCAGTCTGCTGACTGAATGAAAGAAAATCGAACCATCTATAGCCAGCTCTTAAAAGAATACCGAAAAGACAATTTTAAGACCAATGCTCTCCTGCTGCTCTGGTAGCCTTGCATGCAGTGCCTGAATATAAAACCACAATAACATGTGGAGCAGTTAAGCCAAAAAGTCCAATATCTGGAAACCTTACAAAATGATTTTGACATTTACGTATGTAAACATACATAAATGGCTAATAGTTGTTTGGAAACTCTGATGCAAATGTTTTAGAAGAATGAAGGCTTCTGAAAGCTGTTAGGTGATAGGAGAGCACTACTAAAATTGCTAGTGATTAATCTCCAGTCATAGCAATCGATTACTACATACTGTAAATGGGATAAATGGATCCCTATGGAGTGAGATACACAAGTAGCATTAAGTAGCAATTATTCGCTAATAATTGTACAATGCCCCAAATGTGTACTTATCCTCTACTACAAGCTACTACATGCTGCTTGTTTACTTTGCTTCATAGGAACACGTCTCTTAAATGTGTAGCGTTTTGATATTACTAGCGAGCTTTCTTTCTGTGGTATTTGATCGCCTGTGCGTTTTTGAAATTTTTGAACCACTTTGTCTCCTGAGGATTTACCTCCCTTCCTGACCAGGCCATTTTTTGCATTACGGCTCTGCGTTACTTTAACTAACAATTGTGCGGTTATGCAACGCTGCACCCAAATGAAATGTATGTCTTTTTTTCCCACGAATTGAGCTTTCTTTCTGTGGTATTTGATTGTCTGTGCGGTTTTTATTTTTTGCGCTATAAAAAAAAAGACTCAGAATTTTGAGAAAAAAACAATATTTTTAAATTTTTGCTATTAAACATGTCCAGTAAAAAAATTTAAAAAATCAAATGTTGTCATAAATTTAGGCCAAAATGTATTGTGATGCAAAAAAACCCCAATACATGTAAATTAATTGGTTTACGTGAAAGTTATAGCGTTTACAAATGGCAGTATAGATACTGCGGTGGGCATTCTGACACTGGGGGCAACTGACTTGGTGCCACTGGCATCCCCAGTGACACCAATACAGTGATCAGTGCTAAATAAAAAGCACTGACATTGTACTAATGGCACTGGGCAGGAAGGGGTTAATATGAGGGGCGATCAAAAGGTTAACTGTGTGCTGGGAGTGTTTTACTGGGGGGGTGGTGTGTTGGTGCTTCACTGTAAGGACACTGCTCTGGATGGCTGTGCACAGACATCCAGATTAGTGTGCCTGAGCCAACAGGGAGGAAGACTGTTAGTAAATAAAGGAACCCTCCTCCTCCAGATAATTACCGGCCAGGACCCGTGATTGACAGCTGCGGCCATGAATGGCGCGTGCCCCCTACCCGGAAATGCAAACTGACGTATATATACACGTGATTTTGCGCACCCCTGCTGCCCTGTAGCAGTATATTTGCTATAGGGTGGCGGGGATGTGGTTAAGTAGAATTTCTGTCAAAACATAACTACTTGGCTACATATCTCTTTATTTCCCCTGGACCATAGTTTAAGCCTAGAAGACTCAGCGCGTAGCCTTCCAGGAAGTGAAGACACGTATGACCTCAGTGATGCTTCATGAACAAATGTCTAGTGTTTTGAATGATTCACATGAAAAAGTTTTCAAGGTCTGGGAACTATGGATCTTATGCGAGTTCCCATTACTCCAATTGACCTGTTTGGGCCTTGTCTGACTGCTCCCCTTAGGGCCTCTTTCTCTTCCCTCCCCCTTTTATCTTGCCTATGACTCCCTTTCCTATTCCCTAATTTTCTTTCTAGTTCTTCTCTGTTCTTGCTCACGCAGCCCATGGTGTTGGTTGCAGAAAAACAGCCCCTCCTCCAGCGACTGCGAGTAGACTTTGGAGACATATTTTATTTTTTCGCCTGCTTGGGAGATTTATGTGCTTGCTTTTTATTCCTTATGTTCTTTCTCAAAATTAACAAACATATTGAAACAGAAAACATAACTACTCTTAAACCTGTCCCCTCCCCCCTCCTAACAATTGTGTTGACTAACCTGGGTAAGAAAGAATTGTATACTTACCTATTTTAAAGATGCTCTGGTCTGGTCACATGATCCTGCTCCCCTGTGTCAGCTAGCTGAGGCTGCAGGGGAGAGGAAAGAGCACCAACAAAGGACATTACCAGTCATTGTTCAGTCCCCTGTCCCTGTAGCTCGCAATGGAGGGACAAGTAAGTATACAGATCTTTCCTACACAGGTTATTCAGAATAGGTGTTAGGAAGGGAGAGGTGACATTTTTAAGAGTAGATAGTGTAGCACCCTCTTAGTGCAGCTAGGGGGAGCTAGACCCTAATTGTTAGTCAGGAGCTGGTTAGCAGCTCAGGTGTGATAGCCAGATGGGGTCAAATTGTGGCCAGGGTTGAGAGACTCTGCAGGATAGCCCCTCTGGAATATCCTCCTGCTGAGGCTTTCGGAGGAGGGCTTTGGAGGCAGTGTGTGGATCTGAGGAGTGGCTGGCTGCACTCTTGAGGAACCTTAGCCAATCCCCAACAGATGGCTTGACAAGGGACTGGGACTCCCTTAAAAGTGGAAGAGCCTGCTCAGTAGCAGGAGCGTGGAGATGGGAGAAGAGTGTGCAGTTTGAAAATGTGAGATTGGAGGTGGAAGGCTGCCAGGAGGCCTGGTGAGATGGGGCCTGCCTGTGAGCCTGGAGCTGGAAAGGAGGAAAACTTGGGACTCACTGGCCTCCTGAAAGAGGACCACCTGTGTGGCAAGGAAGGAGCAACCCATCTGATAGGACAGGTAGCAGCAGTCATCCTGCAAGCAGTACAGGAGAGGATCTGAGTGAGTACACCTGCACCCCCTGGGCAGATAGAGGAAGAAGCACTGTGGTGGGAAACCAGTCTAGCCCCTGCTAGTGACTGTGCACCTTATTTAAATAACATGAACCATATGCTTTGCTCAGGAAGAAAGTCTCCAGATTGCTGAGTGAAGAGGAGTTCATCTAGGGTCTGGGGTGGTACAACTAGGAGCTGCTGGCTAGCATTCCACCAGAGACTGTGGTGTTGAAGAAGAGAAGCTTGTGAATAGTTCAGAAAGTTGCCCTCAGATATCCTATAACCCCCTTATCCTATCAAAGTTCTAATCCCCTCAATAAATACCAAAACCAAAGCTCAAGGACTGGTTTCTGTCTCCAGATTAAAGTTTGTGTGGGAAGCGCTAAATGACTGGACTCAAATTCATTAGCAATCCCTATGGGGGTAGTGCTACATTAGGTTTTGACCATAATTCTACTTTAAACTTAATTGTTAGGGATTCATTTTAGGTGTTGAATGAAAGGTTAGGCATCAGAGGGAGGGTACTTTTCAGTTTGGCAGTTAGATTTAGTTAGAAGGGTTGGATAGGGCTTAGGATGGAGTTGAATAATTAAGGCTATGCCAATGCTGGGGAATGTGGTAGACATGGGGGACCTCAAGTATTGCCTTGGCATCACCATAGGGCAACACAATAGCATCTGTAATTACTTGTAAAATGGCATTTTAAATAAATATTAAAAGCAGATACATTAAGAAACAAAGATGCTCATATTCTTGATATCTTTTAAGATAGCATTTATATTATCATGGTTATCTGCACAGTTGTTCTCTTGTGGACAATACACTCAGACAGTATAACAAAACATATTAAAACAGTAAAGTTGAAATAAATCATCCTAAATACAGTAAAAATGCTAATTGCAGTAAGACTTATGACAAGTACATTTCCTGTCCAGTTTTTTAAACCTAATGCAAGCACAGCCTAGCTCTACAGACATTTCATTGGTACGTCTGCTTCTTTCCTGATTTTTTCTGTATGTCATTACAGGGATGGCATGCTCACATACTCAATTCATGCAGAGCCATTGATAGCATTTGTGTTGCAAAACGGAAGGAGAACCAGACCAGGAAGGATTTGCCAGATGTATGAAATATTTCCTCATTAGGTGAATGATATCATCAAAAAAAAGTTACAGTTGGTATGTCAGTAAACTCATTTAGAGTGTCAATTTAGCCAGCGAATAAAACTTTTTTCAAAGTGAACTTGGAGCTCTGGAATTGCAGTGATGTATTTTGAGGGATCAAACTTCTCTTGACAGACATCGGAGGTTTTGTTATGGATATCTTTAAGGTACAGCAAATGTGTGATATCATAAAATCAGCTGATTATTCCTAAAGTTCAGCATAACCATGAATTATTTATAATGTATTTTGCATTTTCCTTGTAGGAATACATTGAGCTTGTTCAGGCGACAGGTATCATAAGCTAAAATTCCTAAATTTAACAGCCACTCTTCATCCTTACAGGCTGTGTATTAAAGCCCCATGTTAACTAGAAACATGCAGTCAGTAGAGGATCTATTTGGAGCACATTCCATTACTTAGTCAACATTTCTATATTTGTAAAACATGATCCTTATGTTTAAAATCAACCTTTAAATGTTCTTTAAACTTTTGGTGATGTAGTGGACATCCTGAAATAAAATAAACAATATAAACCACATTTTGCACGATGCCTTCAATTTGAACTGACCAGCAAGCATCCTCGAAAACAATGCAATGTATGCCCCCCCCCAAAAAAAAGTAAGCTTCAACTCTGAGTAGCACTGTAATTCTATGGGTTGGTCTAGCCATAAAAAGACATTGCCCTTTGGTAGCTGACATAATCATACACAGCAGTAAGAAATGAGTGGTAGAAGAATCAAGGACTGCTTTTAAAAAGTCCACCCTACCTCCACATCAATATTTGGTTCATTTTAAGGATTTGCAATATCAGTTACTTATACAACAAAAACATCTCCCAATATCTTTTGAAGTATTAAATCAGGAAATTAACATTCCATTTGCTGATGCTCACTAAGTACAGTAGCTTAGTGGTTGGCACTTGCAGCACTAAGATCGCCGGACCAAATCCCAGTTAGGATACAATTTGAATTGACTTTGCATGTTCTCATTGTGCTTCTTGGTACTCCAGTTTTCCTCCCATACTCCAAAGACATGTTAGTAGATTAATTGGATACTTTTCAAAATGGCCCTAGTATGTGTATGCATGCATGTGAGATAGGGTCCTTAGATTTTAAGCTCCTTAAAGGCAGGGACTGATGTGAACATTATGTAAAGTCCTGCATAATTATTCTCTGATATGTCACCCACTGAACAAAACTCTCTGCAACAGCGTATATACCATAAATTACAACATGTACAGATATTTGGTGGATACCATTGAGCATTGCAAGGGTATCTCTTTAACCAAGCTCCCCATGATTAAGCCATTTTTTGGTGAAACTCATTGGAGCAGGAGAAGGACAGGCAAGGTCATATGCTGTGAACTTTTTTTTTGCTGGTTTAAAGTTTGTTCTAACATCGGTGATGTCATCAGTGTGTGGTCTGTTTTTTTTTCATTCTGACAGCAGGTTTTCAGGGCGAGGACAGATATGCCATATGCCAACTGACTGTATCCTTGTTAAACTACAGAAGTAAGAAGTTCAGGAGATTCAGGAAGAAGAAGTTCAGGAGATTTTTGCTCTTTTATATGTTGTGTGAAAACCCATCTAAATCAGTGGGGCAGAAAGACAAACTTTGCAATTCAAAATAAAACATGTTGAAAACCCTTTGCTAGATCTGTTAGGGTCTGGATCTGAACCTGTGACCTTGACAGTGTCTGCCCATGGCCCTTCTTGTTGTGCCACCTGAGATGCAGGACACTGTCCTCTCTGATCCCTTGCACATCCTTGCCTTGTACCTTGTTTCTGATGACTAGAGATGAGCGAATTATTCAAAAATTCGATTCGGCCGATTCGCCGAATTTCAGAAAGAAATTCGATTCGATGCGAATTTATTCGCTACGAAGTTAACTTATAAAAAGGGTTTCTAGGCTTCAGAGAGCCTTTAAATTAGTGCAGAACACTGTACCTTTAATTTAAATGCCCTTGGAGATGAGAAAGGAGAAGGAGAAGGATGAGAAGAAGGAGAAGGATGAGAAGAAGGAGAAGGAGAAGGATGAGAAGAAGGAGAAGGAGAAGGATGAGAAGAAGGAGAAGGATGAGAAGAAGGAGAAGGAGAAGGATGAGAAGAAGGAGAAGGATGAGAAGAAGGAGAAGGAGAAGGAGAAGGATGAGAAGAAGGAGAAGGATGAGAAGATGGAGAAGGAGAAGGATGAGAAGAAGGAGAAGGAGAAGGATGAGAAGAAGGAGAAGGATGAGAAGAAGGAGAAGGATGAGAAGAAGGATGAGAAGAAGGATGAGAAGAAGGAGAAGGATGAGAAGAAGGAGAAGGATGAGAAGAAGGAGAAGGATGAGAAGAAGGATGAGAAGAAGGAGAAGGATGAGAAGAAGGAGAAGGATGAGAAGAAGGAGAAGGATGAGAAGAAGGAGAAAGAGAAGGATGAGAAGAAGGAGAAGGATGAGAAGAAGGAGAAGGATGAGAAGAAGGAGAAGGAGAAGGATGAGAAGAAGGAGAAGGATGAGAAGAAGGATGAGAAGAAGGATGAGAAGAAGGAGAAGGATGAGAAGAAGGAGAAGGATGAGAAGAAGGATGAGAAGAAGGATGAGAAGAAGGAGAAGGATAAGAAGAAGGATGAGAAGAAGGATGAGAAGAAGGAGAAGGATGAGAAGAAGGAGAAGGAGAAGGATGAGAAGAAGGAGAAGGATGAGAAGAAGGAGAAGGAGAAGGATGAGAAGAAGGAGAAGGATGAGAAGAAGGAGAAGGATGAGAACAAGGAGAAGGAGAAGAATGAGAAGAAGGAGAAGGATGAGAAGAAGGATGAGAAGAAGGATGAGAAGGATGAGAAGAAGGAGAAGGATGAGAAGAAGGATGAGAAGAAGGAGAAGGATGAGAAGAAGAAGGATGAGAAGAAGGAGAAGGATGAGAAGAAGAAGAAGGATGAGAAGAAGGAGAAGGATGAGAAGAAGGAGAAGGATGAGAAGAAGAAGAAGGATGAGAAGAAGAAGAAGGATGAGAAGAAGAAGAAAGATGAGAAGAAGGAGAATTCCAAGCCGGCAAACAGTGTATCTGCAGAGCTCCGCTATTTCTTAGCGGAGCTCTGCAGATACACTTAGCGGAGCTCTGCAGATACACTTTTTGCCGGCTTGGAATTCTTCTTATTTTCATCCTACTTCTTCATCCTCATCCTCATCCTCTTCTTCTTCTGAGGATGAGGATGAGGATGAAGAAGAAGAAGAAGTAGGATGAAAATAAGAAGAATTCCAAGCCGGCAAAAAGTGTATCTGCAGAGCTCCGCTAAGTGTATCTGCAGAGCTCCGCTATTTCTGACAGTTCTGTGACATTCCCTCCATACAGCGGTTGAAACATTGTATCTATTTGTTTCCATAAATGGTTCCATTTATGGAAACAAATAGATACAATGTTTCAACCGCTGTATGGAGTGAATGTCACAGAACTGTCAGAAATAGCCTATTTCTGACAGTTCTGTGACATTCCCTCCATACAGCAGTTTCAACCGCTGTATGGAGGGAATGTCACAGAACTGTCAGAAATAGCCTATTTCTGACAGTTCTGTGACATTCCCTCCATACAGCGGTTGAAACATTGTATCTATTTGTTTCCATAAATGGTTCCATTTATGGAAACAAATAGATACAATGTTTCAACCGCTGTATGGAGTGAATGTCACAGAACTGTCAGAAATAGCCTATTTCTGACAGTTCTGTGACATTCCCTCCATACAGCGGTTGAAACATTGTATCTATTTGTTTCCATAAATGGTTCCATTTATGGAAACAAATAGATACAATGTTTCAACCGCTGTATGGAGTGAATGTCACAGAACTGTCAGAAATAGCCTATTTCTGACAGTTCTGTGACATTCACTCCATACAGCGGTTTCAACAACATTCACTCCATACAGCGGTTGAAACATTGTATCTATTTGTTTCCATAAATGGAAACAAATAGATACAATGTTTCAACCGCTGTATGGAGTGAATGTCACAGAACTGTCAGAAATAGCGGAGCTCTGCAGATACACTTAGTGGAGCTCTGCAGATACACTTTTTGCCGGCTTGGAATTATTCTTATTTTCATCCTACTTCTTCTTCTTCTTCTTCTTCATCCTCATCCTTATCCTCTTCTTCTTCTTCTGAGGATGAGGATGAAGAAGAAGAAGAAGAAGAAGAAGTAGGATGAAAATAAGAATAATTCCAAGCCGGCAAAAAGTGTATCTGCAGAGCTCCTCTAAGTGTATCTGCAGAATAGAGGAGCTCTGCAGATACACTTTTTGCCGGCTTGGAATTATTCTTATTTTCATCCTACTTCTTCTTCTTCTTCTTCATCCTCATCCTCAGAAGAAGAAGAGGATGAGGATGAGGATGAAGAGGAAGAAGAAGAAGAAGAAGTAGGATGAAAATAAGAATAATTCCAAGCCGGCAAAAAGTGTATCTGCAGAGCTCCTCTATTCTGCAGATACACTTAGAGGAGCTCTGCAGATACACTTTTTGCCGGTTTGGAATTATTCTTATTTTCATCCTACTTCTTCTTCTTCTTCATCCTCATCCTCATCCTCTTCTTCTTCTTCTGAGGATGAGGATGAGGATGAAGAAGAAGAAGAAGAAGGATGAAAATAAGAATAATTCCAAGCCGGCAAAAAGTGTATCTGCAGAGCTCCTCTAAGTGTATCTGCAGAATAGAGGAGCTCTGCAGATACACTTTTTGCCGGCTTGGAATTATTCTTATTTTCATCCTACTTCTTCTTCTTCTTCATCCTCATCCTCAGAAGAAGAAGAAGAGGATGAGGATGAAGAAGAAGAAGAAGAAGAAGAAGTAGGATGAAAATAAGAATAATTCCAAGCCGGCAAAAAGTGTATCTGCAGAGCTCCTCTATTCTGCAGATACACTTAGAGGAGCTCTGCAGATACACTTTTTGCCGGTTTGGAATTATTCTTATTTTCATCCTACTTCTTCTTCTTCTTCATCCTCATCCTCATCCTCTTCTTCTTCTTCTGAGGATGAGGATGAGGATGAAGAAGAAGAAGAAGAAGGATGAAAATAAGAATAATTCCAAGCCGGCAAAAAGTGTATCTGCAGAGCTCCTCTAAGTGTATCTGCAGAATAGAGGAGCTCTGCAGATACACTTTTTGCCGGATTGGAATTATTCTTATTTTCATCCTACTTCTTCTTCTTCTTCTTCTTCATCCTCATCCTCTTCTTCTTCTGAGGATGAGGATGAGGATGAAGAAGAAGAAGAAGTAGGATGAAAATAAGAATAATTCCAAGCCGGCAAAAAGTGTATCTGCAGAGCTCCTATAAGTGTATCTGCAGAATAGAGGAGCTCTGCAGATACACTTTTTGCCGGCTTGGAATTATTCTTATTTTCATCCTACTTCTTCTTCTTCTTCTTCATCCTCATCCTCAGAAGAAGAAGAAGAGGATGAGGATGAGGATGAAGAGGAAGAAAACCCGAAGTAGGCAAATATTCGGATTCGACGCGAGTCAAATTTTTCCTGAAATTCGTATCGAATTCCACTTCGCCTGGTTCGATTCGCTCATCTCTACGGATGACCCTTGAACTCTTTTCTTCTCTCATGAACTTCCTGATTTAGGCCATATGTCTTCACTTCCTGTTTGCCAGATTATTGTGCCCTTCTCCATTATCTTGCTCCTTTTACTCCTGCTGCCATCTGTATCTTCACCACCACTGATTACCCACCGTTGGCTTATTACTCAGCTACACTTCTGCGTGATCCCAACCTGCAAGCATTTGTTATCTACCTTTGACCTGTTCCTTGACTATGCTTCTGCTTAATCCCAAACTTCAACCACTTGTTACCAACCTTTGTTTTTTTACTTACTACATTTCTGTTTGATGCCTACCAGACCCTGGCTTGCTGACCTCCTGGTGGGACAATTCTAATGGCCATGACCTGGGAAAATTATGCCGCAAATCCCATCTCCATCATCAGGAGCTCTGGTGAGCACCGATTAGTGTTTAGACACTGCACCTTGAGTGAGCCTGTGTCATCTGTCATGGTGACCTGCTCATGTACTTATCCTACTGGTTGGTGGGACCCTCTCTACTGCTATAACTACAGGTATATGAGCCTGACCCCTGACCATAACAAAATCAGAAGCAGTTTGATTTGTTTTAAATGTGCACCTGAAAACACAATGGAGCAGGATTTTGAAACTACATAACTTTGCTATTATTTATTTGGCTGGTATTGCTTAGGAATTAAAATAAAAATGCTCTGCTTTTTTTTGACAACCAAGACAGTTCTTTCTAGAATGCTGCTTGGAGGCATTCTCTATATCATCTTTTTCTCAAAGCCCTGAGGCTTTGAATAAGAAAGCAAATGCCTATATCAGCACAAGATTGGCACACCAGTTGCAGTAAGTAAGTTCATTGTAAAAAATTAGGTGGCTGCTATTATTTGATTCAAAGAGCCATTCATAGATAAAATAATAGAAATGATTAAAAAAATGGATTTGTATGCACAAGTTAAATACCTGCAGTGTATAACAGAAAAAAATGACAAAATAACTAAAAATGGCAGTACAATGCCATGATACATTACCATTGTGTAATAAATGCAGTATATTAGGGCTGAAGGAAAAGTATTGCATACAATGTAGGGAGTGACACTGGAAAAATACTGCATTGGAAACTCTTATATTACACTAAAGTTTATATGGAGATACAGAAAAAGCTGTTACAGTTTTGGAGCAGTTGATTAACATGACTAGGTTGCTATCATGGTCTACACTTCACAGTACAGTCTAAATAACTAAAGTACAGTGTACTGGTTAAAACAAAAACCTATACTACTTGTAATATTTGCAGTGCGCTGTCAAATAAACCCTCTCCAAAGTGCTTACACCTTGTCTGTGAGCAAAATAGGACAGACTGTGTAACCAGCACTTCCTACTTTGGTTTTCACATAGAAAACTACCCCACACCTTAATTCCTCCCATTATATGACTGATTGGGTAGCCCAAGGGTTGCCAAACAAGTAAAGAGCAGTTTAGAGTAGGTACCACATTTAGCACTGTGAGCAAGGTTGGCGAACCATCCGTAAATTTGCAAACAGCTAATAAATTTCAACCGTTTTGTAGGCTGTTTGTAAAATATGTCCATCCGTAAAATATGGCTGTGGGCCGAACGGGCTGGGGAGGGAGGGGGAGGGCAAGCATGCACAGAGATTTTGGCACCATTTACATTTGACTGAGGGGGGGGGGCGTGTCTGTCAGCAGGGATGTCAGGATTGAACTGTCAGAAATCCAGAGGTATTTTGTTGGTCCTTTTCTGTGATCCTGCTGGCACAGCATGCCCAATTGACTCCCTGCTACCACCTGCACCATCCTGAGGTCATCCCCCCTTACCTGCCATGGTGAAAATTGGTCACACCATGCCCAAACCAGCAGGAGATCGGTCCCCTCAAGGATCTTCAGGACTCCAGCTTGAAGACACTAAAGATCATGACGGTGGAACGGTGACTCTATGTGAAGACAACAGAGGGATAAGTCCACCTTTCTCTACTAAGCCCAAGCCTCCTACTGGTACCATCAAGGAGCACTTTGCTGGTCCCCACTCTCCCTATACTCAGCAGCTATTGCTACTGCCTGCTGCCATGGATGCCAGGATGCAATACAGCATCCCATCTTGCAGTCTCTGACCATCTCCTGTATCCATCTTTCCTCAGTCTCTTACCATCTCCTGTACCATGTCCGTATTCTCTGACCCTCTCCTGTATCCTGTCTGCAGTCTCTGACATCTCTTGTATCATGTCTACAGTTTGACCATCTGTTGTATCCTATCTGCAGGCTCTGACCTTCCCCTGTGTCATTTCTGAAGTCTCTGACCAGCTCCTGTATCCTGTCCACAGTCTCTGACTTTCTATTGTATCATGTCTGCAATCTCTGACCACCTCTAGTTTTGTATCATATCTGCAGTCTCTGAGGGTGAGCCTGGACAGGAGTTTGGACAGGGATCACAGGAGGAGTCAGACGTGTGTGGACTGTGGAGAGGAGAATATAGGATGAAACCACATTGCCAATAGCACTGGCTATATGTTTGTAGCTTAAATATTGATATTTGCACTGTTTTGCACCTAAATGGCTATTTTTTGTACTTTTTTGAAGTGTTTTAAAAAAAAGTTGGCTCTGTCAGTAAACTGAATGTTTTTTGTCAGTAAAAATTTGGTGCAGTTTGTAAAGTTTGGGGCATCCTGTCAGTAAGTTTTACCTCAAGGGGTTGGCAACACTGACTGCGGGTGGCCACATGCAGCCCTAGTGTATGAGCTGGACATCAATTGGGTTAGGGTTAGGTTAGAGATCAGGGAGATTTTGCATGGTTTTATTTTCACTTAGTTTTGGTGATGAAAAGCCCCAGCAGAATCAATCAATGTATTTGACAAATGGAATCCTATTTAGAGTCAGTCATATTAGAGATGGAAGAAGGAAGTACTTTGGAAAATATATTGTGTACTGTCGATGATACTTTTTTGAAAGTGCACTTATACAGCTACAATCAACTACCTTAAGCTATATATTGTAAATATGACCTTTGAAAAAACACCCCATAAATGGGTTAATTGACATCTATCCTATTCCCATTCCCTTTTCAGTTACAGTGGTAGTAAAGTCCCTAACCTAACTTGTACCTACAGGTAAGCTTACAATCAGGCTTACCTGTAGGTACAATGAATATCCACTATATGTAAACCATTAAGGAGATATGTTCATTGGCAATAGCCAATGACGTCATCTGCACATGCACAGTGATGCCCTACATTCAGGGCACACAGTATGCCATGGAATGCAGAGTGATGTGCCATGGCCGGGGGTCTTATGTGAATGCATGGAAATGACACCCTCATGACCCTGACCGTTCAAATGGCCAGAGCCCTAGAACCTGGAAGGAAGACCAGGTCAAGATGGAAACACTGGGGGAGCCTTGACTCTGAGAGGCATGGCTCTGTTGGCAGGTAAGTCTGTCATAATGTCTATAAGTCTGTCATAATTAGAGATGAGCGAAGAAATGAAAAATTCGATTCGACTGATTCGGCGAATTCGTGGACAATATTCGATTCGAGTCGAATAAATTCGCTGTGAATTTAACTTAAAAAAGGGTGTTTCTAGGCTTCAGAGAGACTTAATATTAGTGCAGAACACTGTACCTTTAATTTAAATGCCCTTGGAGTCTGCTGGGGAAGAGAAATAATACTGTCTGTCAGTATGACATGCAGATGAGTGCCGTCGATCTTAGAATCACTGCACACTTCACTCCTTTGGCCAGTCACGGGGCCAAAACCAGTGTTTGGAGCCACAGTGTGGCGGTGGAGGCAGCAGCAATGGGAGGCCATACAGCAACCTATGACAAAATGGAAACCAGCAGGAGCGTGAGGAGACCTGAAAGTGGCACATGGCAGAGTGGGAGCAATGGGAGGCGGTACAGGGACCCAGGTCACACTGTGGGCCCAGCAGCAGCGTGACCAGGCGGTACGGGGGCCCATGGCCGATATGGGGCTTGGTGGCACCTATGGAAGGCCTGTAATCTGCCAGCAACCTATGACAAAATGGACAACCGCAGGAGTGTGAGGAGATTTCAAAGTGGCACATGGCAGAGTGGAAGCAATGGGAGGCCGTACAGGGACCCAGGTCACACTGTGGGCTCAGCAGCAGCGTGACCAGGAGGTACGGGGGCCCATGGTCGATATGGGGCCTGGCGGCACCTATGGAAGGCCGCTAATCTGCCAGCAACCTATGACAAAATGGACAACCGCAGGAGTGTGAGGAGATTTCAAAGAGGTACATGGCAGAGTGGAAGCAATGGGAGGCCGTACAGGGACCCAGGTCACACTGTGGGACCAGCATCAGCGTGAACAGGCGGTACGGGGGCCCATGGCCGATTTGACCTCATTCATCCCATAGTCCTGCCGACTCACGAATAGCGTGGCCTCCTCAAAGGGCCTGAGCAAGCGCAGGTGTCACACATGAGCTGACAATGGCTGACATCTAAGTTACACAGGGAGTACCTTTATCCGCTTTTAACATCAGGAAATCTGTGATGGCCTTTAGCTGTTCGTAAAGGCGGTCTAACATATGTAGGGTTGAATTACACCTTGTTGCAACGTCACAGCATGAGGAGTCGGTACGGGGGCCCATGGCAGATTACATGTCTGGCAGCAGCAATGGGAGGCCCGTAATCTGCCAGCACCCTATGTCAAAAAATTTAACACACCAGCAGTGTGAAGAGACCTGAAAGTGGCACATGGCAGCAGAGTGTGGCGATGGAGACAGCAGCAATGGGAGGCCGTACAGGGACCCATGAGAGACTCTAGACTTGGCAGCAGCATGAGGAGGCGGTATATAGGGGCCCATGGCAGATTAGGGGCCTGGCAGCAGCTATGTGAGGCCCGTAATCTGCCTGCACCCTATGTCAAAAAATTTAACACACCAGCAGTGTGAAGAGACCTGAAAGTGGCACATGGCAGCAGAGTGTGGCGATGGAGACAGCAGCAATGGGAGGCCGTACAGGGACCCATGAGAGACTCTAGACTTGGCAGCAGCATGAGGAGGCGGTTTATAGGGGCCCATGGCAGATTAGGGGCCTGGCAGCAGCTATGTGAGGCCCGTAATCTGCCTGCACCCTATGTCAAAAAATTTAACACACCAGCAGTGTGAAGGAGACCTGAAAGTGGCACATGGCAGCAGAGTGTGGCGATGGAGACAGCAGCAATGGGAGGCCGTACAGGGACCCATGAGAGACTCTGGACTTGGCAGCAGCATGAGGAGGCGGTATATAGGGGCCCATGGCAGATTAGGGGGCTGGCAGCAGCTATGTGAGGCCCGTAATCTGCCTGCACCCTATGTCAAAAAATTTAACACACCAGCAGTGTGAAGAGACCTGAAAGTGGCACATGGCAGCAGAGTGTGGCGATGGAGACAGCAGCAATGGGAGGCCGTACAGGGACCCATGAGAGACTCTGGACTTGGCAGCAGCATGAGGAGGCGGTATATAGGGGCCCATGGCAGATTAGGGGCCTGGCAGCAGCTATGTGAGGCCCGTAATCTGCCTGCACCCTATGTCAAAAAATTAAACACACCAGCAGTGTGAAGAGACCTGAAAGTGGCACATGGCAGAGTGTGGCGATGGAGACAGCAGCAATGGGAGGCCGT
Source organism: Staurois parvus (assembly GCF_062004578.1). Taxonomy (NCBI): domain Eukaryota; kingdom Metazoa; phylum Chordata; class Amphibia; order Anura; family Ranidae; genus Staurois; species Staurois parvus. The sequence continues at coordinate 9,362,179 of NW_028317886.1, forward strand.
ACAGGGACCCATGACAGACTCTAGACTTGGCAGCAGCATGAGGAGGCGGTATATAGGGGCCCATGGCAGATTAGGGGCCTGGCAGCAGCTATGTGAGGCCCGTAATCTGCCTGCACCCTATGTCAAAAAATTTAACACACCAGCAGTGTGAAGAGACCTGAAAGTGGCACATGGCAGCAGAGTGTGGCGATGGAGACAGCAGCAATGGGAGGCCGTACAGGGACCCATGAGAGACTCTGGACTTGGCAGCAGCATGAGGAGGTGGTATATAGGGGCCCATGGCAGATTAGGGGCCTGGCAGCAGCTATGTGAGGCCCGTTATCTTGCAGCACCCTATGTCAAAAAATTAAACACACCAGCACTGTGAAGAGACCTGAAAGTGGCACATGGCAGCAGAGTGTGGCGATGGAGACAGCAGCAATGGGAGGCCGTACAGGGACCCATGAGAGACTCTAGACTTGGCAGCAGCATGAGGAGGCGGTTTATAGGGGCCCATGGCAGATTAGGGGCCTGGCAGCAGCTATGTGAGGCCCGTAATCTGCCTGCACCCTATGTCAAAAAATTTAACACACCAGCAGTGTGAAGAGACCTGAAAGTGGCACATGGCAGCAGAGTGTGGCGATGGAGACAGCAGCAATGGGAGGCCGTACAGGGACCCATGAGAGACTCTAGACTTGGCAGCAGCATGAGGAGGCGGTATATAGGGGCCCATGGCAGATTAGGGGCCTGGCAGCAGCTATGTGAGGCCCGTAATCTGCCTGCACCCTATGTCAAAAAATTTAACACACCAGCAGTGTGAAGGAGACCTGAAAGTGGCACATGGCAGCAGAGTGTGGCGATGGAGACAGCAGCAATGGGAGGCCGTACAGGGACCCATGAGAGACTCTGGACTTGGCAGCAGCATGAGGAGGCGGTATATAGGGGCCCATGGCAGATTAGGGGCCTGGCAGCAGCTATGTGAGGCCCGTTATCTTGCAGCACCCTATGTCAAAAAATTAAACACACCAGCAGTGTGAAGAGACCTGAAAGTGGCACATAGCAGCAGAGTGTGGCGATGGAGACAGCAGCAATGGGAGGCCGTACAGGGACCCATGAGAGACTCTAGACTTGGCAGCAGCATGAGGAGGCGGTTTATAGGGGCCCATGGCAGATTAGGGGCCTGGCAGCAGCTATGTGAGGCCCGTAATCTGCCTGCACCCTATGTCAAAAAATTTAACACACCAGCAGTGTGAAGAGACCTGAAAGTGGCACATGGCAGCAGAGTGTGGCGATGGAGACAGCAGCAATGGGAGGCCGTACAGGGACCCATGAGAGACTCTAGACTTGGCAGCAGCATGAGGAGGCGGTATATAGGGGCCCATGGCAGATTAGGGGCCTGGCAGCAGCTATGTGAGGCCCGTAATCTGCCTGCACCCTATGTCAAAAAATTTAACACACCAGCAGTGTGAAGAGACCTGAAAGTGGCACATGGCAGCAGAGTGTGGCGATGGAGACAGCAGCAATGGGAGGCCGTACAGGGACCCATGAGAGACTCTAGACTTGGCAGCAGCATGAGGAGGCGGTATATAGGGGCCCATGGCAGATTAGGGGCCTGGCAGCAGCTATGTGAGGCCCGTAATCTGCCTGCACCCTATGTCAAAAAATTTAACACACCAGCAGTGTGAAGAGACCTGAAAGTGGCACATGGCAGCAGAGTGTGGCGATGGAGACAGCAGCAATGGGAGGCCGTACAGGGACCCATGAGAGACTCTGGACTTGGCAGCAGCATGAGGAGGCGGTATATAGGGGCCCATGGCAGATTAGGGGCCTGGCAGCAGCTATGTGAGGCCCGTTATCTTGCAGCACCCTATGTCAAAAAATTAAACACACCAGCAGTGTGAAGAGACCTGAAAGTGGCACATGGCAGCAGAGTGTGGCGATGGAGACAGCAGCAATGGGAGGCCGTACAGGGACCCATGAGAGACTCTAGACTTGGCAGCAGCATGAGGAGGCGGTATATAGGGGCCCATGGCAGATTAGGGGCCTGGCAGCAGCTATGTGAGGCCCGTAATCTGCCTGCACCCTATGTCAAAAAATTAAACACACCAGCAGTGTGAAGAGACCTGAAAGTGGCACATGGCAGCAGAGTGTGGCGATGGAGACAGCAGCAATGGGAGGCCGTACAGGGACCCATGAGAGACTCTAGACTTGGCAGCAGCATGAGGAGGCGGTTTATAGGGGCCCATGGCAGATTAGGGGCCTGGCAGCAGCTATGTGAGGCCCGTAATCTGCCTGCACCCTATGTCAAAAAATTTAACACACCAGCAGTGTGAAGAGACCTGAAAGTGGCACATGGCAGCAGAGTGTGGCGATGGAGACAGCAGCAATGGGAGGCCGTACAGGGACCCATGAGAGACTCTAGACTTGGCAGCAGCATGAGGAGGCGGTATATAGGGGCCCATGGCAGATTAGGGGCCTGGCAGCAGCTATGTGAGGCCCGTAATCTGCCTGCACCCTATGTCAAAAAATTTAACACACCAGCAGTGTGAAGAGACCTGAAAGTGGCACATGGCAGCAGAGTGTGGCGATGGAGACAGCAGCAATGGGAGGCCGTACAGGGACCCATGAGAGACTCTAGACTTGGCAGCAGCATGAGGAGGCGGTATATAGGGGCCCATGGCAGATTAGGGGCCTGGCAGCAGCTATGTGAGGCCCGTAATCTGCCTGCACCCTATGTCAAAAAATTTAACACACCAGCAGTGTGAAGAGACCTGAAAGTGGCACATGGCAGCAGAGTGTGGCGATGGAGACAGCAGCAATGGGAGGCCGTACAGGGACCCATGAGAGACTCTGGACTTGGCAGCAGCATGAGGAGGCGGTATATAGGGGCCCATGGCAGATTAGGGGCCTGGCAGCAGCTATGTGAGGCCCGTTATCTTGCAGCACCCTATGTCAAAAAATTAAACACACCAGCAGTGTGAAGAGACCTGAAAGTGGCACATGGCAGCAGAGTGTGGCGATGGAGACAGCAGCAATGGGAGGCCGTACAGGGACCCATGAGAGACTCTAGACTTGGCAGCAGCATGAGGAGGCGGTATATAGGGGCCCATGGCAGATTAGGGGCCTGGCAGCAGCTATGTGAGGCCCGTAATCTGCCTGCACCCTATGTCAAAAAATTTAACACACCAGCAGTGTGAAGAGACCTGAAAGTGGCACATGGCAGCAGAGTGTGGCGATGGAGACAGCAGCAATGGGAGGCCGTACAGGGACCCATGAGAGACTCTGGACTTGGCAGCAGCATGAGGAGGCGGTATATAGGGGCCCATGGCAGATTAGGGGCCTGGCAGCAGCTATGTGAGGCCCGTTATCTTGCAGCACCCTATGTCAAAAAATTAAACACACCAGCAGTGTGAAGAGACCTGAAAGTGGCACATGGCAGCAGAGTGTGGCGATGGAGACAGCAGCAATGGGAGGCCGTACAGGGACCCATGAGAGACTCTGGACTTGGCAGCAGCATGAGGAGGCGGTATATAGGGGCCCATGGCAGATTAGGGGCCTGGCAGCAGCTATGTGAGGCCCGTTATCTTGCAGCACCCTATGTCAAAAAATTAAACACACCAGCAGTGTGAAGAGACCTGAAAGTGGCACATGGCAGCAGAGTGTGGCGATGGAGACAGCAGCAATGGGAGGCCGTACAGGGACCCATGAGAGACTCTAGACTTGGCAGCAGCATGAGGAGGCGGTTTATAGGGGCCCATGGCAGATTAGGGGCCTGGCAGCAGCTATGTGAGGCCCGTAATCTGCCTGCACCCTATGTCAAAAAATTAAACACACCAGCAGTGTGAAGAGACCTGAAAGTGGCACATGGCAGCAGAGTGTGGCGATGGAGACAGCAGCAATGGGAGGCCGTACAGGGACCCATGAGAGACTCTAGACTTGGCAGCAGCATGAGGAGGCGGTATATAGGGGCCCATGGCAGATTAGGGGCCTGGCAGCAGCTATGTGAGGCCCGTAATCTGCCTGCACCCTATGTCAAAAAATTTAACACACCAGCAGTGTGAAGAGACCTGAAAGTGGCACATGGCAGCAGAGTGTGGCGATGGAGACAGCAGCAATGGGAGGCCGTACAGGGACCCATGAGAGACTCTGGACTTGGCAGCAGCATGAGGAGGCGGTATATAGGGGCCCATGGCAGATTAGGGGCCTGGCAGCAGCTATGTGAGGCCCGTTATCTTGCAGCACCCTATGTCAAAAAATTAAACACACCAGCAGTGTGAAGAGACCTGAAAGTGGCACATGGCAGCAGAGTGTGGCGATGGAGACAGCAGCAATGGGAGGCCGTACAGGGACCCATGAGAGACTCTGGACTTGGCAGCAGCATGAGGAGGCGGTATATAGGGGCCCATGGCAGATTAGGGGCCTGGCAGCAGCTATGTGAGGCCCGTTATCTTGCAGCACCCTATGTCAAAAAATTAAACACACCAGCAGTGTGAAGAGACCTGAAAGTGGCACATGGCAGCAGAGTGTGGCGATGGAGACAGCAGCAATGGGAGGCCGTACAGGGACCCATGAGAGACTCTAGACTTGGCAGCAGCATGAGGAGGCGGTTTATAGGGGCCCATGGCAGATTAGGGGCCTGGCAGCAGCTATGTGAGGCCCGTAATCTGCCTGCACCCTATGTCAAAAAATTAAACACACCAGCAGTGTGAAGAGACCTGAAAGTGGCACATGGCAGCAGAGTGTGGCGATGGAGACAGCAGCAATGGGAGGCCGTACAGGGACCCATGAGAGACTCTGGACTTGGCAGCAGCATGAGGAGGCGGTATATAGGGGCCCATGGCAGATTAGGGGCCTGGCAGCAGCTATGTGAGGCCCGTAATCTGCCTGCACCCTATGTCAAAAAATTTAACACACCAGCAGTGTGAAGAGACCTGAAAGTGGCACATGGCAGCAGAGTGTGGCGATGGAGACAGCAGCAATGGGAGGCCGTACAGGGACCCATGAGAGACTCTGGACTTGGCAGCAGCATGAGGAGGCGGTATATAGGGGCCCATGGCAGATTAGGGGCCTGGCAGCAGCTATGTGAGGCCCGTTATCTTGCAGCACCCTATGTCAAAAAATTAAACACACCAGCAGTGTGAAGAGACCTGAAAGTGGCACATGGCAGCAGAGTGTGGCGATGGAGACAGCAGCAATGGGAGGCCGTACAGGGACCCATGAGAGACTCTGGACTTGGCAGCAGCATGAGGAGGCGGTATATAGGGGCCCATGGCAGATTAGGGGCCTGGCAGCAGCTATGTGAGGCCCGTTATCTTGCAGCACCCTATGTCAAAAAATTAAACACACCAGCAGTGTGAAGAGACCTGAAAGTGGCACATGGCAGCAGAGTGTGGCGATGGAGACAGCAGCAATGGGAGGCCGTACAGGGACCCATGAGAGACTCTAGACTTGGCAGCAGCATGAGGAGGCGGTTTATAGGGGCCCATGGCAGATTAGGGGCCTGGCAGCAGCTATGTGAGGCCCGTAATCTGCCTGCACCCTATGTCAAAAAATTAAACACACCAGCAGTGTGAAGAGACCTGAAAGTGGCACATGGCAGCAGAGTGTGGCGATGGAGACAGCAGCAATGGGAGGCCGTACAGGGACCCATGAGAGACTCTGGACTTGGCAGCAGCATGAGGAGGCGGTATATAGGGGCCCATGGCAGATTAGGGGCCTGGCAGCAGCTATGTGAGGCCCGTAATCTGCCTGCACCCTATGTCAAAAAATTTAACACACCAGCAGTGTGAAGAGACCTGAAAGTGGCACATGGCAGCAGAGTGTGGCGATGGAGACAGCAGCAATGGGAGGCCGTACAGGGACCCATGAGAGACTCTAGACTTGGCAGCAGCATGAGGAGGCGGTATATAGGGGCCCATGGCAGATTAGGGGCCTGGCAGCAGCTATGTGAGGCCCGTAATCTGCCTGCACCCTATGTCAAAAAATTTAACACACCAGCAGTGTGAAGAGACCTGAAAGTGGCACATGGCAGCAGAGTGTGGCGATGGAGACAGCAGCAATGGGAGGCCGTACAGGGACCCATGAGAGACTCTAGACTTGGCAGCAGCATGAGGAGGCGGTTTATAGGGGCCCATGGCAGATTAGGGGCCTGGCAGCAGCTATGTGAGGCCCGTAATCTGCCTGCACCCTATGTCAAAAAATTTAACACACCAGCAGTGTGAAGAGACCTGAAAGTGGCACATGGCAGCAGAGTGTGGCGATGGAGACAGCAGCAATGGGAGGCCGTACAGGGACCCATGAGAGACTCTAGACTTGGCAGCAGCATGAGGAGGCGGTTTATAGGGGCCCATGGCAGATTAGGGGCCTGGCAGCAGCTATGTGAGGCCCGTAATCTGCCTGCACCCTATGTCAAAAAATTTAACACACCAGCAGTGTGAAGAGACCTGAAAGTGGCACATGGCAGCAGAGTGTGGCGATGGAGACAGCAGCAATGGGAGGCCGTACAGGGACCCATGAGAGACTCTAGACTTGGCAGCAGCATGAGGAGGCGGTATATAGGGGCCCATGGCAGATTAGGGGCCTGGCAGCAGCTATGTGAGGCCCGTAATCTGCCTGCACCCTATGTCAAAAAATTAAACACACCAGCAGTGTGAAGAGACCTGAAAGTGGCACATGGCAGCAGAGTGTGGCGATGGAGACAGCAGCAATGGGAGGCCGTACAGGGACCCATGAGAGACTCTGGACTTGGCAGCAGCATGAGGAGGCGGTATATAGGGGCCCATGGCAGATTAGGGGCCTGGCAGCAGCTATGTGAGGCCCGTAATCTGCCTGCACCCTATGTCAAAAAATTTAACACACCAGCAGTGTGAAGAGACCTGAAAGTGGCACATGGCAGCAGAGTGTGGCGATGGAGACAGCAGCAATGGGAGGCCGTACAGGGACCCATGAGAGACTCTAGACTTGGCAGCAGCATGAGGAGGCGGTTTATAGGGGCCCATGGCAGATTAGGGGCCTGGCAGCAGCTATGTGAGGCCCGTAATCTGCCTGCACCCTATGTCAAAAAATTTAGCACACCAGCAGTGTGAAGAGACCTGAAAGTGGCACATGGCAGCAGAGTGTGGCGATGGAGACAGCAGCAATGGGAGGCCGTACAGGGACCCATGAGAGACTCTGGACCTAGCAGCAGCATGAGGAGGCGGTATATAGGGGCCTATGGCAGATTAGGGGCCTGGCAGCAGCTATAGGAGGCCCGTAATCTGCCAGCACCCTATGTCAAAAAATTAAACACACCAGCAGTGTGAGGAGACCTGAAAGTGGCACATGTTTGAGGCATGATTCATGGCGGATTTAGTCAGTTGTGTCAGGAACTGGTGGTTTGAAATCCAGACTAATCCACGCCTGATTCATTTTCACAAACGTGAGTCTCTCCACACTTTGGGTGGACAGTCGTGTCCTCCGCGGAGTTACAATACCTCCTGCCGCACTAAACACGCGCTCCGATGCCACGCTACTGGCCGGGCATGACAGCCTTTCAAGGGCAAATTCAGCTAGTTGGGGCCAAAGGTCAAGTTTCGTTGCCCAGTAGTCAAGGGGATTGTCTACCTCGGTTGGCAGGGTGCTGTCCAAGTAGGCCCAAGCCTGTTGTTTGAGCTCCTGCTCCAGGTCCACCTGATGCTGCTGCTGCTGCTGCGGCTGGTTAGTAGTTTCCTCACTGCGCTGGTGAAGAAAGCTACTCATCATCGACTGCAGACTGAGGCAGCCACTGCTGGTGGAGCTGCCACTGCTCCTACCACCCCACCCCTCCCCTGCTGCCATGCCAGCGGAACGCGAGCGCACAGGGCCCACAGTGTCTGAGGATGGACGTTGGCGCACAAAGGCAGAGACCAACTGACTACATAGGTGGTTTTTATAGTACGTAATTTTGGCCTCCCTCTCAGCAGGTGTGAAAAAGGCCACCATTTTGGACCGGTAGCGAGGGTCCAACAAGGTGGACAGCCAAAAGTCATCCCTCTGTCTGATGGTTATTATTCGGCTGTCGCTACGCAAGCAACCGAGCATGCTATGGGCCATTTGTGCCAAGGAATGCGAGGGACTCCCTGCCTCCATCTCCACAGCATACTGCCACGGTGCGTCTGGGTCCTCTGTCTCCTCCTCCTCCTCCTCTACCAGATGCTCCTGCTCCTCCACTCCTGTCCGCTGAGTGGAAAAACCACCCATTTCACTCAATAATTCCTGAGCACAAATGTCCTCCTCTACCTCCTCCTCTTCTTCCTGTCCTGCCCCCACAGGGGTCATGTGGCGTTGAGATCTGTGCGCCACGTCTACCGCACCCTGACCAGCCATTGTTAACAGCATTTGTTCCAGGACGTGCAACAGAGGAATGACGTCGTTCATCCCATAGTCCTGCCGACTCACGAATAGCGTGGCCTCCTCAAAGGGCCTGAGCAAGCGGCAGGTGTCACGCATGAGCTGCCAATGGCTGACATCTAAGTTACACAGGGGAGTACCTTTATCCGCTTGTAACATCAGGAAATCGGTGATGGCCTTTCGCTGCTCGTAAAGGCGGTCTAACATGTGTAGGGTTGAATTCCACCTTGTTGCAACGTCGCAGATCAGGCGATGCTGTGGAATTCCGTTCTGCCGCTGCAGCTCAATGAGGGTGTTCTTTGCGGTGTAGGAATGGCTGAAATGCATGCACAGTTTACGTGACATTTTAAGGATGTCTTGCAGTGGGATGGTGGATTTTAGGAACCGCTTGACAACCAGATTGAACACGTGAGCCATGCATGGCGCATGGCACAACCTTCCTTGACGCAGAGCAGACACCATGTTCTTTCCGTTGTCAGTCAACATGGTTCCGATTTTTAGTTTGCGCGGAGACAGCCATCTGTCGATTTCTCTGTTCATTACACTCAGCAGTTCCTCCCCTGTGTGACTACGTTCGCCAAGGCATACCAGGTGCAGCACAGCGTGACACCGTTGCGCCCTGCACATGTGATATGCCGGTCGGGTAATGGGACTTGGCACGGGGGTGGCGGCTGAGGACACGGCGGAAAAAGAGGTGGTAGAGGCGGACATGCTTGCTGGACCAAGGACGTGCAAACGTGGAGGCAAAAGCGTCGTGACCTGTCCAAGTTGCTGGTGCGGCTGTGCCGGCACCACGTTCACCCAGTGGGCCGTAAATGACATGTACTGTCCCTGACCGTAGTTACAGCTCCACACGTCGGCGCTGCCGTGCACTTTGGCAGAGACCGACATGCTCAAAGACTGGCCCACCATCTCTTCTACATGTGAATGCAGGGCTGGCACTGCCTTTTGGGCAAAGAAATGACGGCTTGGCACTCTCCACCGCGGCGCGGCACAAGCCATCATTTCTCGGAAAGGTGCTGAGTCCACCAGTTGGAAAGGGAGGGACTGCAGCACCAGCAACTTGGACAGGAGGACGTTCAGCTTTTGCACCGTCGGGTGCGTGCTCGCAAACTGTTGTCTCTTGGATACGGATTCCAAGAAAGACTGTTGACGGAATCCGAGAAGAGGAGTAGCAGGAGAAGGAGCATCTGAACGAGCGGAAGATGCCAACGAGCGACAACTCCCCTCAGCAGAGGTGTTGGAGCCTTGACTGGCTGATAGAGGGCGATTGACGACGTCGGGTGACGGAGCAAGTAACGGAGCGGGTGATGGAGCGGGGGCTGGGGCAGGCAGAACCGCCGTATGTTTATCACGGTTTTCCCAGGCCACCGAATGGTGACGCTGCATATGCTGACGCAACGCTGTAGTCCCAACATGGGCCCCCTGGCCACGCTTGCATTTCTGGCCACATAGTCGACATACGGCTACGTTTACTTCCTCGGGCGGCTTGAGGAAAAATTGCCACACCACCGAGTAGGAAACTTTGCCCCCGCTACTCTTCACTGGCTGACTGCTACTTCCTCCGTGCGCACCGGCACCACTACTGGCCGTGGTGGTAGGCTGCAGTGGAGCTGGTGCTCTACTCCGTGGACGTTTGGCTCCACTGACACTGATGCGACCCTGCTGCTGTCTCCTGGGCAACCCACCGACTGTTTTGCTCGCTGCCAAGCTGCCACCCTCTTCTCCTGATGATGCGGAAGAAATTGCCTGATGACGACGAGGCTGCCAAGTGCGATCAACCTCCTCATCATCAAGTAGGGTCTCCGCCTCACTACTAGCCCCCTCGGCTGCGTCTGGGTCAGGAGACAGACCTGTCTCTAGACCGGCTACCGAGCCACTCTCCTCGCCAGTACTTGTTCGCTTGGCTGCTGAAAAGGCCGATGTCTCCCCCCGTTCCTGACCGCCCTCTGTTAGCTCTTCCTCACTGTACAGTGGGGCTGAGCCCACAGCATGCGATACTTCGCTTGGTGAGGGAACAGCAAAGGACAGGGGCAGGTAGAGGACACGTGATTTCAGTGGGCTTGCTCCCGGGCCATGCCAACTAACGGTTGTGTCTGACGTACCCACCGACCGTTGGCTGTAGGTGTCAGAGGTGACCTGGGAAGAGGAAGACGACCGAGCCAACCAATCAATGACGGCAGGGTTGTCGGTGGAGACACGACCGCTGGATGACACCGGGAGCACTGGCCTCTGGCTGCGAATACTGCTGCCTCGACCCCTTCCTCTGCTGCCACGTCTGCTCGCTCCTAAAACATTGCCTCCTCTGCCACTCCTCTGCATGTTGTCTGACATACTATTTAATTCAACGATTAGGTGTCCCTGAGTAACAATTCTCTGGCACTCAGTAACAATTCTGTCTGTCCCTGAGTATGAATTCTGTGGCCCTGAGTAACAATTCTGTGTCTGTGCGAGTAACAATTCTGTGTCTGTGCGAGTAACAATTCTGTGTCTGTGCAAGTAACAATTTTGTGTCTGTGCGAGTAACAATTCTCTGGCACTCAGTAACAATTCTGTCTGTCCCTGAGTAACAATTCTCTGGCACTCAGTAACAATTCTGTCTGTCCCTGAGTAACAATTCTCTGGCACTCAGTAACAATTCTGTCTGTCCCTGAGTATGAATTCTGTGGCCCTGAGTAACAATTCTGTGTCTGTGCGAGTAACAATTCTGTGTCTGTGCAAGTAACAATTTTGTGTCTGTGCGAGTAACAATTCTCTGGCACTCAGTAACAATTCTGTCTGTCCCTGAGTAACAATTCTCTGGCACTCAGTAACAATTCTGTCTGTCCCTGAGTAACAATTCTCTGGCACTCAGTAACAATTCTGTCTGTCCCTGAGTAACAATTCTCTGGCACTCAGTAACAATTCTGTGTCTGTGCGAGTAACAATTCTGTGTCTGTGCAAGTAACAATTTTGTGTCTGTGCGAGTAACAATTCTCTGGCACTCAGTAACAATTCTGTCTGTCCCTGAGTAACAATTCTCTGGCACTCAGTAACAATTCTGTCTGTCCCTGAGTAACAATTCTCTGGCACTCAGTAACAATTCTGTCTGTCCCTGAGTATGAATTCTGTGGCCCTGAGTAACAATTCTGTGTCTGTGCGAGTAACAATTCTGTGTCTGTGCAAGTAACAATTTTGTGTCTGTGCGAGTAACAATTCTCTGGCACTCAGTAACAATTCTGTCTGTCCCTGAGTAACAATTCTCTGGCACTCAGTAACAATTCTGTCTGTCCCTGAGTAACAATTCTCTGGCACTCAGTAACAATTCTGTCTGTCCCTGAGTAACAATTCTCTGGCACTCAGTAACAATTCTGTCTGTCCCTGAGTAACAATTCTCTGGCACTCAGTAACAATTCTGTGTCTGTGCGAGTAACAATTCTGTGTCTGTGCAAGTAACAATTTTGTGTCTGTGCGAGTAACAATTCTCTGGCACTCAGTAACAATTCTGTCTGTCCCTGAGTATGAATTCTGTGGCCCTGAGTAACAATTCTGTGTCTGTGCGAGTAACAATTCTGTGTCTGTGCAAGTAACAATTTTGTGTCTGTGCGAGTAACAATTCTCTGGCACTCAGTAACAATTCTGTCTGTCCCTGAGTAACAATTCTCTGGCACTCAGTAACAATTCTGTCTGTCCCTGAGTAACAATTCTCTGGCACTCAGTAACAATTCTGTCTGTCCCTGAGTATGAATTCTGTGGCCCTGAGTAACAATTCTGTGTCTGTGCGAGTAACAATTCTGTGTCTGTGCAAGTAACAATTTTGTGTCTGTGCGAGTAACAATTCTCTGGCACTCAGTAACAATTCTGTCTGTCCCTGAGTAACAATTCTCTGGCACTCAGTAACAATTCTGTCTGTCCCTGAGTAACAATTCTCTGGCACTCAGTAACAATTCTGTCTGTCCCTGAGTATGAATTCTGTGGCCCTGAGTAACAATTCTGTGTCTGTGCGAGTAACAATTCTGTGTCTGTGCAAGTAACAATTTTGTGTCTGTGCGAGTAACAATTCTCTGGCACTCAGTAACAATTCTGTCTGTCCCTGAGTAACAATTCTCTGGCACTCAGTAACAATTCTGTCTGTCCCTGAGTAACAATTCTCTGGCACTCAGTAACAATTCTGTCTGTCCCTGAGTATGAATTCTGTGGCCCTGAGTAACAATTCTGTGTCTGTGCGAGTAACAATTCTGTGTCTGTGCAAGTAACAATTTTGTGTCTGTGCGAGTAACAATTCTCTGGCACTCAGTAACAATTCTGTCTGTCCCTGAGTAACAATTCTCTGGCACTCAGTAACAATTCTGTCTGTCCCTGAGTAACAATTCTCTGGCACTCAGTAACAATTCTGTCTGTCCCTGAGTAACAATTCTCTGGCACTCAGTAACAATTCTGTGTCTGTGCGAGTAACAATTCTGTGTCTGTGCAAGTAACAATTTTGTGTCTGTGCGAGTAACAATTCTCTGGCACTCAGTAACAATTCTGTCTGTCCCTGAGTAACAATTCTCTGGCACTCAGTAACAATTCTGTCTGTCCCTGAGTAACAATTCTCTGGCACTCAGTAACAATTCTGTCTGTCCCTGAGTATGAATTCTGTGGCCCTGAGTAACAATTCTGTGTCTGTGCGAGTAACAATTCTGTGTCTGTGCAAGTAACAATTTTGTGTCTGTGCGAGTAACAATTCTCTGGCACTCAGTAACAATTCTGTCTGTCCCTGAGTAACAATTCTCTGGCACTCAGTAACAATTCTGTCTGTCCCTGAGTAACAATTCTCTGGCACTCAGTAACAATTCTGTCTGTCCCTGAGTAACAATTCTCTGGCACTCAGTAACAATTCTGTCTGTCCCTGAGTAACAATTCTCTGGCACTCAGTAACAATTCTGTGTCTGTGCGAGTAACAATTCTGTGTCTGTGCAAGTAACAATTTTGTGTCTGTGCGAGTAACAATTCTCTGGCACTCAGTAACAATTCTGTCTGTCCCTGAGTAACAATTCTCTGGCACTCAGTAACAATTCTGTCTGTCCCTGAGTAACAATTCTCTGGCACTCAGTAACAATTCTGTCTGTCCCTGAGTAACAATTCTGTCTGTCCCTGAGAATGAATTCTGTGGCCCTGAGTAAGAATTCTCTGGCACTCAGTAACAATTCTGTCTGTCCCTGAGTAACAATTCTCTGGCACTCAGTAACAATTCTGTCTGTCCCTGAGTAAAAATTCTGTGGCCCTAATAACGTTTCTGTGGCCCTAAGTAACAATTCTCTGGCACTGAGTGAAAATTCTGTCTGTCCCTGAGTATGAATTCTGTGGCCCTAACTAGCGTTTCTTTGTCCCTAAATAACGATTCTGTGGCCCTCATTAACAAGTCTGTGTCCCTGAGTAATGGTTCTCTGTCCCTAAGTAACTTCTCTCTGTCCCCAATTCTCGTTTCTGTGGCCCTAACTCTGTCCCTGTCCCTAGTACAGAGCGGTCTGCCTCTGTTCAATGACTGCAGGCAAATGAAGATTTCCAAAATGGCCGCTATATATACCTCGACCATTACACAGTGCTGGCTGGCTGGCTGCTGATTGGCTGATGCGATCACATGTCGTTGAGGAATGCATTATGGGGCAGCGCGCCTTGTCTGCGCGCCTTCCCCGACATCCCCGCTCCGTCGCCGCACATGTCAGCCGCCATTTTCGGAAAAATTTCGATTCGCGCGTCCGAATTAGGCTGTTTTTCGGATTCGGCACGAATCGAAATTTTTCCGATATTCGACTCGAATTCCACTTCGGATACTTCGATTCGCTCATCTCTAGTCATAATGTGCTAGAATGTGGTGCATACTAGCACATTATGAGATAAACATACAGGGGGCCCATTTTTTTCAGAGGTTTACTAACACTTTAACCTAAGTAGGTTGTATTAGTACAGGTATTAAACACAACTTTTTAACTAGACCAATCCTTCTAACACTGAAGTCACATCTTTGGTTTGGCCACACTGAAATAAATTATTTTCTTTTTTTCTTTGCTTGAATTCTTGGCTCTGCCCCTTTCCTCACTACAGAGTCTTATTATTATTATTATAATTATAATATTTCTGATTCAATCTAATGTATGTAATGTAAATTATTATTAATTCCAGTGTAAAGAAAGTAAAGCCCTTTTCTTTTTTCATCATGAATATGTATATGAACTGAGCACAGTTTTTCTAGTCTGAATAAGTACTATTAGTTTAACTGATAAAAATGGCTGTACGGTATTATTATGTACAGTATGTGAATTACTGATTTTATGGCATTTTTATCTCCTGAAAAAGGAAGTAGCAGAACAGCTTTGCTTCCACAAGTATTGATATATCCATTTAATAAATGGAGCAGATGAGATTGAAAAAACAGCATGGATACATCAATTTATCAATTAAATTGTAAATTTACCATGCATAGGCTAAGCATAGTTGCTTAGTTACTTGTTTCATTTTGAAATCCCTGCTGTGCATACAGATACTTTATGCTTTTAAGGACTGACCTAACATTTTTCCTGTTCTTAGGTGAATACTTACATCTAAACCCTAGGATTTCTTCCCTGTATTAGCATTAAGTGCAAAGGAAACTGCATTTATGTAAATGGCAACAATTCATAGTTGTGCATAGTAATTATTTTTCTATGCTATTGTGATTCTAAGTTGTCTTGGAATATATTGACCACAATAAATCATGTAGAGAAATGAAAAGAGCATATGTGTATGACACATGAAATACAGGGGTTCACTTAGTAATGCTCTATAAATGTGGAAATATTTTACTACATTTTTATTATTCTAGAACAAAATCCACACTCAGTACTTAAAGAATTCACAACCTCCTTCACCCTCCATTGCTTTAACACAATAAATCTTGTATTTACAAGTGATTATGTACTATGCTAAAGTAGCAGCTACCTTGCTATCTACCAAACAGATTGCATAGCTGAATAGTAGAAGTTACAGTATGTCACCATTTTTTATATTTACTTCATACAAAATAAAAATGGCAATACTTTCTGAAAAAAAAACATTGTAAATATGTACACTTTAATTACTAGTTTGTATTTGAAATACATAAAAAGACTAAAAAAATATAATCCAACTCCTGAAAAACTAATATTTTTTGTAAAAAATATACTCATATTTATATTGTTTTGATATTTCTGGCTAATACAAGAACAGATTTGGAATCCGAGCTCTTGTTGGCTGCAGCCTCTGATGGAGAAATGTTTTCTAGCATGTCCCTTCCATATAAGTCAAATAAATGGTCATCTGAGCTCTATTCTGGTCATTAGGAAACAAGAATTTATGTGCAAAAACTGTAATGCTTAAATATGGCCACAGATTGATTGAAATTCAGCCTGTTTAGCAGGGACCAGCTGCATTTAGTTAATTGTAAGGCCATCCCTGCTCAAGATAAGTTGTTGAGCAGGGATGGCCTTACAATGAACTAAATGCGGCTAGTCCCTGCTAAACAGGCTGAATTTCGATCAATCTGTGGCCATCTTTAGGCATTAGAGTTTTTGAACACAAATTCTTGTTTCCTAATGACCAGAATAGAGCTCAGATGGCCTTTGACTGCCATAGGAAGAGTCTATGGAGGCAATTTACTAATGGCAAATGGACTGTCCATTTTACAAAGGAATTTTTCCCCCTAATTTAATGAATATGATGGAAACTTTGTAAAAAATACACAATCACTTGCAAGAATAATACATAAAACAGCATCTTTGCCAGCACATGAATGAATGATGGAAGTCAGACAAGCTTAATCTGATTCACATTCAAGCTAAGGGAAATTCCCTTACAAAGTAAAAGGCCTATGTGCCTTTAGTAAATCAACTTCTATGTGTTATGAATTTCCACAATTTTGCAAAGTGTTGGTGCAGTGGCGGTAACAGGAGTGGTGGTGAAGGGTTGCCCTACAAGTAGCTGTCAGCAGAAACTCCAGGTGTGGTCCTCCTGGCCAGCAGCAGAGGTCAGGTGGGAATGGGGGGGGTGAGCTGGAGGTTGGAAATTGATGAGGCCAGAAATTAGAATGCCATGTCCTAGGTGCTATTGTACATGTGTCAGGTATTGTTGCCATTTTGGGTTATCCCAAAACTCTACACAACCCTTAGAGTAGACAGTGACAATGCAGCTGATCTTCTGTAATTTGCAGTGATCTTTGTAGATATTGGCAATCAACACAGTAGGTTCCCCACCACTAATAACTAAATTATTACTTCTACTTCTAATATGAGCCACAGACAAGAACAGAAAATGCATTATTATCAGTGGGAGACTTCCTGGCCCCTTAGAACTCTATGGGTTTCTACTATATGTGCACAGGTAGCAGGAAGTAGAAGACACATTGGCCACAGGAGCTAAAACTGTGTGAGTATACAGTAGAGGAGGGGGAAGCGTAGGTTAAATCAGCACAATGGGGGAGGGGGAGATGGGGGAGGATATGCTGAGAAAATGACTGTTTGAAAGTGTATTTATCCTTTGGGTTAAAAGTAGGAATTTATATATGTGTTTTTCAATATATTGTATGACAATTCTTAGCAATGAAAGCATCAAACATATTAAACTTTGAAATGCTCTCAAACATGTAATATAGCAGCTCACATTTAAAAAGCTGGACGTTTCATAAAACATATGGAAAGAACATACTGCCTGTAATTTTGGGAAACCCCTTTCTAAGTCCTCGCAGTCCACAAATTACATGGTCAGCTGTGCAGATCAAAATATGAAGGCCCCATTTACATTCCACTGTTCCATTGCTGCAGGGCCGGCACCAGCTTAAGGCATCTTAGGTAGCCACCTTACGGCACCAAGATGGGGGGGGGGGAAGTAAAATCCAAATCCCCAGCCACTTGCTGGGGATTTGGATTTTTAACCAGCTGCAGACATGTGTTTTTTACACACTCCCTACCACCCATACTGGCCAGGAGACTGTGTACCTTAGTAAAGATGACTGACGGCTTTCATGTGGAAGTGATACAAGCGACTGTGAAGCAACCTATCACTTCCATAACCACCGCTGCAATGTGCTGTCCCCCACGCGATCCCCCTGCTATGTTTACTGGGCTCCACTGTCCCACCTGCAGGCCCAGTTCTGTCATGGTGGGTGTTGCTGGGAAGGTCATTGTGAGCTCAGTGAACCTCCATCTACTCAACCTCCCTACTGTACACAGACCCAGAAGTGACATGTATGATATTACTTTCTGGACCAGAGCTGTCATTTTCTGAAATCAGTGCTGGGGGAAGCAGCTGATGGAACGGGGTCTGTGTTCCAACAGCTGCAGTGGAGTTGAAAGGAGACTTCCAGGGTCTAATAGAGCCCGTGTATCTCCATAAAGAGAACCTGTCACCTATATGCTCTTATATAGGGGGGATTGGTCCCTTATATGATTGCAATAAAAGTTATGTAAAATAAATAAATAAACAAACAAACAAACAGAAAGTTTTAAGCATATAAAAAGAATTATAAAAAAAAATTTTAGATCCCCCCCACACACACACCTGCATAAACCCTCGCACTGGGGCACCTATGTACGAAAATGGCGATTGCCATACAGATGTTATGCATCAGCGCAGATGAAGGAGGGAGAACAATCATTTTAACACCAGAGCTCCTGCGTAACTCTAAGCTGATGGCCTGTAAGCAAATTGCACCTTTACTTTTGTAGACATAAATCCTTGCAGTGGCCCTGTATTGCTGTGTCCTTCAGCATACAGGTTAATGGGTTCATCAAAAATGGATCATAAAGGGGTTTTCAACACCCATGAATGCATAAAACCTAGACCTGCTTCTGTTAATGCAGAGCACCAAAGGAGTCTGTTGCCACCACAATGAATGGCACCACAATGTACAGCACAGGATGCCTTATGGTAAAATGCACATGAATGCAATGCAGAGGTCTAAGGGAAGCCTAAAGGCTAACTAGACTTTGAAATAACTTACTGAAGATCTATCATTATATTTTTGTTAAATTTCTGTCCCTTATGAGACAAAGTACGTGTAATACTTTTTCCCATGTTCCTAATTGCTTTCTAACCTGATTTATGAGGTCTGGCCTGACCCCCTCTGCCTCCTGCCATGGATGATCTGACAACGGCTTTGAAAAAGATGACTGATTCAAAAGTCCACTCTTTTAGGGACATGCAAAGAGGAGGAGAGGTGGAGCCTGGAGTTTCTGGGTTCATTGCTGGCCTCTCCAGTGCAACCTGTAGGTGCCAGTCAGTCCTCTGACCTCTGGAGGCGCTGCACACATTGTGTATGTACCCAGAGGAACAAGGAGGAGGTTCACTCTTCCAGGCTAAAGAGTAGAGGAAATCTAAATACTGCAACAGCCCACAACTCCCATTTCTACAGTACTCTTCCAATGTGGTAGCTTTCTAGTCCAACATCCAAATTCATTTGTTATTTCTTTTATTTTTACTTTTAAGATAAGCATTTTGTTTGAAATACAACATGATTATTTATCACTCCTTTCTCCTAAACTTTAAAGTCTACTAAATGATTTTTTTAACTATGCAATTTCTATATCAATTTGAAAATAACAAGTAACTTCAGAACTCCATGTTACTTTCTGTATTCTTCAATTACAATAAGGATAGTATAGGATGTAATGGCAAATGAAGGTAAGATTGTGTAGGGATCTGCTGAATTTGTAATCTGATTTTGTAAATGGATGTACATATATTATGCCCTTCCTGCCCCTGGGTTGCTGGCTTTGGAACCCCAGAAAAGACAATTATGCAAGTATTCCTATGATGTAATAGTTAAACTGTAGCTGCTGAGTGTGACAGACAGAGAACTGTATATCTATCCTGCTGATATTATTTCACATGCACATTGCCAGATAGCTAGATCTGTGCTACTGTATGTACTGTATGTAGTGGACACCTTGCTGCATATTAGTAGTAAACCTGTTTATTGCAATAGAGTTTATATACAGCATTTGTTATTTTTTTGTTAACACTGTCCCTTCTGGTCTGAGATTACAGTTGTGGCCAAAATTATTCAACCCCCAATGCTGTAAAGGGGTTTAGGGACTATAGTGTACATTTGGAATTGTATTCAGAATCAAATCCTACAAGGACGTTGTAACTACCCAAATGCAACTAAAATGACATCAATTGTTTATGTAATACAGTAGTAAATGGTTCTTATGTGGTTTCTTCATTGCCACAATTATTCAACCCCTTAAAGACTACCACTCTGAAGAACAGAGGTTCATACAGGTGCTTTCCATCAGGTATTGAAAACACCTGTGGATGTCACCGAGCAGCAATCAAGCATAATAAGCACCAATTAGGCAGCTTTAAAATGACTGTGATACTCAGCTCCTTCTAGACATTTACTGGTGTGGTTACAAACATGGTGAAGGCAAGAGAATGGTCCAGGAAGACAAGAGAAGAGGTGATTTCTCTTCACAGGAAGGGCAATGGCTATAAGAAGATTGCAAAGATGTTAAACATACCAAGAGACACCTTAGGAAGCATCATTCGCAAATTCAAGGCAAAGGGCACTGTTGAAACGCTACCTGGTCGTGGCAGAAAGAAGATGCTGACTTCGACTGCTGTGCGCTACCTGAAGCGTAGAGTGGAGAGAAGTCCCCGTGTGACTGCTGAGGAACTGAGAAAAGATTTGTCAGATGTGGGTACAGAAGTTTCAGCCCAGACAATAAGACGCACACTGCGTAATGAAGGCCTCCGTGCCAGAACTCCCAGGCGTACCCCCTTGCTGTCTCCAAAGAATAAGAAGAGTCGACTGCAGTATGCCAAAAGCCATGTGGACAAACCACAAAAGTTGTGGGATAGTGTTCTGTGGACTGATGAAACAAAATTAGAACTGTTTGGGCCCATGGATCAACGCTATGTTTGGAGGAGGAAGAACAAGGCCTATGATGAAAAGAACACCTTGCCTACTGTGAAGCATGGTGGAGGGTCAATCATGCTTTGGGGCTGTTTTGCTTCTGCAGGTACAGGGAAGCTTCAGCGTGTGCAAGGTACCATGAATTCTCTTCAGTACCAGGAGATATTGGATGGAAACGTGATGCAGTCCGTCACACACCTGAGGCTTGGGAGACGTTGGACCTTTCAACAGGACAATGATCCCAAGCATACCTCCAAGTCCACTAGAGCATGGTTGCAGAGGAAAGGCTGGAACATTTTGGAGTGGCCATCGCAGTCACCAGACTTAAATCCGATTGAGAACCTCTGGTGGGACTTAAAGAAAGCAGTTGCAGTGCGCAAGCCTAAGAATGTGACTGAACTGGAGGCCTTTGCCCATGAAGAATGGGCGAAGATACCCGTAGATCGCTGCAAGACACTTGTGTCAAGCTATGCTTCACGTTTAAAAGCTGTTATAACTGTAAAAGGATGCTGTACTAAGTACTAAGATTGAATGTCACTTGGGGGTTGAATAAAACTGATAATGCTGTGAGCACAGAAAAGACATTTGTGGTTATTTCATTATAACTGTTATGTTATATTTGTCTGACCTACAAGTGCCTCTTTAATGTAAATGTAAGCAAGATGACTGAATGATCAAAAGCAATGTCAAACTGGCCAAAACACTCAATTTCAGTGGGGGTTGAATAATTTTGGCCACAACTGTATATAGCTAGTTTTAGCTTAGGGCTCAGTACCAGCATTGGCTACAGCCAGGTTAGGCATCCAATGGCCAATTCCAATAGTCAGAGGTGCATGTCAAATTAGAAACTACTAGGGAGGGACTAATGTGCAGAAAGATAGGTTGATTCCAAGTTCCAGTGCCAAACCTCAGTTCCACTGTGTGAGAACCTGCCTTGCAAACTGGTTGGACATTGGAGGATTCCCCCTCATCATCGCTGGTCAGGAAGGAGGGTAAATCCTCTGGAGGGCAAGTGGTTAAAAAGTCCATACAAATCTTCCACATCTAGTATAAATAAAGAAATAGGCGTGTTTGAATTTTGCGGGAAAGATAATAAGATATTCCAATCCGTGAACAATCACCACAAGTGTTAAAGGATAAGTTCACGTTTTGTAACATGTTACATGTTACACCCATATTCAGGGTGTAACATGTAAAATGTTACGATCTGACCAGCCCCCCGATGCCTGCTATGACAGCTAGTGGGGGATCTTCCCCCTCTCTAGCTGTCACAAATTTAATAAAACGTGGCTGTGCCTGCCTAGCCACGTCATTCATTCATAGTATTCTGTGAATGGGAAAATTACAAGTCCCGGCAGCCTTAGCGGCTGTTGGCTTGTAGTTCTCAATGAGCTACCACAGCGCTCCACAGTGCCATGGTAGTTCATTGAGCCTTACTGTCAGTAGTATCTGCTTGCTCGTGCGGGATGTATGACCAAGCAGATATACTTACAGGTCAGGGGAGACTTGCATGGCACCAGTGATCTGCTGATTGCTGGTGCAATGCTTTAGAGGCTCCATAAACAAATTAATAAATGCACATTTTTATACCTGCAAAAAAGTGCATTTATAATTTTTTTGTTAAAAAGTGAACTTATCCCTTAACTCTATGTGAGTCTCACTCACCAAAAGATTCTACATCACATATATATGCTCTGTATAACTCACTAAGAATGCACCACTTCCTCTGAAGAGTCTTCTCATACAACAGTATGAATAAGAATCCAGTGGTTCCTCTGATGTTGAGCAAAAAAGGGAACTCGTATAATGTTTTACCATAAAAGGTTACAATTTATTAAACATCCAATAACTACTCACAAACAAAAGGAAGTCAAAGGCATATCATATATCCCAGCTGAACACTTAGCAGCACAGTTGGTTGTCCCACAAGTCCCCTATTTAAAGGGCTGAAAGTATTTATGTGTTTATAAAGGAGGCAGCAGGAGTGTTTTCAAAGATACAGATTAATTGTTTAATTATTTATACACCATTAATTCAGTTATTCATTATTTTATCTTTTTAGCACTGTGTTGTTAGACGTTTATCCTTCAGATTTTATTTCTATCTGGCTCCCTGTTAGAGCTTTTCTTGCTTTATGTTCTGGAGACCACTATCTCTGGAATAGGAAGTAAAGGGAAAATTACCTTACAGGGACACAGCAATAAGAACCTAACAAAGGCTTTAATCATCCCCATATGCCACATATATTGGGGAATTCATTTGAAATGGTGATATGTTCTCTTTTGTACCAGTGAAGCAGGTCTTAGTAAGTTATGGACAAACCAATAAAAATTTGCTCCATCTCCCCACCATTTGTCCTCCCAGGACTTGTTTCTGGGACATTGAAGCTGTAATGTGGCCTTGGTCACATGACTGCATTGTGAATATGCATAAAGATTCAAAAGTATTATACTCATCGCCTGTTTAGACATATGTTCACCTATTGGTTTGAAACCCCTGCACGAGTGAACAGTTGTTTTGTATTGATATGCGTTTCAATAAAAATATTGACACAGAAAAATGTGTTCCATCTCAAACAGATCACCTCTAAAACCTGCTTTGCTGGTAAAAAGCCATTCCTCAAATCATTAAGCCTGGGTCCAAACAGTGAATCATATATGAATCGCACAGGAAACGCACCTCATTCCTATGCAATTCACATATGAATCAGTGTGGTGTGATTTGAGGCCATTCATTTTGAATGGGCTCAAACTGCACTGCATCTCACCAAAGTATTGCATGTACCAGTTTTAGAAACACACTGCAACTTGTTTGCATGGTCATTTTGTACCATGGGAGCCAGTGCAGACAAATATATTGCATTTGCGACCTGTGTTTGGGATATCATTAAGATTACACTGACACCCTCTGCAGGTCACAAGGGCAGCATGATTTGAATGTGGTGCCGGAAATGTACACAGAACAAGGGATTCCTGCACCACCTTCCAGTGTGAACTGGGGCTAAATCAGAGAGTTTTAGGCTTCATGCACATGGGAGAGTACAACATAAAGACATTGCATATTCCTATGGATTTCACATGCTGTGTACAGCCATCTATAAAGATGAACAGGTTAGGGAGGCTGGACACAGCTATGCATCGCTCTTTGCATAAAGTAGCGTAGGAGCACAGTCATAATGCAACACAAGCAAATTTGTGCATGCCATGGTTCTTATGGTAATGCTTGTCATTTTTCTAAATGTGAGATTTACTTTTAAATCATATAATTTTCTCATGTTTGCTTTAAATATGATGATGTGGTGTTTAAATAGATTGCAATTAATCAACCAAATGGCATAATATAATAAGAAATAACTGCACAAAAATTAATATACAGTAATCTCCTAGCACCAATAGCTTACCTGTAAGGTAACTGGCCAAATGATCAGACAGTGTAACTGTAACTTCCAGTTTGCCTAAATGGTTTAAAGTTAGAAACAATAATGCAAAAGAGGTTCTGGCCTGAAAACAGCATGCATACACTAAACAATAATACAAAAGAGATTATGAAAGCTGCACAAACATGGACTTTTCACATCAACGACTCATGATAACATGTGGCTGCGCAGCATAGTCTCTATATAAGTCTACATAACAACAGCCAGCCTAGCTTTAGTAAAACAGTAACCCGAATTGGCTGGGATCCCCATTGGAAGGGATCCCCACAATATCTGGGTCTTTCAGAGATGCTGTGTGCTTGTGTTATTAGGCATCATTCACATGGGCACTGTGGCCCATTCAATGTAAATCAGCACCTCTTTTATGTGACTGCAGTCTCCAGCTACTTATGTTTCTCTATGGGCATGAAGTACCTTTACAGACACAGCTGCTCCTCCTATTGTTACAGGCTTGTAGGGGCAAGTGAGCAGCCCTGAATGCAAATGGTCCACTCTGAGCTGCTGAGGGAGGCAAGCAAAGAAACCTGGCTTCCAGGTTTCCAGAAGGTCAGGGACCTGTGGGGAAAGGAGATAAAGGGGGCTTGAATCTACAGTTGGGCATGGTGAGTAAATGGGCTCTCACCTAGCCTAGTTACTAAACCATATAAAGTATGAATTGCATTATTTTAGCAGTAGATGTGATTATAAAACAACCTTTCTTCAGGTGTAGGATAACAATATACGCAATATAACCTCCCTGTATTCATATATATGAAGAGCTAATTTACCACATGAAATTCATGAGTAATGTGGAAGCACCTAAACTAATGACCAGTTTAAAAAGAAGAAACAAAAAACTTCTTAAAATGCCAAATATGTAAGCAGTATGTTAGAGGCCTTGTATTATTTATTTCACCTATGTAATTAGTAAAATGTACGACAATATCATGCCATGTGTTCCGGTACATTAAAGATGGCATATATCTAGTGAAATATGTAAGATAGTACTAAGTTTCAAAGTGTGGTTGAAAAGACTATCTTGCCTTTTTCTGTAAAGATTGCAAGAAGTCATATTTACTGCAAAAAGTATTGTGCATTCAACCATCCCATCCTTGCACCCATTCACAGAATAGTATTTAGTCCAAGAAACAATCATTTTTTTCATTTTAATTAGGGAATTTACGGAATTCCAGAGCTCATGTAGACTTTTCCTTAGAGTTTACTCCTAACTTGTCCTTTCCAGGTGACTTTAGATTTCTACAGGAACATTTTCCAGCCAGCTATCTATGTGAAAGCAATAAAGTTAAGTGAAAAAAAGTATAAAAAATTAAACTTACATCCAATTGCTTAAAACTTCTCCTCCAAAATTAACCATTTCCCTCCCGGCCTATGGCCGAATGGCCGGCAAAAACCCTCACCTTTCCGGGTAGATGCCATATGACTTCCTTTCGGGCATGCGCAGTTTGCGTGCCTGCAGAGCCGCGCAGCAGCACGATCTGTCACCGGCCGTGTACCTGTGTCATGTGATTAGCCCTGGCCAAATCACAGCTAAGCACATGAAAAAAAACTAAAACACTGAATGAATCGATTTCATGCAGGTAAATGCTTGCTTATAGCAATTCTTTGCTATAAGCAAATTGTGTAAAAAAAAAATACTGAGCACTTCCCCGAAGTAGTACAATGTTACTATGCTAACATTGTACTACTTTGGTCATAGTGAAATATGAAAAAAAATCTTTAAAAAAAAAATAAAAATGTCATAAAAACCTAAAAATAATAAAAAAAAATAAAAAATAAAAAATACAAAATTATATATATATTTTTTTATACTGTCACCAATCAGTGTCCCTGATCACCACCATTCCAGTTATATGATGATGCTGTACTGCACTGGTGACAATATGTAAAAAAATAATAGTAAAAATATATTTTTTTATTTTTTCATTTTCCAAAAAATGATGACAAAAAAAATACAACTTTAAAAAACTCGCCATGCCTCTTATGAAGTACTTTGGATTATCTACTTTGCAAAAAGGGGTCATTTGGGGGATATCTGTACTGTTCTGACATTCTTGGACCTCAAGAAATTAGATTGTCTGTCAGTACTTCAGGATTGATCAATATTCAGATATATCCCATAGTTTGTGAACTCTATAACTTTCCTACAAACTAAATAATACATCCCAATTTGGGTTATTTTCACCAAAGACATGTAGCAGAATACATCTTGGCCTAAATTTATGAAGAACAATTATTTATTTGCAAACTTTTATAACAGAAACAAAGAAAAATGTGTTTTTTTTCCAAACTTTTTGGTCTCTTTTTGTTAATTTAGCAAAAAATAAAAACCCCAGCGGTGATTAAATACCACCAAAAGAAAGCTCTAGTTGTGTGAAGAAAATGATAAAATTTTAGTTTGGGTACAATGTTGTATGACCGCGCAATTGTCATTCAAAGTGTGAGAGCGCTGAAACCTGAAAAATGGCCTGGGCAGGAAGGCGGTAAAAGTGCTCCGTATTGAAGAGGTTAAAGGCTGCCTCCTCATGTACACATTCATAAAAGCAAATGTTGATTGTACTACAAGTCATGCACTCTGCATTGAGGGAATAGGGCACAGACCGTGCAAAAAGGTCTTAGTGAAGTCAGTGCATCCACAGCTGCTGACCGAGCATTGGATAACCTTGACATGAACCTCTGCAGTTTGCCATCTTGAGAAAATATAAACAGGTCTACTTTTGGGCAATCTTTAACCAGGTAAATACATCCAGCCTCAAGGTCCACTCATTATTGTAGACAAGCATTCCACTTATTTACTCTGTCAATGAAATGTACTGTATGCTGCTATGGTATGTAAAGTAAAAGTACATCTCCACCAGCCTCATGAGACTTTGCATTCCACCCTGCTTCCTCACATAGGTACTGCTGTTTGTGCATGGTGTGTGGCCCATAACTTTTTTTTTTTTCAAAAACAATTTTACTGGAGAAGTTAAAGCAGGTCAATGTACATACAAATATGGATTACAGTCCAAACATAGACACAATATGCAGCCTCCCATTTCGCAGACGGGCTATGGGTTTGAATTGTCAAGGTGAGGTATATCTTTATATCAAAGGTGTATAGCAGACCAGCAGATACAAAGAGTGTAATAGATAAATCGTTCTAGGTATATTAATTATTTACCTATCTCCTTGTAAGCCCTTATGTTGAGGGAATGTGAAGTGCTGGGAAAATATAGCACATGATGATTTGTGCATTATGATTTGTGTGCCCATATCGGGAGCATGTGATCCACGTGAAATTAGTCACACCTGTATGAGAGATTAAAAGCTATATTTTGTTGGGGATATATGAGTGATGAAAGCGTACAAAAGGTGTGAGATAAAGAGAAGTAAGAGAGTTGAATAGATAGAAGAAGGGATGTAAAGTGAGGTAGTAGGGGGAAATATGAGGTAAAAAAAAAGGGGGGGTGAAGGGTGGGGGAGGGGGAGAATGGGTAAGGAGTAGAGGGGATGTTAGAATGGGTAGATGCAGATAAAATAAGTCACATAATTTTATACGAGCCAGAAAGATAGCTATATAGCTTAGGATTTAATATGTGCGGGATCATTTAATGGGGCAATATGTGGGTCAAGAACCTGAAAGGTAGGTTATGATGTTGAGTCTCAATCCATCTAAATGTGCAATAAATGCGTCACTGGTGGATAGGATGTCTTTTGAGATAATATTGTGTCCAATTATTTAATCAGGGGGTGTAGGCTGTTCATGCAATAATAGGTGATAGATAGTGGTGGTTTTGAAATGACTCCAACAGGCCCATGTCTTCCTGAATCTCTCGGGATGGTCTTTTGGCCCATAACTTAAGGACATTGGAGACCATGTCTGAGGTGTTGAAGTCCCAAACCCCTTTGCTAGATGGATGCCAACATAGAGTCCCCTCCAAACAAGACTGGTATTAGGATAATTGTCCAACTGATGGGCCTGATGGAATGGCAATATATCAGATTCATTCTGTTCATCCACCATCATAAACTGCATTTTATTTGATGTAAAACCACTATTCTTTGATGAAGAGGCCCCAATGACCACTGGCAAAGGAAGGCTCACTGAAATTTGTGGAGATGCCACCATGCATACTTCACCATTGGCATAGTGGACATTGGCATCCCAACAATATTGAGGCACAGGTCCAACGCAGATGAAAAACTGACAGAACTAAAGCAATTCGCTCTCTGACAACAGGAATTTTCCTTTTTGGCAAGGAAATGCAGGCCTGAATGAAATCGACGCCTGCCGTAAGTAAGCTAAGCTCTGCACTGGTTCCAGCTGACTTTTGCTATGATCGATAATCCAAGTAAACTTCTCTCTACTACTGAGATCTCTCTACTGAGATCACCACTAAAAGGCCTAATCCATATCTGTAACTGAATACAGCATGGCATGAGATGAGTCAGAGATGACATCAATTGCTGCTTTGCTTATATAACCTGAAGCCTCAATTCTTCTAGCAAAGCTATTAAATTGGAACAATTGACATATAAAATTGGCATGTAAAGATAAAGCATTTTACCTCTAATGTGTAACTTTGTAGTTATTACAAACATAAAGTGTGGCCATTGAAAACCATGTTAATTCCTGAATATAGGGCATAACTGCTATAAAAAGAAGAATGGGAAGAAGACTGTACATGACAAACAATGGAAATTTCCAAAATGACAACCATGTTGTGTCGTCATGACGTCACATCGTTGTCATATCATCACACGACATCATCATGTGCAGGGAACACCATTTTTTTTGTGCCACTTGTAGGTATACAGTACAGTATAACAGTACAGCCATGTTACATCTAGTGGCTGTTCTGGCAAACAAGGCAATGGGTAAACAACATCTGTGCCCCTAAGACGAGGACCACACCAAGTTAAAACTGACTGTTTTTAACTTTTGGGATCAACAATCTATTCTTTTCAACCCACTGAAGATATATACAAACTTTCTTTGTATTTTGTTAGAATTTTGTTTTTGTTTGAACAATGATTCTTACTATAAGTGTTGGTTTGCCTCCCAATATACAGTTTAATAATGAGTGGGGGATAAGAGATGGATGCTAATTTGGGGAGTGGGGGTGTAGTTTGTAAAAAACTTTCCTTCCCAAATAATAAGCTGAGTAACCAGACTACCTATGAGGGTGGCAACCTTTCAATTAATTAAAAAATGTTTCTACCTTATGATTTGTATATAAATCCTACTAGGTTGTATATTTCCTTTATATTTTTGGATCCCTTAGGTTGAAAAATAAAGAAGACTGAATTTATATATAGACTTTCATATTAATGTAGTTTTCTATATGATATATTTATAATTCTTCCAATTTTTGAAGGGATATATATTATCTGTCTCCCTTTTAAACCTATACATCATAAAAGGTGTTTTTGGCATCCTTACCAGATGATGGTTGTGGTTTTTGCTCCTTTTGCTCAGGCGGTTTGCGATTCAGCATTCATGACAATTAACATTATCTATATTATCCTCTTGATATGTGTATGACTATGTGAACATATTTAACTGTTTATGGATGTACTTTGTGGATGTCGATTTTGTATTTCTTTTGATTCTGTACTTTGCTCACAATTTATAGAACCCTGTATTAGTGCTCCCTAAGGATGCAGGAGTTGTCCCTGCAAAACACGTTGAAGCATGGATATGATTATCAGGGTTATGCCCATTTGCAAAGTATCAACTACATTCACTGCAGCGTCTTGTGTGACACCTACGCTGTTGTAATGTGATGTTTTTTAAATATATTTTTTTAAAGTTTTGTACAATAAACATGTATATGTTTTATATATAATTTCTAGTGTGGTACCTTTAAAGTCCTAGTAGTTCTAGTTGGTAGGGTCTTTTCTGGTTTGCTATAGAGCATATCTGGTCTGGTCAGTAATTTACATTAAATGTGCATCAGCTGGTGCTACCTCCAGTTCATGTAACAGTCTGAACATGACCTGCAAACATTTTTTAGGATAGCCCTGTTGGTGGTGGAGGTGGTGGTATGCCTGTTGTCATCAAAACCACAGAGATTTCCTGTAAAGTGTCGGGGGTAATCTGCACTATGAGAGCTATTACCTGCCTTTTGTCTGCAACCATTTCTCTGGCTGCTTCCAGCAGGCAATTTATGTACAGGGATTTGCCTGATATAGCCTGTCTAGGACATACCCAGTATTTGTCACTCACTGGAGTACGGACCTGGGTAACAGCAACTGGCCATTGGGGTCGTAACGCTGAAGATATTCATATCTCTCTTGAAGAGAGCTTGATAATTTTTTTTACCATTTCTCTCATGAACTTTCTGTTGAGGAATACTTGGATTTGGGACCAGACCTAGAAGAACTAGTACAGAGAAAGAAAACACACTGTCAGGAGCACCAGCTCCTGGAAGGAAACTTAACTACCTCTCTGAAGGTTTTTACCTTCCCTGCTTATGGTGATCTCTAGAAAGTGACTGCTGCATACTGGTAACAGCAGGTAGTGGTGATTGACACCCCAATAATACAAGAAATGAAAGTAATCAACATGACATCCAATGAGTGTGTTGAAGTGCTGCCATACTCTCCATTTAGAAAACTCTAGAGAGGAAACCACTACGTGTTCAAGGCCAATCAGTATAATAGCCATGCATTAGCAGAGCATCTGTATTTGAAGATCACCAAGGAGATTTCATGCATAGACTCTCATTATTGTCATCCTGTAGGACATTGCAGACAATTATTTTTTTCTCGTGGTCAGCCATATCTTTACTACAGCTAGGTAAGGAGATGCCTCAACCATGATCTACAGAAGAGCAAAGAAGAGGAACACTGTTTTTGGGGAGATTGTACAAATTATTGTTCTATGGTTTTATGAGAGAGGGAGGGTTAACCAGTTAGTATGATGCCAGGGACAAGTCAGGAAAGTCACTTGCATGCATTGCCACGTCAACAAAATCTTTCCTAGGATTTAAGGTATAAATATCAGACTACACCTGCTTCCCATCATGAGCTGCCCTGCATATCTTTAAGAAACCATATTTTCTATATCAGATTCAGCTACCGCTTCTTGCATTACAACACATGCTGCACAAGAAGAAATGTGATAACAATTTGCTAATCAGACAATTGTGTAAAATAAGTATATAATTTAAAGTGCAAAATAGAACGTGCCTGCAAGGCAGAAGAAATTCCTTTTTTAATACTAAGAAATGTATTGTGTATATATTTTTTCCATGAATTAGAAAGCTTTATTTGGAACAGTTGGCTGGACACATGCAATAGATTCCAAAGTGAAGAAAAACTACTAAAGGGAGTTTCAGCAAAATGTTAAAACAGATTCTAGGGAAGACAAACTTTACCTAAACAGCTCATGCTTCTCTTTGAAATGCTAAAAACTACTATCATGTTGCAGAATTTTCATTAGTACATAATACCAGCTGTTTGGCAGGTAAATGTTTGTAAAACTATCAAGCACATCAGTAGAATCAGTAGAATATGATTCAGTGCATCCATAAAAAATTTTTACTAAACCCGTTTGTCATTTACATGTATTTTTGTGATATAATATGACTTCAACCATGATAAACAGCAAACAGTTTTTAACTGCAACACAAAAATTAAAATCAAACATTATACTATACATTTGTCCAGGTTTGGTTAGAAACATTCACTGTATACAGTTTGTTGATTTTGGCATTGACATACATATGTGAACAGCTGATCTAGTATAGTTAGACGATGTAAAAAGGCAAAAACTGAAATAATAACAGACACAAAACATCTGTAAAACACAATAAAGCAACCTACAAACAGCAGTTGGCAGTCAAATGTACAGGCAACCACAGAAAAAAATCTTTCCATAAACATGCACAGTAGTATGTTCAGATCAGGTGCCTCAGCGGGTGGGAGCAATATTAGATTTTAATGGCATTGGCTTTTCTTGAGAGATAATAGTAGCGACTGTCCAAGAAAATCAAACCTATTTTCTATATTGTTCCCTAATTGAAGAATTGCAAGGGAGAGTCTGGAGTCAAGTAGTCTACAGAAATGCGTGATCATTGCATAATCTGAATAACATGATTGGATGAGGATAAAGCTGTAGGTAGCTTACAAATAATGCAACATTATGTGTTAGCCCATTGTCACATGCTAATAACCGATTATACGTGCTTCATTTCTCACATCCTCAGTATCCTCACTCACATCAGTCCTTGCGAAATGAACATTGCTAATAGAACCACGGCTATGCTCCCACTACCCCCAATGATCAGTAACAGGAGCTAATTCTACAACCCTCCCTCTCATCATGGACCTTATGCTATCCACCTTGGGGATCAACGATATATATTATTCTTTTATGTACCTGTGTATAGTTACTTTATGCACAGCCCTTATGTCTGCTAGAGATCAGGGCCATCTTTAAGGAGGGACAAAAGGGGCAGCTGCCCTGGGCCCAGTCATTGTTGTGGGGCCCAAAGCAGCTGCCGCATACTTGTCCACTGTCCCAGTTTACATTCTCTTGTCCCTTGAAGTCTTAGTCCCGCACTGTGTCCTGGTATCTCAGTGTGAAGCGCTGTTACTTATGCTGTCCAGCTGTGCCCTATTGCCATGACTCACATGCAGACCATGTCAGCATTCACATGTAAATAACCAGCATTCATATGTAAACAGAAGCAGGCAGTGGCATTGATATGTAAATAGCAGGGGCATTCATATATAAATAATGCCCCCCCCCCCCGAGGTTCCAGCCACCATGACTTCTGTTGAATACTGCCCACTGGGGAGGTAAACAGGGGCATGCTTGAAAGTCCTGCCTGCAACTATGGTCACTGAGCCTTCCATCAGCCTGTTCTACAAAGGTAAGCAAAGTAATTACAGTTTAAGGTGTACAGGTGAGCAAGGAAGGGATGTACAGAGGTAAAGAAGATGTGTGTAAAGATTAGCAAAGGAGGCATGTGGAGTTAAGGTGGGGGGGAGGTTGGAGTGAAGAGGATAGGGGAGGTTTGGGGTGCAAAGGTTAGCAGTAAAATTTAGGATGCAAAAGTGTACTGATGGGGTGGATAAAGATGTACATCACATGTAGGGCAGCCATTCATTTCAATGGGCTGTTCTATGCACTAGAAATGCATAAATAAAGTCACCTAACATTTTTCCAAATCAAACTGAGCCACAGCACCATTAGTTTTGGGTGTTTGTCTAAATGTGCATGTTGCAGATGCACGAGGGTGTCATTAAAAATTAATAGGACTGCTGCGTATCTGCTAAAGGGCGGCACATTTCTTTGGTGTCAGGAAAGAGATTTTGCTTGCGTTTCCAAAATGCACAAATGTGAACATAGGCTAAATGTCTCAATTACATTGGTGGTCAGTGTATATATTCTCATTACATTGGGGCATGGTGTAGAATCCTTTAATTCACATTATTATTGTTATTATACAGGATTTATATAGCGCCAACGGTTTGCTCAGCGCTTTACATTATAGTGGGAAAACGATACAGTAACAATACAGTTCAATACAAGAGAGATTTGAGGGCCCTGCTCCTTGGATCTTACAATCTAGGAGGGAGGGGTTAATGGTACAATAGGTAATAACTGTGGGGGATGGAGTGGTTGGAAGAGTAGAGGATTCCAGTATTAGCAGAGGGCGGGATAGACTTCCCTGAAGAGATAGGTTTTCAGTGATCGCCTAAAGGTAAGTAGAGTAGGCGATAGTCTGAAAGATTGGGGTAGGGAGTTCCAGAGGATGGGGCACGCCCTGGAGAAGTCCTGGTGTGAGCATGGGAGGAGGAGATAAGGGAGCTAGAGAGTAGGAGGTCTTGCGAGGAGCGGAGAGTACGGTTTGGGTGATATTTAGAGACAAGATCGGTTATGTTGGGGCAGTGTTGTGGACGGCTTTATATGTCATTGTTAGTGTTTTGAATTTTATCCGTTGGGCAACTGGGAGGCAATGGAGGGATTGGCAGAGAGGGGTGGCAGATACAGAACGGTTAGTAAGGTGGATGAGTCTGGCAGCAGCATTCATGATAGACTGAAGAGGGGATAGCCTGCGATTAGGTAGGCCATTGAGGAGGGAGTTACAATAGTCGAGGCATGATATGACAAGGGAGTGAATAAGTTGCTTAGTGGTTTCTGGGGTTAGGAATGGTCGTATCTTGGAGATGTTGCGGAGGTGAAGTCTACATGATGTTGTCAGCAATTGGATCTGGGGCTGGAAGGACAGATGGGAGTCTAGGATTACATCTAGTACCCTGGCATGAGGGGATGGACTGATGGTTGTGTTATCGATATTTATGGTGAAGTCAGTGGAGGTGGCACAGGCTGGGGGGAATACTAAGAGCTCAGTTTTGGAAAGATTGAGTTTGAGGAAGTGGAGTGACATCCAAGCCGATATGTCACTTAGTACGCTAGTGATGCGAGAGGAGACTGAAGGGGTGAGGTGAGGGGTAGACAGATAGATTTGCGTGTCATCAGCATAGAGATGGTAATTGAAGCCGTGGGAGTTTATCAAGTGACCAAGGGAGGAGGTGTAGATGGAGAAGAGAAGGGGTCCAAGGACAGAACCTTGAGGGACCCCTACAGAGAGAGGGAGTGAAGAGGAGGTGGCAGCGTTATAGGTAACACTGAAGGAGCGCTGCGATAGATTGGAGGAGAACCAGGAGAGAGCGGAGTCTCTGAGGCCAAGAGAGTGTAGTTTTTTTTTGAGGAGGGGATGGTCAACCGTATCAAAAGCCGCGGAGAGGTCAAGTAGTAGGAGTATTGAATAGTGGCCGTTGGTTTTAGCAGTTAGTAGATCATTAGAGCGTTTCAGTAGGGCAGTTTCAGTGGAGTATAGAGAGCAAAAGCCAGACTGTAAAGGGTCGAGAAGGTTGTTGTCGGTGAGGTGGGAGCTCAGACGATTGTAGACTAAGCGTTCTAGGAGTTTAGAGGTAAATGGCAGCAGGGAGATGGGTCTTAGGTTGTTCAGGTTGGTGGGGTCCAGGGAGGGTTTTTTAAGTATGGGAGTGATGTGCGCATGCTTTAGAGGGGAGGGGAAGGCACCTGTAGAGAGGGAAAGATTAAAGATGTGAGTGAGGGAGCATAGGATGGAAGAGGAGGGTGACTGAAGGAGTTGTGAGGGGACAGGGTCCAGGGGGCAGGTGGTGAGGTGGGCTTCTGAGAAAACCTTAGTGACCTCTTCGGTAGTAGCGAGGTCAAAAGAGGAAAGTGTTGAGGGAGGTTTAGTATGAGGAATGCTAGGTGGGGTGGATGTCTGTGTAGTGGCGAAGTCCCTACGAATTGCGTTAATCTTGTTTTTGAAGTGGTTTGCAATCTTGTGGGCAGTGAGTGAGGTGCTAGGTGGCGGTGGAGGCGGATAAAGTAGAAAGTTAAAAATAGAGAAGAGCCAACGAGGACTGGAAGAGAAGGTATTCATGAGAGTGACAAAGTAGGCTTGTTTAGCAGCGTGAAGGGAGGAAGTGTATGTTAAGAAGGCAGATTTATATCGGGTGAACGATTGCTGGGATTTGGTTTTACGTGATAATTGCTCCAGCGCGCGACTGTGTCATTTGAGATTTCTGGTGTGGTCAGTCTGCCAAAGTTGTAGTGGTCGGGGCCTGATGCTTCGTGTTGTTAGGGGAGCAAGCGAGTCTTAAGCGGATGAAAGCGAGTTGTTGTAGACAGCAGTGGCCAGGTCAGGTCAGGACAGGGGATTGATACTGTCATAGAGTTGGTCAGTTGCAGAGTGGAAGGGAGCCGGGTTCAAGTTTCAGAGATTTCTGCTGGTATTTTTTGCTGTTTGGTGGGATAGGTGTTATAGAACAAGAGGACTGTAACGGTGATGAGATTGTGATCAGAGTGGGGAAAGGGGGTGTTTGTGAGGTTATAGGGAGTACAATGGTGAGAGAAGACAAGGTCTAAGGTATTCCCGTCGGAGTGAGTGGAGGACTGTATACACTGTGCTAGTTCAAAAGACCTTCGTGGTCAGTGTGAATGTACCCCGTACATTGGTGGTCAGTGTAAATCCCTCCTCACATTGGTGGTCACTGTGAATGGTCCTATTACATTAGTGGTAAGTGCAAATCCCCTTTACATTGGTGGCCAGTGTAGAAATACCTTTTTATATTGGTAGTCAGTAAAAAATCCGAACTTGTATTTGTGGTCAGTATTAAATCCTCCTTTACATTGGTGGTCCATGTAGAAGCTCCCCCTTAAATTGGTAGTCAATGTAAATTCCTCCTTACATTGGTGGCCATTGTAGAAATGTGTTGGTTGTTGGTGTAAAATCCTCCATTACATTGGTGGTCAGTGTAAATTTTTCATTACGTTGGTCATCAGTGCAAATTCCTCATTACATTGGTGGTCATTGCAAATTCCCCATTACATTGGTGGTAAATGTAAATTTCCCTTTACAGTGGTGGCAAGTGCAGAATTGTTCTTACACTGGTGGTTAGTGTAAATCCCCCTTACTTTGGTGGTTGATGCAGAAATGTCACCTCCCATCCCCATCCAGCACTGCCAATGATCCTTCCACCCCAAGCACTGCCACTGATCCCATCCCCCCCAAGTACTGCCACTGATCCTATCCCCCCGCTAGCACTGTCACTCATCCCATCCCCCTAGCACTGCAAACTATCCCATCCCCCCCACCACTGCCATTGATCCCATCCCCCCACCACTACCACTGATCTCATCAACCTCCCCAAGCACTGCCACTAATCACACCCTCCCCCCAGCACTGCCACTGATTCCAGGAGTCCTAGAATCCTTAGGTGTTTTCTGTCTTAGTGGGTCCCCTCACCTTCCCATTCCATGGTGTGCAGGCAGTGAGGAGATGATGTGCTGTAACCTTCAGCAACCAATCAGTGAGCTGCAATGATGTGCTGTAACTTCTAGCAATCAATAAGTAAGTGGTAATAATGCACAGTAACCAATAGTAACCAATCAGTGAGCAGTAATAATGTGCAGTAACCTTTAGCAACCAGTGAGCAGTAATTATGTGCAGTAACCTCTAGCAACCAATCAGTGAACAGTAGTGATCTGCTGTAATATCTAGCAACCAATCAGTGAGCAGTAATGATGTGCAATAACCTCTATCAACCAATCAATGAGTGGTAAGGATGTGCAGTAGACTCTATCAACAAATAGGTGACCAATAATGATGTGCAGTAACCTCTAGCAACCAATAAGAAAGCAGAAATCATGTGCTGTAACCTGTAGCAACTAATCAGTGGGCCGTAATGTGTGCTGTAACGTCTACTAACCAGTTAGCGAGCTGTAATAATATGCTGTAACCTTCAGCAACCATCTACAATTGCTGCCTGGTCTGCTAAATAAACTGATTTTGAGTCAATCAATATTAATAATAATATTATTGTCTGCTTGGAACTTGTGTGCTTTCTTTAAGCGCCTCAACTTTGCCATTTTTGCACATCATTCACTGGCCAGTGTGACAAAATGTGAACAGTTATAGCAAACTAGAACTGTCTTTATTTTCTGTTGCTAGGTAAATCCAGTTCAATTCTGGTAAAATGTTACTAAACCCAGAACCCTGCATTGGCTACATCTGATCTCCCACAGTACACACGACATGGAAATGTAATTATTTTAGTAAATATAAACTGCTAAATACCTTTTTTCATCAGCAGTTAGAGCAGTCTTGTGACTTCAGCAGAGCACTAGTTAAAGTTTGTAGGAGGAGTTTTCTTTCTGCTCTAGGAGGATGTGAAACCCTTGACCCTCTGTTTGGACAGTGCTGATTGGCCCTTTGCTGATCACATGCACTCTCGCAAGAAAAAAAAAACTCTCTAGCAATACACACCAAACTGAGCATGTGCATGTGACTACAGATTCAGTCTGTATCAGATGGACATTTCAACAAGAGGAGGGGCCGAAAGAAAGGATCAAATAGCCTTTTTACCCAATGCAGATGATTAACCCCTTAGGTTCCACAGTGAGTATAACAAGCATGCTTTACTGAATATACAGTCTGATTTTACTGTTGTGGGTTTAATAACACTTTAATTACTGTTAGTCAGAATACTGCAGGTGTTTAAATATCTCAGAGTAATCTTCAGCCTGTACCCCCATATGTGCTGTCAATTTGAAAGCTCAGGGCTTGTAAATGAGCTACAAGGGTGCTCATCAGCGCCCTTGCAGTTCATTCCGAACTACAAGTCCATCTGCCGCGGTGGCTGATGGTACCTGAAGTTTATCAATTCACAGAAAACTGATTTATGTGAAATGTCACCAGTTTGGCAAAATGTATTACAGTCAATAGGAAAAGTGAAAGACAGCCTAAATGAAATAGGAAAACAAAGTAACAGTATATGAGTAATAATAACATACATAAAAAAGAAAACAAAGTACAAAGAATGCTGAAGTCATAAACAAACCATTGTAACTATATCCACAGAATGTCCACCCTTGGTGCACACCATGATGAATGATCCAGCAATGCATTTTCTGACTATTAGGTACTTCCTAAAGCTACACTTAAACTAAAAACTAAATCCATCTTAAGGTCAAAAGATGGATCTTCCTTTTGGTTTAGACAGGTTGTGCATCACTGAATATGATTCCAGTATGTGCTTTCCTGTTGCAATTTGCCCTTTTTGTACACCATTTAGTCATCAGATTTATTTTATATAACAATATTTGTTTTTCTTTTTAGCGAACACCATTCGTTTTACAGTGCTGACAGCGACCACATGTATTAGTAATGAAAATAGTTCCTTTTGTCCAGCTTGAACCAAATGAACTACTTCAAGTAATAGCAAAGCTGGAGTGAGGCTTTAATCTAACTCTGTAAATTCAGTTCACAAACCTTTAATATAAATAAATTGATCTTCATTTTAGCAGTGTGACTGTAATGTTCAAATCTCACTGAATTCTTTTGATCATTTGAGGTTCTAACTAAAGGTCACCTCTACATTTCTTCATCATACCATATATGCTTGCTTTAGTTTATGTTAATTAAAAAACTGAACAATCTTTATGTTATGTATGTTTAAAATTTAACTTGTAATGAATGCATAAAAATGTTGCTTAAGAGCGGTGATAGTTTCCAAATCTTTCTACTGAACATTAGCAAAGTGTATCCATTTTACGCCTTATTATAAACTTCTAATGTATATATATTCATCCATTTTCTAAGCTTTGGATTGAGTGAGAAAGGGTACGAACGTTTGTCGGGTTTTCACTGCTTATTTTGCTATGTTGGGGAGTTTTCACTTATTTAAGTAATGTGTGTTAAAACGTGTTACTGCAAATATGCCTCCTATTGCAATGTGTTTCAGTATCGTCATTGTGAATGGCTCCCCTATGCAATAAACAGAAGAGTACAACACACCAGCACAACAGTGAATCACAGCCAAGCGTTGTACTTTACTGTGCTGGCAAAAAAAGTTTGGCTTTTGGTGTGTTTTGATGCATTGGCAACCAATTAAAATTGAATAGGTTGGCTTATGGCACATGTCATGTTTCACATGACTGTCATATGCCTTTAAGTGTTCTTTGTATTTTGTCTCTGCTCCTATCTTTCCTTTGGTTTAGTTCATGCTGTATAGATAGCTCCACCCTTTTGTTCATTTTCCCAGTAATGCACCTCCGCTTCAAGCCTCATGTCTCATGAAGTAGATCACATTATGATCTTTTGACCTATCTGATGTTTTATGTTGTAAAATTCTCTCAGTTTATGGAATAAACTTCACAAGATCTACAAGGTGTCATCTGGATCGAATCACTGCCTGTTTTATTCAACTAAGATTGGAGTTATCGCTATCTCATCACAACTGTAAGTTACAGAGATCACACTTTCAATGCATAGATTGGAGAGACAGAACAGCACACATTAATGCACATGTAGCAATACACCCTTAGGTGTAAATCCAGATAATTTTTTTATATTTGGCAATTCTGCATGTAGAAGTGTTGCATCCCTATATGCACAGCAGCTACATTGTACTTGTGCTGCTCAGCTAAAGTTATCTAATTCAGAGACTACTTATAGTATTTTAGTGGATGGCCACACAATGCTTTTAGTCATGCTTGCATACATCATATACACAGGTAGGCAG
This sequence comes from Staurois parvus, assembly GCF_062004578.1. Classification (NCBI taxonomy): domain Eukaryota; kingdom Metazoa; phylum Chordata; class Amphibia; order Anura; family Ranidae; genus Staurois; species Staurois parvus. The sequence continues at coordinate 9,401,907 of NW_028317886.1, forward strand.
GCAAAAATATATTTCAATGCCTTAAACTATATTATTTCCATAAATTTAGATTTCTACTGAATATTAGGAAATCAATATGTACTAAGTGTTTTGTCTGCAATCACGATACATTAAAAAAAAACATTCATGCTGTCTCTGGGCTTTAATGCCGGAGGTGGTTCAGCTTTGCTATCACATGCCATGTGATTGGCTCCCACAGTGATTACATGGTCAGGAGCCCATCCGGCTGGCTTCCACTCAGAAGCCATGATCTGCCAGAGTGCTGGGAGTTTACAGTGAACAGCACAGACTTCAAGCGGCTATAGACATATACAGTTAGGTCCATATATATTTGGACACAGGCACAATTTTCATACTTTTGGCTCTGTATACAACCAGAATAGATTAAAATGAAACAATCCAAATGAATTTGAAGTGCAGACTTTCAGCTTTAATTCAAGGGGTTGAACATAAATATCAAGTACAAATTTTAGAAACTGCAAACATTTTTATACCCAGTCCCTTCATTTTCAGGGGCTCAAATTTAATTGGACAAATCATAAATAAAATGTTCACTTTTAATATTTTGTTGAGAATCTTTTACTGGCAATGACTGCCTGAAGTCTGGAACCCATGGACATTACCAAAGTCTGGGTTTGCTCCTTTCTGATGCTTTGCCAGGCTCTAACAGCAGCTGTCTTCAGTTGTTCTTTGTTTGTGGGTCTTTCTGCCTTTAGTTTTGCCTTCAGCAAGTGAAATGCATGCTCAATTGGATTAAGATCAGGTGACTGATTCGGCCATTGCAGAATATTCCAATTCGTTTCCTTCAAAAGCTCCTGGGTTGCTTTTGCAGTGTGTTTTGGATCACTGTCCATCTTTACTGTGAAGCGCCGTCCAATCAGTTTTGCTGCACTTGGCTGAATCTGGGCTGACAGTATATCTCTAAACACTGCAGAATTCAAACGGCTGCTTCTGTCATCTGTCACATCATCAATAAACACAAATGACCCAGTGCCACTGGAGGCCATGCATGCCCATGCCATCACACTGCCTCCACCATGTTTTACAGATGACGTTGTGTGCTTCGGATCATGAGCTGTTCCAAGCCTTCTCCACACTTTTTTCCTGTCATTCTGGTACAGATTATTCTTAGTTTCATCTGTCCAAAGAATGCTTTTCCAGAACTGGTCTGGCTTTTTTGGATGTTTTTTGGCAAAGTCCAATCTGGCTTTTCTATTCTTCAGGCTTATGAATGGTTTGCACCTTGTGGTGAACCCTCTGTATTTGCTCTCATGAAGTCTTCTCTTGATTGTAGACTTTGACAATGATACACCCACCTCCTGGAGAGTGTCCTTCACTTGTCTGGATGTTGTGAATGGGTTTTTCTTTACCATAGAGAGGATCCTGCGATCACCCACCACTATTGTCTTCCATGGACGTTCATACCGTTTTATGTTGCAGAGCTCACCAGTGCATTATTTTTTCCTCAGAATGTACCAAACTGTTGCTTTGGCCACTCCTAATGTTGCTGCTATCTCTCTGAAGTATTTGTTTCGTTTTTGAAGACTTACAATGGCCTGTTTCACTTGAATGGACAGTTCCTTTGAACGCATGATGTAGGTTCACAGTAATAGATTCAAAATGCAAATATCACAGTTAGAATCCACTCCAGACCTTTTACCTGCCTAATTGATGAAGAAATAACAAAGGAGCAGCCCACAACTGGCCATGAAACAGTTTTTGATTCAATTGTCCAATTACTTTTGGCCCCTTGAAAAAGGAGTGATGGCTATTCTTAAGAGCTGTAATTCCTAAACCCTTCCTCCAATTTGGATGTACAGTACCCTCAAATTAAACCTGAGAGTGTGCACTTTCAGCCCATATCCATTATATAACTTTAGCTTGAATATGTTTTGGTAAATACCTGAAAAAAACTAAAATTGTGTCTGTGTTCAAATATATATGGACCTAACTGTATGTGCTGCAACTGGGCAATAAAGCCCACTTTTCCTGCAGCTGCATATATACATTATGTGTTCGGCAGGAGGTTAATATACTACAAGCTCTCTATTTACAAATCAGTAAAAAATCTGATTCACAGCTTGCTTTGCTAGTTCTCTGACAGGCAACCACTCCTCAGAGTAAAAAAAAAAAAAATGAATCACTGTACTGTGATAACCCACTCATCTTGAGCCAAGGTACATATTGTCTTGTGGCACTTTTTCATGTATTTATAAATCAACATTTACCCGGCCATAAAATGAGCAAACTGGATATATGACTGTAGAACAGAACTGCAGATTTTTCTGACAGTTTCAAAATATATTGGTAAACTTTATTGTATTAAGTGATAAATAGTAAAAAAAGATGATGGAATTCTAAAATGAGGAAGTAATAAGTGAAAAAGGCAAACGTGACCTTTACAAAAGCTTTTTTAAACAGATAAAATTAAAAATGGAAATAAATAGTAGACTACCATTTATACATGGTATTCTAAACATCTGTTATTTTCCATTTTTGGTTTGCTCCGGACATCTAGCCAGTGCATTAGTTCCTACATTTTAAATTCCACTGAATGTGACTGGGTGTTTAACATACACAAAAGGCATATGCAAAAGTGAAAAATAATTTGTAAAGAAGTAGTGTGTGCCAAAAGTGAAATAAAAATGCACCCCTATGTTAAAAAAACCCTCAATCTCTTTCAGCATTGGGACAGAGGGTATCAAAGGGTGAAAACAATTGAATTTACTAATTCTCTGAAACATGACTTTTAGACATATAGTTTAAACAGAAGAATAATCTTTCTACAGCCTGGAGTTAATTGCCTCAATAATACCAATCAACAGAATGGATTAATATAAATAATGCATCTGACAACTGAAATCTACTTCCGGGCAAGGTTCAGTTCAGAAAATGTAAAGATGAATGCTAGGCAGATATAAAAGACACAATTGAATGCAGCCTTGCATTCATTATTAGTCATTAAAGTGGTTGTAAAGGCTCAAGGTTTTTCATCTTTGTGTATTCAATGTATGAATGTAAAAAACCTTCTTTGTGCAACAGCCCCCTGCCCCCCCTAATACTTATCTGAGCCCCTTTGGGATTCTGCAATGTGCATGAGAGCCTCGGCTTGACTTCCCCTGCTGTCAATCACAGCCAGTGGGCCAATGAGGACAGAAAAGGGCTCTGTGTTTGAATGGACATGTAGAGTCACAGCTTGGGAGCAAGCCTGCACTCGGCAGGTAGGAAGAACCAGGAGTGCTGGTGGTGGACCCAAGAATAGGAGGATGAGAAGAGGGCTGCTCTGTGCAAAACCACTGCACAGAGCAGGTAAGTATAACATGTTTGTTTGTTTTTTTTTTATTGAATAAATATCACTTTAATGCATCTCTATTTTTTTGACATATCAGCAGTTTAAATACCTGAATCTGACTTCGTATTAGTCTCTTGCAGCCTCTGCACAGCAGAGCTCAGACTGGGAGAGAGAGAAGCAGCACAAAGCACCAATCAGTTGTGCTGCAGTGAAAAGAGCATGCTGATTGAAGAAGAAAGTAAGGTGACAGAGAGATTATCTGCTGCTTCTTCTTTCATTGTCCAGTCACAGACAGGAATGGGGAGGCACAACCTGCAAATGTTACTGAATTGCAGCAGAGAAAAATCCGGTTTCTTTCTTTGCCGGACAGGGCTGTGCTGTGTGGTAGAGCTGTGTAAACCTCAGAACAGGGACAGAAATACTTTTTTTTTATATATATATTTAGCTATTGCCCTGGAGTTAGGTGTCACAAGTTAGCCTGCAGTTTCTTGTTTGTGTATTCTTACTTTCTTGCTGCAGTGCTGTTCCTGATCCCCTCACATGTGTCCTTTGTCTGTGCTCACCTATGGGTGTCATCTGCTGTTCTCTGGGTTTTATTTCCTTCCCTTCCATCACTTCCTGGCCCGCCTCCTTGTCTACCTATATAAGACATGCTCAGTCTAGGCCACTTTGTCTGAGCAACGTCCTAGTTGTCTGAGCTCCTGTGTGTTGCTATCTTCTGTATCCTGCATTTGACTTTCGTGTACTTACCTTGCTTGTCTTCCACCCGTCCTGACCTTGGCTAGTCTATCAGATTCTGTTTGTCTCCTCCCATTGTACTCTGCTCCCGCGAGCAGACTTCACATCCTCAGCTGGGCGTACCTGGGGGCCGTGATCTGGTCCCAGCTTGCTGCAAGTCCACCCCCCCCCCATCAGGGGCTCTGGTGAAGAAGCAGGATGGGGCTTAGACTCTGCACCCTGGGGAACCCCAAGTTGACTATCTACAAGAGCTCACTACCACAGGTGCTGACATTAGGCTTTTGATTTCCACTCTTCTATATTTTGGAATACATGTAGAATAATATTAATATTTTTCCAAAATTATTTTTATTTTGCTATGCAGGAATATTTGTAAAGTGATTACATTAACCTTGCTGCTACAGGATTATATACTTGCAATTTAGTTGAAACAAAGCAAAGTGTATAATCTAAAAAAAAATCAATGGGTGAAGAAAGTAAAACCTAAAGAAAAGATAAGCTTGACTGAAGGCATCCTAGAAGGCTCTGACAATGAGAATAAACATTAAATGACTGTAAACAACTGGTTAGGAAACTTATAACAGTTTGTTCTGTTGCAGCACTAAACAAAATTGATGGACGATACTGTAAATTGCTTTATCCTAAAGATTGATCATTTTTCTAGGAGAGACCTGACGCTGTGTTGCTGGTAATTTGAACATCGCTACTGCTCCTACATATACAGTATGTGTATATTTTATTCTTGTAAGATTCTTTAGTCATGCCTTAGCATGTCTCAATATGCAGAGCTCACTAGCCCATAGCAATCACTGGCAGAATCTTAAGTTAATGTCTTTTATAATTTGATAAAGGTTTTGCACTGCATTATTAAATACATTTATCTGCATATGGTAAAAGGTCCACAAACAACATTACCAAGCTATTTCCAGTTTCTGTAGATAATTTACTTCAATGTACATACATGCCTCTGATGGACTTTATACAAGGAAACAAACAAATTGTTTTGGATGAGTGTACATTGGTCAACCCTGGCCAGACCCCTCTCTATTCTTATTGACTTGTATCCCTTACTTCTTTGAACTTTCTAGTTTCTGCTCTCACTTGACACATACATTTGACACATTACATTAGCTTGACATTAGTGCAAATTCCCCTCTGCTACAACAACCAGACAACACGTGGAAAAGCAATAAAAACACAAACTCCACTGCATGAGGAAATGTGGGCTCCAGTGTACCAATAACCAAATATTGCCAACTAACTGGTTCCACCAACTAACCCCCATCACTTTGAAGGAAACTATATTCCTTGGGGATCAGAACATCCTAATTAAAGAGTAATGAGTTTGTTTTTGTATAGCTCTAGACATTAATGTGCAGGATTTCACATTGTGAAATGAGGTAGTAAGGTGTAAACAGGTAGAATGGCCAGTAATGATATTCAAAGGGGGGATTAGAAACACAACCAACAAGCCTTTTATTAATACACAGTTACATAGTTAGTCTGACTCAAAAAAGACAAAAGTCCATCCAGTTCAACCATAAAAAAAGTTATAATCCTATACCCACAGTTGATCCAGAAGAAAGCAAAAAAAAAAAAGCAAAGCATGATCCAATTTGATCCTGCAGGGGGAACAAATCCTTCCTGATCCCCCGAGAGGCAATTGGATCAACTTTACCTATAAATGTTAGTATCCAGTTATATTATGTTATGAAGGAATCCAGGCCTTTTTTAAAGTAATCCACTGAGCTGGCCAGAACCAACTGTTGAGGGCGTTTATCCCACATTTTTACAGATCTTACTCTGAAGAAACCTTTCCGTATTTGGAGATTAAATCTCTTTTCTTCCAGATGTAGAGTGCCCCCTTGTCCTCTGTGATGACCTCAGGGTGAATAACTCTAACCGAGTTCACTATATGAACCACTGATGTATTTATACATGTTGATCATATCCCCCCTTAATCTCCAGTTTACAAGAGAGAATAAATTCAGTTCCTCTAACTTTTCCTTATAGCTGAGCTCCTCCATGCCTCTTATCAGTTCGGTTGCCCTTCTCTGCACTTTCAGCAGTTCTGTTTTTTTGTGAATTGGTGCCCAAAACTGAACTGCATATTCCAGATGAGGTATTACTAATGATTTGTACAGGGGTAAAATGATATCTCTCTCACTAGAGTCTATACTCTTTTAATACAAGAGAGAATTTTACTCGCTTTAGAAACCACAGCTTGGCATTGCATGTCATTATTAAGCTTGTGATCTACCAGAACTCCCAGATCCTTCTCCACCATTGATTCCCCCAGTTGTAATCCCCTTGTATGTATGATGCATGCATATTCTTAGCCCCCAAGTGCATAACTTTACATTTATCAACATTAAACATCATTTGCCACATAGTTGCCCAATTAAACAGTGCATTGAGGTCAGATTGTAAGACACTGAATGGTTTTTTTTAACTCCAGACCCTATATCGTTTATAAATATAATAAAAGGTAAGTGTCCCAACACTGAACCTTGGGGTACACCACTGACAACCCTAGACCATTCAGAGTATGAATCATTAACCACTACTCTCTGAATACGAGCTTTTAGGCAGTTTACATACAGCCCATAGACTTTACCTTACATATTAGCCATGTGTGGGGAACTGTGTCAAGCGCTTTTGCAAAATCCAAGTATAGCACATCCACCGCCACCCCTCTGTCCAAGATTTTGCTCACCTCCTCATAAAAAGAAATCAGATTTGTTTGACAACTTGTGTCTTTCATGAATGCATGCTGTCTGTTGCTTAAATTATTTTTTTCCAGCAAGAACTCATCTATGTGGTAGGGACAGATTTCTGTGCAAAGTGTGCCATGGAGCATCAGTGGTCAGTGGGCATGGTGAAAGCTGGGTATTCTTAAAGTGTTAGTTTACCTTCAGGAAGAGTTTTGTATGCTCTGAATAGTACATACCATTGCTCCTCCTGTTTTAAATGGTGCACATCCTCATATTACGCAGGCAGAAGTTGGGGAGGCCTGTCCACAAAAAACACTTGCTCGTTTTCAGGACAGGCTGGACATTACAACTGTGCACCCCCTAGTGGCTGCCTCAGGTTGTTCAAACTGCATGCACAGTGCTCTCTCCCTGCTCTAACTGAGCTCATTAGCAGCCGTTCCAGGCCGTTGCATAGGGAGATTGTAGGAAAACCTTGCTCAAAGCATCAGCTTCCTTTGCAGCTCCTAGCATTCAGTCATAAGCAGGGCCTTTTTCTCAGAGAACAGGTGCAGGAACTTTCCCTTTTGAGTCACCCCTTGTCTCCACCCCCTACCCACCTCCAAACACCTTCCCTGGGTTCCACCCCCTATCCACCTTCCAGTACTGCCCCTTTTAGAAAATACTGGACCAAGTATAATTTTGGGGTGCTAAGTAATTTGTTAATAGATATAATGATAATAGATTCCCTGCAGCCAACAACAGTTGATCCTCTTTTAACAATAGCAACAAAATACCCCCACAGCAACAATAGACCGCCCCCCAGCAACAAGAGACTCCTGTCAGCAACAACAGCTACCAGCATCAATAGACGCTTCAGCAGTCAACAAAGGTAGAGCTCTTCCTCGACATTAGATCCCTCACAGAAACAATTGACTCCCTCTCAGCAACAATAGATCCTCCAGCACACCTCAGCACTCCTGTGTTCCCCCACGTTCCCGCTGAAAAAAAAAGACCTGATCATAAGACGTTTCAGAGTTGCAAAGGAAATTGGTGCTGAAAGGCTTTCCTTTGCCAAAAACTGTGAATGTAGTTCTGAACAGGTAGCAGATAGCTATACAATGCCCACTATCTTTCACTAGCTGAGGTTCCCACTCTGATCAAGGGTTGATTTATCTTATTAGGACTGGCCCAAGCATAAATGACTCCTTGCTCTTCAGCCCAATCCTCTCCTGATGTAAGATATGAAAGGAAGGGAGATGTACCTGAACCGTGAACTGGGTGAATCAACACATGCAACACTTTTTCTGAACGTTGTCAAATTGTAACAGCTAACTGTACAGTGCCATGCACACTCTATACCAGGCCTTGAAATTTTTACTCGTCAGCTCGCATTGGCAAGTGGAAATTATGGTGGGGGTGAGTGTGTCCCCAGGGCCATCTTGCTGAACAGGCTCGGAACTCAGGGCCGGATCTGTCACTCGCACTGGGAGCTGTCAGATTGCTCAATAGTTGAGCAAAGTGAAAGTAAAGGAAGGAGTGTGTGCTGTGCTCTCTGCCTTCCCATAGAGTGCAGTACCTGGCTCTGTGAGTGAATGTAACGAAGCACTGCAACTTTTTATGGGGCTGTGTGTGTGTGTGTGTTTGTGTGTTTGCATGTGTGTGTGTGTGTGTACATGTGTGTGTGTGTATTTGTATGTGTGTGTATTTGTGATGGGTTCTCTGTTCTTTGCCACCACTCTGAGAACTGCTTCAGAACCCCTGACTCACCTGAATAGGCAATGGGATGCTGCAAACCCCTATAAAATCAGTACTACCCACAACGGTCTTAGAAAATAGTGAATAGGCACCAGGCTATTTATTAGTAAATGAAATAAGTATATTATTGCCAAACAAATAAATGGCAATGCAAAGAAACAATGAACAAATAAAGGAGTCTGTTTAAATGCTATAAACTAGCTGATGAGGATACCAAGTTAAATTTAGTCTACATTTCAGTAATACTAAAATAAATTAATTCGGTATATGCAGCATTTAAACAGCTTAAATAGTGAGAAGTACAAATGGTAATGAAAAGTCTCATAGTACAAATGTTAAAAAATGTCCCAGAGTGCACTCTATGTATATGCCCCTAAGTGTAGGTATACATATGCCTGCGTATGGGAATGTGGTACCCCTGGGAGGTGGCTGTATAGCACTTGGTGCCTGACTTGAAATTTTCAGCCAACTAGTGGTGGCGCCCGATCTGTGTGGTGGTGCACTTCTTACTCTCCTTTTAATACTGCCCGCAGTGAATTGCTTTTGGAACTGCTAGGAAAATAGACAGTCTTCTGTTATGCTGAACTGCTAACAGTGGTGAAGAAAGTTCAGCTGGATCCACTCACCAGTCCTGGCACACAGTGAACCTTGCCCTGGATGCTTGACGGTCTGCTCTCCTCAGGAATCTGGCCCCCGGTAAATCAGTACTCACAATCAGATCCTCTCAGACTCAGTCTCTCAGCACCCTGATCCTCAGTGACATGATTCTAACACTCTGATCGTGCAACGTACAGGTCCCAGCCCTCTGGACCTCACAGACTCCGTCTCACTGATGTAGACACAGCGGTACAAGCAGCAGATCTGTACCTCTCCAAGTCCCTGCACACACAACCCAGTTCCCTTGCTCAAAGCCCAGAAAAACTCTGCTCTCTCCTTCTCCTGCTGCAGGGTATGCTGTTCCTGGTAGTTTGTAACCCCATCCACATTAAAGTAGAATTATAGGAAAAACTGTTTTTTTTTTCATTTTGGATAGAGCAAGGAAGTATTATAACCCTGTCAGATTTATTAAACACCATCTTTGTCCCATTTTGGAAATTTCCTTTCACTTCCTGTCCCACAGCCAAAAAGGAAGTGAGAGGAAGTCCCTGCAAATTAACGGGAATTCCTTGAGGACCCAAGGGGCACCAGAACAATGTTCCCATTGGAAGATTTCCCCTCTATTACTTTTCTGAAGACAACCCAAAATTTGGGATTTTTTTAGTTTCACTCTCAATGATAATGGTAAACAGGACAAATAGAGAGGATGACCATGCCTAACAGGAACACAGACAGCTATAAAAACTGACAGTTGTTCTAATCCATCTTCCCTCTATCCAAAACTAAAAAAAGCTTTGCCTTTAGTTATACTTTAACAGTGCAATGCTTCCACAGAACTAGTGTATCCAATGTGCCAGAATTGGGACCCATTTCCCATTTGGACTTTTTGGATGTTTACCCCACCGTTAGATCCAATAAGGATCTATTTGGGCACACTTAATACACTAGTCCCATTTAGACTATTTTGGTTATTTTACACCACCATTAGATCCAATTAGGATCAATTCACACACACATTTGTGTGAGTATTGAGTACACTTTCTTCTTCACGTATTTGTTTTTTCACATTATCCTTTTTCACTTATTTTTGATCCCTGAGAGATCACGCTTTATATTCAGCCTCACAGTATATAGGCAGAGCATATGAGATATAGTCACGTTATACACTTTGTCATATGTCACAGATTTTCATTTATATTTATTTTATTTTATTTATGTTCATATAAGTTGCTTATATTTATCTTTCACTTATATATGTGTGTTTCACATACGCAAGTTTTGTATTAGCGCTATATCATTTATTGGGTTATTTGCTCATAGATCATTAGGTATATGATTGGATGTTGGCAGCTTCATTGGTTTTAGTGATTTAGGTAGAAGCGCAGGAGGTTCTCACTTACATTAGTCTCTTCCACAGAACTACATGTCCATGTAGCCTGAACGGATGCATCATCATCAGGTGAGAAGTGGGGAGTGGAGGGTTCCTCAAATAGCCATTCTGTCCTCAGTGCAGCAGCTGGGACAGGGGGGAAAAGCAGGCTGGAACACACAAGTGCAGAGCCACATCTCCCAGTCCTGTGTCGGGTACCCTCTTGTGTTCTTACCTTATAGTTAGACCTAATTGATATTAGGCCATAAGCACAATCCCTTTTAAGTGGGGGTCTCATATACCACAGATGTACTCCTTGCTCAGGTACCCATGTACTCCTTAATCCTCCTCAGCAAACCTAGAGCAATTAAAAAAATTTAAAACTCTCCCTGGCTCCACTTGTTTAGCTGCAGGGGGGACCGCTGCAGAAAGCGGGCTATTTTTTCATTTTCGGGTGCAGAAGAGTAATCTTCATGCAGCGCCTCCAAATAGAAAAACTAATCTCCTAGCCTCTTCTACATATATTTGCTGAAGCAATCCGGCGGATTGATATTAAAGAGGCAGGGACTTTAGTTTATGTATTGGGGACCGCTGCATGGAGATTACTCCTCCACACCCGAAAATAGAAAAATAGTCTGCTGTCTGCAGGGGTCCCCCCCCCCTGCAGCTAAACAAAAGGAGCCAGGGAAAGTTTTTAATTTTTTTAATTGCTCTAGGTTTGCTGAGTAGTAGAGGGTCCTATCTGCAGCTGTTCCCACCCTCAGCCCTAATCCCAGATTTCGGGACACAGGCCGGGACTGAGCAATAGCGGGACAGAATCCAAAAAATCGGAACTGTCCTGGGCAATCTGAGACAGCTGGCAAGTATGGAATTATCTAACACAAAGCTCTTTTCTAAATGTGACAACCTGCTCCCAATATTTGAAGAGTTTAAGAAAATGATTGTTTTTGTAGTGTCACTTTTCTCAGGCTTAAGTGATGTGTGTGTATTATGAACAAACACTTCTTAGATCCTCAGAGCATTGCAGCTAAGTAAAACAAACAGCAGATGATTTGGAATAAATGTCATTATTCCGATGAAAATTGTTTTGGCAGAAATTCAAATCCTGGATGAAGTTTTCTATTTCCAGTGTAATGAGGAGGAAACATATAATTTTGTATTAATTAAAAGCTATAAAATTAGATGGACATACCCTATCAACACCTGTGCATTAAAGTAACTTTACAGACCTGACGCAGATTTGGCGCCCTTACAGCCTTATCATTATTGTTAATTTGACACTAAAAAGTGTGTTTCATCCTACTTTATGCCTACTAGAAGCCAATTTACCCTAGTTAGAGCTGCTTTACTCTACTGTGGAAACATAGACTTGGTGCACATCTTTACATTTATAGCAATATAATATACACCTGTGAACCTTCTCAATGCAAAAAGGCTAACAAACCACTACTTGATAATAAAGAAGTGCAATCCGCCATATGAAAAGTGAAATCAGCCATAAAAAAAGTGAAAAAGTGCTCAGTCCAGCATATATTCTCCGAGATTCAATCAAATCTTATAAGGTGATGAGCAAACGTGATTCCTCCACCAAATAAATGATCAGCTTCTTACAATGAATATTGATCTCGCTTTCCAGAGATCAATACACACTTGTGTGCTTGTACTCAGCACTCATATAGATTTTTACTCTACTGTGCCTTGATGCAGAGATGACACTGTGTGGGGGCTCATTCACACGGATGTGGAGCTCCAACACACTTGCATATATTGCTTTCAAACCAGTTAATGCACCTTTTTTTGTATATTCTTTATTTTGTACAATGCACAGTAGCAGCTGGGGGTGTGTGTAAAGAGAGGGGGAGTGCCCACATTGAAGAAAAATATATTTGAAATATATTTAAAACATATTTTTCCCAAATATATTGCCATATATTTGAAATGCTACAAGTTTGGCCATATTCAATATATTTCAAAATATATTTCAGTACACACATATATACAGTTGTGTCCAAAATTATTCAACCCCCAATGCTGTAAAGGGGTTTAGGGACTATAGTGTACATTTGGAATTGTATTCAGAATCAAATCCTACAAGGACGTTGTAACTACCCAAATGCAACTAAAATGACATCAATTGTTTATGTAATACAGTAGTAAATGGTTCTTATGTGGTTTCTTCATTGCCACAATTATTCAACCCCTTAAAGACTACCACTCTGAAGAACAGAGGTTCATACAGGTGCTTTCCATCAGGTATTGAAAACACCTGTGGATGTCACCGAGCAGCAATCAAGCATAATAAGCACCAATTAGGCAGCTTTAAAATGACTGTGATACTCAGCTCCTTCTAGACATTTACTGGTGTGGTTACAAACATGGTGAAGGCAAGAGAATGGTCCAGGAAGACAAGAGAAGAGGTGATTTCTCTTCACAGGAAGGGCAATGGCTATAAGAAGATTGCAAAGATGTTAAACATACCAAGAGACACCTTAGGAAGCATCATTCGCAAATTCAAGGCAAAGGGCACTGTTGAAACGCTACCTGGTCGTGGCAGAAAGAAGATGCTGACTTCGACTGCTGTGCGCTACCTGAAGCGTAGAGTGGAGAGAAGTCCCCGTGTGACTGCTGAGGAACTGAGAAAAGATTTGTCAGATGTGGGTACAGAAGTTTCAGCCCAGACAATAAGACGCACACTGCGTAATGAAGGCCTCCGTGCCAGAACTCCCAGGCGTACCCCCTTGCTGTCTCCAAAGAATAAGAAGAGTCGACTGCAGTATGCCAAAAGCCATGTGGACAAACCACAAAAGTTGTGGGATAGTGTTCTGTGGACTGATGAAACAAAATTAGAACTGTTTGGGCCCATGGATCAACGCTATGTTTGGAGGAGGAAGAACAAGGCCTATGATGAAAAGAACACCTTGCCTACTGTGAAGCATGGTGGAGGGTCAATCATGCTTTGGGGCTGTTTTGCTTCTGCAGGTACAGGGAAGCTTCAGCGTGTGCAAGGTACCATGAATTCTCTTCAGTACCAGGAGATATTGGATGGAAACGTGATGCAGTCCGTCACACACCTGAGGCTTGGGAGACGTTGGACCTTTCAACAGGACAATGATCCCAAGCATACCTCCAAGTCCACTAGAGCATGGTTGCAGAGGAAAGGCTGGAACATTTTGGAGTGGCCATCGCAGTCACCAGACTTAAATCCGATTGAGAACCTCTGGTGGGACTTAAAGAAAGCAGTTGCAGTGCGCAAGCCTAAGAATGTGACTGAACTGGAGGCCTTTGCCCATGAAGAATGGGCGAAGATACCCGTAGATCGCTGCAAGACACTTGTGTCAAGCTATGCTTCACGTTTAAAAGCTGTTATAACTGTAAAAGGATGCTGTACTAAGTACTAAGATTGAATGTCACTTGGGGGTTGAATAAAACTGATAATGCTGTGAGCACAGAAAAGACATTTGTGGTTATTTCATTATAACTGTTATGTTATATTTGTCTGACCTACAAGTGCCTCTTTAATGTAAATGTAAGCAAGATGACTGAATGATCAAAAGCAATGTCAAACTGGCCAAAACACTCAATTTCAGTGGGGGTTGAATAATTTTGGACACAACTGTATATATACTGCATCTTGAAATGCATTTTTATTGCAAAATATATGAAAAATATTTTTAAAAATACATTTCAAATATACTGTATGTCTTTAAAAATACAAATCTACATTTTTGGAATGCATTCACAAATATATGTAAAAATATATGTTAAAATTACTTTCTTATATGTTAAAAAAAATCTGAAGAATATATTTTAAAAAAATATTTAAAATATATATTTTTTAATATATTCTTTAGATTTATTTTTAACAATTAAAAAATAATTTTAACATATTTTTTTACATATATTTGTAAATGCATTCCAAAAATGTAGATTTTATATTTTTAAAGACATACAGTATATTTGAAATGCATTTTTAAAATATTTTTCATATATTTTGTAATAAAAACGCATTTCAACATGCAGTGTATATATATACACACACACACACACACATATATATATATATATATATGTGTGTGTGTATATATATAGATATATATGTGTGTATATATATATATATAGATATATGTATATTTATTTATTTGTTGAAATATATTGAATATGGCCAAAATTGTAGCATTTCAAATATATGGCAATATATTTGGGAAGAATATTTTTAAAATAGATTTCAAATCTATTTTTCTTCCATATGGGTGTATTCACTTCTTTCCCCCTCCCCAGCTACACAGGGTTAGCAGTGCCAACTCCACAGACCTCTTGAAGGCAACCTAACAGAGCAGGGTCGCGTATTCCCCAGAGTAGAGAAATTCATGCCAGTAGTACCATTTTTTTAGACATTTTTCACGTAGGCATCTCTCCGTGGTGATCAGGTTTTCTGTCGCATTGATGTCTGTGACTTTTCTCAGCCAGACAGATGGACGAGGGATGCGTCTGTTTACAAAAAAGAGGAATGCAGCTCTTTGCTGCAGTGATCAATAATGGTAGAATGCAGCATCTGTAGCACCTACCAGGATAGTCGTGGTGGTGCAGTAGGTAAAACGCAGGGTCCTATGGAAGTTAATGCACCTTTGTGTGTGAAAAAACACATCTGCACTATTTTTGGCAACACAGCAATCACATTTATGCTTTGTGCTGCATTTTTCTTTGAAATATAAATACATTGGGGTGTCATTTAGAAAGAATGGCATTGTATGGTAATGTACATGTGTGCTACCCCTACAGGGGCCGCTTGATAATGCTTGTCCCCAGTGGTTACCCAGACCTTGCAAGCATCTCGACACCTCTGACACTCTGGGTCCAGACATATTTCATAATGAGACACAGAATGCAAGAGACACAGTCCTTTAGTAACACCTCTATATTAAACATGTTCAAAACAGTAGGCAGCATAAATAATGGGTTTAGGATGTACAACTTCAGTTAACACATAAATGCAGAACACATAGAAATAATCAATTAGCATCGTTTATCAGGTTATACAGTCATGAGTAAAAGCTTCAACCATTTAATTGCAACACCAGCTGCAAAAGGGAGAAGAAAAGGCTTGTTGACTTATCAGCTCCCTCCAGACCACTGGTGTCGCAATGGGGAATGCAGAGAATTATAAAAATGTATACTCCTCTATGAATAGATAGAAGTTCTACAATTTGAATAACAATGACCCTAGAAGAGAAGAGGTCCCTTTAACTAGAGATTGTAACTTGAGTCCTGTGATGTTTATAATGCCTGATATGGTGCTATCCACTGTCTTCTGCTAGAAAAGGTGGGGTCCCATTAACATTAGTGAATACTAGTAAATCAATTAAATAAAATAGATAAGCTGTGGCAATGCTCAAAGCAAAGATCTCCTGGTACTGAGGTGTAAAGATATCTGCATGCAGTTTCTCTACAGTGATGACAAAAAGAGGTTGGGCATCTGCCCGCTCAATAGTCCTATGAACATCAAGGCCTCCTAGGAAAAGAAGTCCTGCCCAGGCTCTTGACTTGTTGCAGGGATGTGTAGAGTTACCACCTGATGGTCTGTCAGCGTGGCGAGCTGAGATGTCTGTGTGAAGACCGGACAATAAAAGTCCCAATGGAGAGACAAGGATGCAATCCTGGTATGGCAATTGGTGTCACCACTGTGCTGAACTGATGTGCAGCATCCTGCAGCAGTAGGCCAGCAATTTATCTCTGGTGGAGAACGGTAGACCATCTGTGTTCAGCTCTGAATCCTCTGCCAAGAGAGAGAGCAAGTCCCTGCTATAGAATATATCTGGTTTCCCAGCATCCTTCTCGTTCACCAGCTCTCTGGTAGTTGTAGTTCGATCAGCACTCAGGAATACAGGATGGATTGGATGGATTGGCTATAGGACTACAGGTCCCAAGATCCTCTGATATCAGAAAAACTGAATCCGCTCTGCTAACAGGAAGTGATGTAGCAGTCCCAGTACTGGAAACTAGGGGGAAAAGGATTAACCATAATCTCATCTGCAAATGTCCCAGAATAGTATAATGATATAGCCGCCACCTGGCTCTACACATATATGGTACCTGTGTATTATGGCAACTCTGAATGTTGCCAGCTAACTGGTGTAACACTTCACACTTACATTGGTGGTGTGAACAAGCCCATTGACAAAATCTTGGTTAAGCATTCTATTATGCCTTACATGCTATGTATCTTTATGTTTTATGGGTTTAAAGAAAATATTTAACAACCCAAAATACATGAAATGTTCAACTTCATGACCATGATCCTTTCATGTGGCCTCAGAGTCAGAGATGAAGGTTTGCAAGTACTGCAAACTGTTTTTCTACTATAATATGCCTCCTTGAATCTCATTAGGTGCTCCTACTATTAGAGTAATTTTGTAGACAAGCAATTTTTTGCTGTCTGTCACTTCAGGCTATGATTTGACTGAAATTTATATTATATGATAGGATGTTTACTATGTAGAGGAAATATTTAATAAAGCTTTGTATCAAACATTTAAGTTTGACCAGCGCCTGATTTTAGGATGTATGTAAAAAAATTGCCCAAAAATATTTTTATTCATTTTTCCCTATGTACATTTCCATTGCATTTCGCTATAAATAGATGCGTTATTTGTTTTGAACGCTAGCCTAAAGCTTTTCATTTGTCTTAACATACCTGCATTGTTAAATAAACATCTTCAAAAATATGCTAACACTATTGTCACCTTACCTCTACAACACATAGTTCAGTAACTGACATTTGTTGTTCTGGATTTCACAAAGCTGATCAAAATGAAATAAAAATTCATTGATGTCAGAGGTCACGCTTTCAATTCCAGGCTCCTGTTAATGGATATTGAATATATCTTAGACCTGCAGCTGTATAAAGAATATTAGAACAAACTACCTACTGGCCAGTTATACTAGGGTTGTTCTGAGGAGGTGTTGAGAATATTTACTAAGAAGATTAGATGGATGCACACACCATAACTTGACAAGTAACACATGAAAAGAACTGCGTTGCTGATAGATAAACTGTTCTGAACAGCCGTGATGGTGTAGGCTTACTATGATCACAAATACAGGTATGACTAGTTAGAACAAGGTATTGTAATGTGACAAAAATGTTCTTACAAACAACTGTCTTCTGAGTACATCATTCTTTGGTAGCTGACTGTCCATGGATGTATGCCAGCAGTTCTCATAACTTGATACATAAATTGACCCTCTACTACATTTAATTTTTTTTTTTAAGTCCTTCCTAAAAGCAGACACCAAAAGATTCTAGCTATTTCTTACTTTATGGTTGAACTCCACTAACTTACATTCCACTGTCCAGTGGGAGTGCCCTTACTGACCAAAGACGAACTCCCATTGGAGAATGAAATGACAATTGGCAGGACTTTGCCATGAGGTCTTATTTAAGAATAGAGAAAAAGAATGGTATGTGCCTGCATCCATCATCAGGTTATTTTGATTTGATAGGGCACATCTCAAGGATAAGTTAGATGTGTAGAAATACTCTCTTGTAATGGCTATATAGTGTATAAGTAAATTCCTAAATGATTAAACAGTTTTTATTTTTAAATAAAATACGTACAGAGAGAATTATGGAAACTGCTGAACTCCCAGTTAACATGCTAATTGTCTGGCTGTCTCTGGCTTTCTTTCTGGCGTGGAGGAAGTATGTAACTAAAGAAGCCAGAGAAAAGTCTGAACTCCAGATCTTCATAATTCTGGGTCGGTGACTCTGGAGGCACTGGTAACAGAAAGATGACTTCAGCATATACACTCACCGGCCACTTTATTAGGTACACCTTGCTAGTGCCAATAAAATATCCCCCACAACAATACACCAGCACCACCAGCCTGAACCGTTGATACAAGGCAGGATGCATCCATGCTTTAATGTTGTTTTGCCAAATTCTGACCTTACCATCTGAATGTCGCAGCGAGTCTGCTCATTCTCCTCTGACCTCTGACATCAACCAGGCATTTCCGTCCACATAACTGCCGCTCACTGGATATTTTCTCTTTTTCAGACCATTTTCTGTAAACCCTATAGATCGTTGTGCATGAAAATCCCAGTAGATCAGCAGATTTTGAAATACTCAGACAAGCCCATCTGGCACAACAACCATGCCATGTTCAAAGTCACTTAAATCCACTTTTTTCCCCATTCTGATGCCCATTTTGAACTTCAACAAGTTGTCTTCACCATGTCTAGATGCCTAAATGCATTGTTGCTGCCATGTGATTGGCTGATTAACAATTAGTGTTACCAAGCAATTGAACAGGTATACTTAATAAAGTGGCCGGTGAGTGTATATCTGCTTAGTACAGATTTTCTTTAAAGGTCCTTCCAGCTTCACACATTAATATCACTACAAAGAGCCATTGCAGGTATAAAGCATCTCTAAAGCAAAGTTTATGTGTATATTAAAGAAAAACTAGTTAGGTCACTTAAATACATATTGGCCAGATGGAGTAGGCTCCCTACAAGTCCAATTGGTCCCTGTCTTCACTGTCATCTACTTGTTTATTGCAGTTTTGTCTGAGGATTGACTGCTCAGGCACAGGAAGCCAATGAGAGCCCCACCACAGAGAAATGCGAAAGAGCACTTGGCTACTAACCAAGGATTTCAAAATCCAGAAAAATGCATAGCATTGCTACTAGAATAACACTTCTATAGGTGAACTAGAGCGTCTAACATTCTCCCTTCAGTAACACCCTGAAGGAGCACCCTTCTTACATCCCACACTATTGACAACCTTTACCAGTCTACTGGCTTAGTACTTGCTGGCTACCCTTGCCACATGGACTTCTAATAGAGTACTAGTGCAAGGAATGGAGGCAGACTTTAACTCTCCTGGAACCCCAGGAGAATGTTAACAATACCATACCACTTTAATTTCATCTCACTTGCTCCTTATCACCTATCTTAAATGCTTTTTCTCTCTCCCAGGATATCCCCCCCCCCATCCCTTGTCCCTCAAGTACTACAACAAAGGGGCAGCAGGTCACAATCCACACTCTAATTTCAAGATCACACTTTTTTCTCTGCTTCTCATTTCTCCCTCTCTCTCTGTAAAGCCTCCAGACATATGTAGGTATGCTCTTGGCCCACTTTAACTCTCAGGAAGGTGGCTTTTCAAAGGGACGGTCTTGCATTGCTATTATAAGCTAGTCATACCAAGTAGACAGGGAGCTGCTCTGGCTGTCCCAAGCAACAAGCTGCTGTCAGAGGGGGAATGAGAAATTAGACATTATATAAAATCCATTCTGATTGCTAGTATTCCTTATCAGCAAAAGCCAGCCCCACTGCTTCCAGCTACCCTCCCCTGTCCATATATTGTACATGTAAGGGGGTGCTCATTGATTCTAGAAAATGATGGAAATGGTGAAAAAACCTACTTTATTCCTAGCTTTGCCAGGCTACCTCCCTGATGCCACTTATATTTATTGCTTGACTGTGGTGATGCTGCATTGTACATAGGGACACTGAGAGTCTATCCACATTCTGGGAGTGTCGGAGAGCAGAGAAGAGCAGCCTCTGCCAGAGGAGCCAAGAATAAGGCATGTATTTCACCTTATTCATCACCCTCTAGAGGAAACAAGCATTTAATCCATGCAATGTGGAAAAGGACCGCACCGAAAGGTGAATTTCTAGGATAACTAGTGTTCAGATTTAAGAAACACTCTGCAGACAGCTTGACCTAAGGGGCGATCAGTTTGTGCCAGCTCAAGGTTATAGAATACTAAACTTACTGCATACTTCTTTAACTGCTTGTTTATCTGATACTACATAAGTGAAGGTGACCCATGATATTCAAGAAGCAGTCATGTTAGCACCTGACAAATCCTCACAATCTGTTTAACAAATCAGATTCACTGCTGTTCCCGCAATCAGTTTACTTTATGACTATTTTCATTTTGCTACCGCGTAAGCGAAAATAAATTTATATAACATAGACTGAGGCTTATTAATCAAAGGCAAATATGAAACAATAAGTAATCTTTTATTCTTTGTGAACATGAAAAAAAGAATTTGATTGGTTGCTTAGGAAAAAGCCTATATTTTTATATCTTTGGTTTTCAGAAATTATCTCTATTGCATTGTATTCTCAAAAACAACATAATGATTTGTTAATGTACAGTAAACCATAGCAAACTACAAAGCAGTGATTACATTTCATTGGCATAAAGTAGTAAGAATAATGAAGGAGGTCTTCTTCTTGGTTGCTGTGGGGTACTAGAATGTGACTGGATCTAAGCTTTAAGAAATAAAGCCTAATAAGTGTTTCTTCCAAGACTGAATTTTAGCTGAAACACATAACCTTGATCAAACCTTTAATAACATAATTAACAGAATTTTAGGAATATATTTACAATGTTTTTCGCTTCGTAAGACGCACCTGATCATAAGACACGCCTAGGTTTTAGAGGTGAAAAAAACAAAAAAATATTCTGAACCAAGACTACAGACGTAGTACAGAAAATGACCAGAGACTGCAGACACAGTACAGGAGATGAACAGAGACTGCAGACCTACTACAGGAGATGACCAGAGACTGCGGATATAGTACAGGAGATGATCAGAGACTGCGGACATAGTACAGGAGATGACCAGAGACTGCGGACATAGTACAGGAGATGATCAGAGACTGCGGACATAGTACAGGAGATGACCAGAGACTGCAGACACAGTACAGGAGATGACCAGAGACTGCGGACACAGTACAGGAGATGACCAGAGACTGCGGATACAGTACAGGAGATGGTCAGAGACTGTGGACATAGTACAGGAGATGACCAGAGACTGTGGATACAGTACAGAAGATGACTAGAGACTGCGGACACAGTACAGGAGATGACCAGAGACTGCGGACACAGTACAAGAGATGACCAGAGACTGCGGACACAGTACAGGGAATGACCAGAGACTGCAGACACAGTACAGGAGATGACCAGAGACTGCAGACCTTTGGGAGGGGGGCAGGTACCCACTCCCAGTTTTGCAGAGTTGTCCTCCCTTTAGTGTGGCCATCCGGCTGACAGCCGTGTGCCCACTGTGCATGCCTGAGAAGCGCTGCGCTTTGTGAATGGCGCAGCGTCTTCTGGGACCTGTCATGTGTCCCAGAAGATGCTGGGCCATTCACAAAGCGCAGCGCTTCTCGCAAATGCGCAGTGGGCATCCGGCTGTCACAGCCGGGTGCCCACACTAAAGATGCCGGCGCGGGAAGACTGTACAGGGCTGGACCAAGGACCAGGTAAGGTTCTGCTGCAGCGAAGAGCTGAGCAGCCGGCCCAGTATTCTGACACGGTGGCGGCGGTGGAAATACCGGACCGGCCACTCTATATTCGCTCCATAAGACGCACTGACACTTTCCCCCCTTTTTTGGGGGGAAAAAAGTGTGTCTTATGGAGTGAAAAATACGGTAATCATGCTATTGTTCTTATGGTGGCTATTTGATAAATGAGTAAAAACGTATTAAGCCCTAAACCAAAAATGTAATATATTGCAGTTTACCAATCATTAGATGTGGTGGCTGCATTAGCTTTATTTTCTTAGACTTTTTTTTTACTTCTGTTTTCACATGGCGATCTAGCCAGTAACACACTTCCTGTATTGTAGTGCCCCACTCTGGATGAAGGAGCATCAAGGGGGCAAATTTAAACAGAGGCATTGTTATTCTGGGGGGAGGAGTGTGCTAGATGGACTAGCAGGTTTAGCTACACTAAATACATTGAAGCCGAGCTCCAGTTTACACTTAATAAGCAGATACATGCATTGTTTTTTTCCTTTTGGGGTAAAGGTTTCATATAAATAAAACTTGATCATTGCAAACAACCCTGTCAGTGGTAAATGGTTTGTCTCAACCATGTAACTGCTACATCTGCAAGAGCTTGTTCTTTTGAAAAAAAAATAGACTTACTGGCTGGATCCCCAGGTAAAAATAAGGGAAAGAAAGCCTAAAAAACAAAATTAATGCAGCCATCTCATCTAAGAATTGGTAAGCTGCAATATAAAAAAATGTTTGCTTTTAGGTTTACTACCACTTTAATTTTTTCCCAATCATCCCCTTTCAATAGGAATAATTGATTTATAGTCCACTTGATCGATATGTCACATGGGGAAGTGGAATTTGATTGATGTTTAAAAAGTGATGTTAACTTACGATAATAGATTGTATCTCTGATTCCACCATGTCATCTCATAATCAAATTGATTACAATATGATTGTATTTATAAATAAAGTATCTCAGCGCTGCTGATTGATTCATCCTGATCCAATCCAACTGAAATTGAGTCTAAATCTAAAAGGAAGCTATGGCTATTCAGTTTATTTGCACATTGCACATCTAATAACAAAATCAATATGTACATGGTCACTATTATTTGGATAGTTCTATGTATTATGTTAATCTGTATCACTATAGACAGCAAATTAAAAAAAATGTGTGTAAATCTTTCTGAACCCAGTAAAAAATGTCAAGTATTCATCATTTAATAATATAAGCATGTTGAACACAGCATATGCAAATGCAGATTGTTTAATCACTGGAATGACAGCTTGTAGTAAAATTTAAAATAGATATGCCTATTTCCCATGGCTCAAGTGTTAAACCATTAGATCTTAAACAATACTAGCAAATGCTAATATAAATTGGCAGCTGGGAGTTGTAAATACCAACAAGGCAAATGAATTCTGCTGTGATTGAATGTTTTACAGTGTTACTTTTATTACAGCATGCTAATGACAAAGGAGAATATTTCCTGCAAAGTTTCCACAGTTTCTACCCCTTAATATATCATGAAGCCATGGGGTTGCGAGCTTAGCTGACACATCCATTAAAATGAACTACTGCAGTTCAGCATGCGTGGTAAAATGAATGTAAATTGTGTTATTGTCTTCCTACGTCTGTCTCCTTGCATCATTTTACTAGTATTCTAGTGTCATCCACTGAAAGCTGGTTTGCAGTGCAAAAAGTATGAAATTTAGGATGGATTTACCCAAATATATGTCATAAATAACTTACTGATGTAAGCGCCCCCTTTCCCTGCATAAAAGATATAAAATATATTCTCATACTTGTTGAATTGTAATATAATTCTTGTAAAACATAAGAAACACTAAGCAGATGTCTGTTTTTGCAAATCCCTGCCAACTGAATTATCTCCTACTACAGGGCTATTGAAATAAAATTCAAGGAGCTACAGTCGCTAAAATTTTCTGAAGTCAGACTCCAGGGAGCTTTTTGCCTTCCAGCTCCAGGTCATGGCTCTCCAGGAAAAAGCTATTGACACAGAGAAACTCCCTTTGCCTCCCAATCCTGGAACAAAGCTTCCACCTCCTGGGGTCTCCCAGGGAATTCTACTGGACATAGTGTTCTTGCTATAACCAGTCTAAGGTTTCCTGTTATGGGTATAGGCCGCTATCTGCTCCCCCCCCTTCCATAATCCTTTTTGTGGTGGGGACAGGTACAGGCAGAGAACACACAACAATACGACAGGGGTTTTGGTTTAATGGTTGTGTTGTGTTATGGTGTTGGCTCGGTCTTGTCTTCATGCCCATTGGATGTCTCCATCCCCAGAAACAGTTACCCTGCTTTTAATGGTACCCTTTTCCCGCTGTGGCTCCATATGACTACGGGTTGTTTACTGTCCTTTCTTCGAATGTCTAAGGCCTTAATTTCACATTTAATAGGGCTTTACTCTTTCATTGTGTCAAACTACCCACCCCTCAAATTGTATTACTGCAAGAAATGCATCCTATGGGCAACAAAATGACGGCACGGAAAACATGGGTTCAAAACATTTTTTAAACTATTTATTCTACCTTTGCTGGGGGGGGAGGGTCTCCGTGTTTATTAGTAAATCTTTTCCTTGCGAGGTGGAAACTGTACATACTGACCCTCACGGCAAATATGTTATTGCAGTGTTAACCTTGTGACATCAACATTGTGTGATAACTGCTATTTATGTTCCTGCTCCTTTTTCTTCTGCCTTGCTATATGCTGTTCTGGAGAGGATTACCCCCTATTGTCCCGCCAAATTGCCTTGATTGGCGATTTCAATTGCACCCTGTCTCATGATTTGGACAGACTCACATCTCCTAAAAATTTTCTAGAGATCTTTCCTTTTGGGCCCAAGCAACTGGTGTCACTGAGCATACAATACCAGGTCCTACTCCTGTTTTGCCACCTCTCATAAGACCTCCTTGCATATTGACGTGGCTTTCCCTAATCCCTCATTATTGGCTGATGTTATGGATGCATATTACCTCCCTAGCGGAATGTCTGATCACTGCTCCTGGACCTAGTCCTCCATGCTAGTTCTATTCGTAATGCATTTCTATGGGCCTGGGGCCCAACTGAGTTTCCTACCCTGTTGTTGCTGAAAAAACTTTCTCTCCAGATGTTGTATGGGATGCCTTTAAGAAGTACACCCAGGGACTGTGCATCTCCTCCATAGACACAGTTAAGACCAATCAGTCTGCTGCTACCCAATCTCTCCAGAGGTCAGTTGAGGCTCAGACTGACAGGCATAACTCTGACTCCTGAATGTAAAAATGTAACCTGTTAATGGCTAATAAAAAAGAACTGCATCCCCACCTAGCTAAGGTCACAAGGCTAGATCTCTAAGATGTAAGCAGAAATTCTTTGAACAGGGGGATTAAAATGGTAGACTCTTAGCAATTATGGTTCTGCATGACTTACCCCTTACTCTGATCCAAGAGCATTGGACTCTCACGGATGAGGTCATTACTTCCCTATACGGTATCCTGTAAACTTTCTGCCATTACTATAAAACCTTTATACCTGGACTCTTCCTTCGGATTTTTATCCGGGGTTTGTCCTCCCTCCTGATCCAAGTTGCCCTTGGCTGGCAGTAGGACACTGAGCAGTCTGTCCTAGTGCACCGAATCTCCACAGAAGAAGACCTTGCAGCCATCCAGTCCTTCCCTTAAAGGAAGACCCCAGGCCTCCCCGTTGACTTTTATAAGGCTCATGGTGAACTCTGGCCTGATTTTGCCTTAATTGTATACGCAGTGCTTAGCTGAGGGAGTACTCCCTTCCTCCATGAGCCATGCTCATATACTGCAGTCCTGAATTATAAACTGCCCAAGGACCCTACATTATGTGCCTCCTATAGACCTCTTGCACTATTTAATAATGATTTAAAAATTTAGACCAAACTTCTCTCTCAGACTTAACCGAACGTTACCTGTGATGATTGAGTCAAACTAAATGGGGTTCATGGCCCATACATCTACCAATATTAATCTGTGCAGCTTATATACCAGTATGCATGTCCAACATTCCAATGCGGGCTCCAGGGTGGTTGTCTCTCTTGATATTGAGAAGGCATTCGATGTGGTTGGGTGGCCTCACCTGTGGGAAGTTCTACAGAGCATGGGGTTTCCACTAGTTTTCATTAGTTGGCTAAAAACTATTTATTGTTACTCTATGGCTGTCATGAGATTGGGAGGTAGTTTCCTTTAGGCTACATAGGGGTACCTGGCAGAGCTTCCCTCTCTCTCCAGCCCATTTTGCCATAGCCATAGAGCTGGAGGCTGAAGCTCTCCAAGTCTTTTAAGATATCAAAGATCTTCAGTTTGGCTGGAGGAGAGGGTGGCCTTGTATGCAAATGATCCCCTCCCATTGCTTATTGATGCAGGCCCTTCACTGCAGGGGGCCCTTCAGGTGCTGCACTTCTACTCCTTAGTCACAGGGCTTAAGGTAAACTGGACCAAATCTCAGTGTTTTTTCCTATCGACCCTGATGCATGTTGCATGGTTCATTCAACAAACAGTTGAAATGGGTGGAGGAGTTTAAATATTTGGGAGTTATTGCTTCTCAAAATGCATCTGATTTTATCTCCCTAGTGTTTCAGACAGTAAAGACAAAACTGAAAGCATGGGAGAACCTGCCACTGTCCCTACTAGGATGTAATAATTTAATACAAATGAAAATTCTCCCTAAGTTTACTTACCTGTTCTGCAACTCTCTGTAGTGGATCCCAAAGTCCATTTCGGAACACCTGCATCAATTTCTTCTCCTTTTTGTGGGACCCTCAATCCCACAGTAGAAACTGACTACCTTAATGTGCCCTACATCTCAAGACTCCCTGGCCCTTCCAAACTGCCACAAATCAACTGGTCACAACTGCCTATTGGCTAGTGCACTCCTTAGAAGCCCTCCAGTTTCTCTTATTTAGAGGCCCAAAAGCCCCCTATCTCTTAACTTTCTCTATACTAACTATGCTTTTGGCCTGGCATGTAAGGGCTATCCGAACTTGGTGGTATCCCCAAATGCCCCTCTATGACTTAATCAAACCTTACCCCACCTGCTCTCTGTGTCTTCACTGGAATTGGCTGGGCTTAGACGCTGGTGGTTGCAGGACATCCCAGACCTGATAATGAGGATTGGGAGGACATGTGGATGATGACTGGTTTCCCTAGTGCTAGCATTGCTTTTTCATTTTGATGAATGTTCATTTAGCTTTGAAAATAAATGAAAGCTTTGTTCAAAGCCTGCTTTTTTTCCCCCACAGATTGTTAAGTATTTAAAAAAGCACAACTTCAATTATTCACTAAACTATGTGAATATTCAGAAAGCATTCTTAACACCTTTAGTACATCAGATCCTATTAGTTGGTGTTAGAAGTTAGACCTTAAATGCTTATGATTATGTCCATATTTGTGTGCTCAAAGTGGTACATTTTTTTGCATGGAAATATGTATTTTTTTTATTGTAGGCCTGTAATCTTTAGGAATAACTCACTGAAATCTGTTCGAGCAAGTGTCTAGTAAACATCCCGGGCATGTTACAATCTGAAACACGAAATCATAAATTATAATTTAATAAATAATCATAAAAAATAATAATATAATAATACATTTAATTCAATAATATAATCAAACCAAAAACACTGAAATTTGAAATTGAGCGCAAAGTTCGCACATCACTGAGCAAAGTCGCAAAATCGTTTTCAGTGTCTGATGACGAATTTCCCCACGAATCATTATCACTCAATTCTGCAAGTGGTTCTGATTTACTATCCCTGTTCTCTAGCTGGTCTAAAACCGTTTTTGACCTAAAGGGATAATTTTTGGATGCCATGGACATTTCTCAGTTTCCAGGCAGAAAGAACGGTAAAAATGCAGGCAGGGCACAGGACAAAGCACTAGGGACAAAATGTATGTGAAATGCTTTGATACAGTAATGTTTTACTATGTGATTTTAGTGTATTTAGTGAATGTCACTTTTTGGCATTTTCAAATTTCCCGCCGTTCCGTTCCCCGTACGTCCCGACGCTCGCAGGGGATGGAACCCCGATGACAGATGCCGGCATCCGCCGGCATCTGCCGGAGGACATTGCTGGGGACACTGCAGGAGGGACATCATGGGAGCGAAGGACAAGGTAAGTGATCGAGAGATCCCGGAGCAGCGCCGCATGGTAAGCCCGAGTGTAGCTCGGGGTTACCGCTTGTGGTACTGAAACCTTACCCCGAGCTACACTCGGGAATACCGCAAGGGAGGTTAAAATGATTTTAAAGGTTTAATTTAAATTTTCTAAAAATAACAAATATGTTATACTTACCTGCTCTGTACAATGGAAAGCACAGTGGCTAAATGGTTAGCACTTCTGCCTGGCAGTACTAGGATTGTCGGTTCAAATAACAACCATGGCACCGCCTACATGGAGTTTGCATGTTCTCCCTGTGCCTGTGTGTTTTTTCTCTGGGTGCTCCGGTTTATTCCCACACTCAAAAGACATGCTAGTAGATTGACTGACTCCTGTCTAAATTGGCCCTAGTATGTGTATGTATGAATGTAAGTTAGGGACCTTAGATTGTACACCCCTTGCGGGTTAGGGACTGATGTGAATGTATAATATATATATGTAAAGCACTGCATAAATTGATGGCGCTATATAAGTACATGTGATGAATAAATAATGGTTTTGCACAGAGCAGCCCCGATCTTCTTCTTCTTAGGTAATTCATCCCCCATATAGTAATTCATCCCCCATATAGTAATTCATCCCCCCTATAGTAATTCATCCCCCATATAGTAATTCATCCCCCCTATAGTAATTCATCCCCCATATAGTAATTCATCACCCATAGTAATTAATCCCCCATAGTAATTCATCCCCCATATAGTAATTCATCCCCCATAGTAATTCATCCCCCATATAGTAATTCATCCCCCATATAGTAATTCATTCCCCATATTGTGTCAATTCACTTACCTTTGCTCCGCGCGTTCTTCTAGTAGTAATTCATCCCTCCTATAGTAATTCATCCCCCCTATAGTAATTCATCCCCCATATAGTAATTCATCCCCCATAGTAATTCATCCCCCATATAGTAATTCATCCCCCATATAGTAATTCTTCCCCCCTATAGTAATTCATCCCCCATATAGTAATTCACCCCCCCTATAGTAATTCATCCCCCATATAGTAATTCATCCCCCATAGTAATTAATCCCCTATAGTAATTCATCCCCCATATAGTAATTCATCCCCCATAGTAATTCATCCCCCATATAGTAATTCATCCCCCATATAGTAATTCATACCCCCTATAGTAATTCATCCCCCATATAGTAATTCATCCCCCCTATAGTAATCCATCCCCCATATAGTAATTCATCCCCCCTATAGTAATTCATCCCCCTATAGTAATTCATCCCCCATAGTAATTCATCCCCCCTATAGTAATTCATCCCCCCTATAGTAATTCATCCCCCATATAGTAATTCATCCCCCCTATAGTAATTCATCCCCCCTATAGTAATTCATCCCCCATAGTAATACATCCCCCATATAGTAATTCATCCCCCATAGTAATTCATCCCCCATATAGTAATTCATCCCCCCTATAGTAATTCATTCCCCATATTGTGTCAATTCACTTACCTTTGCTCCGTGCGTTCTTCTTGCCGTGTTCCCGCGCCGTTCTGGTCTTCAGGGCGGACTGTGAGAGGAGAGTTCGTCACGCTGCCCCGCCTACATCCTGGCTACCCCGCCTACATCCTGACAGCTGCAGAGTTCTGACTTTTGGGGCGGCCGCCCGAGAGGAGGGAGGGGAGCGGGCGCACGGCACACAGAAGAGCCGCATTTAAGTTTGTAAAGAGCCGCATGTGGCTCGCGAGCCGCGGCTTGCCGTCCACTGCCCTAGCAACTTAAATCACATCCAAGAGATTTAAACAGCAGTAAATGTTATTATATTAACCACTTGCCCTCCACAGGACTTACCCCCTTCCTGACCAGGCCATTTATTGCGATACGGCGCTGCATTACTTTAACTCACAATTGCGCGGTCATGCAATGCTGCACCCAAATTAAATTTACTTCCTTTTTTCCCACAAATAGAGCTTTCTTTTGGTGGTATTTGATCGCCTGTGCGTTTTTAATTTTTTGCGCCATAAACAAAAAAAGACTGACAATTTTGAAAAAAAAAACTATATTTTTAACTATTTGCTATTAAATATGTCCAGTAAAAAAATGTCATAAATTAGGCCAAAATGTATTCTGCTACATGTTTTTGCTAAAAACAATCCCACTATGTGGTAATTAATTGGTTTACGTGAAAGTTATAGCGTTTACAAATGGCGGTATATATACTGGAATGTTTTTTTACTAGTAATGTTGGCGATCAGTGACTTATAGTGGGACTAAGATGGGCATTCTGACACTGGGGGGAACTGACTTGGTGTTACTGACATCCTCAGTGACACCAGTGCTAATAAAAAAGCACTGATACTGTACTAATGGCACTGGGCAGGAAAGGGTTAACATGAGGGGCGATCAAAAGGTTAACTGTGTGCTGTGTTTTCTTGGGGGGGTGGTGTGTTGGTGCTTCACTGTAAGGACACTGCTCTGGATGGCTGTGCACAGCCATTCAGAGTAGTGTGCCTGAGCTAACAGGAAGGAGGACTGCTAGTAAACAAAGCAGCCCTCCTCCCCGTTGGAGATCCTCAGAATTCACCGAGTACCGACAGATAATTACCAGCCAAAACCCGTGATTGACAGCTGCGGCCGCGAATGGCGCACGCCCCCTACCCAGAAATGCAAAATCATGTATGTATAGTGATTTTGCGCACCTCTGCTGCCCTGTAGCAGTATATCTGCTATAGGGAGGTGGGGATGTGGTTAAGTAGAATTTCTACTACATATATGACTACATATACATAATATATAGGGTTAACTGTGTGCTGTTTTACTATGAGACTGTGTGTGTGCTTCACTGAAAGCACACTGCTTTGTATGGCCATACAAAGCAGTGTGTGGGAGCTGACAGGGGAGAGATCTTTATTGTTTACATACAGGTCTTTCCTCCATCGGAAATCCTCGGAGATCGTCGGGTGCCATCGGGGAATCACAGGCTGGGACCTGGTGATTGACAGCCAGGCAGCGAATGGCAGCACAGATAGGGCGCGTGCGCTACCCGAAACTGCAAAATCACATATATATACATGATTTTGCGCACCTGTGCTGCCCTGTAGCAGTATTTCTGCTATAGGGAGGCGCAGAAGCAGTTAATCTATATTGGATACAAATATCCTAATCACAGTTGCCATAACCAGAGTCAGTATCATTGTGTGTAAAATCCATCTTCTACAATGTTGCAGCATAACCCTGGGGAATTGTATAGCTTAAACCTAAGAGGCTTTGAAGTGTTAAACTGTCAAACAACCATCTCAGCCTTTTCCAGTATAGATTAAACATATATTGCACTAGCACTATGGGAATACTATGTGTTCTCCAATAATAACTGGACAGACTGTGTATTCATCATAGGTTCCTGTTCTCAAACAGTAGAGCGTTTGCTTGTTTATGGCAGTCATTGTGGAGCATAATCCTCACACTGTGCTAAAGCTATCATTGTTTGATATATAGTCGATTGAAGAACACAAAGAAACACTTTGTAGCCTGTTAATTGAGCTAAAGGAGATGCTTTCTTCTTCTATATGTTGCCTCTTTCCATTATTATGTTCAGTACAAACATGTCAGTGATAAATGTAAGAAACCACAAGTTGATCAGCACAACCAAAGTGTAATACAAAATCTTTCTGGTAATCTGTTTAAAAACAATTCAAAGCAGGTACAAAAGATACGCTCCTTCAGAGGAATATTTGTACCTGACTTGTATTATTTATAACTCGATTGCAATAAAGGAGCTTGATTAATATTTCTGCTGTGCTGATCAAATTGTGGTTTTAAACTTGGCAACATGGAGGAACACATGGATCGTGTATCCTGGATATATCTCCAATGAAAGGTGAGCTAGTTTGGGCATTTAATTTACAGTTATACGAGGAAACCTTGGGACTCATAATAACTAGATGCCAGATGGAACATATTACAAAACAGAAGGTCTTTGGGTGTTTCTTCAAAAAATCCAATCAAAACAAATAAATCATGAATATCCACATCACCTCCCCTAAGATATACAAAAACTGGAAGTGTGGTGGATTTATACCCTTAAATCATATACGCCCCATGGTTTAACATCGAATGGGATGTTAACGCGTTCTTTAATAATAGTTAAGCTGTTTCTCATTATCTTTATTTTTTATATTAGCGTCCAGAATTGATTGAGTTCAGGTATCTGTGTTATTTATATTTTATTTATAATTTTTTTGTAATTTTCTGTATTATTTTGACATTTTGAATTAAAATTTAACTGACATCTGTAATATGCTTTATGTACACAAGATGGCGCCACGATCAGTATTGCTATGTCTATGCTTGTTTTTGGTTAGGCTTTTTTAGGGTATTAAGGATTCACTTGCTGTTTTTTAATTAATTAATCTCCATTTTTGTTGCCAAGGACCTGTTTTTATTTGATCAGTTGATTAAGTACTATTGGCATTATATGTCCAGTATCTTCCAGTCTTTGGGCCAGAGAATTCCCCTTTCCGTTCCGGTGCATGCCTTGACTAGAATAGGGGAGGAATTGGTCTCCCTATATAAAGGCACTACGTCCTGACGCTGGCCATGCCCCTTACAACGTCACCGATGACGAAGCACGTAGGGAGGAGCCAGAGCATGTGGCGTCAGGTTTGAAACTTATCATCCATCTTTTTGGTGACATACTGTTTTATCAATTACTTTGATTATGCTTTGGGGCAATAAATCTTTCTTAGTTTACTACAGTAGGAGGATTTGCTTGTTTCTGGGACCAATTTCACCACAAAAACGCCGATATTTCGTGAACCATTTGGCAAAACATTCCACAAATTAATAGCACACCAATTGGAAACAATCTTTACGTTTCGGTATATTACTCTCTATGTAGTGTAAAAACTGAGGGAGGAGTTAGGGTGGTAAATTTGGCTATAATAATAAGAATATATATGTGAGATAACAGTAAGTGGTCTTGCCATGCAAGAACACTTAATAACTGGGGGGGGATGAACTGATAGGAGAAATAGATAGTTTTTGTTATATTAAGTTGATTTGGATATTCTTTTTTTATGTTTAGACTGAAGTTTTTGGAGAAAAACCCATGGCTCTTTTCTCTTGCAGTGTTGATTTTGGAGTTAGGGTGTATTTCTCCTGTTTTGCATTATTTATATATATTTTTTTAAGGTTTGCCTCTCTGTAGACAGATTCATTATAACTAGTCAGTAACTCCAAGCTACCCATCAGTCATTGCTTTTACTAGCACAGTCCGAGTTTTCTAATACCTATCAACGTTTTGGAAATCCTCTTTGTTTTTGAAAGATGTGTAATGGAATTTAACATGAAGTTAAAGGTTCAAAGAAATAAACACCCATATTTCAATTTTTGAATTGGTGGTGTGATGTTAAAAAACCCCCAAAACACTGGCATCAATGACTTTGTATATAGGTTTCAGAAAGGAGAAATCTATGTATCTAATTATACTGCTCCTCTCACCTTTCATGGCAAGTACAAAGAGTTTGGAGTTTGAATCTTTCATTACATATAATGCAGGTAGACTGAGACTCATTGCTACAAAATGAGGAATTAGGCTTCAAGACTGTAAGTACACCATTCAGCACACTATCATAGTTAACATGTCAGTATTGGGTGAACCAGCTGGTTAACTGTTTCAATAGATATATTTGGAGCCAGCAGACAGAACAGGCAACCATTGGCACACAGCTGGAATGATTGAGAATTGCCACAAAGGGAAAATTCCCTAGCACTGTGTCAGTCAATGCAAGTGGGATGAACGCTGCTCAACCGACCCCAGGAGTACAATGTTGAGTAGTCCAATGTTGAAGAATGGCCTCAGTCATCATTCTGGCCATGCCTTCTGATGCATTTCACCCCACCCACCGGGCCTTGGTCACAAAGGTGACCAAGCCCTGGTGGGCGAGGTGAAATGCATCAGAGGACATGGCCAGAATGGTGGCTGAGGTCATCCCTCAACTATTGACTGACACTGGAGTCGCTCAGACTCAAGCCCCCCTCTTTTCACTTGCTGGTGGGGCGATCCATTTCCTTCCATCCATAGCTTGGAGCGGCACCATAAGGTATACTTTTCCCTTGCACAGTGAACAGCCTATTTACCTTTGGTAAATCAATCCCATTGCTACATTTGTATTTACTAAAGGCAGGTACGCTAGACACTTTGAAAGGGAAGTTGCACTTTGCAAGAGAATTTGTCCCAGAGCATAATGAATATGGTGAAGTTTCACTTTGACTGCATGACTTCATTTTCACTTTGATACATGACTGCATGATGGAAGTTACGCTCATAAAGCCTGGGGAAAAGTGCAACTTGCCTTGCAAAGTGAACAGTCTATTAGCCGTTAGTAAATCAACTCCAAAGTGTGGTTAACCAGTTTTGTGTCTGGGGTAATTCCTTACTTTTTGCACACTTATGTTAAAATCAACATTTTTTCTTGAACAATTACTTAGGCACTCCAAACAATTATATATTTTCTGAAAGCAGAGAGAAAAAATACATTAAGATGAGTTTTATTGCACACAACCACATAATAATACCCAATATTTTGGCTAAGTTCAGAACATAGAGTTGCATAAATTAAACAGATACCAAACATATTAAGACTCAAAATGCGCACATGAAATGGCAAAACACTACAGTACCTAATATTTTTCATAG
Organism: Staurois parvus; assembly: GCF_062004578.1. Lineage (NCBI taxonomy): Eukaryota > Metazoa > Chordata > Amphibia > Anura > Ranidae > Staurois > Staurois parvus. Next base: position 9,436,486 of record NW_028317886.1, read on the forward strand.
GTGACAATTTAAGACCCTTTACAGGTTTGTAATTTAGAGTTAACCATGAATTATGGCCCTAGAATTTTTGCTTTCACTTGGATGTTTGTAGTGATCCCTCACATGTGTGGCGTAATCATTGTTTACATACACATGCAGGGCCTGTACACATATGCATTAGTGTACATGCGTAGGGGTAAAGTTGAAGGTGTGTTTACATTTTTTTAATTATTTTCATTTATTGTACTACAATTTAAAGCAGAGTTTTGCCCAAAAGTGAAAGCTCCACTTATCTGCCTCCTCCTCCCCTCCACTGCCACGTTTGGCACCTTTTGGAGCGGACCGGGTACCTGGTTTTCACAGGTACCCACTCCCACTTCTGGCTCAGTTCATCTCCCCTCCTTCCCCCTTCAGCCCTCTGGAGCATTTCACAGGTCCCAGAGGACTGTGGCCCATTCACAAAGCACATCACAATTCGCGCATGAGCAGTAGGAAACCAGTTGGGAAACCGCAAGACTTCACTTTCAGTTTCCCTTAGTAAAGATGGCGGTGCCAGCACCCGACAGCCTATTGAAGAATTGGCTCTAGGTGAGGACACTGCTGGATCCCTGGACAAATAAGTGTCCTAATATTAAAATTCAGCAGCTACAGTACAACTACAACTCCTCTTTAATTTTATTTTTACACTTTTTTTTTCATTTAAATTTATTGCTAGCAGTGCTAACAAGAGCCATATGTGATAGCATGGGTAGGCGACAAGGAAACATCAGGAATCTATTAGACTCACAACATCTCCCTCCCCTGCCCTCCACTGCAGCTAATCAAGCACAGGTTTTGCTTGATTAGTTGTTTGTTGTCTACAGTAGCCAAGGAAGGTCAGCTCAGAAACCAAAAGTAATAAAATGCTAATCACTTCTGGCTTTATAACTCACAGAGGAGATCAGGGAAGGGATGTTCCTTGATTCTCTCCTGTTCTGGGTAGTTTATCAGAGCACCAGGCTCCCTGGAGGAAAGGGAGAGCCCGGGAACTATGGTAAGTGGAAGTGTGTTGCTCCGGGTGAGGTAGAATGTCACCAGCACACCGAGGATCACAAATATGGGTCCAAAAGTTTTAATAAATGATTACATAGTTATAGCAAGGCAACGTTTCGGAGTCTCGCAGGACCCCTTCATCAGGCATGGGACCGGGTGAGATCACTTGTTTTACCCACTTGAAAACCAGGATATTTTAAAAAAGCCTAAGGACAGCAAGCGGTTAAAGAGAAACCTATTTGACTTAGAATGTTTCCCAGATTACAATAATGCTGAATTGCAGAAAGTTTTTGGTGATTACAAATACCTCTATTAGTGTTTAGATCATTTCTTTTATTCTATGGTGCCTTTTTCCTTTTTCAGCTTTGTACAAATCAAGATTATAGCAAACCAATCACCAATTAAATATAATAGCAGTGCATTCCTAAGTCTCAGGAGATAATTTTCTTTTTTACTCACTTTTTTTCTCCTAATCAGAATCTGATAATTAGGTCAACCTATCACCTGCTGAAGCCCATAGTTGTCACCTACAGAACCTTTATGTAACAAAAGTGTTGTCAGGTTTACATGAAAGAAAATGACAGGTTTTGTAAATTGACCTACCCTCCTCTTTTACCTCAGCTCTAAACTTGGGCAGGCAACAGGTCAGCCCAAATTGGTGCCTACAGCTTGATACTGAGCTCTGGCAGGAAGAGAAACTAAACAGCAGTATGTATATAAATATATATTAGGGAAAATTGTATTCCATACTTACCGTAATTTTATTTTCCTGGATCCTCCCTATGTCAGCCTACCACGGGTCAGCTCCGCCCTCTCTGACCCCTCCAGGACAACCTCTTTCCTAGCCTATAAGATTGGCTGTCTCTCCTCACTCAGCGTTCAACATATCGCCCCTTGTGACTGGGTGGGAATCCTCGGCTGACATGGGGAGAATCCAGGAAAGGAAAATTACGGTAAGTATGGAATAACATTTTCCCTATTCCTGGACCTCCCCATGTCAGCCTACCACAGGAAGTACAAAGCATTGCTAAAAGGAACAAAGGGAGGGGAAAAAACAAGACACAAACAAACTGAATGCTGCATATAAACCCCTATTACTGACAGCCGCTGCAATGACTGTAGATCAAAGAAAGACTGCAATGATGGAAAATCCATACTTATTCTCTGGTGGCAAATAAATGCATTTGCTATGCTCCAGCTTGCTGCCCTGCAAACCGCCTTTGCTGGCACTTTAGCGTATGCTGCTCATGAAATTGAAATGCTTCTCGTTGAATTAGCTCTCACTTCCAAAGGTGGCGGCAAGCCTAGGATTTTGTAGGCAATCTGAATGGTTTTGACAATCCACGAAGACATGACCTTGGGTAGTAATGTGAAGCCCTTCCTTGGACCTTGATGTAAGGTATAAAGACTTTTTCATTCACGGGTGTCCTCTGTGCATTTCAGATATACTGAGAATTAATTAACCAGATCTAACGTCTTCCACTCATCCTCTGACCCATCTTCCAGAAAAGGTGAAAGTACAGACTCTCAACTTATATGGGATGAAGTTGAAATTTTTTGGAAGCAATTTGGGACCTGTCTCAGAATTACCCTGTCTTGGAGGATCCAGCAGTATGGCTCTCTAGCTAAAAAGGCATACATGTCAGATACTCTCCTTGTGGTAGCAATTGTCATCAAGAAATATGTCCTCACAGCCACATGGAATAAGGAACACAAAGTTATCGGGTAAAATGGTGGTGCCAGCAAGGCATTCAAACCAATTGACAAATTCCCACTAGTAATCTAATCTTCACTGCTGCCTTCAGAAAATGAATGACCAAAGGGTTAAAGGCCTATCTTTTACTTGCCATGGCCAAGAGGACTGAAACTTGAATTTGCAACTAATTATAAGCCAGGCCGCTGTTAAACTGTTTTGCAGGAATTTAAGAACAGATACCAAGAGAATTGAAGCATTCCAATTTTTGTCAGAAAGAGTCCCAAAAGAAAGGCTTTCCATACCCGATGGAAGGTTGACATAGTTGACTTTTTCCTAGCTTGCAACAAGGTGTCAACTACGTCCTTCGATAAAATGTAAAAATGGTATGCAGCGCTAGATAATGTATCCACCATCAATGAAAATGGATATAACAGTAAATCTTCAGTCACAGTATAAATAATTCCACATAAGTGAAGATGTAATTGTACATATATATAGAATAAATGAAATCCAATTAGGCTTCTGGGCGAATCTGGTAAATGATTGCGCTTACCACAAAGACATACAAACAAGGCGTTGTATGTAAAGATGGGCATCCGGGCCTGATCAGCAAAACGGACAGCATCCAGTTACCAAACGAAACTTTCAGGGATGGTGGAACCCCCCAAGATCGTCGCCGATTTTGTCAGCAGGTCCAACGCAGTCCTCTCCAAATGACGTTTATCCAGACCGCTCCACCTTGATGGGGCTCGTAAATAACGAGCCAAAGTAGAAAATGGCAATGATAGTGAAGTATGTCTGTTTATTGGGTAAATAGCAGCAACAAATGTACAAAACTCACAAAATGGGAAAGCACAGCCCAGGTCAAACGATGAGGTTCCCTGGTGATCAGTGGTTCCCTGATATTCAAATGGCGTCTATTGGGTGGATCCCCTAACATGTTTCGAGCCACGCTCGTTGTCAAAGGGGTGAATCCTAACCCAAGGACGCCAGCATTTAAAACCACCGCGGTAGCGCCTGCGCAGTACGCACCTCGCGCCGCTCGAATCAACAGCGCATGCGCGGGTGACGTCACCCGTCAGACTCCACCGGACCACATCGCGCATGCGTGGGCGCATGCGCAATCGCATTATGAGTCTCCCATATAAACGCTTCCGCCCACAAGTATGTGGGCTAAGCTGTAAAAGGGAAACCACACTGCGCATGCGCAGGCGCATGCGCAAATGCCAAAAAAGGACGGGAACTTGAATTCCCAAATCCCTCCACCTTAATGGGCGGGCAAAAACGAAAAAAAGGGATAAACAAAGAAGAGAGCCCAGTTACCTAGTGACTGCAGCACCCCAATATTATCCTAAGAACTTAATGTATATGAGGAAACATATATAATAAAAATTATGCTTAAGGGGACTGCAAATAAATCCTCAATCATCATATCGTAGTCCAAAGACAGCCCATCAGACAAAAAGCATAATGGGGTGCCCAATAAATACAGAACCCCCCAACAGGAGCCTATAGACAAATAAATATAGCATCATAATATAATCCATATCAATGTATCATAATACAAAAAATATTAAAAACAATAACAAATGTCCATATTCATCATATAATCAAATTAAATGAACAAGATAGTTAAATCGGCATAGCAACCAATCGAATGACCTACAACCCCGTGTGTTCTCAATCAATGGAAATATACCGTAAACAATAGATAAAAACTGATGTATAAAACTATCCTATGCTATTCATAAATAAGCACATAAAAATGATAAAATATGATAAAATGAAATCAAATAAGATAAAAACTTAGATATCCCCCTTACTCACATTGGCAGGGCACAGATGATATACAAAAATGGAAAAATTGGCATCACATCAATTCAGAGTGTAAATAGGCAGAGGAAAATTAGCGAGAAATCAACTATTATCAATAAACGAATTGATATCCAAATCAACATTCAGACCTTGAGGTTGTAAAGATTTGAGCTCCACTATCCACTTCGTCTCGAGCTGGGATACTGCTCTCCTTTTGTGACCCCCCCTCCACTGCTGAGTAATCACATCAATAGCAGTGAATCTTAATGATGAAGGGTCCCTGGCATGATGATCCCTAAAATGTTTAGATAGTGAGTGAAATTTAAAACCTTTTTTTATATTATTAAAATGCTCCCTCAAGCGATCTCTGAGACGTCTTGTAGTCCTACCTACATACTGAAGATTACAAGAACACTGAAGAAGGTACACTACGTGAGTAGTATTACAAGTAATTACAGGATTGATGACATAGCATTTACCCGTAACATTAGATACAAAGTCCCCCACCTTAGTTTTATGCATGCCATTATATCTACAGGCAATGCACCTGTTACATGGGTAAAACCCTTTAAGCCCAAAAACTGATGACAACCTCTTTGGTGGGTCCACCACATTAGGGGCCACTGTAAGTCTAAGGGGGGGTGCCCTTCTGAAGGTAATTTCAGGATGATCAGGTAATGCCTCACCCAAAATAGGATCACCTTTAAGAATGGCCCAATTCCTCTTAATTATCCTGGTGACCTCCTTATATTGCACAGAGAAGTTTGTAATGAAAGGGCAGAATTTATTTGGTCTATTTTTCTTTTCTCCAGTAAGTAGTACTGTTCTATCAGAGGAGGCAACTTCCTGAATGGTTTGATCCAAAATACCAGGATCATACCCTTTTTCTGTAAATCTTTTTCTGAGTATCAATGATTGATGATGATAATCGTCTAAACTCGTACAGTTCCTCCTCAGCCTGAGAAATTGCCCCTTCGGGATATTCTTTAACCATACTGGATGATGGCAACTATCTGTGGGTATATATCCATTTTTATCTGTATTCTTAAAATGGGTTTTAGTTAAAATCCTACTGCCATCATTAATCAAAACCAAATCTAAAAAGTTGATTTCTTTAAAATCATAAACATAAGACAGTTCAATATTCAAACTATTGTTATTGAGGGAAATGAAAAAGTTTTTAAGTGAAGACTCATCCCCCTGCCATAAAAGAAACACATCATCAATATAACGCCTATAGAAAATCAAGGGCGGCCAGTCTCGGGAGTATATTAAGTCCTCCTCCCACCTGGCCATAAATAAATTGGCCAGGCTGGGGGCAAACTTTGCCCCCATAGCAACACCCATAATTTGCAAATAAAAAACATGGTTAAACCAAAAGAAATTCCTATGCATGGCAAAATCCAGAAGCTCCAAAATGAACTCCTTTTGTTGTTGAGGGATATCCGATACAGTGTTAAGATAGAATTGAGCTGCCTCCATACCATCACAGTGCCTAATGTTGCTATAGAGAGCAGATACATCCGCCGTAACCAAATAGGTTTTCTCATTGACACTAAAATCGGTTAAATCAACTAGTACCTGCTTCGTATCCCGTAAATAGGCAGGAGTTGTCTTAACCAAGGGCTGCAAAAAATAATCCACATATTCCCCTATACGGGAATTCAGTGATCCTATGCCACTAATAATCGGCCTCCCGGGGGGGCACACCGGGTTTTTATGGATTTTAGGAAGACAATATAAAACTGACAGCCGGGGGGCAGCTGGGCATAAATAAATTTTCTCTTTTTTGGTTAATATACCATTATTGAAGCCTTTATTAATAATATTCTTCAATTCCTTCTTATAGGAAAGCAAAGGATTTTTGGAAAGAGGTTGATAAGTTTCCCTGTCATCAAGTAAGAGAAACACTTGGGCCATGTAATCTTTCTTATCCATGATAACTACCCCTCCTCCCTTATCAGCGGGCCTAATAACCAGATCTTTATTAGCCAGCAATGATTTTATCCCCTGATTAATCTTATGTTGATCACGTATGTTTTTAACTTTAATTCCATCCAAATCTTTTAAGACCATGTTTTTAAAAGTATTGATATGCGATTGTGAAGGGGGATTAAAAAGTGAGGCATTACTTAAATTAGACGGTTTAAAAACATTAATAGGAGGATTGGACAGGGGTTGTGTGGTTAGGAAATATCTTTTTAAGGATAGTCTCCTAGTAAACCTATGAATGTCCACATATGTACCAAATTTATCCAATTTTTTCTTTGGTGCATATTTTAAGCCTTTATTCAATAAATTAAGTTCATCACCTGTAAGTTCTACTTTACTTAGATTAAAAATACCCTCAGCTTTCACATTTTTCTCTTTTTGTGGTCTATTGACTCGCTTTCCTCCTCGCTTTCCTCTGCGCGGGTACTTCTCTTGCGAGTCTGTCCCCCCCCTAAAAAATGATTGGGTTTGGGGTTTTGAGGGCCTGGTGTCTTATTAGACTGAAAGCTGGGTTTTCTAGGTCCTTGATTATTCCTGGAGTTATATGAAGAGCCTTGTGAATTATAATCCACATAATGATTATCCCTTCTATCATTTTGATAAAAATTATTTTGTTTATATGGGCCATTATGGCCCCTATATTGTGGAGGTTTCCAGTATGATTGATCATTACCCCCATTATAAATTCCATTAGAATAGTAATAACTATCCTCCTGTGGATCCCTCCAAGACACTCTACGCTGTCTTGGTGATTGAACCCAACCTCTGGGATGGGGATAATATTGAGGTCCTTCATTATGATATTGATCCAAAGGATGTGATCTAATATCCCTATTCCCTACATTCCTATCCTCATAATCATAAAGGTCATCATACCTATTATAAGTCGGGACATTATATTTAACTTTAGGTTGACCCTGTTTAGAGGATTTTGGTAAAGCAGACGGGGGTCTGGGACTAGTGGGGATTTTATTATGTAAAGAAGAATGCTTCAGCTCGGCAATTCTATTATTACCTTGATTAGGATCAGGTGGACTATCATCATCATTACTGGTGGAACCTTGCCATTTAAATACTCGGTTATTCTTAAAATCTGTTACATCCCTATTATACTTTTTCTTCTTCTTACTTTTTTGTTCCTTTTCGGTCTTATCCAAAAGGTTTTTAACTCTATCCGATTCCACTTTATAGTCCTCCCTACCCATATAAGGTAACAGTTTTTCCCGTGTTTTATTGATCTCATTATCAAGAAAGGCTAATTTCTTCTTTTTCCGAATCACTAGAAACTTTAATAGATCCAAACCCATATTGTTAAAAAAGGTGAACCATTCAGTTTCACAGTTGATGTCACCATTCTCAGGGGGTACCTCCCACCTCAAGGATCTGGGTACCATTCCTTCTTTAATATATTTTTCAAGAAGGGTGATATCCCATATAGTTCTAATCTCTGCCGTAGCATGATTAGCCAAATGGAGAAAGATGCCATGTAGGTCATCATCAGGAGTATCCTGGATAAATACATCGTCAGTAATAACTGACCTCCTGGATCTAATCTCAAAAACATCCATAATAACTGCTGCTCAACTGAATACAAAGGCAAAATCTAACAAACAAAAACAAGGTAAGTGAGCGCAAATATCTGAACAGCAGCTAGCACACAAGGCAAACCTCAACACCAAAAAGACAAAATGTAAAAATGGTATGCAGCGCTAGATAATGTATCCACCATCAATGAAAATGGATATAACAGTAAATCTTCAGTCACAGTATAAATAATTCCACATAAGTGAAGATGTAATTGTACATATATATAGAATAAATGAAATCCAATTAGGCTTCTGGGCGAATCTGGTAAATGATTGCGCTTACCACAAAGACATACAAACAAGGCGTTGTATGTAAAGATGGGCATCCGGGCCTGATCAGCAAAACGGACAGCATCCAGTTACCAAACGAAACTTTCAGGGATGGTGGAACCCCCCAAGATCGTCGCCGATTTTGTCAGCAGGTCCAACGCAGTCCTCTCCAAATGACGTTTATCCAGACCGCTCCACCTTGATGGGGCTCGTAAATAACGAGCCAAAGTAGAAAATGGCAATGATAGTGAAGTATGTCTGTTTATTGGGTAAATAGCAGCAACAAATGTACAAAACTCACAAAATGGGAAAGCACAGCCCAGGTCAAACGATGAGGTTCCCTGGTGATCAGTGGTTCCCTGATATTCAAATGGCGTCTATTGGGTGGATCCCCTAACATGTTTCGAGCCACGCTCGTTGTCAAAGGGGTGAATCCTAACCCAAGGACGCCAGCATTTAAAACCACCGCGGTAGCGCCTGCGCAGTACGCACCTCGCGCCGCTCGAATCAACAGCGCATGCGCGGGTGACGTCACCCGTCAGACTCCACCGGACCACATCGCGCATGCGTGGGCGCATGCGCAATCGCATTATGAGTCTCCCATATAAACGCTTCCGCCCACAAGTATGTGGGCTAAGCTGTAAAAGGGAAACCACACTGCGCATGCGCAGGCGCATGCGCAAATGCCAAAAAAGGACGGGAACTTGAATTCCCAAATCCCTCCACCTTAATGGGCGGGCAAAAACGAAAAAAAGGGATAAACAAAGAAGAGAGCCCAGTTACCTAGTGACTGCAGCACCCCAATATTATCCTAAGAACTTAATGTATATGAGGAAACATATATAATAAAAATTATGCTTAAGGGGACTGCAAATAAATCCTCAATCATCATATCGTAGTCCAAAGACAGCCCATCAGACAAAAAGCATAATGGGGTGCCCAATAAATACAGAACCCCCCAACAGGAGCCTATAGACAAATAAATATAGCATCATAATATAATCCATATCAATGTATCATAATACAAAAAATATTAAAAACAATAACAAATGTCCATATTCATCATATAATCAAATTAAATGAACAAGATAGTTAAATCGGCATAGCAACCAATCGAATGACCTACAACCCCGTGTGTTCTCAATCAATGGAAATATACCGTAAACAATAGATAAAAACTGATGTATAAAACTATCCTATGCTATTCATAAATAAGCACATAAAAATGATAAAATATGATAAAATGAAATCAAATAAGATAAAAACTTAGATATCCCCCTTACTCACATTGGCAGGGCACAGATGATATACAAAAATGGAAAAATTGGCATCACATCAATTCAGAGTGTAAATAGGCAGAGGAAAATTAGCGAGAAATCAACTATTATCAATAAACGAATTGATATCCAAATCAACATTCAGACCTTGAGGTTGTAAAGATTTGAGCTCCACTATCCACTTCGTCTCGAGCTGGGATACTGCTCTCCTTTTGTGACCCCCCCTCCACTGCTGAGTAATCACATCAATAGCAGTGAATCTTAATGATGAAGGGTCCCTGGCATGATGATCCCTAAAATGTTTAGATAGTGAGTGAAATTTAAAACCTTTTTTTATATTATTAAAATGCTCCCTCAAGCGATCTCTGAGACGTCTTGTAGTCCTACCTACATACTGAAGATTACAAGAACACTGAAGAAGGTACACTACGTGAGTAGTATTACAAGTAATTACAGGATTGATGACATAGCATTTACCCGTAACATTAGATACAAAGTCCCCCACCTTAGTTTTATGCATGCCATTATATCTACAGGCAATGCACCTGTTACATGGGTAAAACCCTTTAAGCCCAAAAACTGATGACAACCTCTTTGGTGGGTCCACCACATTAGGGGCCACTGTAAGTCTAAGGGGGGGTGCCCTTCTGAAGGTAATTTCAGGATGATCAGGTAATGCCTCACCCAAAATAGGATCACCTTTAAGAATGGCCCAATTCCTCTTAATTATCCTGGTGACCTCCTTATATTGCACAGAGAAGTTTGTAATGAAAGGGCAGAATTTATTTGGTCTATTTTTCTTTTCTCCAGTAAGTAGTACTGTTCTATCAGAGGAGGCAACTTCCTGAATGGTTTGATCCAAAATACCAGGATCATACCCTTTTTCTGTAAATCTTTTTCTGAGTATCAATGATTGATGATGATAATCGTCTAAACTCGTACAGTTCCTCCTCAGCCTGAGAAATTGCCCCTTCGGGATATTCTTTAACCATACTGGATGATGGCAACTATCTGTGGGTATATATCCATTTTTATCTGTATTCTTAAAATGGGTTTTAGTTAAAATCCTACTGCCATCATTAATCAAAACCAAATCTAAAAAGTTGATTTCTTTAAAATCATAAACATAAGACAGTTCAATATTCAAACTATTGTTATTGAGGGAAATGAAAAAGTTTTTAAGTGAAGACTTAAAACTTATCAACCTCTTTCCAAAAATCCTTTGCTTTCCTATAAGAAGGAATTGAAGAATATTATTAATAAAGGCTTCAATAATGGTATATTAACCAAAAAAGAGAAAATTTATTTATGCCCAGCTGCCCCCCGGCTGTCAGTTTTATATTGTCTTCCTAAAATCCATAAAAACCCGGTGTGCCCCCCCGGGAGGCCGATTATTAGTGGCATAGGATCACTGAATTCCCGTATAGGGGAATATGTGGATTATTTTTTGCAGCCCTTGGTTAAGACAACTCCTGCCTATTTACGGGATACGAAGCAGGTACTAGTTGATTTAACCGATTTTAGTGTCAATGAGAAAACCTATTTGGTTACGGCGGATGTATCTGCTCTCTATAGCAACATTAGGCACTGTGATGGTATGGAGGCAGCTCAATTCTATCTTAACACTGTATCGGATATCCCTCAACAACAAAAGGAGTTCATTTTGGAGCTTCTGGATTTTGCCATGCATAGGAATTTCTTTTGGTTTAACCATGTTTTTTATTTGCAAATTATGGGTGTTGCTATGGGGGCAAAGTTTGCCCCCAGCCTGGCCAATTTATTTATGGCCAGGTGGGAGGAGGACTTAATATACTCCCGAGACTGGCCGCCCTTGATTTTCTATAGGCGTTATATTGATGATGTGTTTCTTTTATGGCAGGGGGATGAGTCTTCACTTAAAAACTTTTTCATTTCCCTCAATAACAATAGTTTGAATATTGAACTGTCTTATGTTTATGATTTTAAAGAAATCAACTTTTTAGATTTGGTTTTGATTAATGATGGCAGTAGGATTTTAACTAAAACCCATTTTAAGAATACAGATAAAAATGGATATATACCCACAGATAGTTGCCATCATCCAGTATGGTTAAAGAATATCCCGAAGGGGCAATTTCTCAGGCTGAGGAGGAACTGTACGAGTTTAGACGATTATCATCATCAATCATTGATACTCAGAAAAAGATTTACAGAAAAAGGGTATGATCCTGGTATTTTGGATCAAACCATTCAGGAAGTTGCCTCCTCTGATAGAACAGTACTACTTACTGGAGAAAAGAAAAATAGACCAAATAAATTCTGCCCTTTCATTACAAACTTCTCTGTGCAATATAAGGAGGTCACCAGGATAATTAAGAGGAATTGGGCCATTCTTAAAGGTGATCCTATTTTGGGTGAGGCATTACCTGATCATCCTGAAATTACCTTCAGAAGGGCACCCCCCCTTAGACTTACAGTGGCCCCTAATGTGGTGGACCCACCAAAGAGGTTGTCATCAGTTTTTGGGCTTAAAGGGTTTTACCCATGTAACAGGTGCATTGCCTGTAGATATAATGGCATGCATAAAACTAAGGTGGGGGACTTTGTATCTAATGTTACGGGTAAATGCTATGTCATCAATCCTGTAATTACTTGTAATACTACTCACGTAGTGTACCTTCTTCAGTGTTCTTGTAATCTTCAGTATGTAGGTAGGACTACAAGACGTCTCAGAGATCGCTTGAGGGAGCATTTTAATAATATAAAAAAAGGTTTTAAATTTCACTCACTATCTAAACATTTTAGGGATCATCATGCCAGGGACCCTTCATCATTAAGATTCACTGCTATTGATGTGATTACTCAGCAGTGGAGGGGGGGTCACAAAAGGAGAGCAGTATCCCAGCTCGAGACGAAGTGGATAGTGGAGCTCAAATCTTTACAACCTCAAGGTCTGAATGTTGATTTGGATATCAATTCGTTTATTGATAATAGTTGATTTCTCGCTAATTTTCCTCTGCCTATTTACACTCTGAATTGATGTGATGCCAATTTTTCCATTTTTGTATATCATCTGTGCCCTGCCAATGTGAGTAAGGGGGATATCTAAGTTTTTATCTTATTTGATTTCATTTTATCATATTTTATCATTTTTATGTGCTTATTTATGAATAGCATAGGATAGTTTTATACATCAGTTTTTATCTATTGTTTACGGTATATTTCCATTGATTGAGAACACACGGGGTTGTAGGTCATTCGATTGGTTGCTATGCCGATTTAACTATCTTGTTCATTTAATTTGATTATATGATGAATATGGACATTTGTTATTGTTTTTAATATTTTTTGTATTATGATACATTGATATGGATTATATTATGATGCTATATTTATTTGTCTATAGGCTCCTGTTGGGGGGTTCTGTATTTATTGGGCACCCCATTATGCTTTTTGTCTGATGGGCTGTCTTTGGACTACGATATGATGATTGAGGATTTATTTGCAGTCCCCTTAAGCATAATTTTTATTATATATGTTTCCTCATATACATTAAGTTCTTAGGATAATATTGGGGTGCTGCAGTCACTAGGTAACTGGGCTCTCTTCTTTGTTTATCCCTTTTTTTCGTTTTTGCCCGCCCATTAAGGTGGAGGGATTTGGGAATTCAAGTTCCCGTCCTTTTTTGGCATTTGCGCATGCGCCTGCGCATGCGCAGTGTGGTTTCCCTTTTACAGCTTAGCCCACATACTTGTGGGCGGAAGCGTTTATATGGGAGACTCATAATGCGATTGCGCATGCGCCCACGCATGCGCGATGTGGTCCGGTGGAGTCTGACGGGTGACGTCACCCGCGCATGCGCTGTTGATTCGAGCGGCGCGAGGTGCGTACTGCGCAGGCGCTACCGCGGTGGTTTTAAATGCTGGCGTCCTTGGGTTAGGATTCACCCCTTTGACAACGAGCGTGGCTCGAAACATGTTAGGGGATCCACCCAATAGACGCCATTTGAATATCAGGGAACCACTGATCACCAGGGAACCTCATCGTTTGACCTGGGCTGTGCTTTCCCATTTTGTGAGTTTTGTACATTTGTTGCTGCTATTTACCCAATAAACAGACATACTTCACTATCATTGCCATTTTCTACTTTGGCTCGTTATTTACGAGCCCCATCAAGGTGGAGCGGTCTGGATAAACGTCATTTGGAGAGGACTGCGTTGGACCTGCTGACAAAATCGGCGACGATCTTGGGGGGTTCCACCATCCCTGAAAGTTTCGTTTGGTAACTGGATGCTGTCCGTTTTGCTGATCAGGCCCGGATGCCCATCTTTACATACAACGCCTTGTTTGTATGTCTTTGTGGTAAGCGCAATCATTTACCAGATTCGCCCAGAAGCCTAATTGGATTTCATTTATTCTATATATATGTACAATTACATCTTCACTTATGTGGAATTATTTATACTGTGACTGAAGATTTACTGTTATATCCATTTTCATTGATGGTGGATACATTATCTAGCGCTGCATACCATTTTTACATTTTGTCTTTTTGGTGTTGAGGTTTGCCTTGTGTGCTAGCTGCTGTTCAGATATTTGCGCTCACTTACCTTGTTTTTGTTTACTACGTCCTTCGATAGCTCCAGATGTCTTAGAGACCACCTCTCAACTTCCAAGCCATTAATTTCTGACTTGTGGGGTTCAGATGGAACACACCGTTCAGAATCAGGATATCCAAAACAAACTGGGAGAAGAATTGGTTGTTCTAGCCTTATCCTCTATACAAGGGGAAACCAAGCCAGGCTCGGCCAAAGAGCAGGGCTATTATTGCCCCCACTTCGCAATGTATCTTCAGGAGAACCCTTAGAATTAGAGGGATTGGAGGAAAGATGTGCACTAGGTGAAACGTCCATGGCCTGGAAAGGATATCTTGGCTGAAGGTTTGCGGGTCCCGAATTAGGAGAAGTAGAGGGAAACTGGAAGTTTATTGCTGACACCATCAGATTCACATCTGGTGTTGCCCGGGCTTTTTCTGCAACAATTTTTAATTGAGGCCCCATACGCCGTGATCTACAAACTCTTACTCTGCTCCGCCTTAATGTTTGCTGTTCCTTGGTAGGTATGAAGAAAGGGTAAATTCCTTTCTGCTCAAAGGAAGATTTGACAGGCTATTTTCTGGAGAGGCAAGCTCCTGGTGCCCACTTGACAGGACAAGCAAGTCACTATAGTCCGATTTTCTGGAAGCACCTGCACCACTTTTCCACTTAAAAGATACCGAAACGCTAGCAGAGTGAATCAGGAAGTTACTAACTCTTGGCTGATTGGAAATCTGCATAGTGTGCCTAGTCTAATGACCTTGAACCTGGTGACCAAAGCTGTAGGCTCCTCCAACCCTCCAGCCTGGTTCTGGAGGCTCTAGAGGGAAACTGCCCTTCGGATTGCGCAAAACCGTCCATCAGGTTAATAACAGGGCTATCAGACCTGGTATGAGGATCTTCCGAATCAATACATGATGATCCCACTAGGGAAGGAAACTGAATTGAAACTTCCTTCCTCAGCATCTGGCAAAGGAACAACTGGGATGGTGGATAACAGAAGGCACAGGTACTACATGCACTCTCTTGCCAATAAGCAAGGCATGCTCATTACTTCCCTCATCCGAGTCTGGATCTTTTGGACTTTCTTCAGGGGGAGAAAGATATAGCAGAAACTGCGTTGATTGCAGTTGACTCTTTTGATGGCTGATTATCCACCCAAAGCATTTGAGCGTGTAAGCCATAATCATCACAATTATGACAAATCACAGCTTGAACTATCTTGCTTTGCATGTAATGAGTCTATCCTATATATTAGTTTCACCTTTTAAGTTACATTACTGAAATAAATTAACTTTTGCACGATATTATAATTTTTCGAGTTTCACCTGTGTATATATTTATATATATATATATATATATATATATATATATATATATATGTATAATACATATCCCTAAGAGGTAAAAACACATTGAAATATCAACTTTATTGGAGAAAATCAAATTGAAAATAAAATGCCAATTGGCAACTTTCTTTTTAAGCCTTGTTCAATTTTGGTGCTACATCCCACTCCCATCAATAACTTGTGACAAGCTACACCTTTAGTAAACTGAGAGGTATGTAATCATTTTAACAAGAGCAAAAGTTGATACACCCCCATGTACAACCTGAGCCTAAAATCCAAGGGGATTCCACAGAGGAGCATATATTATTTTTTTTAAATTAAGTACTAAAATATTTCAGCACTGCTGTTACCATTTATATTTTAGGTGAGGTTAGGTGCACTATAATGTGTAGATTTCCTTAACAAATGGCAGACCCCTAAATATGACCCACAACATATAATACAAAATTGTCAATTAAACTTTGCTACAAATCTAATTACTTGCCAGGTTATTTGATTTTTCTCAATTAACTCTTTAAGGCTCGGTTCACACTGCCGCGCCTTGGGATCTGACTTGTGAGACCCCAAGTTGCATGACATGTGAAATCCCATGTTAGTCAATGAGAGCTGTCTTAATTAGCACTACTGAAGTCGCTCCGACTTTAGAAAAGGTTCCTGCACTACTTCAAGGCAACTTCTATCTGACTTGTGTCCATATACTTTAATAGAAGTCACCTCCAAGTCGAATCTTCATCTATATTTATGTGATTTGGATCTGACATTACAGGAAGATTACCCATGCATTCTCTGAAAGTTGCTTCAAAGTTGCTTCAGAGTTGCTTCAAAGTAGTACTCAAGTTGCCTACAAAAGTCGCACTGCAAGTCACGCAACTTTCATGTAGCGGTAATGTGAACTGAGACTTAGAGTTTGCTTATTTGCCAGGCTTTCTATCTAAGAATAGTTAAGAGAAGCCCAGGAATAGAGTGGATGCAGGAGTTTTAGGGAGAAGGAAATTATGCTTTACACGTTTAATGGAGAGTGTACATTGTGTCAAGGTGTATAATAAACCAATAACTGGTTTAATTCTCCAACAACTACCAAAAAAGATGTCCATTTGGATGAATTGGTCCTTTCAATTTAATTGAGAAAATTAGTGACACATCTGATAAACGAGCTTAAGTTCCTTAAAAAATCTAAGGGAAATCATTACCATGACCCTGAATTAATTTGTTGTTTAAGAACACATTTACTGTAATTAAACTCAACAGTACAATCTGGAATCAATTTTTTCTTTTTGTACTTGGTATCACATTTGCAATCACTGTTATAAGTGCAAAAACCCAAAGCCATATTACTATGACCAATAGGGCTTTATTTTAGAAAAAAAAGCATAACTAGCTGATACGCTTGACAAACCTTATCTTTTTTGGCAAATTGTAAATTTTCAGTTCACTTGAATATATGCATGCAGATTTGTGTGATGTGTAAAGCATTCTTCTTAATTTCTGGATCAGAGAATTCAGGCAAGAGCTGTACTCTTTGACAAAGTGTGGCCACCCACTGTCATGTTAGACAGCTGATAAAAGAACTTGTCAGTCCTTTGTTGTAATTAATTAAGAAATGTTTTAGCTGAGGATCCTTGGCTGTCAAATTTTCTTCCAAGCTAAAAAAATCAGCCATATGCCAAAAATATTAAATTGTCAGATCTCCCAATCAGTAATAAGTACCCAAGAATTTCCAAACCTTAATGCTATTAATAACATTACTAAGGATAAGCAAAATAGATACTTTTACCATAAATTTCATTGCAAATAGGAAGATCTTGGGGTAATTTTGCCATTTTGACTAAATGCATTAGATTCAAAGAAGTGAAATAATTTTGGTGTTTTAGTCAGGTTGCAGTGTGCTTTAAATGGCTTCTAAGGCTTATAGAAGCTACTTTCAACTTTTTTTTAATCACCCTCATTATTGTATGTCTATTCACAGAGTGAAAATGTAAACAGTGAAAAAATAATAAAAAAAATTACACAGTACATAAACAATGATCAATTATACCAACATAAATAAATAAATAACCTACCATTAATAAAACCCTCCCCATCTACATATAAGGAAAAAAAACATATTTTTTCAAGCAATTTTCACCTCGTTTAGTGAGCGAAATGAAGAATTCTCATTTCTGCTTTGCAAAAAATCACTTCCTAAACATGATGTTTTGCACATCATCAAAAACTGTCTAAGATCATGGTGTTCTTTTTTAGATGGCATGAATTTTATTTTTCTAATGCTGCATCTTTGCTCAGACCATTTTGTTGTAAAGAAAATAAAGGGTTACTTTAGTCTCAGCAATATATAAAACACAAACTATTTCCAGCTTAGCGCTCCCTCTTCCCATAATATGATCGTTGATCTGATATAGTAAAGTGTGCTCTTCATATAGTGGGAAATTACTGCTCATAAAAGAGAAACACACAGCTGGCTTCCAATTCTTCCCATGGCAAATAAAAAAGATAAAGTGCTGTAATGAAAAGTACTACCCTTATAAAGCACAATATAATATGTCAACTGAAACAGCACAAGACGTGTCCGCTCAGATTGGTAATAATATTTAATCTAATATCATTAGGTGAAAAACCAAGTAGAAGCGTATATTTTGCATCTATGAACAAAAACCACAATAAAAAAAAAATAAAATTCTGCATTATAAGTATTGAGACATTGCTGCTGATCAAAGTGGCACAGACACATGTATTACTACTATCAAATCTCCTCTACTGACAATGCCATTTAAATGATATTGTTCTCCATGACAGGTGTATGAATGAAAGGGTTTACGTTTAAAGACAGAGGATCTCCAGTGCAGCAAGTCTTGTTTGGTTCAAAATAAATAGCTGGATTCAGTTGCCTTGACATACTAATCTGCCTTTAGTGCCCAACTAATCAAACACACATTCAGATCAGTGCTCTAGACAGATCAAAGCCATGTATTCATTGACAGGTTATATAAAGTTAAAGTGTGCTTACTTACAGTGCATTTCAATAATCCAGGAGAGATAAATGAAGAATCCAGGTAGCATATCTGTAAAACAGTAGTTACTGAGCAGGAGGAAGGCAGCTTGCCTTGAACTGAAGGCAGATCATTCAGTGGATGTGTTGGAGTATTTCTGTCTGCAGAGCTCACACATCAAGTCTCTTCCCTCCCTCTCACCAGCTTCCTCTCTTTCTGACTGCCCAGCTACCTTTGCAATCTTTTCTTTTGTCCCTAATCTATTCTGTGACTTTCTGGGATGCATACACACAGTAAAGTGAGGGAATCAAGGGGTGGAGATAAGAAGGAAGGCACAGTAGCCAAAAGGAATTTTTAAATGTATGTACTGTGTTGTAAAAAGTTACAGAATGAGTACAGACTGTCACTCCTCTTGGTGGGATCATGCTATGCTTCTCAAATGTGTGAGGACAAAAGTCAGCAGTACTAAAGCCTTGTTATACATCAGTATTAATGACATTTTCATAGCAAGGTCATAAATTCCATTCTGCTTAAACTATGTAAGAGTACATTTCTACATCATCTGCATCCTCCACTATCCTGTGTACCTCGACCTCGAACTACCAGTTGGGGAGCACACACTCGTAAAATAGGTGCCTTTCATAATATAGCATTTTTCATGATCATAGTGCACAAGTGCTCCAGCTCAGAAAAGTATTGTTGATGTAAGGATAATGCCGTCACCCATGCTTCCAGTAGCCCTCCTTTAGAGTGGCCACATAAGGGTGGCTCCATGAAAGTTGAAAGGAGAAGGAGCCACCCTAGAATCAGAGAATGAGACCAGCATAATCTGGATGGAAAGATAACTATAATACCGTACAAGAAGATGCAACATACATTGTGAGTCTCTGCATTCGCATTAGTCATTTAAAAAGAAATAGGCTTTAAAGCAGAACGCAGGGCAAAAACTTCTTTACATGTCCTTGTTGCTGATTTCCAATCTTTAATGAATATGGCATCCATCTTCTGGTTCACTCAGTAGTTAATCTGAAATAGCCTATTCACTTTCAAATCAAACTGTTAATTCTCTTAGGTTTCCTGTTTGTAAGACCGGAGGCTGCTATGCCTCCTAGTCCCCCAGCCACTGATCTTGGCACATCCCTTCTGTAGTTCTTTCTCCAGGAGGCAGTGATGTAATTCAGCCCTACTTGTAGTGGTGGGCGGACCGAGACTCTCAGACACATTCAACATGTACAGGGCTAGTGTACCCACTCACATTCCCTGTGGTTCATGGGAACTGTAGTTTCCTTTTACTGCAGAGAGAGAGTAGAGGATTTGATGTCATCCATGCACTTGCACCTCCTCCTTGACAGAGCAGAGGCTGTTGTTGATATTTTGAATTACAGAGAAGACTTCCTTAGAATTCAGTTAGACTTTTCTCTTCAATGATAAAGAATTTCATAAATGTATTAACTGTTTAGTGTTTTGTGTAGGGTGGTGTACTAATGGGTGATTTTATTTTTTTTGCCTATCATAGAGTTCTTCTTTAACCACTTGCCTACTGGGCACTTATACCCCCTTCTTTACCAGGCCAATTTTCAGCTTTCAGCGCTGTCACACTTTGATTGACAATTGCGCGGTCATGCAAGATTGTACCCATATGACATTTTTATCATTTTTTTCTCACAAATAGAGCTTTCTTTTGGTGATATTTAATTGCTGCTGGGCACTTTACTTTTTGCGCTATAAACAAAAAAAAATGCAAAAAATACTGTTACTGTTTTTTTCTGTCCTAAATGTACATACCAGCAAGTGATGAAGCTTACTAAGAAATACAGCAAGGGCTAAGGTAAGAAAGCTTTTATTTCTTTTCAACAGAGGTACATTAATTGTATGTTGGTACATAGGGGAGCTGGGTTTTAGAAAAAAAGATGAACTTTAGAATGGAGTACCATGATGTTAAAGTGATTGTAAAGGTTCTGACTGTTTTTACAAAATAACAAAACATGTCATGGTTTTGCACAGAGCAGCCCTTATTCTCCTCTTCTTGGCACTCCTGGCCCCTCCCCACTCGTGTGTGCCCATTCCCAAGCCACCTCTGTGTATCTTTGAGCGTGGCTCGGTCCATCTCCCTCCTCCTGCTGCTGTGTCTCAGCCAATGAGGAGGCAGAGACCCAGGAGAGCTCTGCTCTTGCTGGATCAGTCTCATGTGAGTATAAAGGGGGGTTAAGGATGAATGCATGAAGGTGAAAAACCTTCAGGCTTTAGAACCACTTTAAACTGTCAACCTAAAGTGGATCTTGTAACAAAAATCATTTTCTCTTGCACATAAATTCCTGTTGTTTTCCTTCAATGTCATTAAAGGGAAAGGCCACCTATTAAAAAAATAATAAATGCACTTTTTTTAAAGGTAAAAAAATGTTCATTTATTATTTTTTTTTCTGTAGCCTAGAGCACTGCACCTGGTATCAGCAGATCAAGGGTGCAGTGTCAGGCTCCTGCAGACACTCAGCAAAGCTGTCTAGCCATACCTCCCATACAGACAATCAGTGCGTTCCTCGCAGTTCATTGAGAACTACAAGCCATTTCCCTCAATGGAAGATGGCAGTTGTAGTTCATCCATTCACAGAACTCTGTGAATGAATGACAGGAATGCATGGACGAAGCCCAGCTCGGCGATGCTCTTTTTAATTTGTGACAGTGGGGAGAAGATCATCGTCTACTGTCACAGGGCAGGGTTGGGGGGTAATGCAGACAGGTGCTCTTTGGTATTATGTTACAAATTACACATGTATGTTTTCTAGGTGAACACAGCTTTACTTTACTAACATTTAGGCAAATTAAATATACACTATACTAGTTGAAAAGCTTCTATTAATAAAATGGAACTCCCGTTTAATACCCACCTCTTGCCCTCCTCCACTTCCCCATCCCCACCACTTGAAGCCCATTCCAATCTTTCAAAAAAAAAAACCTCTATACTGACCTTCTTGTTTCCTTTAATCTTCAGTTCTGTTCACGGACTTCCAGGTTTACTTCCTTTCCCACTGCAGTGGCAGTGAAAGGTCCCTTCATGGAGTACTGTAAGTCTGGCTGCGTAATGATGCACCTCCAGGAGGTGTGCCCATGACAGCTTGGGCTCAAAAGAAGTGGGTTGGATGGTGCTGGCCATCATTTAACAAGAATGAGGAGTCTTGGACATCTGGTTGTAAGTCTCTAGTGGATTGTGCCAGAGAAAATTACAAGAAAAGTAAATTTTTTCCCTTAAATGGTGCAAGGAACCACAATAAAAAAAAAGTTCCACTTTAAGTAAATTAACGACATTATATCAAATGGCGATGAGGATTCACTACTTGATGTTAGCAGCCGGGTCAGATGCCAGAGATGAATATATCAAGTACCATAAATTAAGTTAGATCAGGACACATTTTGCCACAAGCAACTTGTACTGCGTAGGCTGCAGCAACACTTTACCCATAAAATTAAAAATATACATATATGTTTTTATAAGTGCTACCTTATTTAGATTTTATTTAGGATTGCTAGTTTATCACTATGGAAAATATAAATTCAGCACTTGCTGAACTCAAACAGATACTAAAAGATCCTCATTTAATCCATTTATGTATTCATTAAACTTTTTCCTTACTAAATATAAGTTAAAACACTTGAATATATCTTTATCTTAGCTGTCTGTAATCCACTGCACAGTTAATTGGAAGGCCCTGCTGCATCACATAGGTCTCTCAATTTAACACTGGGAGGTTGCTGGCAAGAGTTTTCCTTCAGTAAGCAGACTGAATGTGGGCCAGAAACCAAGATGTAATGCTTTACAGCAATGTAGAAAAGTGAGGTCAGCAACCTGGTTGTACTATCTGGCAGGGGAGCCCAGACTGCAAGACTAGCTAAACAGAATGATATATATTTTGCAGGTAAAACAGTTCACATACTGTACATGCACATATCTGCATTTAGCTGTTTATCTGGAGTTCAACTTTATCAGGAGTTCTGTTTGTACATGATATGCTTTTTGTCCAAGTGGTATATTATTATTATTTGGGATTTTTATAGCACCAGCAGTTTGCTCAGCACTTTAAAAATGAAAGGAGAAAGGACCATTACAATATATTTCAATACAAGAGGGTTAGGGGGCTCTGCTTGTGATACAAAAGGTAATAACTGTGAGGGATGAGCTGATGTAGAAAGTAAAAGTTCAGTTTAAGGGCTCACCTGCTTCAAAATGTGGAATTGGACGCACTTTTTTTAAAGCACTCTGAATGTCAATCAAAGCTCTTATCACTAAATAAAATGTTAAGCTCACAATCCTGTTCACACGTTGCATTTGCTTTGCTTTGCTCTTCAAAGCATCTCCAAAGCCTATATAAACGTCTATGACAAAGCTTGCTAACAGCGACGTAGTTTTTGAGGGGCTTTTACTTAGAGTTAGCTTCACTTTGTTTTGGAGGTATTGCCGGTATGAGATATACCAGGATGCACTAGGAAACCAACAGGAGAAACTAGCAATGTCACACGTGGTGTGCAGCATGGGAGCAATGTAGTGGAAAGTGAGCCAGAGAGAGAGGAGGATCAGCAAACCAGAGGATCGGCAGAGCTGAGGGTTATTACTGAGCGAGGGTCAGCAGAGATGGGGGTTACTACAGAGCAGGGGATCAGCAAAGATGGGTTTTTTTACTGAGCAAGAAATCAGCAAAGCTGGGGGTTACTACTGAGTGGTGCATTAGCAGATATGGGGGTACCACTGAGCATGGGATCTGCTGAACAAGGGTAATAATAAGCTGGGGATCTGCTGAACAAGGGTACTAATGAGTTGCAGATCTGCTGAACAGGGGTACTAATGAGCTGGTGATCTGCTGAGTAGGGGTACTATTGAGCTGGGTTCCTACTTGGCCCTTTTAATATAAATAAAAAATCAACATACACACCGGGCATTTGCCAAACTTCATTAAATCTTCAAAAAAGCATCACCGAAGCATCACAGAAGCATAAAAAAACACATTAAAAACAGCATGTTGAAGCAGTAGGTACTTTAATGTGTGTTAAAGGTGAAGCAAGTGTAAATGAGCCCTTTTAGGTGGAAGTGGGATAGGCCTCCCTGAAGCTGAGATAGCTAGACATATTGGGGTTGGGAGTTCCACAGGATGGGAGAGGCTCAGGAGACATAATGGGAGCTTGGGAGGTGACAATGAGGGAGCAAGAGAGCAGGAGGAGCTGGGAATAGCAAGGAGGACATGTTCTGAGGAATGAAATGAAGCTGGTGATGTAGCTTGGGGGCAGAGACGTGGATGGCTTTGTTTGTTGCTGTTAGTATTTTGATATTTATTTCTTGGGAAAGTGGAAGCCAATAGAGGGATTGTGAAAAATGAGTAGTTGGTAAAATGGATGAGTCTAGCAACAGAATTCATGATAAACTGAAGGGGGGATAGCTTGTGTAGAGGTGTAACTATGAGGAGGGAGTTGCAATAGTGAGGGGAGACATGACAAGAGAGTAAATTAGCAGTTTTGTTGAGTTGTTGATTAAGAAGGGGTGTGTTGAAGGTGTCAAAGTTTGGACAGTGATTGGATGTGGGGCTGAAAGCACAAGTCAGAGTCCAGAATTAAATCTAACACTCTGGCATGAGGGGAGGAGGTAATAGTTGTGTTATTGATGTGTAGCATAAAAGCAAAACATATACCATATAAGTAGATGTACAATTACCCTGTAAAGCAGCACTCTATGCTTTCCGTAATTTGTTGTGATTTTATTAAATCTAGACTACGTGACAGACACAGAATATTGCTTTAACATGCTCCTTTATTACCTTTACGTGTTGCTCCTATATGAGCAGCATGCTAGGTTTCATAGATTAAATTTAATATCTGTAAATTATGTGTCATCCACAACTGTCTAGACACTTTTTGTGACAAGGTTATTTCACAGGTCATTTTGTTTCCTTTGAGAAATACGTGTTTTGAAGGAAAAAAATAACAAATATTCCATTTTTAAAGCAATAAACAATAGTCTTATCTGAGTTAAGTGTACGCTCAACGATTATGCAACAACCGGTAGTGTACAAGTAGTGTACAAAACCAGAAAATATATACACTGTAGTATGTAGCTAAAAAAACTACATGAAAGAAATCTTGTATAAACTCCTAAGAACCTTTTCAGCACAGACCTGTAGATTGGCTAGATCTGTAAATATATACTAATTTTTCTTGGTTTCCAAAGCTGGGAGAGCTGCTGTTAATATGCAGGCGAGCTGATCCCTTTAATGTGCCCTTCTTTATCTTCTGTGCCCCCTCTTCCTGACCAGGCCATTTTTTGCGTTACGGTGCTGTTACTTTAACTGACAATTTCACGGTCATACAACGTTGCACTGAAATGAAATCTACTTCCTTTTTTTCCCCACGAATAGAGCTTTCTTTCAGTAGTATTGGATTGCCTGTGCATTTTTTATTTTGTTCGCTATAAAAAAAAAGATCAACAATTTTGAGAAAAAAAATATTTTGACTTTTTGGGGCGGCAAGCCAAGGGTAGGGCGCACGTGCTGGATGAGGCATATAGAGATGAGGGAGTCTCTACTCTTATCATTGTTTGCATGTTTGCATTTCAGCTAGAACCACTGAGATCTATGATATCAGGCAACAAAAGAGCAAATAGAGATACCGGAAAAAAGGGAAAATGAACCTAAATCTCCACCTGCTGGCTTGATAGAAGAATGCATAATATTCCTAAAATATGTTTCATATTTATTTATATTTCTTTCTCTCCTTGGCACTTTATTTTTTAATCAGGAAAGAGTTTATTGAACAAAGAACACAATGCACACAAACATTGCCAACAACATTCCTGAAACATTGTTTTTTTCCTCCTCCTCTCTCTTTTTATCAGGGTCTGGCTCTGCTTTCCTTTTTTTCTCTACTCTGGGTACTGTATTCCTGTATGTATTTCTGAACATCAGCTCTTATACGTTTTAGGTGTAGCTCATTGCACCTATATGCATGCATGTTTTTTTACTGTGATTCAACAATGGAGTGTACATGTTTGTTGTATTATGCTTGATGCTAGATGACAAACTTGGTTAGTTGACCCAGCAGGGTGATTGTATGTACTGTACAGTGGCTTGAAAAAGTATTCATACCCCTTGAAATTTTCCACATTTTGTCATGTTACAACCAAAAATGGAAATGTATTTTATTGGGATTTTATGTGATAGACTGTAATGCATAGGAAATGTGCTGGCCTTGGGCCCTTTGTTTCCTCTGGGATTTTTATAGTAAAGCATCGCTGCCCATAAGCCAGAAGCACGAGGAATGATGTAACTTCCTTCTCTAGGCTAAGGGAAACTTGCAGAGTCACAAGATATAGCCACTATTATTAGATAAGACTTGTTTACATCAGTTAGACTTGTTTGTGAAAAGTGTACATCTTGAACTTAGATGGCAGTATGTAAATAAAAGTTTGATCATGTGTTTATTAGGCCTGCTAGATGGCATGATAGTGATAAATGACTGGGTGTGACTCTGTTACCTCACAAAACCTCTCAGTGTTATCTGAAACAGCATCTCGGAGTGGGTGAGGCGCCGCCCAGTCTGGAATTGTGGCCAGAAGCACTGAGCGGGGGTAATTATGAAGAGGCCTGGAGACAATGCGATCAGAAGCCATCCCATGCGTGTGGGGGACACTCTGATGCTGGGACTTTTGCCGAAGCTGCATGGCCTCATTGGCCGATCGTGCTCCGGACTTCTCCATGGTCTCCTGTGCACTGTGGATTCGATGAGGTCTCTTTCTTCCCATAGCTTTGGTAATTTATTAATTCTATGCTGTGACGCTGTCAAAAGATGTGCTTGTTTCATACTGTAATACTCACATTACTATTGGTGTGTGTTATTATGCAGATTGTGATGACCATAAGATATATCATCCTGTGTGTTGTGTGATAATAAAAGTAGAGGTTTTGACAGTGCAAGAACACTGCAGTTGGATTCTGTTATTTCTTGGGGTGCTGATTGAATGCTGCATGATGTGCCAGGGCAGCTTTTTTCCCCCCAAAAAATAAAGTTTATTGAACAGAGGAAATAAATGGGGGATATAGATAATAGGGGGGGGATGCATAAAATCTGAACAAAGGAGCATGCTCTTAAATGTCAAACAACAATTAATAACAATAATAGCAAAGTATACCATATGGTGTTTGAGTCCCAAATACGTGGAAGTGGAAAAATAAGAAGAAAAAAAGGGGGGATTGTCCCCAACAATCAAAATCTTTCCAGAGTCTTTATCTGCATGATGGTTGTATATCACCTGTAGTTCTTAAAATATGGTTGGAGGCATAAAAGCAAATCTACCTACATAACAGTAGGTGCAAGTTTTCAAACCTAAGGTTGTCTACAAAATATATATTTTTTGTCAGAGTTTGGGCAGGTATTGTATCTCCATGTGACAGGGTTGCTACAAATGTCAAAAGGGTTGTCTACTAGGACTTGTATGCGGCCTGCCACAACAAGTCTCTGAAGTGCGAGCAGAAAAAGAGGAAAAAAAAGGGGGGGGGGGTGGGTTAATGAATTTACCACCATTGGCTGACTGACTCGCCATTGTTCCATTATTTCTTCATGTAACAATGTATATATGGCTGTGCGGAAGTTATGGGTGCAAGTAGTGTTGTACAGTGTATAATCAAAGTGTGTGGACTATGTTGTCCAATCTTTTAGCGTAGAACCTCCAATAGAAGGAAGTAGTCTCCGAGAGGCCTAGGGAGTAATGTGTAAGTTTCTGGTTACTAATCTAGTGCCATGTTCTCATTTCCCAGAGATAGTCCTCAGAAGTTTGAAAGTGGAGCCAGCACTCCCAAGTTGAAGTAAATTCAGATGACTCGTCTTTTGATACAGATTAATGCCTCCATTTCTGCTGTTTTGGTTATCCGTTTGTACCAATTGGAGATGGACAGGGTTTTAGAAGTTCCCCAAAGTGTCGCTATGCACATTTTGGCTGCATTTATCTTCATCATAGCAAGAGATGAGTAAGGGGATGAGGGGGAAGAGGTGTAGTGAAGAAGGTATTGTGCTGGGGTGCTTTTCTAGTGGGTGGGCGGTTATCTGAGTCATTCATTTATGTACTTCGCTCCAAAAAGGTTGAATGAGTGGGCAGTCTTACCAAATGTGTAAGAGAGTTCTTTTTTTCTTGGTGGCATCTCCAGCACAGATAGTCGCTTCAAATTTGTGCAGAAGTGAAGGTGTGCGATACCACCGTTATAAAATGTTATAGTTATTTTCCTGAATAGAGACATTGATGGATCCTTTGTGAACGTGACAGTGTATTCGTTCCCAGTTTTCTTTGGTCAAGTCTAGATGTATATCATGAGCCCAGGTTTTGCATGTTCTCCCTGTGTCAGCAGATTTGTGCATCCATAATAGATTATGTATGTTGGGGATGACATGTTGTAGGGGTTTGCTGGAAGAACAGTTTGTCATCGGGCCTGGTACTTTTGAGATTCCAAATGTGGAGCAGGTTTTTTTGAAGCATTGTAGGGTTGGGCATATCAGTGGGTGATCTTTCAAATCTGTAGTGATGTGGCGATGGTGTAGCCAAGGAATAGAGCTTATGGGTGTCGCGGAGAAGGAGTTTTCTAAATTAACCCAGTCTTTAGTCTGATGATGGACATTCAAATCTATTATACGGGCTAGATGGGATGCCCAGTAGTAGAACTGGATGTTTTTGGAGACCTATTTCTCCTTTAGTTTTGGGTGTGGTAAGTTGGTTATAGCTAATTCTTGGGTGGCGTTTTCTCCATAGGAAACTAGAACAGGCTCGTTTGTATGATAGAAAGAAAGATGTTGGTAGTTTACTCGGTATAGTTTGGAGGAGATATAAGAGTTGGTGTAAGACTTTCATTTTAATAATCTCAGCATGCCCAAACGATGAAAAAAGAGGCTTGAACCAGCGCTTTAGGTCTTCTGTTATCGTGTGAAGGATTTGTGTGTAATTCTTTGAGTAGAGATCTGTTAGTTTGGTGGGCAACTGGATTCCCTGATAGATGATTGCTTCAGATTGCCAGGTAAAGGGGACATTTTTCTGGTAATGTGTGACCTGTGTCATTGATAATGTTATATTCAGGGCGTGGAACTTGGAGAAATTAATTTTAAAGTGGGCTATATATTGGAATAATTGGAAATCTTGCAGCAGATTCGGAGGAGATATGTGGGGTTTTGTTTGGAAAAGTAGAATATCATCTGCAAAGGCAGCGAGTTTATATTGTCTGCCATTGATTGTTATACCCTGTATATCATTATTTGCGTGTAGGTGACTTAAAAAGGGCTCAAGTATTAGGATAAACAGAATAGGAGAATAGGGGCAGCCTTGGCATGTGCCATTATGGATAGGGAAGGCTTTGAATAGTAGGCCATTGACCTGTACTTTTGTGAAGGGTTTAGTGTAGAGAGACATAATGCAGTGGATCAGATGGGTGCCAAGTCCTAAGGTGTATAAAACAGCTTCAAGGTAGTCCCATGCTAACCTGTCAAATGCCTTTTCTGCATCTAAAGATAAGAAGAAATCTTGTTGGTTAGATTTGGTAAGCCAGTGGTGTATGTTTAGCACTTTTAGGGTATTGTCCCGGGCTTCTCGACCTGGTACAAATCCTATTTGGTCCTTTGCTATGCGGTTTATGAGTATGGGGAGTAGTCTCTTTGTGAGTATCTTAGTGAATATTTTAATATCAACGATCAGCAATGATATTGGTCTATAGTTTGACGCTATGGCCGTATCTTTACTGGGTTTGGGGAATGACCGATATATGTGCCTCAAGTAGGTTATGTTGTGGAGGAATTGGTTTGGACAAGAGGTTGAAGGCTCGCAGAAATAGAGGTGCCAGCAGGTCCGAGAAAGTTTTCTAATAAGCGACAGAAAAGCCGTCCGGGCCTGGGCTTTTCCCTACTTTTGTTTGTTTAAGTGCTAGTATGAATTCTTCAGGCTTTAGTGGCGCATCCATCTTACAAGCCAGTTGACTGGAGATCTGTTTGGGGCCATAGACTTGGAGGAATTCCTCAATCCTGTTGTCATCAGAGAGCAGTTTCTCAGCAGGTAGGTTATATAACTCAGCATAGAATTGTGCAAAGTTGTTTGCAATCTCTTTGTTAGATGTGAGCATTTGCCAATGTGATGTGCGTATTTGTCTGATCGTGGTGTTGGCTTTTCTAGCTTGTAGTGCCATTGCTAAAAGTTTCCCACTTTTATTGCCATATTCGTAGAAGAGTTTGTGTG
This sequence comes from Staurois parvus, assembly GCF_062004578.1. Taxonomy (NCBI): domain Eukaryota; kingdom Metazoa; phylum Chordata; class Amphibia; order Anura; family Ranidae; genus Staurois; species Staurois parvus. Next base: position 9,466,282 of record NW_028317886.1, read on the forward strand.
ATAGCGTGTAATTGCATTGGATTTTGTGTCCTAGTTCTTCAGCTAAGAGAGAGCAGGCGTCTGTAAGGTCTGTGAGGGTTTGTTGTGCAAGTGTCAGCTTTGGGTTTTTTCTAGGGTCTGTATTTTTTGTAAGGGAGTATTGATAGATTCTTGTAAGATTTGTTTGCGCATTGCTGCCATAGCTAGAAGGGATCCTCGTCTAATGCATTTGTGGGCTTCCCATGGAGTAAGAAGGTGTCACGTACCTAATGGGAGACTGAATTGACGAGGTCGGCCTCACTTGTGTCACTAGCCCTGACCCCGCTGAGGTTGTAACAGAGGGAGTCTAGGGACCAGGGGGACAAGAGCGCCAGTGGTTGTTGCTTGCGGCTCTTGCAGGTGGTGACCTTGGTAGGCAGCGTATCCTCTGATTTGAGCACCGTAATAGCAGACAGAGCAGGTTCTGTGTAGTGCCCGATGTGCAGCAGAGAAGGGTAGGTAGCCAGGACAGAGGACAGGAGCAGGGTCATAGGATAGCTGGGGTCATCAACAGTCAGGCAGAGTGGTACAGAATCAGAAGGAAAATCCAAAGTCAGGAGCAGAACCGAAGTCAGGAACCAGGAGCGGGAGAGTAATCAGAGTCCGGTCAGGAGCAAGCCGGGTCAGCAACAAAGGAATCGTACAGAAGCAAGCAGGACACAGGGGGGAGCTGAAGACCAGTCAGCACTGAACTTGAGCAGAGGCCCTCCTTAAATAGCCCACCTGGCGCCAATCTTCGCCGTGCATGTGCATGTGCGCGATCGCGCATTCCTGCGTGCCTGCGCACAACTGGCAATTCTTCTGTGGGATCTCTTTCGCAATTTTTCTTGCCGGAAATCCCTTACAGAGGGCTAGTAGTACTCAGCAGAGTAGTGTCCAATCTCAACGTTTTATTGTAAGACAGATGTTCCAGGAATTGAATAGTCCTGGTAATAAGATGATGATCCGATATGAACATTGGTTCAATGGTACTAGTTTGTAAGAACTGGAGGTCATTTTCCGTGACCCATATGTAGTTTACCGGCTGAAACCTCCGCAACCTGAACCCTGCCCCTCTCCACTCTGCAGCTGATCAACTCTACGACAACAACAAGAAGGGGCCCGAGGCTCTGTCCTCGGGCCCCTTCTCTTCTCCATCTATACCTCCTCCCTTGGCCAACTCATACACTCTCACGGCTTCAACTACCACCTCTATGCCGACAACACGCAAATCTATCTCTCGACCCCTCACCTCACCCCCTCAGTCTCCGCGCGAATCGCAAGCCTACCGAACGACATATCAGACTGGATGTCGCTCCACTTCCTTAAACTGAACCTCTCCAAAACTGAGCTCCTAGTCTTCCCCCCAGCCCGCACACGACCCCCCATTGACTTCTCCATCACGTCCAACAATGCCACCATCAAGCCCGCCCCACAGGCCAGAGTACTTGGTGTCATACTAAACTCCAATCTATCCTTCCAGCCCCAAGTCCAATCACTCACAAACTCATGCAGACTCCACCACCGCAACATCGCCAAAATCTGCACATTCCTAACCCCAGAAACCACTAAGCAGCTCATCCACTCCCTCATTATATCACGACTCGATTACTGCAACTCCCTCCTCACTGGCCTGCCCCACCACAGGCTATCCCCACTTCAGTCGGTCCTGAATACGGCAGCCAGACTCATCCACCTTACCAACCTCTCCATTTCCGCCCCCCCCCCTGTCAATCCCTCCACTGGCTTCCGATTGCCCAACAGATCAAATTCAAAATCCTAACACTGACGTACAAAGCTGTCCATCATACTGCCCCAAACTACATCACTGACCTAATATCCAAGTACCACCCAACACGCACTCTCCGCTCCTCACAAGACCTCCTTCTCTCTAGTTCCCTGGTCTCCTCTTCCCATGTCCGCCTCCAGGACTTCTCCAGGGCGTCACCCATCCTCTGGAATTCCCTACCCCAATCCATCAGACTATCACCTACTCTCCTTTAGGCGCACCTTGAAAACCCACCTCTTCAGGGAAGCCTACCCCACCCCTTGCTAATTGCCGCCCTCCTCCACTCTCCCTACCACTCCATCCCCCACAGTCATTTCCTCCTGTACCACTATCCCCTCCCTCCTAGATTGTAAGCTCCAAGGAGCAGGGCCCTCGAACCCCTCGTATATCGCATTGTATTCTTATTGTATTGTCTCATGTATTGTCTCCCATTGTAATGTACAGCGCTGAGCAAACTGTTGGCGCTTTATAAATACTGTATTATAATAATAATAGTTGATTCATGAGTAGCGATTATGTGGGGGGGGAAGAAAGTGAAGTCTCTGCCTCTAGGGTTGAGAGTGCACCAGAAAACGTGGAGTAATAACTCCTGTAGTTGTAATTTGATCTGTCAGAGAGCACGATCCTGCAAAGATGAGGTACCAGAAGAGGTATCCTCAAGTGGGTGTAGTGCTACATTGAAGTCTCCACTGAGGATAAGGATACCAGATTGAAATGACTCCAAAAGTGTAGTTATGTTACAAAAAAGCTTACTTGGGCCGAGTTAAGGCTGTATATATTGGCTAAAGTAATCGGTCTCCCCCAAAGTGTTCCTTTAATGAATATGTATCGACCTTCTTTGTTCAATAACAAGTCTGTAATTTTTATCGGTATACGCTTGGAAATGACGATAGCAACGCCCTTTGTTTTCGCCAATGGGTTGGTAGCATGATTTACTGTGGGAAAGTCTCTGTTAGTTAATTTATGGATATTGTCTGTTCTGAAGTGAGTTTCCTGTAGGAAGATTATGTCTGTTTTTAATTTTTTCATGTGTATGCAAATTTGTGAGCGTTTTTCTGGTATATTGAGACCCTTAGTGTTTAGCGATACTATTCTAAGAGAAGCAGATGTTGATGTGAATTGCTGTTGGTCCATCTTAGAATATCTTTGTTTTAGTGTAATTTCCGTAGCCTTAAAATACTAAGCTGAAGGGTGTGATAGGAATAGAAGGCATTTTATTCAGGGTCAAAGTGGGTAGTTTGGTGTCATGAAACATATGGGAAATGGGACGAGAGGGAAGAAAAAAAAGGCGGGGGGGGATTTAGGGGGTAGAAAGAGGAAAGTAGTATATTACCAGGCAGTTAGAGGGAGCCTATTATTGCACTAGTTCAATTGTTAGATAGAAGTGCCTATAAGGCTGGATAAATGAATCTGACAGCTGGGTTAGGCCAGCTAACCTGCTCTTTGATTTGGGGGAGGTGGGTGTCAGAGGGTTTCAGCTCGAGTTTGTGAACTCTGTTGTGGTGGGAGGTGGGAGGTTGTCAATAGATGATAGTCACAGCAAAAAGAAAGGGTTTTAGAAGTGTAAAGTCGTGTCGACACAATTTGGGTCCTGGGATTGAACAGGGTACAAGGTTTTAACTTGTAAGAAGAGGGTTATAGGCTAAATGTGAGTGCGTGTGGAAAATCTGGCAATGCAGATGTAGTGGATAAGGATCGGAGCCTAGTGAGTCGTGGTGGCTCCTTCTCTCATCTTGTCTGTGACTCTTGTGGATGGGGGTAATATAACATAATAAGCCCATCACTAGTCATGGAGTTTATTCTACCCATAACCTAAGGATAGAATAGAAGTGATAGTGTCTGTGGGACCTGTTTAATAGATCGTGTATGGTAGGCAATCTAATATTCTGAATTAAACCAAAACTTTTGTGATTCTTACCCATTAGAGGGTTATTTCCATATATGTAGCAAGAGTATAGGTTGACATAAGTCATAATTAACAACGAACAAACTTGAGGTCATAGGTAGTATGTATCAAACTACTGTGCTTTACCACCCCGTTATAAGCAAGGAACATCCCAACAAAATTAGGTCATACGTTCATTACAGATAAAGTAAGAGGTGTCAAAGGGGTGAAGCACTGGTTAGGTAGGTCCACAGTATAGGTGGGTTTTGGTTCTGATTCGAGGAAGGAGGGCATAATATTATCGTCTCGCGAAGGAAGGATCCCCTTCATGCAAGATGTGGGAGACCAATAATACTGCGGGAATAGTCGGCCAAATCCGAAACAAGTACTACATAAACAGTGCAATACACATGGGTGTAAACATAAGAAATGCAGCTCAAATGCAAGATAAACTGTCCTGTCATTAATGATTAGGCATACCAAACAAAGGTTCACGTAGAAGGGATAGCAGGATAGAAAACAGGAAAACAGTCTTGTTTCACCTTGCTTCTTCTCAGAGACTGAGAAAAAATGGTTGATCCAGTTCTGCAGTCCTACTACAAGCGGAGGGAGGTGATATTTTGTAGATATAGAAGAAAAGATCCTCTATAAATAATCAGGTCTTGGAGCACAGAATTGCAGTTATGTGCCTGTTAGAGCCACAAGAATGTGCAGCCATGAGGAGAGAGTCATCTTGCATCATGCGCTCAGATGAGATAAAGAGCTGTAGGTTGTAATGTACGTCTTTGGGGGATTAAGTTCCCCAGTTATTGTCACACCAAGTTGTGGGCTATGAGGAGTAGATAAACCTCCCAAGTTGGATGCTTGTTATATTCACTGTGGAACCTAAGGGATAATCCTCTGCATTGTGTAAAAAGACTGTTTGATCCTTTCTCCTCTGTTCTTCCCTTTTTCAAGCGACCACCTCTTATTTCCTGGTAAGACAGACTAGGCATTTTGCACATGCTGAGTTTGGCGTGTACTGCTAGAGAGGTTTTTTTTTCTCTTGGGAGAGTGCATGTGACCAGCACAGGGCCAATCAGCACTGGTCAGATAGAAATAGGGGGGTTTTGCATCCTCCTAGAGCAGAAAGAAAACTCTCCCTACAAGATTTAGCTAGTGCTTGGCTGAACATTGATAGAAGCCAGTAGACTGCTTTAACTTCTGATGAGAAAAGGTATTTAGTAGTTTAAATTTACTAAAATAATCACATTTCTATGTTCTGTGTACTGTGGGAGACCAGATATAGTGGATATAGGGTCCTAGGTTTAGGAACACTTTATTCTAAACCATTCCATTGTAGCTCTGGCTTTAGGTTTAGGGTCGTTGTCCTGCTGGAAGGTGAACCTCCGCCTCAGTCTCAAGTCTTTTGCAGACTCTAACAGGTTTTCTTCTAAGATTGCCCTGTACTTGGCTTTATCCATCTTCCCATCAACTCTGACCAGCTTCGCTGTCCCTGCTGAAGAAAAGCATCCCCACAACATGATGCTGCCACCACCACCACCATTTTTCATGTGGGGATGGTGTGTTCAGGGTGGTGTGCAGTGTTAGTTTTCCGCCACACTTGGGGGGTGATTTACTAAAACTGGTGCATTCAGAATCTGGTGCAGCGGTGCATGGTAGCCAATCAGCTTCTAAATTCAGCTTGTTCAATTAAGCTTTGACAATAAAACCTGGAATCTGATTGGTTTCTATACAGAGCTGCACCATATTTTGCACTCTCCGGTTTTAGTAAATAACCCCCATAGCGTTTTGCTTTTAGGCCAAAAGGTTACATTTTGCTCTCATCTGACCAGAGCACCTTCTTCCACATGTTTGCTGTGTCCCCCACATGGCTTCTAGCAAACTGCAAATGGGACCTCTTATGGCTTTCTTTCAACAAAGGCTTATTTCTTGCCACTCTTCCATAAAGGACAGATTTGTGGAGTGCACGACTAATGGTTGTCCTGTGGACAGATTCTCCCACCTGAGCTATGGATCTCTGCAGCTCCTTCAGAGTTAGCATGGGCCTCTTGGCTGCTTCACTGATTAATGCTCTCCTTGCCCAGCCTGTCAGTTTAGGTGGACGGCCATGCCTTGGTAGGTTTGCAGTTGTGTCACACTCTTTCCATTTTTGGATGATGGTTTGAACAGGGCTCCGTGAGATGTTCAAAGCTTATGATATTTTATTATAACCCAACTCTGCTTTAAACTTCTCCACAACTTTATCATTGACCTGTCTGATGTGTTCCTTGGCCTTCAAGATGCTGTTTGTTCACTAATGTTCTCTAACAAATCCTTGAGGGCTTCACAGAGTAGCTGTATTTATACTTAGAATAAATTACACATAGGTGGACTCTACTAATTAGGTGACTTCTGAAGGCAATTGGTTCCATTAGATTTTAGTTAAAGATATCAGAGTAAAGGGGGCTGAATACAAATGCATATCACGCTTTTCAGATATTTATTAGTAAAAAAGTTTGAAAAACATTTATCATTTTCTTTCCACTTCACAATTAAGTGCCACTTTGTGTTGGTCTATCACATAAAATCCCAATAAAATTAATTTACGTTTCTGGTTGTAACATGACAAAATGTGGAAAATTTCAAGGGTTATGAATACTTTTTTAAGGCACTGTATATGCCTAGTACAAACTTATTGCTAGAGTAATGCGGTGTGCTTACTCTATACTTAAAAACTATTGCATTAACAGATTGATATGCTGAGGGTTTAAGCACTCTAAATAATAATATATTGCTGGTTGCCAAATGATGTAGTTAATAGGGGTGTGCAGACCTTTAATGCTAATTTCATAATCATCCAGGGTGATGGTGTATAATGGACACAGAGAAGATGCTAGAGAGAATAAAACTGTGAAAGCCTTTGTATAGTATTTAGAAAGCTGGACAACACCGACTCTAATACACTATCCAGTTGTTCTTCCTCAAAATTGCCAACATCAAGATGTTGCTTGCTATAGTGTATGAACTGTGACATGAAACTGTCTTTCACAACCTCACCTTAGCAGCAGAGTTAGACTGTTCATTACCCAGTTTTAAGCCTTCCATACAGCTATTTCTGTTTCAGTGAATGGCTGTGTTTCAACCTATATATGAAATTGATTATTATTAGCACTTGCTTGGTTTAATTGGTTAATCATACACCTGACTCTAAGCCTACAAATTCCCTGACTTTGTGCAAGTGTACTAAGTGTGCAAGTGTATTAATTGATGCTGGTACTGAAAACACTTTATCAGCAAGACAGCCAAGTAATTAGCTTTTTCAGAAGAAAAATTAGTTATGAAAGCCTTTATATGCACCCAGTACAGAATTCCTTTCCATTACAATCTTTTTCTCTTGTTTGGTAATACAAAAATTATTATTTTTCACCTAAACCGCTTTCCAGTATGTAGGTATATGATTTCACAATATCATCTGTGTTTATGTTCTCCTCTTCTAACAATAAAGTCAATTCTTTATATTCTGTATGTACTGTATGTATACCTAATCTTACTTGTATTTTCCTACAAACATAAGTACTTGTTAATTATTGTATGTGAATTTATTTCATATCCCTTTGATACTTGATGAGATTAAGGAAGGTCATCTATTTCCTATTATATTTGCAGAGATCATGATTCAAAAGGTCCAAGACATCTGTTTTTCTTCTGTGCTAATAAGATTTCTTCTCCAAGAAACACTTTATTGTATAAGTCTCTCAACGCCCTGTGTGAATAGATGAGGATATTCAGAAACACTGGCTAAGAAGACTAATTTTAGAACACCAGCTGAGGTTTCTTTAGCATTGTTGGTAAGTATACATACTAGAAAGTCTTTTAAAAAGAAAGTAATCTATCATGTGTCTAATTCTCTCTAGTTGGCCAATCTTCTAGTCTCACCTTTGCTCGCTCCACAATTATCACACATGGGCACTTAGAGATTTTAAAAAGAATTGGCTTATTAAGATTTTCTGCTGTTCTTTACACTTTCTGATCATAGATATTATTACCTTTTACCAAACTGCAGGAAATGTCTTCTCTTGACACTCAGCACCGTCCTGTCTAAAGCACTTAACAGTCTACCCTCTGTCTATTTTTTCTTCAAATTGCACAGCTTTTTCCTGACAAATTCATGCCCTATCAGAGTTTATTTGGTTCTTTCCATTTGGTTCTTTCTAAAATGCAAACTTACTTAGTGTACTGTGGGCAATATCTGTTTAGTTCAAAGACATACTGAGGCAGAATAGGGCTCTTGGCAATGGTATTCGCTTTGGCACTACAGTGCATTTGATTGACAGTAATAAGGACTACATTTGGCACAAAGAAGCACCCCATTTTTACTTTCTGTACTGGCATGAGCTACCTGATTAAACACCAAGGGGTTTATTTACTAAAGCTGGAGAGTCCAAAATCAGACTCCCTTCTGCATAGAAACCAATCAGCTTCTAACCTCAGCTTGTTCAATGAAGCTTTGGCAATGAAACCTGGAAGCTGATTGGTTTCTATGCAGAAGGGAGTCTGATTTTGGACTCTCCAGCTTTAGTAAATAAACCCCCAAATGTCTACAAGTGCATCCTCTCTAATGGAATGACAGGCAAAAGCTCACGTTTGACCAATTTGCTATCTTGACCCCCTGTCATCTCCAATTTACTTCCAGAACATGAAGGTCAGAGCTGGGCCTCCTGGAAATCCACCAAATCCTAAGTTGAATTTTGGATCATCTGACTCTGGTTTGATTGTGCTTTTTCTGTAGGGGAAAATTGAGCTGCTTGGTGAGAAAATAACAATTCTATTGCTAGCAATAGTTTGCCAGTGACAGAAGAGTTAAGATTCAACCTTCTTTTTTGCTATAAAGTCACATCCTAAAGCATAGACACTCCACTATTTAGCAATAAAGAGTTTTAGCCAGCCAAGGATAGTTTCCAAAAGGCAAATGGCAGTTCACCTAGCTAATTCTGATGTTGGTATGACACACTAACTGAGTTACTAGTGTGACATGACACTTGTTCCCCATACCCAATTGCACCAAATAGTTCTCCAGGCTTAAGAGGAAGAAGAGAGAAAACATGTAAGGATAGACTATGAAGTGTTAGGAAGTCACAAAGCAGAATTATTATTATTATTATACAGGTTTTATATAGTGCCAACAGTTTGCGCAGCGCTTTACAAAATGAAGGTAGACATTACAGTTACAATATAATTTGGTACAAGAGGAAACAGAGGGCCCTGCTCGTTAGAGCTAACAATCTAAGAGGAGGGGTTGAGTGATACAAAAGGTATTAGCTGTGGCGGGAATGAGCTGATGGAGGAAATAAATGGTGGTTTACTAGGTAGAAGCAAGATAGACTTCTTTAAAGAGAAAGGTTTTCAGGGAGGTGGATAGATTAGGAGAGAGACGGACAGATTGTAGTAGAAAATTCCATAGGATGGGAGAAGCTCTGGAGAAGTCCTGGAGGCGAGCATGGGAGGAGGTGACACGGGAACTAGAGAGCAGAAGGTCTTGGGAGGATTGAAGAGAGCAGTTTGGTTGATATTTTGACCAGGTTGGTGATGTAACTGGGGGCAGAGTTGTGGATGGCTTTGTAAATTGTTGTTAGTATTTTGAATTTTATTCGTTTATATATATGAGATATATTTTATATATATATATATATATATATATATATATATATATATATATACAGTGGGGCAAAAAAGTATTTAGTCAGCCACCAATTGTGCAAGTTCTCCCACTTAAAAAGATGAGAGAGGCCTGTAATTGGCATCATAGGTAGACCTTAACTATGAGAGACAAAATGAGAAAAAAAATCCAGACAATCACATTGGCTGATTTGGAAAGAATTTATTTGCAAATTATGGTGGAAAATAAGTATTTGGTCAATATCAAAAGTTCATCTCAATACTTTGTTATATATATCGTTTGTTGGCAATGACAGAGGTCAAACGTTTCCTGTAAGTCTTCACAAGGTTGGCACACACTGTTGCTGGTATGTTGGCCCATTCCTCCATGCAGATTTCCTCTACAGCAATATTGTTTTGGGGCTGTCACTGGGCAACACGGACTTTCAACTCCCTCCAAAGGTTTTCTATGGGGTTGAGATCTGGAGACTGGCTAGGCCACTCCAGGACCTTGAAATGCTTCTTACGAAGCCACTCCTTCGTTGCCCGGGCGGTATGTTTGGGATCATTGTCATGTTGGAAGACCCAGCCACGTTTCATCTTCAATGCCCTTGCTGATGGAAGGAGGTTTGCACTCAAAATCTCACGATACATGGCCTTATTCATTCTGTCCTGTACATGGATCAGTCATCCTGGTCCCTTTGTGGAGAAACAGCCCCAAAGCATGATGTTGCCACCCACATGCTTCACAGTAGGTATGGTGTTCTTTGGATGCAACTCTCTCCTCCAAACACGTTGTGTTTCTACCAAACAGTTCTATTTTGGTTTCATCTGACAATATGACATTCTCCCAATCCTCTTCTGGATCATCCAAATGCTCTCTAGCAAACTTCAGACGGGCCCAGACATGTACTGGCTTAAGCAGGGGGACACGTCTGGCACTGCAGGATCTGAGTCCCTGGCGGCGTAGTGTGTTACTGATGGTAGCCTTTGTTACGTTGGTCCCAGCTCTCTGCAGGTCATTCACTAGGTCCCCCCGTGTGGTCCTGGGATTTTTGCTCACCGTTCTTGTGATCATTTTGACCCCACAGGTTGAGATCTTGCGTGGAGCCCCAGATCGAGGGAGATTATCAGTGGTCTTGTATGTCTTCCATTTTCTAATTATTGCTCCCACAGTTGATTTGTTCACACCAAGCTGCTTGCCTATTGCAGATTCAGTCTTCCCAGCCTGGTGCAGGTCTACAATTTTGTTTCTGGTGTCCTTCAACAGCTCTGTGGTCTTCACCATAGTGGAGTTTGGAGTGTGACTGTTTGAGGTTGTGGACAGGTGTCTTTTATACTGATAACAAGTTCAAACAAGTGCCATTGATACAGGTAATGAGTGCAGGATAGAGGAGCCTCTTAAAGAAGAAGGTACAGGTCTGTGAGAGCCAGAAATCTTGCTTGTTTGTAGGTGACCAAATACTTATTTTCCACCATAATTTGCAAATAAATTCTTTCCAAATCAACCAATATGATTATGTGGATTTTTTTTCTCATTTTGTCTCTCATAGTTGAGGTCTACCTATGATGCCAATTACAGGCCTCTCTAATCTTTTTAAGTGGGAGAACTTGCACAATTGGTGGCTTACTAAATACTTTTTGCCCCACTGTATATATATACTGTGTTCTTCACTGTTTCTGGGCTAAAGAAAACCTGCATAAACATAACTTTATATCAGGACTGCACTTTTTAATCCTGGGCCACCTGCCATTTAAATCGTATGCTTCTTCTCCTACTGATATGGCTTTTCCTGTACAACCTAACTGTTAATTAGACTTAGTAAATTGTATTTTAAGGTGCAATTATGCCCAAGCTATTATCATACAAACATTTACATATTCTTAATGCCTAAGTATAGTTACAAAAAAAAAAAAAAAGCACACGGACATTACTTACCATCAATGTAACGTGGGCCTTATGCTGCTGTCTCCTGGTTTGGGTGAAATTTTCCTTTTCCAATGCCTCCCACCACCCCTGCTGTCATTATTCTTCTGGTGAAGCAGAGGTTAATTGAGTTGGCAGAGCAGTGAGAGACATTCATCAAGCGTGTTCTGCTATACCTGCTCTTTCCGCCCAGATCATTCATTCATAGAAGCCATTATTACAGCATCTGTGAATGAAACATGATCTATGAATGGAAGAGGTTGACCTTTTAATCATCTGCCCATCCTTCATTCATAGAACCTGTTTCAGTCTTAGAAGCTGTGTGAGGCTTCTAAAAAATGGAGAAGCTGGGCAGAAAGGGGACATAGTGGGGCATTCTTGATGAGATGAGATGAGCCTTGTGTGTTCTATTTTACCAAGTCAGAATTATTTGTTTTAATATTTTATTTCACCATATACTGAATTTGCTAGTTCCTTCTTTTTTATTCCTGATTCTAGTTGTAGCTTGAAGGAAATGTGGATTCCTAAAGATTGTATTATTACCAAAATTTTTTCAGAAGCATTTGCAGAATATATTTACTAGCATTTGGTGTAAATGATCACCTGCTGGTGATGTGGAACTAAATTGAAAAATGCACAAGAAATGTACATGAACCATTAATACAACTACAATATCAATTTATTTTTTTCATCTTAACAGTAACGGAAAGGTAAACAATGGATAATTAGAAAGTATATTATAATGAATTTAGTAATAGCCTCATAGTCATTACACAGTCATACGTACTTTTGTATTATTTAATATCATTTATAGACTTCTTTCAGATATGCTTGCATTTATCTACCTACAGTATACACCCATCTTTTTCCATGCTGTTTATTGGCTAATTAGTCACACCTATTAGCTATTTATTCAGTATCGTAGTAATTGCGAACACTTTAGCATTATTTGCTGCCCTGCCTTAGGCTGGCCATACATTATACAATTTTCTTGAGAATTTTGCTTTAGATTTACCCAAACCATATAATATGAGGTCAAACCTAAACAACACTTTCAATTGTATCCAATTAGGCAGGTCCTTGCACTACATAGTTGAAGGTAAATCTAAAGGAAATTGGGTAGAAATTGGACAGAAAATTGTATAGTATATGGCCAGCCTTATCCAGAGTTTTGTAAAAAATGCTGAAAACTCTGACCGAATCAGGTAAATTGATTCTTTACAGAGTTAAGAAGCACCCATATTTCTTATAAGACAGAAATCAGTTTATTTTTACAAGCAAGAGAAGGGAGTGAATATTGCTCACCAATTTGTAAAAGGTAGATGGCTTTCTAAATATGCAGCCCTTTTTTAAAAGACATATTTACCAAACAGGTTCTGGTGTGTGCTATCATATCTTAAAATGACTTTAAATCAACAGAAAAAGCATTTGCAGATGGCGTCCACAAATACCGGCAGCAGTTTTAATTGTTTAATGTATGTTTAATTGGTTGTATGTTCTGTACTTACAAAGTTTCAGCACTTTCTTGTGACTGAAGTTGCCTGCCCTTTCCATGCATACCTGTGAGTGACATAGACCATCATAGCTTTGCCTATTTAGAAGGCTTTGAATTCAGCATGCCAAATGCATTAAAACTGCTGAAGGTATGTGCAACGTTCCTGCACTTTATACCTGCCAGCAGCGCCATTTCTTTAAAGTGTCAGAGTTAATTTGAACACCTCTTGTCATATGACCATTGCAGAGTAGAAGAGTGCCCATTTATCACCATGCTCAGATTCAGGACCCAATAACTAAACCTCACACAACTCCCTGGGTCCTGGACATGCCTAGGGAAGATAAGTTCCTATGCTTCCCTACTTTAGCAGCTCAGGGAAGCCGCACTTGATGAGGTATAAGTATCTGAGCAAGCGATTTATATCCAGGCCCTCCACTGTCAGAATCAGCATGCAGGCAGCTAGGCCAGAGCTTAGCAGCACGCAGATTCTTTGGAAGACCCAACTGTTCCCCTGTGATACCAGAGCTACCTTGGACTTCACTGATAAGAATGCTGTTCATGAGGATAAAAAAAAATAACTGTTTGTGTTCTGATCTGTTTTTATATGAAATCAGCTAAATATATTCCATGTGTAACAAAACAAAAGATTTTCAAAGCCTTACAATTATTTTCCTTGAAAAATCTGCCACAGTACAAGTGAGAAAGCCTATCCCCTGTCAGCATCCCATGGAAAAGGGCCCTGGCTCCCAGCATGGAAGCATTGTTCTCTTTGCAGAGGTTCTACACACTATCTGCTGTTTCAGATCTATAGTTTTACCATTAGCAAATCCTATGTGCCCTACTGATCGAAGAGCAAAGAGACCACTGTGCCTGTCAGGACATGGATCACCTGCTGGTGGCACTGTGCTTACCAGAGCGAAAGGTTGTAGTTCTGGGGTTCACCAGTGGGTGTCTTCCAGCAGCCACAATTTCTGTTAATCAGTCTCCACTTGATCCTGGCTGCTGGGAGAGTATTTAGTCTTTCCTCTGCTATTACATTGCTCATCAGTGTTTTGTTTTGCTAGTCAGATGGTGCTTGTCATTTATACTGCTCCTGATCTTGCTCTTGCCCTGCATTCTGCACCCTGCTGTCTTATATCTGCTCCCCTTGTTCCTTAACCCAGTTCTGGTTCCCATGCTTCATGCTGCATTACTGATGAGGTCCAGTCCGCTTCAATGTTACCTGCCGATGGGGTGCCAAGCCTGCCTTTGATGATCCACTATTTGCTATGCTGATTCCCTGGCCGCTGCCCAGCCACAGTACGCTGATTCCTGGGCTGCTGCCTAGCTGGACTATACTGATTCTTGGGTTGATGTCCAGATGAACTATGCTGATTCCCTTGCCAATGCCCAACCAGACTTTGCTGATTCTTGAGCCAGTGCCCAGCTGGACTCTGTTGACTGGGTTACGCTCCTACCTGCTGATGGGTCTGAAGCTTCCAAGTTTCTATTGTCAGGTGGCTGGCATGGGTTACCTGTTTGGTTTAGGATCCCTATTGTTGCCTGTCCCAAATTATTTTTGAAACTGTTTGCTCCTGAGTGGCTGTTAAAATGCACAGTAGTCTCTAGCAATCTAGATGGAGAAGGTCCAGTGTGATCCCAGTACTGGGACATATGCTTCTTTAAGGAATTGTAAGCTCCAAGTGTTGAGCCTCCTCAAGGATCTGACCAGCAGGGAGCCCAGTCAGCTTTCAGACCCTGGCAGTGGGGTACTTAGTCAGCTTCCAAACCCTGCTGCACGGTGGAGCATCCGGAGGCTGATCCTTAAGGTGGGTGAACTGTCAGGACCCGGATCAGCTGCTGCTGTCACAATGCTTACTCACCAGCGGGTGTCTCCCAGCAGCCAGTGGTTTCCAGTAATCAGTTCCTACCTGAGCTTGACTGCTACTAGTCCTCCTCTGCTATTAAACTTCTCGCCAGTGTGTTCCTTTGCTAGTCAGATGCTGCTTGCCATTTATCCTGCTCCTGATCTTGCTCTTGCCTTGCATCTTGTACCTTGCACCCTGCTGCCTTATATCCCTTTGTTCCTGAATCCAGTCCTGGCTCCCCCTTCCGACATTCTCTGTGAACTGTGTTCCTCATTTTTTTATATATTGTATTACAGTTAGGTGGTTAGGATTTTTGTCACTCTTTTTAAACTCACACTTATTGTTCACTCATATCTTCATGTTTGCTGTGTTTTCCTGTTTTCTGGTGTTTGGAAGGATTTTGGTTTCTCTGTAAATGAATTTCAGTTAAAGCATACGCAGTCTGGTCTCAGTTTCCTATGTGCAGCTATGCAAATCTGGCCATCCTTACTGCTGATTCCTGACAGTGTCCATGCAGAAAGCAAGCGTTCTTCTCTGCAGCATGCTGGCAGAAGACATTTTTGAATGAATTTAAACTAAAGGTTCAGTTAAGCTTTAAGATTTCTTTCTTGTTTTTATAAATGTAAGAATACTTGGTAATATCACCTGAGCCTCTTAGAAGTACCCCTTGATGTTCATGATCTGTAACAAGATCAATCAAAATGTCCTTAAAGCGGTAGTAAATCACGGCAGTTAAAATGCATTGCATACTAGCACATTATGAAATATCTTAGAACAAAGCCCTCCAGTGGTGCACTGACACCGCTGACTGGTCTTACTTCTGAGTTCACAGGCTCCAGCAGCTTGAATGGCTGAGCCGTGATGACGTCACTTCTGCACATGTGTGCGGGAGCTGCGATGTAGCTCTTTGAAGGAATGCCGTTCCTTCAGAGAGCATGCACCAATGACGTAACCGGCTGCCAAAAGAGTGAATATCTCCTATATGGTGCACATTTAGGAGATATTCATTTTACCTCATTTTACCTACAGTAAGCTTTATTATAGGCTTACCTGTAGGTAAAAATTACAAAGCGGACTTTACTACCGCTTTAAGTAAAGTCAGTAATTATTAATTTAGCATCTGTTCTATTTATGAGTTCCCACAGATTGTTTTGGGGTTACTGACTGGACCCCACGATAAGCTAAATATGGGGTTTTATGACCCTCAAGGTTCAATGATAAGTAATTCCATCACTATAGCTGCTTCCTTCACAAAGCAATAACAAATAACTTCTCTTTTTATAGAAATTATAAAACATCTTTTTTTTGACTGCACAAGAAAGTGCATTGTGAATCCCAAGGTCACTAAATGATAGCCTGTGTCATATAAATGTATTGACAGCTTTATTTTCATGTGAAATTTTCATTATATTCTTAAACTTCCTTCCTTTGTTTTCTGCCCTGCAGAGTGTGACATTTAGGTGATTGATTACACACACTTAAAAACACACGTTTCTATGAAAAGCATGGGAAGAGTAATTTTAAGAGTATCCATTGAATCACACATGGTTACAATAGATCAATGTATTGTCCTGTAAAAGTACAATACACAATTATATTTACATAATCCATTTTAATAACATTAGAAAGTATGGCAGAATTAATCAAAATATAATCTAAAATATGTTACAAACAGAAGTGACCTTATGTCAAAAGTCTCTGAAAGCTCTTAATGTAGGTTAAAAAATGAAAAAAAATCTCTTTGGTTTATTGGTTATATGCCATTTTAAACCAAACAATGTCAAATGATGACTTGAAATATTGTTATAATTTTTGCAATGGATAAAAAAAAAATGTAAGTCAGAGCATAAAATTTCACTAATACGTTAATGGCTTTACATAAGTATCTATAAGCTTATTAAATGAACTGAATGATCTGGTTTAGTAATGACTTAAGAAAATCCCCAAGAAGATGAAGGAACACATTTCAAGGAACACACTATGCAAGGGTGAGTATTTATATGTTGGAGACATTTAAATGCTTTACTAAAAACTCTACAGTTTGAAACCTTGGTATCAGAGAAAAAAAAATGATGCTCAGGTAAAGAGAAATCGGCAAATTTCAGCAATTGTGTGTAAGTAACAGAAATCAGATATCTCTGATAAAATTTTGGTAAACTAAAATTTTATTGGTTGCAATACATCACAACATGTACATTACACTCTTTTACAGACTTAGCATACGAGCTTAACTCAAATTAAGACACTCCAAATAACAACAGTACTGGTTTGGATAGCATTGTAATTTCATTAAAATGACATACATGTATGCAGGCAACTCATGGGGCCCCCGGGCAATAGAGGATCATGGGGCCCCTGTGTCCTTGCCCAAACACAAAAAAGCCTATGAAAAAGGTACCAGGGGCATTTCATGGGGCCCCCTACTGACCGCTCGGGCCCTTAGACAGTGCCCGAGTTTCCAAATGGTCAGTCCGCCCCTGAATGTATGGTTTTCTTTTTTCATACACTTATCCTTTTCAAAGTCTTCCGGCTGGCCCATTGACATGCAGATTGTTTTTCTGATGTCCTCATGGTGTACAGCAGCATTGGATGATATAGAGAAGAGTGCCATGGTAATGCCTAGAGATGAGCGAATCGAAGTAGGCGAAGTGGAATTCGAGTCGAATATTGGAAAATTTTCGATTTGCGCCGAATCCGAAAAATAGCCTACTTCGGACGCGCGAATCAAAATTTTTCCTAAAATGGCGGCGGACATGTGCGGCGACGGAGCGGGGATGTCTGGGAAGGCGCGCAGACAAGGCGCGCTGACCCATAATGCATTCCTTAATGACATGTGATCGCATTAGCCAATCAGCAGCCAGGCAGCCAGCACTGTGTAATGGTCGAGCTATAAATAGCGGCCATTTTAGAATTCTTCATTTGCCTCCAGTCATTCAAGAGAGGCAGACCGCTCTGTATTAGGGACAGAGTTAGGGCCACAGAAACGTTACTTGGGGACAGAGAAACGTTACTTAGGGACAGAGAAGCATTACTCAGGGACACAGAATTGTTAATGAGGGCCACAGAATCGTTACTTAGGGCCAAAGAAACGCTAGTTAGGGCCACAGAATTGTTACTCAGGGACAGACAGAATTGTTACTGAGTGCCAGAGAATTGTTACTTAGGGCCACAGAAACGTTAGTTAGGGCCACAGAATTGTTACTCAGGGACAGACACAGAATTGTTACTGAGGGCCACAGAACTGTTACTTAGGGCCACAGAAACGTTATTAGGGCCACAGAATTGTTACTCAGGGACAGACAGAATTGTTACTGAGTGCCAGAGAATTGTTACTTAGGGCCACAGAAACGTTAGTTAGGGCCACAGAATTGTTACTCAGGGACAGACACAGAATTGTTACTGAGGGCCACAGAACTGTTACTGAGGGCCACAGAAACGTTAGTTAGGGCCACAGAATTGTTACTCAGGGACAGACACAGAATTGTTACTGAGGGCCACAGAACTGTTACTTAGGGCCACAGAAACGTTAGTTAGGGCCACAGAATTGTTACTCAGGGACAGACACAGAATTGTTACTGAGGGCCACAGAATTGTTACTTAGGGCCACAGAATTGTTACTCAGGGACAGACAGAATTGTTACTGAGTGCCAGAGAATTGTTACTTAGGTCCACAGAAACGTTACTCAGGGACACAGAATTGTTACTGAGGGCCACAGAACTGTTACTTAGGGCCACAGAAACGTTAGTTAGGGCCACAGAATTGTTACTCAGGGACAGACACAGAATTGTTACTGAGGGCCACAGAATTGTTACTTAGGGCCACAGAAACGTTACTCAGGGACACAGAATTGTTACTGAGGGCCACAGAACCGTTACTTAGGGCCACAGAATTGTTACTCAGGGACAGACACAGAATTGTTACTCAGGGACACAGAATTGTTACTGAGGGCCACAGAACCGTTACTTAGGGCCACAGAAACGTTACTCAGGGACACAGAATTGTTACTGAGGGCCACATAACCGTTACTTAGGGCCACATAATTGTTACTCAGGGACAGACACAGAATTGTTACTGAGGGACACAGAATTGTTACTGAGGGCCACAACCGTTACTTAGGGCCACAGAATTGTTACTGAGGGACACAGAATTGTTACTGAGGGCCACAGAACCGTTACTTAGGGCCACAGAATTGTTACTCAGGGACACAGAATTGTTACTGAGGGCCACAGAACCGTTACTTCGGGCCACAGAATTGTTACTCAGGGACAGACACAGAATTGTTACTGAGGGACACAGAATTGTTACTGAGGGCCACAGAAACGTTAATCAGGGACACAGAATTGTTACTGAGTGCCAGAGAATTGTTACTTAGGTCCACAGAAACGTTACTCAGGGACACAGAATTGTTACTGAGGGCCACAGAACTGTTACTTAGGGCCACAGAAACGTTAGTTAGGGCCACAGAATTGTTACTCAGGGACAGACACAGAATTGTTACTGAGGGCCACAGAATTGTTACTTAGGGCCACAGAAACGTTACTCAGGGACACAGAATTGTTACTGAGGGCCACAGAACCGTTACTTAGGGCCACAGAATTGTTACTCAGGGACAGACACAGAATTGTTACTCAGGGACACAGAATTGTTACTGAGGGCCACAGAACCGTTACTTAGGGCCACAGAAACATTACTCAGGGACACAGAATTGTTACTGAGGGCCACATAACCGTTACTTAGGGCCACATAATTGTTACTCAGGGACAGACACAGAATTGTTACTGAGGGACACAGAATTGTTACTGAGGGCCACAACCGTTACTTAGGGCCACAGAATTGTTACTCAGGGACACAGAATTGTTACTGAGGGCCACAGAACCGTTACTTAGGGCCACAGAATTGTTACTCAGGGACACAGAATTGTTACTGAGGGCCACAGAACCGTTACTTAGGGCCACAGAATTGTTACTCAGGGACAGACACAGAATTGTTACTGAGGGACACAGAATTGTTACTGAGGGCCACAGAAACGTTAATCAGGGACACAGAATTGTTACTGAGGGCCACAGAACCGTTACTTAGGGCCACAGAATTGTTACTCAGGGACAGACACAGAATTGTTACTGAGGGACACAGAATTGTTACTGAGGGCCACAGAAACGTTAATCAGGGACACAGAATTGTTACTGAGGGCCACAGAACCGTTACTTAGGGCCACATAAAAGTTAATCAGGGACACAGAATTGTTACTGAGGGCCACAGAACCGTTACTTCGGGCCACAGAATTGTTACTCAGGGACAGACACAGAATTGTTACTGAGGGACACAGAATTGTTACTGAGGGCCACAGAACTGTTACTTAGGGCCACAGAAACGTTAATCAGGGACACAGAATTGTTACTGAGGGCCACAGAACCGTTACTTAGGGCCACATAAACGTTAATCAGGGACACAGAATTGTTACTGAGGGCCACAGAACCGTTACTTAGGGCCACAGAATTGTTACTCACGAACAGACACAGAATTGTTTCTTGAGGGACACAGAATTGTTACTGAGGGCCACAGAACCGTTACTTAGGGCCACAGAAGCGTTAATCATGGACACAGAATTGTTACTGAGGGCCACAGAACCGTTACTTAGGGCCACGTAAACGTTAATCAGGGACAGACACAGAATTGTTACTGAGGGACACAGAATTGTTACTGAGGGACACAGAATTGTTACTGAGGGCCACAGAACCGTTACTTAGGGCCACAGAATTGTTACTTAGGGACACAGAATTGTTACTGAGGGCCACAGAACCGTTACTTAGGGCCACAGAATTGTTACTTAGGGACACAGAATTGTTACTGAGGGCCACAGAACCGTTACTTAGGGCCACAGATTTGTTACTTAGGGACACAGAATTGTTACTGAGGGCCACAGAACTGTTACTTAGGGCCACAGAATTGTTACTCGGACAGACACAGAATTGTTACTCAGGGATACAGAATTGTTACTGAGGGCCACAGAACCGTTACTTAGGGCCACAGAATTGTTACTCAGGGACACAGAATTGTTACTGAGGGCCACAGAACTGTTACTTAGGGCCACGGAATTGTTACTCAGGGACACAGAATTGTTACTGAGGGCCACAGAACTGTTACTTAGGGCCACAGAAAGGTTACTCAGGGACACAGAATTGTTACTGAGGGCCACAGAACTGTTACTTAGGGCCACAGAATTGTTACTCGGACAGACACATAATTGTTACTCAGGGACACAGAATTGTTACTGAGGGCCACAGAACCGTTACTTAGGGCCACATAAACGTTAATCAGGGCCACAGAATTGTTACTGAGGGCCACAGAACCGTTACTTAGGGCCACGTAAACGTTAATCAGGGACAGACAGAATTGTTACTGAGGGACACAGAATTGTTACTGAGGGACACAGAATTGTTACTGAGGGCCACAGAACCGTTACTTAGGGCCACAGAATTGTTACTTAGGGACACAGAATTGTTACTGAGGGCCACAGAACCGTTACTTAGGGCCACAGAATTGTTACTTAGGGACACAGAATTGTTACTGAGGGCCACAGAACCGTTACTTAGGGCCACAGATTTGTTACTTAGGGACACAGAATTGTTACTGAGGGCCACAGAACTGTTACTTAGGGCCACAGAATTGTTACTCGGACAGACACAGAATTGTTACTCAGGGATACAGAATTGTTACTGAGGGCCACAGAACCGTTACTTAGGGCCACAGAATTGTTACTCAGGGACACAGAATTGTTACTGAGGGCCACAGAACTGTTACTTAGGGCCACAGAATTGTTACTCAGGGACACAGAATTGTTACTGAGGGCCACAGAACTGTTACTTAGGACCACAGAAAGGTTACTCAGGGACACAGAATTGTTACTGAGGGCTACAGAACTGTTACTTAGGGCCACAGAATTGTTACTCGGACAGACACAGAATTGTTACTCAGGGACACAGAATTGTTACTGAGGGCCACAGAACCGTTACTTAGGGCCACATAAACGTTAATCAGGGACACAGAATTGTTACTGAGGGCCACAGAACCGATACTTAGGGCCACATAATTGTTACTCAGGGACAGACACAGAATTGTTACTGAGGGACACAGAATTGTTACTGAGGGCCACAGAACCGTTACTTAGGGCCACAGAATTGTTACTCAGGGACAGACACAGAATTGTTACTCAGGGACACAGAATTGTTACTCAGGGACACAGAATCGTTGAATTAAAGAGTATGTCAGACAACATGCAGAGGAGTGGCAGAGGAGGCAATGTTTTAGGAGCGAGCAGACGTGGCAGCAGAGGAAGGGGTCGAGGCAGCACTATTCGCAGCCAGAGGCCAGTGCTCCCGGTGTCATCCAGCGGTCGTGTCTCCACCGACAACCCTGCCGTCGTCGATTGGTTGGCTCGGTCGTCTTCCTCTTCCCAGGTCACCTCTGACACCTACAGCCAACGGTCGGTGGGTACGTCAGACACAACCGTTAGTTGGCATGGCCCGGGACCAAGCCCACTGAAATCACGTGTCCTCTACCTGCCCCTGTCCTTTGGTGTTCCCTCACCAAGCGAAGTATCGCATGCTGTGGGCTCAGCCCCACTGTACAGTGAGGAAGAGCTAACAGAGGGCGGTCAGGAATGGGGGGAGACATCCGCCTTTTCAGCAGCCAGGCGAAGAAGTAGTGGCGAGGAGAGTGGCTCGGTAGCCGGTCTAGAGACAGGTCTGTCTCCTGACCCAGACGCAGCCGAGGGGGCTAGTAGTGAGGCGGAGACCCTACTTGATGATGAGGAGGTTGATCGCACTTGGCAGCCTCGTCGTCATCAGGCAATTTCTTCCGCATCATCAGGAGAAGAGGGTGGCAGCTTGGCAGCGAGCAAAACAGTCGGTGGGTTGCCCAGGAGACAGCAGCAGGGTCGCAGCAGTGTCAGTGGAGCCAAACGGCCATGGAGTAGAGCACCAGCTCCACTGCAGCCTACCACCACGGCCAGTAGTGGTGCCGGTGTGCACGGAGGAAGCAGCAGTCAGCCAGTGAGGAGTATCGGGGGCAAAGTTTCCTACTCGGCGGTGTGGCAATTTTTTGTCAAGCCGCCCGAGGAAGTAAACGTAGCCGTATGTCGACTATGTGGCCAGAAAGTCAAGCGTGGCCAGGGGGCCCATGTTGGGACTACAGCGTTGCGGCAGCATATGCAGCGTCGCCATTTGGTGGCCTGGGAAAACCGTGATAAAGATACGGCGGTTCTGCCCGCCCCAGCCCCCGCTCCATCACCCGCTCCGTTACTTGCTCCGTCACCTGACGTCAATCGCCCTCCATCAGCCAGTCAAGGCTCCAACACCTCTGCTGAGGGGAGTTGTCGCTCGTTGGCATCTTCCGCTCGTTCAGATGCTCCTTCTCCTGCTACTCCTCTTCACGGATTCCGTCAGCAGTCTTTCTTGGAATCCGTTTCCAAGAGACAACAGTTTGCGAGCACGCACCCGACGGTGCAAAAGCTGAACGTCCTCCTGTCCAAGTTGCTGGTGCTGCAGTCCCTCCCTTTCCAAGTGGTGGACTCAGCACCTTTCCGAGAAATGATGGCTTGTGCCGCGCCGCGGTGGAGAGTGCCAAGCCGTCATTTCTTCGCCAAAAAGGCAGTGCCAGCCCTGCATTCACATGTAGAAGAGATGGTGGGCCAGTCTTTGAGCATGTCGGTCTCTGCCAAAGTGCACGGCAGCGCCGACGTGTGGAGCTGTAACTACGGTCAGGGACAGTACATGTCATTTACGGCCCACTGGGTGAACGTGGTGCCGTCACAGCCGCACCAGCAACTTGGACAGGTCACGCCGCTTTTGCCTCCACGTTTGCACGTCCTTGGTCCGGCAAAGATGTCCGCCTCTACCACCTCTTCTTCCGCCGTGTCCTCAGCCGCCACCCCCGTGCCAAGTCCCATTACCCGACCGGCATATCACATGTGCAGGGCGCAACGGTGTCACGCTGTGCTGCACCTGGTATGCCTTGGCGAATGTAGTCACACAGGGGAGGAACTTCTCAGTGTAATGAACAGAGAAATCGACAGATGGCTGTCTCCGCGCAAACTCAAAACCATGTTGACCGACAACGGAAAGAACATGTTGTCTGCTCTGCGTCAAGGAAGGTTGTGCCATGCGCCATGCATGGCTCACGTGTTCAATCTGGTTGTCAAGTGGTTCCTAAAATCCACCATCCCACTGCAAGACATCCTTAAAATGTCACGTAAACTTTGCATGCATTTCAGCCATTCCTACACCGCAAAGCACACCCTCCTTAAGCTGCAGCGGCAGAACGGAATTGCACAGCATCGCCTGATCTGCGACGTTGCAACAAGGTGGAATTCAACCCTACACATGTTAGACCGCCTTTACGAACAGCGAAAGGCCATCACCGATTTCCTGATGTTACAAGCGGATAAAGGTACTCCCCTGTGTAACTTAGATGTCAGCCATTGGCAGCTCATGCGTGACACCTGCCGCTTGCTCAGGCCCTTTGAGGAGGCCACGCTATTCGTGAGTCGGCAGGACTATGGGATGAACGACGTCATTCCTCTGTTGCACGTCCTGGAACAAATGCTGTTAACAATGGCTGGTCAGGGTGCGGTAGACGTGGCGCACAGATCTCAACGCCACATGACCCCTGTGGGGGCAGGACAGGAAGAAGAGGAGGAGGTAGAGGAGGACATTTGTGCTCAGGAATTATTGAGTGAAATGGGTGGTTTTTCCACTCAGCGGACAGGAGTGGAGGAGCAGGAGCATCTGGTAGAGGAGGAGGAGGAGGAGACAGAGGACCCAGACGCACCGTGGCAGTATGCTGTGGAGATGGAGGCAGGGAGTCCCTCGCATTCCTTGGCACAAATGGCCCATAGCATGCTCGGTTGCTTGCGTAGCGACAGCCGAATAATAACCATCAGGCAGAGGGATGACTTTTGGCTGTCCACCTTGTTGGACCCTCGCTACCATTCAAAAATGGTGGCCTTTTTCACACCTGCTGAGAGGGAGGCCAAAATAACGTACTATAAAAACCACCTATGTAGTCAGTTGGTCTCTGCCTTTGTGCGCCAACGTCCATCCTAAGACACTGTGGGCCCTGTGCGCTCGCGTTCCGCTGCCATGGCAGCAGGGGAGGGGTGGGGTGGTAGGAGCAGTGGCAGCTCCACCAGCAGCGGCTGCCTCAGTCTGCAGTCGATGATGAGTAGCTTTCTTCACCAGCGCAGTGAGGAAACTACTAACCAGCCGCAGCAGCAGCAGCAGCAGCAGCAGCAGCATCAGGTGGACCTGGAGCAGGACCTCAAACAACAGGCTTGGGCCTACTTGGACAGCACCCTGCCAACCGAGGTAGACAATCCCCTTTACTACTGGGCAACGAAACTTGACCTTTGGCCCCAACTAGCTGAATTTGCCCTTGAAAGGCTGTCATGCCCGGCCAGTAGCGTGGCATCGGAGCGCGTGTATAGTGCGGCAGGAGGTATTGTAACTCCGCGGAGGACACGACTGTCCACCCAAAGTGTGGAGAGACTCACGTTTGTGAAAATGAATCAGGCGTGGATTAGTCTGGATTTCAAACCACCAGTTCCTGACACAACTGACTAAATCCGCCATGAATCATGCCTCAAACATGTGCCACTTTCAGGTCTCCTCACACACTGCTGGTGTGTTCCATTTTTTGTCATAGGGTGCTGGCAGATTACGGGCCTCCCATAGCTGCTGCCAGGCCCCTAATCTGCCATGGGCCCCTATATACCGCCTCCTCATGCTGCTGCCAAGTCCAGAGTCTGTCATGGGTCCCTGTACGGCCTCCCATTGCTGCTGTCTCCATCGCCACACTCTGCCATGTGCCACTTTCAGGTCTCCTCACACACTGCTGGTGTGTTGAATTTTTTGACATAGGGTGCTGGCAGATTACGGGCCTCCTATAGCTGCTGCCAGGCCCCTAATCTGCCATAGGCCCCTATATACCGCCTCCTCATGCTGCTGCCAGGTCCAGAGTCTCTCATGGGTCCCTGTACGGCCTCCCATTGCTGCTGTCTCCATCGCCACACTCTGCCATGTGCCACTTTCAGGTCTCCTCACACTGCTGGTGTGTTGAATTTTTTGACATAGGGTGCTGGCAGATTACGGGCCTCCTATAGCTTCTGCCAGGCCCCTAATCTGCCATAGGCCCCTATATACCGCCTCCTCATGCTGCTGCCAGGTCCAGAGTCTCTCATGGGTCCCTGTACGGCCTCCCATTGCTGCTGTCTCCATCGCCACACTCTGCCATGTGCCACTTTCAGGTCTCCTCACACACTGCTGGTGTGTTGAATTTTTTGACATAGGGTGCTGGCAGATTACGGGCCTCCTATAGCTGCTGCCAGGCCCCTAATCTGCCATAGGCCCCTATATACCGCCTCCTCATGCTGCTGCCAGGTCCAGAGTCTCTCATGGGTCCCTGTACGGCCTCCCATTGCTGCTGTCTCCATCGCCACACTCTGCCATGTGCCACTTTCAGGTCTCCTCACACACTGCTGGTGTGTTGAATTTTTTGACATAGGGTGCTGGCAGATTACGGGCCTCCTATAGCTGCTGCCAGGCCCCTAATCTGCCATAGGCCCCTATATACCGCCTCCTCATGCTGCTGCCAGGTCCAGAGTCTCTCATGGGTCCCTGTACGGCCTCCCATTGCTGCTGTCTCCATCGCCACACTCTGCCATGTGCCACTTTCAGGTCTCCTCACACTGCTGGTGTGTTGAATTTTTTGACATAGGGTGCTGGCAGATTACGGGCCTCCTATAGCTGCTGCCAGGCCCCTAATCTGCCATAGGCCCCTATATACCGCCTCCTCATGCTGCTGCCAGGTCCAGAGTCTCTCATGGGTCCCTGTACGGCCTCCCATTGCTGCTGTCTCCATCGCCACACTCTGCCATGTGCCACTTTCAGGTCTCCTCACACACTGCTGGTGTGTTGAATTTTTTGACATAGGGTGCTGCCAGATTACGGGCCTCCTATAGCTGCTGCCAGGCCCCTAATCTGCCATAGGCCCCTATATACCGCCTCCTCATGCTGCTGCCAAGTCCAGAGTCTCTCATGGGTCCCTGTACGGCCTCCCATTGCTGCTGTCTCCATCGCCACACTCTGCCATGTGCCACTTTCAGGTCTCCTCACACTGCTGGTGTGTTGAATTTTTTGACATAGGGTGCTGGCAGATTACGGGCCTCCTATAGCTGCTGCCAGGCCCCTAATCTGCCATAGGCCCCTATATACCGCCTCCTCATGCTGCTGCCAGGTCCAGAGTCTCTCATGGGTCCCTGTACGGCCTCCCATTGCTGCTGTCTCCATCGCCACACTCTGCCATGTGCCACTTTCAGGTCTCCTCACACTGCTGGTGTGTTGAATTATTTGACATAGGGTGCTGGCAGATTACGGGCCTCCCATAGCTGCTGCCAGGCCCCTAATCTGCCATAGGCCACTATATACCGCCTCCTCATGCTGCTGCCAGGTCCAGAGTCTCTCATGGGTCCCTGTACGGCCTCCCATTGCTGCTGTCTCCATCGCCACACTCTGCCATGTGCCACTTTCAGGTCTCCTCACACACTGCTGGTGTGTTGAATTTTTTGACATAGGGTGCTGGCAGATTATGGGCCTCCCATAGCTGCTGCCAGGCCCCTAATCTGCCATGGGCCCCTATATACCGCCTCCTCATGCTGCTGCCAAGTCCATAGTCTGTCATGGGTCCCTGTACGGCCTCCCATTGCTGCTGTCTCCATCGCCACACTCTGCCATGTGCCACTTTCAGGTCTCCTCACACTGCTGGTGTGTTGAATTTTTTGACATAGGGTGCTGGCAGATTACGGGCCTCCTATAGCTGCTGCCAGGCCCCTAATCTGCCATAGGCCCCTATATACCGCCTCCTCATGCTGCTGCCAGGTCCAGAGTCTCTCATGGGTCCCTGTACGGCCTCCCATTGCTGCTGTCTCCATCGCCACACTCTGCCATGTGCCACTTTCAGGTCTCCTCACACACTGCTGGTGTGTTGAATTTTTTGACATAGGGTGCTGGCAGATTACGGGCCTCCTATAGCTGCTGCCAGGCCCCTAATCTGCCATAGGCCCCTATATACCGCCTCCTCATGCTGCTGCCAAGTCCAGAGTCTGTCATGGGTCCCTGTACGGCCTCCCATTGCTGCTGTCTCCATCGCCACACTCTGCCATGTGCCACTTTCAGGTCTCCTCACACTGCTGGTGTGTTGAATTTTTTGACATAGGGTGCTGGCAGATTACGGGCCTCCTATAGCTGCTGCCAGGCCCCTAATCTGCCATAGGCCCCTATATACCGCCTCCTCATGCTGCTGCCAGGTCCAGAGTCTCTCATGGGTCCCTGTACGGCCTCCCATTGCTGCTGTCTCCATCGCCACACTCTGCCATGTGCCACTTTCAGGTCTCCTCACACTGCTGGTGTGTTGAATTATTTGACATAGGGTGCTGGCAGATTACGGGCCTCCCATAGCTGCTGCCAGGCCCCTAATCTGCCATAGGCCCCTATATACCGCCTCCTCATGCTGCTGCCAGGTCCAGAGTCTCTCATGGGTCCCTGTACGGCCTCCCATTGCTGCTGTCTCCATCGCCACACTCTGCCATGTGCCACTTTCAGGTCTCCTCACACACTGCTGGTGTGTTGAATTTTTTGATATAGGGTGCTGGCAGATTATGGGCCTCCCATAGCTGCTGCCAGGCCCCTAATCTGCCATGGGCCCCTATATACCGCCTCCTCATGCTGCTGCCAAGTCCATAGTCTGTCATGGGTCCCTGTACGGCCTCCCATTGCTGCTGTCTCCATCGCCACACTCTGCCATGTGCCACTTTCAGGTCTCCTCACACTGCTGGTGTGTTGAATTTTTTGACATAGGGTGCTGGCAGATTACGGGCCTCCTATAGCTGCTGCCAGGCCCCTAATCTGCCATAGGCCCCTATATACCGCCTCCTCATGCTGCTGCCAGGTCCAGAGTCTCTCATGGGTCCCTGTACGGCCTCCCATTGCTGCTGTCTCCATCGCCACACTCTGCCATGTGCCACTTTCAGGTCTCCTCACACACTGCTGGTGTGTTGAATTTTTTGACATAGGGTGCTGGCAGATTACGGGCCTCCCATAGCTGCTGCCAGGCCCCTAATCTGCCATGGGCCCCTATATACCGCCTCCTCATGCTGCTGCCAAGTCCAGAGTCTGTCATGGGTCCCTGTACGTCCTCCCATTGCTGCTGTCTCCATCGCCACACTCTGCCATGTGCCACTTTCAGGTCTCCTCACACACTGCTGGTGTGTTGAATTTTTTGACATAGGGTGCTGGCAGATTACGGGCCTCCCATAGCTGCTGCCAGGCCCCTAATCTGCCATGGGCCCCTATATACCGCCTCCTCATGCTGCTGCCAAGTCCAGAGTCTCTCATGGGTCCCTGTACGGCCTCCCATTGCTGCTGTCTCCATCGCCACACTCTGCCATGTGCCACTTTCAGGTCTCCTCACACACTGCTGGTGTATTGAATTTTTTGACATAGGGTGCTGGCAGATTATGGGCCTCCTATAGCTGCTGCCAGGCCCCTAATCTGCCATAGGCCCCTATATACCGCCTCCTCATGCTGCTGCCAGGTCCAGAGTCTCTCATGGGTCCCTGTACGGCCTCCCATTGCTGCTGTCTCCATCGCCACACTCTGCCATGTGCCACTTTCAGGTCTCCTCACACACTGCTGGTGTGTTGAATTTTTTGACATAGGGTGCTGGCAGATTACGGGCCTCCTATAGCTGCTGCCAGGCCCCTAATCTGCCATAGGCCCCTATATACCGCCTCCTCATGCTGCTGCCAGGTCCAGAGTCTCTCATGGGTCCCTGTACGGCCTCCCATTGCTGCTGTCTCCATCGCCACACTCTGCCATGTGCCACTTTCAGGTCTCCTCACACTGCTGGTGTGTTGAATTTTTTGACATAGGGTGCTGGCAGATTACGGGCCTCCTATAGCTTCTGCCAGGCCCCTAATCTGCCATAGGCCCCTATATACCGCCTCCTCATGCTGCTGCCAGGTCCAGAGTCTCTCATGGGTCCCTGTACGGCCTCCCATTGCTGCTGTCTCCATCGCCACACTCTGCCATGTGCCACTTTCAGGTCTCCTCACACACTGCTGGTGTGTTGAATTTTTTGACATAGGGTGCTGGCAGATTACGGGCCTCCTATAGCTGCTGCCAGGCCCCTAATCTGCCATAGGCCCCTATATACCGCCTCCTCATGCTGCTGCCAGGTCCAGAGTCTCTCATGGGTCCCTGTACGGCCTCCCATTGCTGCTGTCTCCATCGCCACACTCTGCCATGTGCCACTTTCAGGTCTCCTCACACACTGCTGGTGTGTTGAATTTTTTGACATAGGGTGCTGGCAGATTACGGGCCTCCTATAGCTGCTGCCAGGCCCCTAATCTGCCATAGGCCCCTATATACCGCCTCCTCATGCTGCTGCCAGGTCCAGAGTCTCTCATGGGTCCCTGTACGGCCTCCCATTGCTGCTGTCTCCATCGCCACACTCTGCCATGTGCCACTTTCAGGTCTCCTCACACTGCTGGTGTGTTGAATTTTTTGACATAGGGTGCTGGCAGATTACGGGCCTCCTATAGCTGCTGCCAGGCCCCTAATCTGCCATAGGCCCCTATATACCGCCTCCTCATGCTGCTGCCAGGTCCAGAGTCTCTCATGGGTCCCTGTACGGCCTCCCATTGCTGCTGTCTCCATCGCCACACTCTGCCATGTGCCACTTTCAGGTCTCCTCACACACTGCTGGTGTGTTGAATTTTTTGACATAGGGTGCTGCCAGATTACGGGCCTCCTATAGCTGCTGCCAGGCCCCTAATCTGCCATAGGCCCCTATATACCGCCTCCTCATGCTGCTGCCAAGTCCAGAGTCTCTCATGGGTCCCTGTACGGCCTCCCATTGCTGCTGTCTCCATCGCCACACTCTGCCATGTGCCACTTTCAGGTCTCCTCACACTGCTGGTGTGTTGAATTTTTTGACATAGGGTGCTGGCAGATTACGGGCCTCCTATAGCTGCTGCCAGGCCCCTAATCTGCCATAGGCCCCTATATACCGCCTCCTCATGCTGCTGCCAGGTCCAGAGTCTCTCATGGGTCCCTGTACGGCCTCCCATTGCTGCTGTCTCCATCGCCACACTCTGCCATGTGCCACTTTCAGGTCTCCTCACACTGCTGGTGTGTTGAATTATTTGACATAGGGTGCTGGCAGATTACGGGCCTCCCATAGCTGCTGCAGGCCCCTAATCTGCCATAGGCCCCTATATACCGCCTCCTCATGCTGCTGCCAGGTCCAGAGTCTCTCATGGGTCCCTGTACGGCCTCCCATTGCTGCTGTCTCCATCGCCACACTCTGCCATGTGCCACTTTCAGGTCTCCTCACACACTGCTGGTGTGTTGAATTTTTTGACATAGGGTGCTGGCAGATTATGGGCCTCCCATAGCTGCTGCCAGGCCCCTAATCTGCCATGGGCCCCTATATACCGCCTCCTCATGCTGCTGCCAAGTCCATAGTCTGTCATGGGTCCCTGTACGGCCTCCCATTGCTGCTGTCTCCATCGCCACACTCTGCCATGTGCCACTTTCAGGTCTCCTCACACTGCTGGTGTGTTGAATTTTTTGACATAGGGTGCTGGCAGATTACGGGCCTCCTATAGCTGCTGCCAGGCCCCTAATCTGCCATAGGCCCCTATATACCGCCTCCTCATGCTGCTGCCAGGTCCAGAGTCTCTCATGGGTCCCTGTACGGCCTCCCATTGCTGCTGTCTCCATCGCCACACTCTGCCATGTGCCACTTTCAGGTCTCCTCACACACTGCTGGTGTGTTGAATTTTTTGACATAGGGTGCTGGCAGATTACGGGCCTCCTATAGCTGCTGCCAGGCCCCTAATCTGCCATAGGCCCCTATATACCGCCTCCTCATGCTGCTGCCAAGTCCAGAGTCTGTCATGGGTCCCTGTACGGCCTCCCATTGCTGCTGTCTCCATCGCCACACTCTGCCATGTGCCACTTTCAGGTCTCCTCACACACTGCTGGTGTGTTGAATTTTTTGACATAGGGTGCTGGCAGATTACGGGCCTCCTATAGCTGCTGCCAGGCCCCTAATCTGCCATAGGCCCCTATATACCGCCTCCTCATGCTGCTGCCAGGTCCAGAGTCTCTCATGGGTCCCTGTACGGCCTCCCATTGCTGCTGTCTCCATCGCCACACTCTGCCATGTGCCACTTTCAGGTCTCCTCACACTGCTGGTGTGTTGAAATATTTGACATAGGGTGCTGGCAGATTACGGGCCTCCCATAGCTGCTGCCAGGCCCCTAATCTGCCATAGGCCCCTATATACCGCCTCCTCATGCTGCTGCCAGGTCCAGAGTCTCTCATGGGTCCCTGTACGGCCTCCCATTGCTGCTGTCTCCATCGCCACACTCTGCCATGTGCCACTTTCAGGTCTCCTCACACACTGCTGGTGTGTTGAATTTTTTGATATAGGGTGCTGGCAGATTATGGGCCTCCCATAGCTGCTGCCAGGCCCCTAATCTGCCATGGGCCCCTATATACCGCCTCCTCATGCTGCTGCCAAGTCCATAGTCTGTCATGGGTCCCTGTACGGCCTCCCATTGCTGCTGTCTCCATCGCCACACTCTGCCATGTGCCACTTTCAGGTCTCCTCACACTGCTGGTGTGTTGAATTTTTTGACATAGGGTGCTGGCAGATTACGGGCCTCCTATAGCTGCTGCCAGGCCCCTAATCTGCCATAGGCCCCTGTATACCGCCTCCTCATGCTGCTGCCAGGTCCAGAGTCTCTCATGGGTCCCTGTACGGCCTCCCATTGCTGCTGTCTCCATCGCCACACTCTGCCATGTGCCACTTTCAGGTCTCCTCACACACTGCTGGTGTGTTGAATTTTTTGACATAGGGTGCTGGCAGATTACGGGCCTCCCATAGCTGCTGCCAGGCCCCTAATCTGCCATGGGCCCCTATATACCGCCTCCTCATGCTGCTGCCAAGTCCAGAGTCTGTCATGGGTCCCTGTACGGCCTCCCATTGCTGCTGTCTCCATCGCCACACTCTGCCATGTGCCACTTTCAGGTCTCCTCACACACTGCTGGTGTGTTGAATTTTTTGACATAGGGTGCTGGCAGATTACGGGCCTCCCATAGCTGCTGCCAGGCCCCTAATCTGCCATGGGCCCCTATATACCGCCTCCTCATGCTGCTGCCAAGTCCAGAGTCTCTCATGGGTCCCTGTACGGCCTCCCATTGCTGCTGTCTCCATCGCCACACTCTGCCATGTGCCACTTTCAGGTCTCCTCACACACTGCTGGTGTGTTGAATTTTTTGACATAGGGTGCTGGCAGATTACGGGCCTCCTATAGCTGCTGCCAGGCCCCTAATCTGCCATAGGCCCCTATATACCGCCTCCTCATGCTGCTGCCAGGTCCAGAGTCTCTCATGGGTCCCTGTACGGCCTCCCATTGCTGCTGTCTCCATCGCCACACTCTGCCATGTGCCACTTTCAGGTCTCCTCACACACTGCTGGTGTGTTGAATTTTTTGACATAGGGTGCTGGCAGATTACGGGCCTCCTATAGCTGCTGCCAGGCCCCTAATCTGCCATAGGCCCCTATATACCGCCTCCTCATGCTGCTGCCAGGTCCAGAGTCTCTCATGGGTCCCTGTACGGCCTCCCATTGCTGCTGTCTCCATCGCCACACTCTGCCATGTGCCACTTTCAGGTCTCCTCACACTGCTGGTGTGTTGAATTTTTTGACATAGGGTGCTGGCAGATTACGGGCCTCCCATAGCTGCTGCCAGGCCCCTAATCTGCCATGGGCCCCTATATACCGCCTCCTCATGCTGCTGCCAAGTCCAGAGTCTGTCATGGGTCCCTATACGGCCTCCCATTGCTGCTGTCTCCATCGCCACACTCTGCCATGTGCCACTTTCAGGTCTCCTCACACTGCTGGTGTGTTGAATTATTTGACATAGGGTGCTGGCAGATTACGAGCCTCCCATAGCTGCTGCCAGGCCCCTAATCTGCCATAGGCCCCTATATACCGCCTCCTCATGCTGCTGCCAGGTCCAGAGTCTCTCATGGGTCCCTGTACGGCCTCCCATTGCTGCTGTCTCCATCGCCACACTCTGCCATGTGCCACTTTCAGGTCTCCTCACACACTGCTGGTGTGTTGAATTTTTTGACATAGGGTGCTGGCAGATTATGGGCCTCCCATAGCTGCTGCCAGGCCCCTAATCTGCCATGGGCCCCTATATACCGCCTCCTCATGCTGCTGCCAAGTCCATAGTCTGTCATGGGTCCCTGTACGGCCTCCCATTGCTGCTGTCTCCATCGCCACACTCTGCCATGTGCCACTTTCAGGTCTCCTCACACTGCTGGTGTGTTGAATTTTTTGACATAGGGTGCTGGCAGATTACGGGCCTCCTATAGCTGCTGCCAGGCCCCTAATCTGCCATAGGCCCCTATATACCGCCTCCTCATGCTGCTGCCAGGTCCAGAGTCTCTCATGGGTCCCTGTACGGCCTCCCATTGCTGCTGTCTCCATCGCCACACTCTGCCATGTGCCACTTTCAGGTCTCCTCACACACTGCTGGTGTGTTGAATTTTTTGACATAGGGTGCTGGCAGATTACGGGCCTCCTATAGCTGCTGCCAGGCCCCTAATCTGCCATAGGCCCCTATATACCGCCTCCTCATGCTGCTGCCAAGTCCAGAGTCTGTCATGGGTCCCTGTACGGCCTCCCATTGCTGCTGTCTCCATCGCCACACTCTGCCATGTGCCACTTTCAGGTCTCCTCACACTGCTGGTGTGTTGAATTTTTTGACATAGGGTGCTGGCAGATTACGGGCCTCCTATAGCTGCTGCCAGGCCCCTAATCTGCCATAGGCCCCTATATACCGCCTCCTCATGCTGCTGCCAGGTCCAGAGTCTCTCATGGGTCCCTGTACGGCCTCCCATTGCTGCTGTCTCCATCGCCACACTCTGCCATGTGCCACTTTCAGGTCTCCTCACACTGCTGGTGTGTTGAAATATTTGACATAGGGTGCTGGCAGATTACGGGCCTCCCATAGCTGCTGCCAGGCCCCTAATCTGCCATAGGCCCCTATATACCGCCTCCTCATGCTGCTGCCAGGTCCAGAGTCTCTCATGGGTCCCTGTACGGCCTCCCATTGCTGCTGTCTCCATCGCCACACTCTGCCATGTGCCACTTTCAGGTCTCCTCACACACTGCTGGTGTGTTGAATTTTTTGATATAGGGTGCTGGCAGATTATGGGCCTCCCATAGCTGCTGCCAGGCCCCTAATCTGCCATGGGCCCCTATATACCGCCTCCTCATGCTGCTGCCAAGTCCATAGTCTGTCATGGGTCCCTGTACGGCCTCCCATTGCTGCTGTCTCCATCGCCACACTCTGCCATGTGCCACTTTCAGGTCTCCTCACACTGCTGGTGTGTTGAATTTTTTGACATAGGGTGCTGGCAGATTACGGGCCTCCTATAGCTGCTGCCAGGCCCCTAATCTGCCATAGGCCCCTGTATACCGCCTCCTCATGCTGCTGCCAGGTCCAGAGTCTCTCATGGGTCCCTGTACGGCCTCCCATTGCTGCTGTCTCCATCGCCACACTCTGCCATGTGCCACTTTCAGGTCTCCTCACACACTGCTGGTGTGTTGAATTTTTTGACATAGGGTGCTGGCAGATTACGGGCCTCCCATAGCTGCTGCCAGGCCCCTAATCTGCCATGGGCCCCTATATACCGCCTCCTCATGCTGCTGCCAAGTCCAGAGTCTGTCATGGGTCCCTGTACGGCCTCCCATTGCTGCTGTCTCCATCGCCACACTCTGCCATGTGCCACTTTCAGGTCTCCTCACACACTGCTGGTGTGTTGAATTTTTTGACATAGGGTGCTGGCAGATTACGGGCCTCCCATAGCTGCTGCCAGGCCCCTAATCTGCCATGGGCCCCTATATACCGCCTCCTCATGCTGCTGCCAAGTCCAGAGTCTCTCATGGGTCCCTGTACGGCCTCCCATTGCTGCTGTCTCCATCGCCACACTCTGCCATGTGCCACTTTCAGGTCTCCTCACACACTGCTGGTGTGTTGAATTTTTTGACATAGGGTGCTGGCAGATTACGGGCCTCCTATAGCTGCTGCCAGGCCCCTAATCTGCCATAGGCCCCTATATACCGCCTCCTCATGCTGCTGCCAGGTCCAGAGTCTCTCATGGGTCCCTGTACGGCCTCCCATTGCTGCTGTCTCCATCGCCACACTCTGCCATGTGCCACTTTCAGGTCTCCTCACACACTGCTGGTGTGTTGAATTTTTTGACATAGGGTGCTGGCAGATTACGGGCCTCCTATAGCTGCTGCCAGGCCCCTAATCTGCCATAGGCCCCTATATACCGCCTCCTCATGCTGCTGCCAGGTCCAGAGTCTCTCATGGGTCCCTGTACGGCCTCCCATTGCTGCTGTCTCCATCGCCACACTCTGCCATGTGCCACTTTCAGGTCTCCTCACACTGCTGGTGTGTTGAATTTTTTGACATAGGGTGCTGGCAGATTACGGGCCTCCCATAGCTGCTGCCAGGCCCCTAATCTGCCATGGGCCCCTATATACCGCCTCCTCATGCTGCTGCCAAGTCCAGAGTCTGTCATGGGTCCCTGTACGGCCTCCCATTGCTGCTGTCTCCATCGCCACACTCTGCCATGTGCCACTTTCAGGTCTCCTCACACTGCTGGTGTGTTGAATTTTTTGACATAGGGTGCTGGCAGATTATGGGCCTCCCATAGCTGCTGCCAGGCCCCTAATCTGCCATGGGCCCCTATATACCGCCTCCTCATGCTGCTGCCAGGTCCAGAGTCTGTCATGGGTCCCTGTACGGCCTCCCATTGCTGCTGTCTCCATCGCCACACTCTGCCATGTGCCACTTTCAGGTCTCCTCACACACTGCTGGTGTGTTGAATTTTTTGACATAGGGTGCTGGCAGATTACGGGCCTCCCATAGCTGCTGCCAGGCCCCTAATCTGCCATGGGCCCCTATATACCGCCTCCTCATGCTGCTGCCAAGTCCAGAGTCTCTCATGGGTCCCTGTACGGCCTCCCATTGCTGCTGTCTCCATCGCCACACTCTGCCATGTGCCACTTTCAGGTCTCCTCACACACTGCTGGTGTGTTGAATTTTTTGACATTGGGTGCTGGCAGATTACGGGCCTCCTATAGCTGCTGCCAGGCCCCTAATCTGCCATAGGCCCCTATATACCGCCTCCTCATGCTGCTGCCAGGTCCAGAGTCTCTCATGGGTCCCTGTACGGCCTCCCATTGCTGCTGTCTCCATCGCCACACTCTGCCATGTGCCACTTTCAGGTCTCCTCACACACTGCTGGTGTGTTGAATTTTTTGACATAGGGTGCTGGCAGATTACAGGCCTCCTATAGCTGCTGCCAGGCCCCTAATCTGCCATAGGCCCCTATATACCGCCTCCTCATGCTGCTGCCAAGTCCAGAGTCTGTCATGGGTCCCTGTACGGCCTCCCATTGCTGCTGTCTCCATCGCCACACTCTGCCATGTGCCACTTTCAGGTCTCCTCACACTGCTGGTGTGTTGAATTTTTTGACATAGGGTGCTGGCAGATTACGGGCCTCCTATAGCTGCTGCCAGGCCCCTAATCTGCCATAGGCCCCTATATACCGCCTCCTCATGCTGCTGCCAGGTCCAGAGTCTCTCATGGGTCCCTGTACGGCCTCCCATTGCTGCTGTCTCCATCGCCACACTCTGCCATGTGCCACTTTCAGGTCTCCTCACACTGCTGGTGTGTTGAAATATTTGACATAGGGTGCTGGCAGATTACGGGCCTCCCATAGCTGCTGCCAGGCCCCTAATCTGCCATAGGCCCCTATATACCGCCTCCTCATGCTGCTGCCAGGTCCAGAGTCTCTCATGGGTCCCTGTACGGCCTCCCATTGCTGCTGTCTCCATCGCCACACTCTGCCATGTGCCACTTTCAGGTCTCCTCACACACTGCTGGTGTGTTGAATTTTTTGATATAGGGTGCTGGCAGATTATGGGCCTCCCATAGCTGCTGCCAGGCCCCTAATCTGCCATGGGCCCCTATATACCGCCTCCTCATGCTGCTGCCAAGTCCATAGTCTGTCATGGGTCCCTGTACGGCCTCCCATTGCTGCTGTCTCCATCGCCACACTCTGCCATGTGCCACTTTCAGGTCTCCTCACACTGCTGGTGTGTTGAATTTTTTGACATAGGGTGCTGGCAGATTACGGGCCTCCTATAGCTGCTGCCAGGCCCCTAATCTGCCATAGGCCCCTGTATACCGCCTCCTCATGCTGCTGCCAGGTCCAGAGTCTCTCATGGGTCCCTGTACGGCCTCCCATTGCTGCTGTCTCCATCGCCACACTCTGCCATGTGCCACTTTCAGGTCTCCTCACACACTGCTGGTGTGTTGAATTTTTTGACATAGGGTGCTGGCAGATTACGGGCCTCCCATAGCTGCTGCCAGGCCCCTAATCTGCCATGGGCCCCTATATACCGCCTCCTCATGCTGCTGCCAAGTCCAGAGTCTGTCATGGGTCCCTGTACGGCCTCCCATTGCTGCTGTCTCCATCGCCACACTCTGCCATGTGCCACTTTCAGGTCTCCTCACACACTGCTGGTGTGTTGAATTTTTTGACATAGGGTGCTGGCAGATTACGGGCCTCCCATAGCTGCTGCCAGGCCCCTAATCTGCCATGGGCCCCTATATACCGCCTCCTCATGCTGCTGCCAAGTCCAGAGTCTCTCATGGGTCCCTGTACGGCCTCCCATTGCTGCTGTCTCCATCGCCACACTCTGCCATGTGCCACTTTCAGGTCTCCTCACACACTGCTGGTGTGTTGAATTTTTTGACATAGGGTGCTGGCAGATTACGGGCCTCCTATAGCTGCTGCCAGGCCCCTAATCTGCCATAGGCCCCTATATACCGCCTCCTCATGCTGCTGCCAGGTCCAGAGTCTCTCATGGGTCCCTGTACGGCCTCCCATTGCTGCTGTCTCCATCGCCACACTCTGCCATGTGCCACTTTCAGGTCTCCTCACACACTGCTGGTGTGTTGAATTTTTTGACATAGGGTGCTGGCAGATTACGGGCCTCCTATAGCTGCTGCCAGGCCCCTAATCTGCCATAGGCCCCTATATACCGCCTCCTCATGCTGCTGCCAGGTCCAGAGTCTCTCATGGGTCCCTGTACGGCCTCCCATTGCTGCTGTCTCCATCGCCACACTCTGCCATGTGCCACTTTCAGGTCTCCTCACACTGCTGGTGTGTTGAATTTTTTGACATAGGGTGCTGGCAGATTACGGGCCTCCCATAGCTGCTGCCAGGCCCCTAATCTGCCATGGGCCCCTATATACCGCCTCCTCATGCTGCTGCCAAGTCCAGAGTCTGTCATGGGTCCCTGTACGGCCTCCCATTGCTGCTGTCTCCATCGCCACACTCTGCCATGTGCCACTTTCAGGTCTCCTCACACTGCTGGTGTGTTGAATTATTTGACATAGGGTGCTGGCAGATTACGGGCCTCCCATAGCTGCTGCCAGGCCCCTAATCTGCCATAGGCCCCTATATACCGCCTCCTCATGCTGCTGCCAGGTCCAGAGTCTCTCATGGGTCCCTGTACGGCCTCCCATTGCTGCTGTCTCCATCGCCACACTCTGCCATGTGCCACTTTCAGGTCTCCTCACACACTGCTGGTGTGTTGAATTTTTTGACATAGGGTGCTGGCAGATTATGGGCCTCCCATAGCTGCTGCCAGGCCCCTAATCTGCCATGGGCCCCTATATACCGCCTCCTCATGCTGCTGCCAAGTCCATAGTGTGTCATGGGTCCCTGTACGGCCTCCCATTGCTGCTGTCTCCATCGCCACACTCTGCCATGTGCCACTTTCAGGTCTCCTCACACTGCTGGTGTGTTGAATTTTTTGACATAGGGTGCTGGCAGATTACGGGCCTCCTATAGCTGCTGCCAGGCCCCTAATCTGCCATAGGCCCCTATATACCGCCTCCTCATGCTGCTGCCAGGTCCAGAGTCTCTCATGGGTCCCTGTACGGCCTCCCATTGCTGCTGTCTCCATCGCCACACTCTGCCATGTGCCACTTTCAGGTCTCCTCACACACTGCTGGTGTGTTGAATTTTTTGACATAGGGTGCTGGCAGATTACGGGCCTCCTATAGCTGCTGCCAGGCCCCTAATCTGCCATAGGCCCCTATATACCGCCTCCTCATGCTGCTGCCAAGTCCAGAGTCTGTCATGGGTCCCTGTACGGCCTCCCATTGCTGCTGTCTCCATCGCCACACTCTGCCATGTGCCACTTTCAGGTCTCCTCACACTGCTGGTGTGTTGAATTTTTTGACATAGGGTGCTGGCAGATTACGGGCCTCCTATAGCTGCTGCCAGGCCCCTAATCTGCCATAGGCCCCTATATACCGCCTCCTCATGCTGCTGCCAGGTCCAGAGTCTCTCATGGGTCCCTGTACGGCCTCCCATTGCTGCTGTCTCCATCGCCACACTCTGCCATGTGCCACTTTCAGGTCTCCTCACACTGCTGGTGTGTTGAAATATTTGACATAGGGTGCTGGCAGATTACGGGCCTCCCATAGCTGCTGCCAGGCCCCTAATCTGCCATAGGCCCCTATATACCGCCTCCTCATGCTGCTGCCAGGTCCAGAGTCTCTCATGGGTCCCTGTACGGCCTCCCATTGCTGCTGTCTCCATCGCCACACTCTGCCATGTGCCACTTTCAGGTCTCCTCACACACTGCTGGTGTGTTGAATTTTTTGATATAGGGTGCTGGCAGATTATGGGCCTCCCATAGCTGCTGCCAGGCCCCTAATCTGCCATGGGCCCCTATATACCGCCTCCTCATGCTGCTGCCAAGTCCATAGTCTGTCATGGGTCCCTGTACGGCCTCCCATTGCTGCTGTCTCCATCGCCACACTCTGCCATGTGCCACTTTCAGGTCTCCTCACACTGCTGGTGTGTTGAATTTTTTGACATAGGGTGCTGGCAGATTACGGGCCTCCTATAGCTGCTGCCAGGCCCCTAATCTGCCATAGGCCCCTGTATACCGCCTCCTCATGCTGCTGCCAGGTCCAGAGTCTCTCATGGGTCCCTGTACGGCCTCCCATTGCTGCTGTCTCCATCGCCACACTCTGCCATGTGCCACTTTCAGGTCTCCTCACACACTGCTGGTGTGTTGAATTTTTTGACATAGGGTGCTGGCAGATTACGGGCCTCCCATAGCTGCTGCCAGGCCCCTAATCTGCCATGGGCCCCTATATACCGCCTCCTCATGCTGCTGCCAAGTCCAGAGTCTGTCATGGGTCCCTGTACGGCCTCCCATTGCTGCTGTCTCCATCGCCACACTCTGCCATGTGCCACTTTCAGGTCTCCTCACACACTGCTGGTGTGTTGAATTTTTTGACATAGGGTGCTGGCAGATTACGGGCCTCCCATAGCTGCTGCCAGGCCCCTAATCTGCCATGGGCCCCTATATACCGCCTCCTCATGCTGCTGCCAAGTCCAGAGTCTCTCATGGGTCCCTGTACGGCCTCCCATTGCTGCTGTCTCCATCGCCACACTCTGCCATGTGCCACTTTCAGGTCTCCTCACACACTGCTGGTGTGTTGAATTTTTTGACATAGGGTGCTGGCAGATTACGGGCCTCCTATAGCTGCTGCCAGGCCCCTAATCTGCCATAGGCCCCTATATACCGCCTCCTCATGCTGCTGCCAGGTCCAGAGTCTCTCATGGGTCCCTGTACGGCCTCCCATTGCTGCTGTCTCCATCGCTACACTCTGCCATGTGCCACTTTCAGGTCTCCTCACACACTGCTGGTGTGTTGAATTTTTTGACATTGGGTGCTGGCAGATTACGGGCCTCCTATAGCTGCTGCCAGGCCCCTAATCTGCCATAGGCCCCTATATACCGCCTCCTCATGCTGCTGCCAGGTCCAGAGTCTCTCATGGGTCCCTGTACGGCCTCCCATTGCTGCTGTCTCCATCGCCACACTCTGCCATGTGCCACTTTCAGGTCTCCTCACACTGCTGGTGTGTTGAATTTTTTGACATAGGGTGCTGGCAGATTACGGGCCTCCCATAGCTGCTGCCAGGCCCCTAATCTGCCATGGGCCCCTATATACCGCCTCCTCATGCTGCTGCCAAGTCCAGAGTCTGTCATGGGTCCCTGTACGGCCTCCCATTGCTGCTGTCTCCATCGCCACACTCTGCCATGTGCCACTTTCAGGTCTCCTCACACTGCTGGTGTGTTGAATTTTTTGACATAGGGTGCTGGCAGATTATGGGCCTCCCATAGCTGCTGCCAGGCCCCTAATCTGCCATGGGCCCCTATATACCGCCTCCTCATGCTGCTGCCAAGTCCAGAGTCTGTCATGGGTCCCTGTACGGCCTCCCATTGCTGCTGTCTCCATCGCCACACTCTGCCATGTGCCACTTTCAGGTCTCCTCACACACTGCTGGTGTGTTGAATTTTTTGACATAGGGTGCTGGCAGATTACGGGCCTCCCATAGCTGCTGCCAGGCCCCTAATCTGCCATGGGCCCCTATATACCGCCTCCTCATGCTGCTGCCAAGTCCAGAGTCTCTCATGGGTCCCTGTACGGCCTCCCATTGCTGCTGTCTCCATCGCCACACTCTGCCATGTGCCACTTTCAGGTCTCCTCACACACTGCTGGTGTGTTGAATTTTTTGACATAGGGTGCTGGCAGATTACGGGCCTCCTATAGCTGCTGCCAGGCCCCTAATCTGCCATAGGCCCCTATATACCGCCTCCTCATGCTGCTGCCAGGTCCAGAGTCTCTCATGGGTCCCTGTACGGCCTCCCATTGCTGCTGTCTCCATCGCCACACTCTGCCATGTGCCACTTTCAGGTCTCCTCACACACTGCTGGTGTGTTGAATTTTTTGACATAGGGTGCTGGCAGATTACGGGCCTCCCATAGCTGCTGCCAGGCCCCTAATCTGCCATGGGCCCCTATATACCGCCTCCTCATGCTGCTGCCAAGTCCAGAGTCTGTCATGGGTCCCTGTACGGCCTCCCATTGCTGCTGTCTCCATCGCCACACTCTGCCATGTGCCACTTTCAGGTCTCCTCACACTGCTGGTGTGTTGAATTTTTTGACATAGGGTGCTGGCAGATTACGGGCCTCCTATAGCTGCTGCCAGGCCCCTAATCTGCCATAGGCCCCTATATACCGCCTCCTCATGCTGCTGCCAGGTCCAGAGTCTCTCATGGGTCCCTGTACGGCCTCCCATTGCTGCTGTCTCCATCGCCACACTCTGCCATGTGCCACTTTCAGGTCTCCTCACACTGCTGGTGTGTTGAATTTTTTGACATAGGGTGCTGGCAGATTACAGGCCTCCCATAGCTGCTGCCAGGCCCCTAATCTGCCATAGACCCCTATATACCGCCTCCTCATGCTGCTGCCAGGTCCAGAGTCTCTCATGGGTCCCTGTACGGCCTCCCATTGCTGCTGTCTCCATCGCCACACTCTGACATGTGCCACTTTCAGGTCTCCTCACACTGCTGGTGTGTTGAATTTTTTGACATAGGGTGCTGGCAGATTACGGGCCTCCCATAGCTGCTGCCAGGCCCCTAATCTGCCATGGACCCCTATACCGACTCCTCATGCTGTGACGTTACAACAAGGTGGAATTCAATCCTACATATGTTAGACCGCCTTTACGAACAGCAAAAGGCCATCACAGATTTCCTGATGTTAAAAGCGGATAAAGGTACTCCCTGTGTAACTTAGATGTCAGCCATTGGCAGCTCATGCGTGACACCTGCGCTTGCTCAGGCCCTTTGAGGAGGCCACGCTATTCGTGAGTCGGCAGGACTATGGGATGAACGACGTCATTCCTCTGTTGCACGTCCTGGAACAAATGCTGTTAACAATGGCTGGTCAGGGTGCGGTAGACGTGGCGCACAGATCTCAACGCCACATGACCCCTGTGGGGGCAGGACAGGAAGAAGAGGAGGAGGTAGAGGAGGACATTGGTGCTCAGGAATTATTGAGTGAAATGGGTGGTTTTTCCACTCAGCGGACAGGAGTGGAGGAGCAGGAGCATCTGGTAGAGGAGGAGGAAGAGGAGACAGAGGACCCAGACGCACCGTGGCAGTATGCTGTGGAGATGGAGGCAGGGAGTCCCTCGCATTCCTTGGCACAAATGGCCCATAACATGCTCGCTTGCTTGCGTAGCGACAGCCGAATAATAACCATCAGACAGAGGGATGACTTTTGGCTGTCCACCTTGTTGGACCCTCGCTACCGT
Organism: Staurois parvus; assembly: GCF_062004578.1. NCBI lineage: Eukaryota > Metazoa > Chordata > Amphibia > Anura > Ranidae > Staurois > Staurois parvus. The sequence continues at coordinate 9,510,269 of NW_028317886.1, forward strand.
TCAAAAATGGTGGCCTTTTTCACACCTGCTGAGAGGGAGGCCAAAATAACGTACTATAAAAACCACCTATGTAGTCAGCTGGTCTCTGCCTGTCTGCACCAACGTCCATCCTCAGACACTGTGGGCCCTGTGCGCTCGCGTTCCGCTGCCATGGCAGCAGGGGAGGGGTGGGGTGGTAGGAGCAGTGGCAGCTCCACCAGCAGCTGCTGCCTCAGTCTGCAGTCGATGATGAGTAGCTTTCTTCACCAGCGCAGTGAGGAAACTACTAACCAGCCACGGCAGCAGCAGCAGCATCAGGTGGACCTGGAGCAGGACCTCAAACAACAGGCTTAGGCCTACTTGGACAGCACCCTGCCAACCGAGGTAGACAATCCCCTTGACTACTGGGCAACGAAACTTGACCTTTGGCCCCAACTAGCTGAATTTGCCCTTGAAAGGCTGTCATGCCCGGCCAGTAGCGTGGCATCGGAGCGCGTGTTTAGTGCGGCAGGAGGTATTGCAACTCCGCGGAGGACACGACTGTCCACCCAAAGTGTGGAGAGACTCACGTTTGTGAAAATGAATCAGGCGTGGATTAGTCTGGATTTCAAACCACCAGTTCCTGACACAACTGACTAAATCCGCCATGAATCATGCCCCAAACATGTGCCACTTTCAGGTCTCCTCACACTGCTGGTGTGTTCCATTTTTTGTCATAGGGTGCTGGCAGATTACGGGCCTCCCATAGCTGCTGCCAGGCCCCTAATCTGCCATGGGCCCCTATACCGCCTCCTCATGCTGCTGCCAGGTCCAGAGTCTCTCATGGGTCCCTGTACGGCCTCCCATTGCTGCTGTCTCCATCGCCACACTCTGCCATGTGCCACTTTCAGGTCTCCCCACACTGCTGGTGTGCTCCATTTTTTGTCATAGGGTGCTGGCAGATTACGGGCCTCCCATAGCTGCTGCCAGGCCCCTAATCTGCCATGGGCCCCTATACCGCCTCCTCATGCTGCTGCCAGGTCCAGAGTCTCTCATGGGTCCCTGTACGGCCTCCCATTGCTGCTGTCTCCATCGCCACACTCTGCCATGTGCCAGTTTCAGGTCTCCTCACACTGCTGGTGTGTTCCATTTTTTGTCATAGGGTGCTGGCAGATTACGGGCCTCCCATAGCTGCTGCCAGGCCCCTAATCTGCCATGGGCCCCCGTACCGACTCCTCATGCTGCTGCCAGGCCCGTAATCTGTCATGGGCCCCTGTTGTCGCTTGTTGGCATATTCCGCTCGTTCAGATGCTCCTTCTCCTCCTACTCCTCTTCACGGATTCCGTCAGCAGTCTTTCTTGGAATCCGTTTCCAAGAGACAACAGTTTGCGAGCACGCACCCGACAGTGCAGAAGCTGAACGTCCTCCTGTCCAAGTTGCTGCTGCCAGGCTCGTAATCTGTCATGCGCCCCTGTACCGCCTCCTCATGCTGCTGCCAGGTCCAGAGTGTGTCATGGGCCCCCGTACCGACTCCTCATGCTGCTGCCAGGCCCGTAATCTGTCATGGGCCCCTGTACCGCCTCCCCATGCTGCTGCCAGGTCCAGAGTGTGTCATGGGTCCCTGTACGGCCTCCCATTGCTGCTGCCAGGCCCGTAATCTGCCATGGGCCCCCGTACCGACTCCTCATGCTGCTGCCAGGCCCGTAATCTGTCATGGGCCCCTGTACCGCCTCCTCATGCTGCTGCCAGGTCCAGAGTGTGTCATGGGTCCCTGTACGGCCTCCCATTGCTGCTGTCTCTATCGCCACACTCTGCCATGTGCCACTTTCAGGTCTCCTCACACTGCTGGTGGTTTCCATTTTTGTCATAGGGTGCTGTATGGCCTCCCATTGCTGCTGCCTCCACCGCCACACTGTGGCTCCACACTCTGGTTTTGGCCCCGTGACTGCCCAAATGAGTGAAGTGTGCGGTGATTCTAAGATCGACGGCACTCATCTGCATGTCATACTGACTGACAGTATTATTTCTCTTCCCCAGCAGACTCCAAGGGCATTTAAATTAAAGGTACAGTGTTCTGCACTAATATTAAGTCTCTCTGAAGCCTAGAAACACCCTTTTTTAAGTTAAATTCACAGCGAATATATTCGACTCGAATCGAAATTTTTCCACGAATTCGCCGAATCAGTCGAATCGAATTTTTGAATACTTCGCTCATCTCTAGTAATGCCCCTACAGGGTCCATGATGCCCATGATGCCATGATGCCCTGCACTTACAGTATATCCTCAGTTGACACTATGCCATTCAATCCAGAAGACTTAGGGCATCTGGTGGCAAGAATACAAATGGAAACTGCAGGGGACAGTTCCAGGTTGATTTAGAGCCTTGCAGCCTGAGCTGCTTTTATTTTAAACACATGCTGCTCTATACTAAATGCAAAAAAAAAAATTTGCCTGGAGTTGGTCTCTTAAATATAAAAATCTAAGGAACTCAGGTATGAAGATGTACCCCCATGTAGTTCAAATGTTGATTTCCTTTGATTGGTGATCTCATGGCAATCAGTGTTTCAGAAGGATACCACAAAATCAAAAGGGAATATATTGTATATTATTTAGACAGAAATTAGAAACAAGACCAGGTAAGAGAGGGTAAATTTTTAAGCAATTGACCTTCACTAATGAGATTTAGGAGGGTAGGCCCACCACATGCATCACACAGAATGCTATCCTTTATTCTGTATGGTTTAAATAATAGAGTAATATACATTATATTGCCAAAAGTATTGGGACACCTCCAAATCATCATTGGATTCAGTTGTTCCAATCACCTCCATTGCCACAGGTGTATAAACTCAAGCACCTAGGCATGCAGACTGCTTCTACAAACATTTGTGAAAGAAGGGGTCACTCTCAGGAGTTTAGTGAATTCAAGCGTGGTACCGTGATAGGTTGCCACCTGTGCAATAAGTCCATCGGTGAAATTTCCTTGCTACTAAATATTTCACGGTCAACTGTTAGTGGTACTATAACAAAGTGGAAGCAACTGGGAACAACAGCAACTCAGCCACAAAGTGGTAGGCCACGTAAAATGACAGAACGGGGTCAACACATGCTGAAGCGCACAGTGCGCAGTCACCAACTGTCTGCAGAGTCATTAGCTAAAGACCTCCAAACTTCATGTGGCCTTCAGATTAGCACAACAACAGTGCATAGAGAGCTTTATGGAATAGGTTTCCATGGCCGAGCAACTGCATCCAAGCCTAACAACACCAAGTGCAATGCAAAGCGTCGGATGCAGTGGTGTAAAGCACGCCACCACTGGGCTCTAGAGCAGTGGAAACGTGTTCTCTGGAGTGACGAATCACACTTCTCTGTCTGGCGATCTGATGGAAGTGACTGGGTTTGGCGGTTGCCAGAAGAATCGTACTTGCCCGACTGCATTGTGCCAAGTGTAAAGTTTGGTGGAGGGAGGATTATGGTGTGGGGTTGTTTTTCAGGGGTTGGGCTTGGCCCAGTGAAGGAAACTCCTAAGGCATCAGCATACCAAGAAATTTTGGACAATGTCATGCCCCCAATTTTGTGGGAACAGTTTGGGGATTGCCACTTTCTGTTCCAACATGACTGCACACCAGTGCACAAAGCAAGGTCCATAGAGATATGGATGAGAGAGTTTGGGGTGGAGGAACTTGACTGGCCAGCACAGAGTCCTGACCTCAACCCGATAGAACACCTTTGGGATGAATTAGAGCAGAGACTCCAAGCCAGGCCTTCTTGTCCAACATCAGTGCCTGACCTCACAAATGTGCTTCTGGAAGAATGGTCAAACATTCCCATAGACACACTCCTAAACCTTGTGGACAGCCTTCCCAGAAGAGTTGAAGCTATTACAGCTGCAAAGGGTGGGCCAACTCAATATTGAACCCTATGGACTAAGACTGGGATGCCATTAAAGTTCATGTGCTTGTAAAGGCAGGCGTCCCAAAACTTTTGGCAATGTAGAGTATTTTCATGAATGTGTGTTAATTCACTCTAGGGCAGTATTGATCCCATATGACATGAAAACAAGATTCTTTGTTTGTTTTGCGAGAACTGTAAACTATGCAGGATCAGCAGCTGGCTGTGAGTGTTTGAACTTGATGGACTGTTGTGCTTTAAATTCTTAATAAATTTGCTAGGAGGTAAACTAAGCCTCTTACAGTCAAATAATATAAATAGTTTAATGCACACAGCATCACTTAGGTACTTCACTGCACATTGCTATAATGTACACCTAAACTAAGCATGAGACTGTTATAGCTGTTGCTATCTGATTGTGGACCTCTGTTTTCCTCTATGAAGAATGGAAATTCCAGCACTACATGTTGGGGGTCAGCACAGATATTCACATTGGTGAATCACAATGCAACCATAAACTCTGATAAGTGGACCAGCACTGTTACGAGCCATGTCCTGCAGTATACAAACATAGAGATAAACACTATTGGCACTGATAGCTGCTAAAGTCTGTTGAGTAGTATGCAAATAAATACCACAGAAATTCAAGCTTCTCAAAGTGAACCCCAAAACAGCGGGTGATGCTGTTCAATAAGTGTTGGCAATATCCCACAGTAAAATGCCTCACTTTAAAGAAAACTTGCCATAAGAAAAATATGCATTTGTAACATTCTTCTGAGAAGAGAAAGTGAAAAAAAAACAACTAAAAGAAATAAAACATTTGCCACTGTCCCAAAACTCCCATGTGGGAACCCCTCACACATAGAACATACTGTATGACCTGCAATAAGCAGGGACATAAAGGAGGACAAAGGAACAAACGTTATGCATTACTTTAAGGTATCCCGCTAACCCCCATTTCTCTGCTCATTAATACTTGCTCTGTTAGGCCTCATGCACAATGGACGTTTTTACAGCAGCTCCTAGCAACATCTGGCATTTTTTTTTCCTGCTTCTAAACTCCCCTGAATGTTAACCTATGTGTCCATTCACACATAAACTTTTAGAGACGTTTAGTGGCAGAGGAGTTTAGAGGCAAGAAGAAACAACTCACTGCCAGTGCATCCAGGAACCGCAGAGTTTTGACAGAAAAAGAACGCTTGATAAGTTAAGCGCGGCTAAATGCATGTTAATGCTAGGCGCTTTAGTGCTTGAGTGTTAATTTAATTCAATGGCCAGAATAAATTTAATATATGGTCAATGAAATGAATTAACTCCCAAATGCTTGCTGCGGGTAAATGCGGCTAAACGAGTTACACACTTTCACAAATGTCAGGTGTTTTCTTGTCCAGAATGCTGCTGCCAGGAGGAGGCTTCCAAGAGAGTTAGAAAAATGTCCAGTGTGCATGAGGCCTTGGGCTCCTTTCACACAAGTGGACAGATGGGGTCCGCCTGTCCGTTTTTCAGATGGACCCAATGGGGTTTATTTACTAAAGCTGGAGAGTCCAAAATCAGACTCCCTTCTGCATAGAAACCAATCAGCTTCTAACCTCAGCTTGTTCAATGAAGCTTTGGCAATGAAACCTGGAAGCTGATTGGTTTCAATGCAGAAGGGAGTCTGATTTTGGACTCTCCAGCTTTAGTAAATAAACCCCAATCAGTCCATCTACAGACTTCTATGGACCGGTGGGTGTCAGCAGACAATAGTCTGCTGACACCCGCCAGCATCCAATCTGATCCTGCATGCCAAAAAAAGACAGATGGGGATCATTCCCCATCTGTTCAGTGGATCGGATGACAATCGGGTGGAAACGGACAGGCGATCCGTTTCCATCCGACCATCCCATTGAAATAAGTGAGCAGTGTCTGTGTCCTCTCTGCAGCAGCACAGCAGACAGGGACCTATCATCCGCCTACAGTGGGGATCGAAAATTTGGGCACCCCAGCTAAAAATTTGTATTAATGTGCATAAAGAAGCCAAGGAAAGATGGAAAAATCTCCAAAAGGCATCAAATTACAGATTAGACATTCTTATAATATGTCAACAAAAGTTAGTTTTTTTTCCATCATTTACACTTTCAAAATAACAGAAAACAAAAAAATGGCGTCTGCAAAAGTTTGGGCACCCTGCAGAGTTAATATCTTGTACAGCCCCCTTTGGCAAGTATCATAGCTTGTAAACGCTTTTTGTAGCCAGCCAAGAGTCTTTCAATTCTTGTTTGAGGTATCTTTGCCCATTCTTCCTTACAAAAGTCTTCCAGTTCTTTCAGATTTCTGGGCTGTCTGTCACGCACTGCTCTTTTAAGGTCTATCCATAGATTTTCAATTATGTTGAGGTCAGGAGATTGTGAAGGCCATGGCAAAACCTTCTACAAACATTTGTGAAAGTGGATTTCAAGGTGTGTTTAGGATCATTATCCATTTGTAGAAGCCATCCTCTCTTTAACTTCAGCTTTTTCACAGATGGCATCAAGTTACCATCCAAAATTTGCTGAAATTTTATTGAATCCATTTTTCCTTCTACTCGTGAGATGTTCCCTGTGCCACTGGCTGCAACACAACCTCAAAGCATGATTGATCCAACCCCATGCTTAACAGTTGGACAGAGGTTCTTTTCATTAAATTCTGTGCCCCTTCTTCTCCAAACGTACCTTTGCTCATTCCGGCCAAAAAGTTCAATTTTAACCTCATCGTTCCACAGAACTTGTTTTCAAAATGCATCAGGCTTGTCTATATGTTCATTTGCAAAGTTCAAACGATGATTTTTGTGGTGAGGACATAGAAGAGGTTTTCTTCTGATGACTCTTCCATGAAGACCATATTTGTACAAGTATCTCTTTATAGTGGAATAGTGTACCACAACTCCAGTGTCTGCCAGATCTTTCTGGAGGGATCGTGCAGTCAAACGTGGGTTTTGAATTGTTTTTCTCACAATCCTGCGAGTTCTTCTGTCTGATATTTTTCTTGGTCTTCCAGATCTTTCTTTAACTTCCACTGTTCCTGATGACTGCCATTTCTTAATTACATTCCGAACAGAGGATATTGACATCTGAAAACGCTTTCCTATCTTCTTATAGCCTTCTCCAGCTTTGTGAGCGTCAACTATTTTCAGTTTCAGTTTTCTAGACAACTGCTTAGAAGAACCCATGGTGCTGATTGTTGGGGCAAGGTCAGATGAGTCTGGGCATTTAAAACCTTTGAGATTGACATAACCTGGTCTTCCCAGACGATGATTGAGAACAATCCATGACACTGGCAGGTCTCAGCTTTGTAAAGGCTTCAGTGCATGCTATAAATTCTGCAGGGTGCCCAAACTTTTGCAGACGCCATTTTTTTGTTTTCTGTTATTTTGAAAGTGTAAGTGATGGAAATAAAATCTAACTTTTGTTGACATATTATAAGAATGTCTAATCTGTAATTTGATGCCTTTTGGAGATTTTTCCATCTTTCCTTGGCTTCTTTATGCACATTAATACAAATTTTTAGCTGGGGTGCCCAAACTTTCGATCCCCACTGTATTCAGCAAAGATCAACGGAGAGATTCCCCTCTGAGCAGGCAGATCATGCTGATGGATCTCAAAGGAGCCTTAGTCTTGCTACTGATATTTCCTTAATGCCATGTCATGGCTTCAGTACTATGCGTCATTGGCCTGCAACAAGTATAGAGTTTAGGAATTCATTCACTACATTCCTGTTCTGGGTCTGTGAGTCAGTAGTGCCCATACTTCTACAAAATACAAAACTTCAGAAGTGCCCATACTTCTACAAAATACAAATGTAAAGCAGGAAAAACAGAACAAGTCTTAATGAGCAGAGAAATGGGGGGTGTGGGGTAAAGGGACACCCTAAAGTAATGCATAACTTTTTGTTCCTTTGCTCCCCTTTATGTTCCTGCTTATTGCATACCATATGTTCTATTTCTGAGGGGCACCCACTGTGGCTAATGGGAGTACACAATGCCGCATCATTAATGGAAGGAATTGTTAGTATAAGTAGGAAGAATAATGCCCCAGCATTGGCATCAGTTGGAGGAAAAGGGCAGGAAAAAGGCAAGCAAAGGGCCACATCTGGCTCCCGGGCCACAGTTTGGAGACCAGTGCCATAGACAGTGCGTGCGCCAATCTGGAGACATGTTGGTGGTCTGCACTGTACATTTGTTTTTTATTTGAAATATTTCTTAGTATGCAATTTTTTTGAGTGCAAAATTGACATTGTTTTAGGCAGGAGTATATCATTATGACATCATAATGGATATTTGGATTTGTATATTCACTTATGTATATTTACATAATTTATTGCCTTGCGTGTTGTCACTATGTCGCCTTGAGGAACGGACCATGCGTGCCCCCAAAATGTTGGCTTACTGGACTGATGCGACATCACACTAATAAAAGAGTGTATATATTTGTAAAGGAGTGCTGGTGATGCATCATTGTTTCACTGTGGTTTGCACAGCACCATCCGCGACAGTCACTATAGGCACCCATCTATTATCAAGTGTGGTCCTCATCTTTTATTTTACTATAGTACTGTATTACTTCCAGGAAGGAGCTTTCACCTTCTTCAGTTACAAATGCATTGTTCTTTCATAACACATGGCATTTTATGTAATTAAAAATGCCATTGTAACCCGCCTTTGCCTGCTGTTCACAGTAATGAATTATTTATTCTTAGAATGATGTAACTCATTTATTGCATAGGTGAGTGTGTGTAGATTAACTTAAATTTGTGTGAGCTAAACCTAGGTGCAGGAGTCTGAATATTGTTCAAAAAAAACATTACACAAGTGTAAGGTCTTGTCTGCTCTTATTATTGCAATAAACAGAAAATACATATTTGCACTGACTCGGTGTCTTTGTATTTGTATGCATTAAATGACAGGCCTGTGAAAGTTCATTGCACAAACAAAAACCCACATCCCATAGTACAGCTTGACACCTCTTGCTGTGTAGAATTACCATTTTTACATAAACATACAGAATATTATTTACTGAGTTCAAATGACACAATTATTACAAAACTTCATATACTTTTGCTTGGATAAAATGTATTAAATAAAATATTTCATTGTTCTATAGGAGCTACATTAACAATTTGCTATTGGCAATGGAATTATAAGCTGAGACTGTATTTCCTTATTAGTGATGGACAAATGTGAATCGTAAATTTCCGAAACTTTATTCCAAATCCAACTGAAGTCAATGGGGGACAATCTTGAAAATCAGTTTTTAGGGTTAATAGGCAAGGGATTGTCAAACAAAGGGCATAGAGAGCTAGGAACTGCCATGTTGAACATGTAACAATGCCAAAATAAAGTTTTTAAAGTAGTTTTCAACAGGAAGAGGGTCCAATTTTGTATGTGACTTCAAGGGCAACATTTGGAAAACACTAATCATTTCAATTATGTGCTTGGAAGATGCTTTTAATCTGTATGTGGTGTTTTGGCACAGTACAGTTGTCACAGACAGAGTGAGCACCCCTCTATGCTGCCATCACGTAATTTGCACATTTAATTTTTTTTTCTGTTATGCCATTGCTTGCCTTTAATATAGCATCACCAGCACCCACACCCCTGATTCCTTTAACCAGCCTGTAACAGGCATCAATGGGTAACGGTGAAAATCTACTTTACAGTGTCAATTCTTTTCCAATATGGTAGTGAGTACTTTGTCAATATTCAAAAGTCCCAATTTGAAATGGACCCCCAGCAATTTTAAATCTAGAAGACAACATCAGAGTGTTATTTATTTCCACAAGAAAACACCCCAAATAATGTATAATGTACTGTAAGTGCAATGTCAGATGTGATTTATTTGTGCTCAATCCCCAATTTGAAAAGGGCCACCAACAGCCTTTTTTCTACATGTAGAAAACAACATGACATAAAAAATACCCCAAATATTATACTGAGTAAATTCCTGGACGTATTCAAGCCCAAATAGTACTACTAACAGCCATTTGTAAATCTGGTGTAGTCCTTTTTTTTTGGGGGGGGGGTTATGAGAAATGGCCCTCCCCAAACAGGACATTACATTAAACTTGTAAGTAAATAAGAGAACCAGAACCTTCAGTAACTGAAAGATCACGTTTGATAATAAAGTTGGCAGGCAGGGGATTCCCTTCCTGGGAAATTAACCAGTATTCTAATCAAAGTAATAGGGAGCAGAGGAACTATTGCAATCAACATATAACATTAATCAGAAGCATCAAAATGCACACCACTATGGAGATAATATAAACTTTATATAAGGAAAGATTAATAATAGTACATACGTCCAATGAATAAACAGGTATTATCAGCAAAGGGCCCAACAAGAGTCCTGGTGGAATTTTGCATATATACCCAGGTATACATAGTTATTAACAGAGATACTTATAGATTAATGTTGCAGAAAAGTTCAGTTGCAGGGACCCCTTGAAGATGATCGCAATGCAGTGTCTGTCGTTGTGTTGGAGACCTGAAGGCAAGATCAGTGGTGATGGGAAGATCCTCCAACTGTTGTCCAGCCAGCCTGGCACACAACTTCTCACACACTGAAACTGTGGTGTGGCACTGGAACTCAGAGTCAGCCTATCTAATCTGTGCTTTAGTTCCTACCTAGTAATTTCTAATCTGACATGCAACCAGACCTCTTAATACCAAAAATGGACAGCAGACGCCTTACCTGGCTCTAGCATATGCTGGTTATGGAACCCTAAGCTAAAAATAACTATAGAATCCCAGACCAGAAAGATCAGAGTTAACTAAAATAATGGAAGCTGCATATAACAAAATAACAGGTTCATTTACTAATATACTAGAAGGTGACAACTACATATATACAATTGCACAGACCTAGCTATCTGGCACCGTGGATGTGAGATAATAACAGTAGGACAGACACTTTTATGTCACTACGATTCAGATCAAAATGTTATGAGCAGCTAGGGCTTGAACACAGAACATTGAACAATTTCCTAATATACCCAAATACCTAATCTCTGCTTCTTGTCTGGACAATATACAGTATTACAATAATGCATTGCCTGTATGTGGACATGTGGTGTCATATCGCCTCTCTCTCTCTCTCTCTCTCTCTCTCTGTCTGTCTCTGTCTCTCTCTCTCTCTCTCTCTCTCTCTCTCTCTCTCTTTCTCTCTCGCTTCACTTCTTCCTTTTGGGGTTTTCAAGCCAGCCTAGCAGGGACAGGAAGTGCCACGCACAATTAGTTCTGTGATAAGCTTCAATTTCAAATACAGACAGAAGAGGGCGGCAGATCTCTACACTAGAAATTAACATTCCTTTTTTTTTTCACAGAAACAACTTCCTGAAGATTGTACTGAGTGCATTGCCAGAATTTGTGCTTTGCACCTAAGACCCATTTTGAATGGGAAACCCAACACCCATTTGTAACTGTAGAAATAAACATTACTGTATAATTTTATTTCAGTGAAAAGAAGAAAAAACAATATTGAGTTTATTCCAAGTGGTTATTTATTTGCACTCAAGACCCAATTTGAATAGGCCCCCAACAACCATTTGTAACTGTGGAAATCAACATTACAGCATAATTTATAGTGACTTTGCAGGTGCTCCCTTGCTTCCTTGGTTGCTGCCAGTAGAAATGGTTAAGTCTTTGAGGTCAGTGCCTCCCAGGTCAGCTCCAAGCACTAGTGGAAAATATTATCATTGGGAAAATCCATACCAGCCAATGGACTTTTTCAACCACTATATATTGACCAGGAGCATGATGGCAAAGGGCCCACAGATTAGGTTACAAGCATTATTTTTATATGGGAACCTTGCGACATGTGATTTTCCAAATACAGGGGTAATATGATCCTTTTTCTTTTATACACAATGGTTTTATAATGTAAGATAGTCTCAGAAAATCACCCAATCTGGCAATATTAGAGGTTGTTGTGTTTAAAAAATGCGGAGTGCAAAAGGAAGAGTATTGCTTAAAGAGGACTTTTGCTGTCAAAGCTGTGCCCAAAAAAGACAGAGGCGAAGGACCCCAGTATTGTCTGTAGGCCCCCTTCATCACATGGTTCCCCCACTACTGACTTACCATGCCTTGTTCTGCGCTGCCCCAAGATGTCTGGTGATCAGTTCACTGGTGGGCAAATATATAGGAAGCAGCAGGAGGGCTGGAGAAAGCACAAATGCATAGAATGAATGACACAGAAACAGGGATATCCATGTAGTCCAGGTCTAATGGTACAGCTTCTGCTCCTGCAAAGTGAACAGTGAGCACAGCAGATACATCACTAAATATCACTCCAAATCTTGTGAGATTAGCAGTCAGACAGCTGTACACATGGTCTGAAAGTCATCCGATTCCTTCCAAACTGACCATTTTTGGATGATTTTTGGCCCATTTATACCCAACTTTTGAATCAAAGCACAGAAATACCTAGGCACAGAAGTACACTGCTATTTGTTAGGAGGAATTCCATGTTAAAGGTACATTTTTTACGGTACTATCTCGGCACAATTAATTTGTAGATATTCCCTATATGAAAGCACATTTTTACTTTTCATTGGAGGTGCACAGAAAATAGCAAAACTAAGAAAAACATAACTTTGGATATAATCAATCTGCTGCCCAGCATGTGACTCACTCCCCTTCTTCACATGGCACATGGCAGCCCTATGTAAGCTCCAAGCGGTGATTTCCTCTCTTCATTCCCAGCAGCCAAAATCCTGTTAACTTTAAAAAGGGTTTTAAAGCCTTATGTCCATTTCTAAATCACTTAGGTTTATGTATATGTAACATTGGTTTTCTTTTTTTTTCTTCTGTGTGGCATACACGTTTTTCTAACCAGGCATTTACAATATATTTTCTACTGTTATGCAAGTTATGCAGAATTATTCTGGCTACCTAACGCTATTCTAAAATTACTTTATGTTTAAAAGGTTACTTACATTTCTAAAATTCGCTGTTATTTCTTATGCTTCAGTCGTAATTGTCTGAAATCTATGTTTATGCTACAAAAAAGCTTTACTGTAGACATCTCACCCTAACACATTGCCAACACAATTAAATACAACCAGGGATCACAACTGTGTATCTCCCTAAACAAATCATTAAGTTACGGAAATTACTGTGTACCAGGTGTTTTATACACACATATGCATGCCGCAATTAAATGCATTATTACTGTGTCAAATTACTTTTAAGTCTTTTTGGGTTAAAGTATAGTATATGTAAACCCTCATCTTGTGAAACAACCCATTCAGTTTAAAATAGAAATTAAAGGTAAAACATTTGTGTATAGAGATTAAAAAAACATTATCAATGCCTTTTCCTGCTCAGTGTAGTAAGATTTTAGTAGGAAAGCAGAGGCACTGGCAGGAACACCAGGGATTTCACACAAATGAAGCAAGAGAACAGGATACTGTACGTGGTACAGCAGGCACATATCGGGAATATGAATGGTTGGGTTTTACATACTCTTTAAAGGAGAAGTAGGGCTAAACTGTCAAGTTCCTACCTTTTCCCAGAGGTTATGTTACTCCATGTGCTGGCATCCATCTTGGATTTCTGCTGAGCATGGTGGGAATCTTTTATGCCTTCAGGTCTCTGAGGTCCATCCCCCAGAGGGGTGTGGCTGAGTACATATAAGCCTGTGATCTGCACATGCTCTTTGCACTTGTGTCTTGTGTCTTTGTCTTGCTACAGCTCTGTGTATACTCTTGTGACTTCTGGTATCTGACTCGGCTTGTGACTAAGACCATTCTCTGTGTTTTCCTTCGATCTGACCTTCCGTTGCTGAACCTGGCCCGTGACCTGTGATTCTCTGTCTACTGTTCTGTACCGTTTTGCCCCGTTGTTGTCGACCCGGCCTGCCTGACTACGCTATTGTCATTCTTACCAGCTACACGCCATTGGCGGCGGCCATTACCGCAGCCGGGGTGTCTCGGGGGTCGCAACCTGGTTCCTGGCTGTGTCAAGTCCATCCCCACCATCAGGGGCCCTGGTGAAGGGCAGCCTGGGACTTAGACTCCGCGCCCTGAGGGACTTCGGTCTGTTGGTGGTGGTTGTCGTCAGCCAGTGCATTACCCTGCCACTAGGTCTACCTGTCCGTTCCACAGCCCTGCCCTGACATAAACCTCTTTTGGTCCTACTTGTCCTGTGGGTCACAGGAGTGCACTTCATTCTGCACTCCTGTGACCGGTTCTCAGCCGGCAGTAGGTTAAAGTCTGCTGTCCACTGACAACACTCAGCCAGTCCAGGCTCCAGATCGATCCTGACTTAAAACTTGGGATCCACCCAGATGCCTGGACTAGCAGCGGGCTCAGGCTCTCAGCAAGACACTGAGAGCCTAAATCACTGGCTCTATGCTTGCTCACTGAAGACTGAGAACTAAGCAATCAGTGGTCTTAGAGGCGGCAGGGGACAGATGCAGCATCGGACCGATGCTGCATCCACTTATGAGTGTTTGTATTTGTTGTATTTTTATATTTCCAAACTTTTTTTAATGTTTTTATTTTAGGCTCATAGAAGCTGTTATTAGCATTTTTTTCTGCTTCTAGAAGCTAAATAGTGTTATCCTTTGTGTTTATGCACACTACTTTAGGCTATTAGTGTTTTTTGAGCTAATAGCCTAGCATCTAGGAGCAGAAAAAAGAAAATTACTTTTGTTCAGTTTTTTGGAGCATTTTTCTAGCAGAAAAAAAACACTAAGCCTGGGTTCACATATATGCGGTGCAGTATATCGCATGTGATTTGCACAAGAACAGCTCCGCTTTCCTGTGCAGATCACATGTGATTTTTGTGCCGTGCGATTGGAGCCATACATTTTGTATGGCTCTAATCACACCGCACCAAAAAATGTGCAAGACCCTTTTTTTGGTCCACACTAGAATCGGATCGCATGGGTATTCACACCTATTCGATCCGATTCTGCACATTGCACCGCGTTTTGTGAACCGCTTTTGGGGTGTTGTTAACTTTACATACACATCCACAGCGGTTCATATTAACGGCGTGCGATTTTAATGTGGTGCAGAATTCGCACAGAAAACCCTGCGAATTCCGTACTGCATCAGTGTGAACCAGGGCTAAATGTTCCTAAACGCTCCTAAATGCTGCTAAATGCTATTAAAACTCTCCTAACGGCTTTTCTCTAGCATTTTTTTTACATGTACTGTAAAAACGCTAACGCTTCTAAATGCTTGTAAACTACTAAAATGCTACTAAAAACTGCTATTACCAGTGTTTTTATCCAGCGCTTTTTTCCAGCTTTCTTGAGCATAAAAAAAAAGCTAGTGTGCATGGAGCCTTAGCTAGATAAATTCAATTTTTTTTTTAACAATTCTCATGCTTGGGAGTGTCTGTATGATGATGTTACAGGGAGTAATAAGTTACAGTAACAAAGGAAAACAAATCATTAATGCCAGGACATGTTTGTGAGACAGAGTGGGAGGTTTGTGGGCAAATTTGGGTCATGCCTGAACAAATCCTCGAATAATCCAATGAATACTGTTTTATTCTAGTAACCATAATGAATATATAAATAATGTACTGTGCTAATCATATCCTATCCTAATCATGTCATACAAGTACAAAATATGTGAATTGTGATATAACAACACACAATATATAAATTACAGTCCAATTAACCAGTGATTCAGTCCACACCATGAGTATATCAACAAACATAAGTGTCAAGGAAAATCCTGGATGTGAATCCCATGCCAAAAATATCTCCACCACCAAAATGCCACAACTGAAGGTTTAACAAAGATATGTGACTTTCATATTATAGAAAAGTTATATAAAACAAGTATTAATTGCGACCAACAAGGGGCAAGGCTCAGGCTCTCATCAGCAGGATCAGTGGCCAAACGGAAGTATTGGTACCAGCAATCATCCCAAATCAGCCTTAATCATGTCCATACATGTTTAAGAGAGACAAAAAGATCAAGAGCTAATCATGGTGTAAAATCAAAATAAACAGTTTTATTGTTAAGATAAAATGCTTTTACAAATACAGGAAGAGTAACTGTGCAGTAAATAACACACTCTGGACTGGCTAAACCTCACTTCCCTGTCAACTCCAAGGAATGTATTGATGTCACAGCATGTTACTCCACCCGAGGCGTTTCGTCAAAAATGACGTCTTCTGGGGTCCAGTAGCACAGGACATTTTATACATACTGTATTTATTATGGTTACAATGACAAATATCTTATAGTGTGACTGCAACTTTTCAATAACGTTTAATTCACATCCCCCCCCCCCCCCCCCATCTTTCACACTGTTTTATTCTAGCCAATGCTTTTTTTGTCCAGATGTAGCTCTTTTTACCAAGCAGATATTTAAAGGATCAGCTAATTCAGTTATATATTCCTTAAAATAAAGGTATTGTGTTTTAGATGAAACTAGTTGTACTTGTAATCCTAATTGTAAGCTCCTGTGACCCTCTTTTCAGAAAGGCTCAGCTGTGAGAGAGAGGGCCATAACTGAGAGCCAATTGAGCCATGCACCAATGAACATATGCTCTCAGTCAATGTGCTAATAGGAGAGGACTGCACCAATTATATATGTTAGCAGCTGGTTGTGTTGCTGAATCAATAATTTTACATAGCGGGTGTCCAACAGTAAGAATGCAGATCATCTGTCTGTACATAAAACCATATGATTTGAAATTTCTCAAATTAGAAAGAATTTCCTGTTGTGTACATATGATGTTCTTTAAACATAATAGACAGCAGACTGTTCTTTATATGTCTAGAGCAAGTTATCTGATGCATTAAGTAAGTGAGCTGTCAAAACAATTTTTGGCTTTTTGAAAATGTCAAACCACACATTGGCGTCTTCGTTTTCTCATGATCTTCAGAGTTCAGAGGTTTTCCCACCTGTCAAGACCCATTAAAGGAGGGGTCTAACCCTCCTTGTTGGATTTCTTACGTTTACTGCATTGTGGATATTCCCTGAGAAACATATATAGCCATTTATAATTCACCCCACTAAAAGTGAGCTAATGCTATAAAGGAAATACGGTTGGTGAATGTTTATTACAGATTGAAGCTCTGAAGGATACAGTTGTTATCCTTACCTCTCCACTTAGTAATTCACTGATCAAAACAAGTGTGCGTGTCCAGACTATACAGGCTGCATACTTATTTGGTGGTAGTGATACACAAAGTAGTGACGCAAAGCCTAAGTTGACAGCCTAAGGTTGATGAAACTTTAAAAATAACTTTGCAAGTGCAACTCATTTTTATCCTGACAGATGGCCTTTAATAAAGTTTGTATGCACAGAGTGAGGACATCAAACAGATATTAGAACAAACTGTAGCCAGAAAGAATACACCGACATTGCTGCACATAGCTTTGTTTGTTTGCATTGTCCCGTGCCATTTATTCTTCTTATTTAAAATGAATGCAAACAGCTTCAAGAGTAGGAATGAATCATAAATGTGAATGCAACACCAGCACATTTACAAAAAATGTACATGCCTTATTAATTTATCTTATTCATGTATAAAGTTTTTTTCAGGATGCATTGAAAAGCTTATAATAACTGGTACTTAAAGTGGAGTTCCACTCATGCTGTCAAAAAATAAAAGTCAGCAGCTGCAAAAACTGTAGCTGCTGACTTTTAAAAAACACACACTCACCTGTCCCTCGGTCCTGCGGTGTGTCCCCCGCAGCCCGTTTCACCGGCCGTCTTCTCTCCCTGCCACTGACATCTTCAGTGTGGGCACCTGGCTGTGACAGCTTGCGGCTTCACAGCCAGGTGCCCACTGCACATGTGCGAGTAGCGTTGCACTTTCTGAATGGATCTGTAGTCTTCTGGGACCTGTCACGTGTCCCAAAAGACTACAGGGAGGGAGGAAGGGAGGACACCTTCACCTTCGGAGCAGAAGTGGGAGCGAGAACCTGTCAAATTCAGGTACCTGCTCCCCCCCACCCCCCAAAGATTCCAATCCTTAATGGGGAGCGGGGGACCAGTCTTTGAAGCGGAACTTCCCCTTTTTGGTGGAGCTCCACTTTAAAGTCCGACTCAGTCATATTTATAATAATGTCTAATATACAGTGTACTTGCACTAAAGAAAAGTTCTTTGAATGCCTGCGTTGTAGCTAAAGAAACTGAGAGGTCATTCTGATGAATTTGGTTAGATTGTGGCCACCTTACTATAAACAATAAATGCATTGCATCCAAAGGGACATGTATAATGTATGGCACCTTACTGCAAAAGGTGCTTCAAATCAGGCTGCTGTATCAATTCTTTCTGAAACAGCAAATTTTGACTTACTACGTGCAGGGCCTCCGATACTCGTAAAAAAAAAATAATTTCAATTTTAAAAAGTTACCGTATTTAAAAAAAATAGGGGGTAATTCACACAGGTTCTCTGGCCCATGCAGTGTGAATAAGCAGTTTGTTTGTGTAGCTGGAGCAGTCTGTTACTCAATGAGGACGCAGAGGCTGTTTGAACACAGCCACAGGTCCTAATTTGATAAGTGTGGCCCCAAATACACACTATAAGTGTTTTAAGGCCATACACCTGCATTCACATGCCTGTCCTAGCCACTTAAAAAAAAAAATGATTCACACTGTACAGTCCACCGCATGTGGATGAGCCCCAATATTTCCTTAAACACTGAACTTTATTTATTAACTCACTACAGTTTTATCTTTTATATTTAGCAGGAATTTAGTTAGTTTAGGAAGTTATGTTATATTATAATAATTTTAGTGTATTTTAGTGCAAATATTGTTTTGACATTTTCTGGGGGGGGTCCTTGTCAGGCAGCTTGTATAGGACCCCGTGATTTCTAACAGCAACCCCGGCTACTGTACTTAGAGAGGCTTTTAGGGATGACTACTTCCCCAGGACTGTACTGGAATGAATAGGGGGTCACCAAAGACCTCCCAGCCATTGTAACAATGCCATGAAATTCCATATATTCACATGGTAAGTTTAATGGCATGGCCTAAACAAGTATAGATTGTCACAATGTAACAGCTGCAGTGAATCTTTTTAGAGCTACGCGATGGCAGAACATCCACCATAGCAGTCCAAATGGCTGCTTTGGACAGTGCTAAATTTTCTTTTTATCTATCTCCCCTTCCTGAATGCTGTTTTTTTAGCTGGAAGTATTGTAAGTGGTTTGATGTCAGGCTTATACTGTATTTTATGCACCAGTTTTCCAGGTGATTTGATAAGCCCACTCCCGGCCAACATAGTTCCTACAGCTAGGTAAGTGTGGCTGAACCACACTGAAACTAATGCCACCGGAGTATAAATTGCTTTTAATAAGAAGAACGTTCCACTTACTATCATTGTAAAGGGGCTTTTATCATGGGGCCCTATCTTCACATTGACTACCAATCAAAAAGGGGCAGTCCATTGACAGCCAATAAATGGTGGGTATAAAAGTTAGTGCTGTAGAAATTGTTGGCCACCAGGGGTAAAGAGGCTGTAATTAGGAATGACAATACCGCACACCAGGGTTCTTAGCATGAAGCTATTGTTTTTGCAAATACTGCTGAAAACAAGCATTAATTTAAAGACAAACGTAATATACAGATAATAGAGTGCTCACCTTGTATACTATTAGTCAAAGAAGTCATTTTCCACTTTTGTCTTTTAATGCTAGTGCCGTCTTAGCCTTCTCTGGATTCTGGTTACCAAAACCCCATCAAGCCCAGCGATAATGCATGCAGTGTAATTGCACATGCACAGGTATTTTAGAAGAAAAAGCCTGACCTGTACAAGCACACAAGCTATCACTTTATTAAAGAGTTACTAAACTCACAACAGTAAAATCAGTCTGTGTATACAGTAAAGCATGCTTGTTATATTCACTGTGGAACCTAAGGGGTTGTGTAAAAATGCTGTTTGATCCTGACTTCTTTGATCCTCCCCTTCTTCCAGTGCCCCCCTCTTATGTCCTAATAAGACATATCATGTGGAGACACTCTGCATATGCTCAGTTTGGTGTGTATTGCTAGAGAGGATTTTTTTTTTCTTGGGAGAGTGTATGTGACCAGCACAGGGCCAATCAGTACTCTCCAGACAGAGCTCAGGGGTTTTGCATCCTCCTAGAGCAGTGGTCTCCAAACTATGGCCATGGGACCAGATGCGGCCCTTTGCTTGCCTTTATCCGGCCCTTGAGGCATTATTCTTGCCACTGATACCAATAATGGGGCATAATTCCTGCCATAGACACCAACAATAGGGCACTATTCCTTCCACTGACACCAATGATGGGGCATAATTCCTTCCACTGACAACAAAAATGGGGCACTATTCCTCCCACTGAAACCAACTATTTCTACGCCTATTACCAAAGATCGGGCATTGTTTATTCCCATTAAGCACAGTACAGACCCACCTAATGTGTAAAGGACACTAAACTGGCTCTTTCTTTAGAAAGTTTGGAGACCCTTGTCCTAGAGCATAAAGAAAACTCCTGCTACAAGCTTTAAACAGTGCTCTGCTGAACACTGATAGAAGTCACATGACTGCTCTAACTGCTGATAAGAAAAGTTATTTAGCAGTTTATATTTATTAAAATAATTGCATTTCCATGTAGTTTGTACTATGGGAGATCAGAAAGTGAACGCGAGGTCCTGGGTTTAGTAACACTTTAAGCCTGAATGCTGGAGAAATTACAAACCATGTCTGCACAGCATTTTAGAACAGTGAGATACAGCATTTTCAGGATGCCAATAAAGAAAGCTTTGAGAACATGTACATGGAAAAGGAGAATATAGGAAAAAAGTAATTATCAAGACACCACTGCTCCATTTATTACAAAACCAATTTAAAGCTGTAATTTAATCTGATTATATTTACCTTCTTTGGTCCCTTCCCCGATAGATATTCTTATAAATGTTTAAAACCTTCATTACCCATCTAATTGTTTACCCAATGATGTCATCAATCTCTGTGTTTCTCTATGCAATGCAGTCAGATCATTGTTGATGGGAGGGGTTAGCACGGTGCTGTACATAACCTTCTAAAACTGTTCTCCTTTTAAAATCATTCAGCTCTGATGCGAAAAGTGGGCTGGCATTTAGGAGAGGTTATGCAAATATCAAAATATCTTGATGGGTGGTGTCAATCTACAAGAGGGTGTACCTAGACAGACTATATTTGCACAAAGAATGCTCTTCAATTTCAGTCCAGGAGTGGAGCCACTACCACTGTTCAAGACTGAGAGTAAGACTGGAGTTCAGTTTTAGGCCTGTAGATCTGCTGTAATCTCAATCCATTATAGAGAAGCTGATATTGTTTACAATATAAATGAGTTTGGCTTGCCTGTTGCTCTGTATACCTCAAGTATGTAACACTATCCCCTTGAGAACCACTTGTTTTGAGTCCCACTTACTTCCTGCACAGCCAGCCAACATGCATTTTCCAACTTGTATCCAGACTAAAAAAACAGTCAATGGGCTTGTTTTTTTTGTATTTATTTGTGATTTCACCTTGAATAGCGAAAAAGGATTATGGGATGCCTAACTTGATTGAAGAATAACAAAAATGAGGACAGTTTCCTTCTCTAGCATACTGCAAAAATGACAGATATTTGACTGCATTCCAGTCAGAACCACAACAGTCTGGCAAATTTAGCACTTCCTCCTTAGAAGTCGCTGAGTTGTGGGTCTCCCTATAGTCCTGTACAACCAGACCACACGCATCTTCATCTCCCACACTTGCACACTGAGACAGTAACCAGTCCTTAGGCTTGTTTTTGTGATTTTATTAAGGGGTATTGAACTTGGATGGGGTTTAGAGATGCATGGGATGCCCAAGGAACTGTGAACTAGGAGGACAAACTCCTTATCAACTCTGTACAACTATGTACAAGTCAATGGACAAGAGGCAAAAACCTGTCTCTTCTCTGAGAGCACTCCAGCTCTCCAGTGTACCTCCTCAGACCCCAGATGAATCCACCTCTTCACCCAGGAGTACTAAGGTTATTCCCTGGGCAATGGAATCCAGAAGCTGCCAAAGATTAACTAGTCCCAGCTGAGGAGCTAGTTGGGTTCTCCACCTGACTGCCCTCTCCCCTTATCCAGCCCAGAGGGTGTAAGGTTACTCACATTGTCCTTCCTGACAGCTTAATGCTTTGTTGCTGCCTTCAGGCCTTCTGGGCTGCTCATGCTGTCCCTCCTTGTAGACGGTGGTACAGTAGAGATCTCCTTTTCCAGCAATTAGCCTGTAGGTAGGCCCCTTCCCTAGGCCTCCTCCCAGGCTCCACACTCCAGCCTCTTACTCTGACTTCCACCTGACACACACTGACTACTTCCTGCTGATCAGGCTTAATCATATCTGAGGGCTGTCCTGACCCCATGCCAAGCTTCCTGCTTGAGGATTGGTCAAGATTCCTCAGACATGCAGATCAGCCCCTCCTCACCCCTGCCCTCTACCTTCTGGAAACCTCTCAAGCTTCTAAAATGGGGAAGAATCAGGGAACTGACTTGCAGAGCCCTCAGCTCTGACCTACATTAAACCTGGCTGACTCACACCCAGGCAGACTCATTCCAGGCTCCTATCTGGCCTCTAACTAAAAAACTTAGCTAGCTCCCCCTGGCTAACTAGAGGGATGCTACACAAAGTAATCCCCTATTATTATTATACAGTATTTATATAGCGCCAGAAAGGTTTGCTCAGCCCTGTACATTATAGTGGGGGACAGAACATGAGACAATACAGTAACAATACAATACACGAGGGGTTCGAGGGCCCTGCTCTTTCGAGCTTACACTCTAGGAATTTGGAGTCCCCTGAGTGGATTTTCAGCTAACTGACAACTTATAGGAGCTTTCGGTCCTCTTTGTGAACAAAATACCAGCCCACTTGGCTGGTATCTGATCCCAGGACAAAGGATTGGGTAGGCAATAAGCTGTCCCTTGAAGACTTGTCAAGAACTTGCATCTAGCAGACTCCTCAGTTATAGATCCTGGGGGTGTAAAGGTACTCACACTGTACTTGTCCTGCAGCTGTGAATAGAACTGCTTTCAGACCTACCTTCCATTGAGCTGGTTCTTTTCCATGCTATGCAGGTTGTCCTTTCCCGGTGGACTGCAGGGCAGTGGAGCTCCCTCTTTCAGCTCTCTTCCTCTTCCAGCCTGGAGGCAAAACCCCCCTTCTCTGGGGTCCCTTCCCAGGCTACATAGCAGCACTTCAATCCTGTATCTTCCACCCAACTCCCCTTGCTGGCCAGGCTCTGTCATATTTATGGACCAGTCTGCCACACTGCCAGGCCTCCTGTCTGGGATTGTCACACTCCCATAAATATGTAGATAAGTCTCTCATCATCTCTGCCTACTGACATCTAGAAGCTTCTCCAAGCTTCTAGAGCAGGGGGAGGTATGAGTGGACTGACCTGTAGAACCCTGCAGACTAATCCAAAATAACCCTCTGTCTAAACCCAGGTTTCCAGCAAGCCTCTAACTACACTAAATAACTATCTACACTAGAGGGTGCTACCAGTATACCAAAAAATGTCATTTTAATGTACATTACCATCATTGTGATGGCCATACACCAATGCATGAAGGCAACCTACCAGAAAACAGCTTTGATTGTTAAGTACAAGTTTCCAAAAAATGTCCTATCCAGCATTAGTCTGCTGCTGTCTCAGAGATCTTTGATACTATAATGCTGGCCATAGACAGGCAAACGTCTCCCTGAGAATAACAGATATGGATGCATCTGATTGTCCTTAAACATTCCACCATTGAACCTTGGTGAGCAGCTATTATCACATTTCTGTAAGCCAATATTAGTGCTACCAAAAGTCCTAAGCACTAAGGGTAGTTCGAAGCAGCCCAATCTTCACCCAAAAATTACATAGCAGTTGTGAATACACAATACAATACAGAGTGTATGGTGGTGAGTAGTATGTGCAGGGAGAGGAGTGCGGAGTGTATATTGGTGGGTGGTATGTGCAAGGAGAGGGGTATGGAGTGTATGCGGTGGGTAGTATGTGCAGGGAAAGGAGTGTGGAATGTACGGAGGTGGGTAGTATGTACAGGAGAGGCTACAGAGTGTATGGTGATGGGTAATATGCGCAGGAAGAGGAGTGTGGAGTGTACAGCAGTGGGTAGTATGTGCAGGGGAGGGGTATGGAGTATTTGGTCGGTGCGTAGCATGTGCAGGGAGAGAAGTGGAGAGTATGTGGCAGTGGGTAGTATGTACAGGAGAAGGGGATGGAGCATATTGCGATGGGTAGTATGTGCAGGAGAGGGGTACGGAATGTATGGCAGTGGGTAGTATGTGCAAGAGAGGAGTCTGGAGTGAAAATATTACTGGTATCTATACAATGAGTGCTATTCCCTATATACTATATAAAACTGATTTATAGTACTGTATATACGATGAGTGCTATTCCCTATATACTATATAACATTGATTTACAGTATATACACTGAGTGCAATTACCTATATATAACACTGAAATACAGGTAATAGCACTCAGTGTATAGAGAGTAGTGTTATATATAGATTATAGTACCTAATGCATGAGCAGTTACTGTCACACTGAACCAGTTATAGAAAAAAAGCACACATTAAGCTGCTAGCGATCATTGACCTGCACACGAGGCAGGCTATTGCTCCATACACTCTGCCACTCTCTCTGCCACTCTCTTCTTGGCACTGATTTGCTGTCCCCCACAGGCAGGGATGTGGATTGTGGCCTTGCCCCTCCACTGACCACAGAGGGGATGGATAGGCATGGTGGGTCCATGTGTAGAACCCTTGAGGAGGAGAAGTGGCCAGAACAGCTGCCCTCATTTGCATGACTCCGTCATTACTCTCATCCCAGCCAGCACGAGTCCTTCCTTCTCTCTCAGAGCCACTGCATCAACTCGACAGAAACCTCTCATGGGGCCCCGCACTGATCACTCAACATTCAGTCCGCCCCTGGGCGCTGTATGCAGTTAATGGCAGGTGCCGCTGTAGTTCCTAACATGTAACATCCGTGGGTGCAGTGTCAGTCGGAGCACAGTGGGCCCCCCCTTGAGGCCCATGTGCAGTGCACATGTTTTACCCAAGGAGGATACGTCACTGTTGGCTAGATAGTATGTAAGCATCTTGGTAAGGTTGCAGTGTAAGAGGTGGAGATGAGTCAGGTTGCATTCTAAAATAAACATTACGGTGTAATATTTAAGAAACGATAGCCACAAATGTTGTACAGTGGCTAGACAGTATGTGAACAGATTGATAAGGCCACAATGTAAGAAGGTTAGACGAGCTAGGTTTAGCTTGAGATAAACATTAGAATGTATTATGTGAAAGTCAATAGCCACAAATATTGTTCAGCTCCTGGACAGTATGTAAGCAGCTTCCCTAAGCCAGAATTTAGGAGAAAGAGACAATTAAAGTTTTATCTTGAAATAACCCATTCGTATATTTATGAGACAATAGCAACAAATATTGTAAAATGGCTGGACAGTATGTAAGCAAATCAGGCTCTAATAAAGGAAAGAAAAAAAAGACAGGTTTTATCTTAAAATAGAAATTAGAGTGTATTATTTGAAAGACAGTATACACACATATTTCTCTCCCTGGCTCACTGCAGCATATACACTGCCTCTACCCTTTAAACCTTACATATACACATGTATAGATAGCAATGGCGTTTCAGACAAACACAGAGAACCAAGTTATTGTACTTGTAATGAAAAATAGGTTTGTTGTAATTTTAGCCTGAAAATTAAGTCCTGATAGATCACTCCAGGCTGGCCCCTTATACAAGTATAGCTATGCAAAACATTAAAAATGATTGCCTATACTGTTTAAAGTCCAGTAAAGCACTATCTCATCATGCTCTGCACACACACTGTGCTAAAAAGCAGAGCCTTTAGAGGCCAATCAGCTGACAACTTTACAGCTGCTAAAGGGGAAGAAAGCAACAGGAAGTACAGTGACAGGATAAACTCTGCTGTCAGGAAGACACAAAAGAGTTAAACTTACAAGGATAATACCTTATCTTATCTTCTTGATATTCTCTTCTTTCACTCCCATCAACAGAACTGTGAAGTTCAGCACTGTAAAGCTTCTGTCAGCCGTCTTAGGGTCCTTTCGCACCAGCGTTCCAGTTGTTTCATCAGTTCAGTCTAATTTTTTTGAAGAAAAAACGGATCAATTCACATCCGTTTTTCATCAGTTTACAACAGTTTTTTCATCAGTTTACATCCGTTTTTCATCTCTTTACATCCATTTACATCCATTTTGTGTCTATTCCGTTTTTTTTTACGGAAGAAAAATAGGGTTTTCTTCCATTCAATAAAAAGGATGTTAAGGATACGGACCTTAATGGATGTAAACGGATGATCATCATTACATACGCTGGTCCATAGACATACATGGGTGTCTATTTTCATCCGTAAACAGACGGATGAAAAACGGACATACGGAACGCCTGTATGAAAGAGGCCTTAGTCAATAAAGGCTGGAACATATTTAAAATAAGAAATATAGTTTTTGAGACTAAATCCTCATGCACACTGGACATTTTTACATCTTTTGGCATTTTTTTCTATAGCCAATAAACGCCCCAGCATGTTATCCTATGTGTCCATGCACACATAGATTTTAATCAGCGTTTTTTGGCTGAAAAAACCCCCCAGAACTAGTGGGTTTCTAGAGGAGTTTTTTAGCAGTAAAAATACTGTAATGCTAAAAAAAATGCGGCAAAACATGGTAACCGGGGTTTTTGGACTTTTTTTGAGCAAAATAATTTTTTGTGTGTAAAAAAACACTAAAAACCGCAAATGTGAAAAATGCGGCTAAACGCTAATGCAAAAATGCTAATAAACACTGAAAAACTTGCACGACTTTACACAGCTAACGCTACCAGCGTTATTAAAATGCCAGTGCGCATGGAGCCTTAATAGAGAGGGAGAATTTCCAAGTGAAGTGACTGCTCTGGGCTTCAACAAAATGGTGACCTCCAACAAAAAAAATAAAATAAAAAGGAGCATTGCTGGATGAAATTTACAACACACACAATACCATAATTTTGGTAGCATAGATTTTAATGTGGAGGGTATGTTCTTTTGTTAAAGAACATTAATTGTTATAAAACTGTTATGGGTGAAGTTCTGCTTTAAGTACATCAGTTGATGAGCATTTAGATATTTTTGTAGCCTTTATTAGAGCACTAAGTCTTTTTGGGTATGAGTCTAACAGCATGGCACTTGACAATATGTACCCACTCTTCCTTGCAAAAACTCTCCAAATCTGTCAGATTGTGAGGACATCTCCTGTGCACAGCCCTCTTCAGATCAACCCACAGGTTTTCTATCTGATTCAGGTCTGGGCTCTTGCTGGGCCATTCAAAAATTTTAATCTTCTTCTAGTGAAGCCATTCCTTTGTTGATTTGGATGTATGCTTTGGGTCGTTGTCATGCTGAAAGATAAAGTTCCTCTTCGTGTTTTTTCTAGCAAAAGCCTAAAGGTTTTGTGCCAATATTGACTGGTATTTGGAACTGTTCATATTTCCACCTTGACTAAGGCCCCAGTTCCAGCTGAAGAAAAACAGCTCCAAAGCATGATGCTGCCACCACCATGCTTCACTGTGGGTATGGTGTTCTTTTGGTGATGTGTAGTGTTGTTTTTGCGCCAAACATATCTTTTGGAATTATGGCCAAAAAGTTCAACCTTGGTTTCATCAGACCATAACACATTTTCTCACATGCTTTTGGGAGACTTCAGATGTATATTTGCAAAATTTATTTAATTAATTTTCGTTAAGAAAAGGCTTCCATCTTGC
The DNA here is from genome assembly GCF_062004578.1 of Staurois parvus. Classification (NCBI taxonomy): domain Eukaryota; kingdom Metazoa; phylum Chordata; class Amphibia; order Anura; family Ranidae; genus Staurois; species Staurois parvus. The sequence continues at coordinate 9,537,887 of NW_028317886.1, forward strand.
CACTCTACCCCATATCTCAGACATATGAAGAATACAGGAGATTATTGTCACATGTACCACACAGCCAGTACTTGCCAGATATTCTTGCAGCTCCTTTAATGTTGCTGTAGGCCTCTTGGCAGTCTCCCAGACCAGTTTTCTACTTGTCTTTTCATCAATTTTGGAGGGACGTCCAGTTCTTGGTAATGCCCCTGTTGCGCTACATTTTCACCACCTGATGGTGGCTGTCTTCACTGTGTTCCATGGTATATCTAATCCCTTGGAAATTCTTTTGTACCCTTCTCCTGACTGATACCTTTTAACAATGAGATCCCTCTGATACTTTGAAAGCTCTCTGCAGACCATTTGCTGTAGGATGCGACTAAGAAAATGTCAGGAAAGACCTACTAGAACAGCTGAACTTTATTTGGGGTTAATCAGAGGCACTTATATGATGGCAGGTGTGTACTGACTCCTATTTAACATGATTTAGAATGTGATGGCTTAATTCTGAACACAGCTACATCCCCAGTTATAAGAGGGTGTGCACACTTATGCAACCACTATTATTCACATTATTTAGTTTTTTAATGCTTACTCCCTCCCCCCCTAAAATATTTCAGTTTGTTGTTCAATTGAGTTCAGTTTATAGGTCACGTTAAAGGTGGAAAAAGCTCTGAATTGATTTACCTTTGTCTCATTCTTTTACATCACAGAAACCTGACATTTTAACAGTGCTGTGCAGATGTGTAGACTCTTTATATCCACTATATATATATATATATATATATATATATATATATATATATATATATATACGGTATATATATATTGTCTACACCAGTATTTAATCACTAGTTACTGTTAGGTAGTGAAATCAGAATTCTAAATATTCAAAACATTTCCTGATGTATACATTGCTATTCACATTTTATGCCTCCAGTTGTCCACTTAATTGGCTAAATTTGTAATTTATTACCATGTGTATATACATACAAAGATTAGAATAAAACACCATAAGATTTGGCTGATGTTCATGCATAAACTGTCTGAAAACATTCTGGAAACATTAAGCTGTAACTTAAATCTCAATATATCTTGTTTAACTCAAATTAAATATTTTAAATACATATATTTATCAACATTAAACAGATACATACAGATATTTCAGTATTTAATATGAATCTAGCATTTTCAAAAGTCACTAAAGTTCTGTACACGTTCTGTAAATAACAAGCAATCATTTTCTTTTTCTTTTCTTTATCGTATTGCATATTTTTTGTTAGCTACTGATTAAATCTCTTTACAAGTAATCAAGAACCTGCTGCCACCATTAGATCTGGCTCATTTCCAATTTTGGAAAGTTGCCGACAACCCAGACTTCCCCACTTAAAGTGTTACTAAAACCACAACCGTAAAATCAGTCTGTATATGCAGTAAAGCATGTTTGTTATACTCACTATGGAACCCAAGGAGTTAATCGTCTGCACTGAGTAAAAAACTGTTTGATCCTGTCTTCTCTAATACTCCTTTTCTTCCAGTGCACCCCTCTTATCTCCTGATAAGACATATCATGCAGAGACACTGCACATGCTCAGTTTGGTGTGTATTACTAAAGTGGTTTGTTTTTTCTTGGGAGTGTGCATGTGATCAGCACAGGGCCAATCAGAACTGCCCAGACAGAGGTCAGGAGTTCTGCATCATCCTAGAGAAAACTCCTCCTACAAGCTTTAACATATGCTCTACTGGACACTGATAGAAGTCACAAAAATAACTACTGATAAGAAAAGGTATTTATCAGTTTATATTTACTAAAATAATTACGTTTACATGTTCTGTGTACTGTGGGAGACCAGATATAGTGAATACAGGGTCCTGGGTTTAGTAGCACTTTAAGTTCAACTGTTTCCTAATCACCAAATGGCACATAAAAAAAAACCCCTAAATCAACCCTCTTTATTTATTACTATCATTCAGTCAGGATGCATATACAGCATTACTAACCTACTAAGTGACATATCAGCATGAATCTCACTCCACTTCCTCAAACTAAATCTTTCTAAAACTGAGCTCTTAGTATTCCCCCCAGCCCGTGCCCCCTCCCCTGACTTCTCCATCAAGATCAATAACACAATCATCAGTCCCTCCCCTCATGCCAGGGTATTAGGTGTAATCCTAGACTCCCATCTGTCCTTTCAGCCCCAAATCCAATCACTGTCCTAATCTTGTAGACTTCACCCCCACAACATCTCCAAGATATGGCCATTCCTAACCTCGGAAACCACTAAGCAACTTATTCACTCCCTTGTTATATTTCGCCTTGATTATTGTAACTCCCTCCTCATTGGCCTACCTCATCGCAGGCTATCCCCACTTCAGTCTATCATGAACGCAGCTGCCAGACTCATCCACCTTACTAACCGTTCTGTATCTGCCACCCCTCTCTGCAAATCCCTCCACTGGCTTCCCATTGCCCAATGGATAAAATTCAAAACATTAACAATAACATATAAAGCCATTTATAACTCTGCCCCAAATTACATCACCAATCTGGTCTCCAAATATCAACCAAACCGTACTCTCCACTCCTCCCACGACCTCCTGCTCTCTAGCTCCCTTGTCTCCTCCTCCCATGCTCATCTCCAAGACTTCTCCAGAGCCTCCTCCATCCCCTGGAACTCTCTACCCCAACTCTCTATTCGTCTATTGCCTACTCTGCCCACTTTTAAGAGATCTCTGAAAACCTATCTCTTCAGGGAAGCCTTGCTCGCCTTAAGCTAATAACCAAATCTTCTACCTCTCCTATCAGTTCATCCCCCACAGTTATTACCTTTTGTACCACTAGCCCCTCCCTCTTAGATTGTAAGCTCCAAGGAACAGGGCCCTCCTAACCCTCATGTATTGAACTGTATTGTTGCTGCATTGTCTCCCTTTATGGATCGGAGTCCGATCCATTATGCTCCCTAATCCGCAGATCCAATCCATCCTGTGGGGATCGTTGGCATGCAACCTATACGGGGTGACACCAGACCCGCTCCACGAAAAGGTAAGTTGTAAAGAAAGCCGACAATCCCCGCAGAATGGATCAGATCCATCCTACGGGGATCTTCGGCTTGCTTTACAACTTACCTTTTTATGGAGCGCGTACGGTGTCATCCCGTGTGGTAGGTGTCACCCGGTGCGACGCGTACCCCCCGCACCTACCTCGGGACGCCACTGCTGGTAGACAAGTGGTTAAAAACCCTGTGCCAGTGCATAGGAGAGTTGGATCATTGATCTGTTGCACAAAATAGCAGACTGGCTCTCCAGTGGTCAAATGTGCCCCCAAAACCTTGCTCTAATCAACAATGCTCTTGCTCTGTGAGCAGCACTGTTGATTGGACCCATGTTTGGAGGGGGTTGGGAGGAACTAGTCATACTGCTGGAAAGTCAGGCTGCTGCTGTGTATGCAAAATATGAGAACACAATCTGACTCCTATGTGCTAGAAGGAAGCACAGGCTATTTTATCCCTTGCTGCAGAATAGAAAGTTTAACTGGACTCCGCTTTTGTTGAGAAAAAAACATTCCCCTCTATGTGATCTATGCACATTGCAGGGATTTTAACAAACTGTGTTGCAGATTTCTACCTTTTGTTTATCTGAAGAAATAGATATTTATTTGTCTGTGTCCATGTGCAGAGTGAATCTCTATGGGAGTGGTTTTATAATTATCAATCAGCTGCTGCACCTGCAGTGGCAGGGTCTGCATCGCCTCCGGTTAGCCATATTGCATTGTATTTTACAGAAATATTATAGGGCTGCAGATTGAAAGGAAAGGTCATTTTTAATAACATTCAATTACAATATGACTGTATGAGTCGCAATTGTGTACACTATATTAATTATTTTTTGTTTGCTATTTTTTTTCTTATGAAAGTGGAGTTACTCTTTAAGAAAATGTGACACACACATTAACAACAGTGTCAGAATGTCTTGCTGCTTTCCATGATGGAGCACTTAGGTTGGCCATACACTATACAGTTTTCTGTCAAATTCTGCCCAATTTCCTTTAGATTTACCTTCAACTATGTAGTGCAAGAGCCTGCCTAATAGGATACAATTGAAAGTGTTTTTTAGGTTTGCCCTCATATTATATGGTTTTTGGTAAATCTAAACCAAAAATCTGAAGAAAATTGTATAATGTATGGCCAGCCTTAGACTGTCCATACATTATACAATTTTCTTGAGAATTTTGCTTTAGATTTACCAAAAACCATATAATATGAGGTCAGACCTAAACAACACTTTCAATTGTATCCAATTAGGTAAGCCCTTACACTTCAAAGTTGAAGGTAAATCTAAAGGAGATTGGGCAGAAAATTGTATAGTGTATGGCCAGCCTAAGTCATAAAGCTGTCAGTGTGTTCTCTTTTCATCTGTTAGAGATATTTCCCAATACTTCCTGTCCTGACAGGAATTGAGGGAAAATCTCCCAACTGGACACAAAGGTAGAACTAAAAACTTGACTAAGATTCTAACCCTTCCATGCATAAAAGATTTTGGCTGATATTGGGGTTTATTATTCAGGAGGTCCTGAGGCAGCTTTTTTAACCACTTCCCATCCGCTCTATAGCAGATATACTGCTACAGGGCAGCAGGGTGCGCAAAATCATGAATATGTACGTGATTTTGCATTTCCAGGTAGGGGGTGTGCACACACATGGTAAGCATGTTTCATCCCAATATGTGGTTAGCATAGGAATACCACAAGGTTGTATATTGAGTCCTCTTCTTTACTCTCTATACACTTGTGATTGTACTCCCTACTTTACTACAAATAGTATCATCAAATTTGCAGATGACACCAGCATAGTAGGTTGCATCACAAGAGGGGATGAGAAGCATTACAGGTGTAGCACTATCTCTTTCATGATTGCTGTTGATTTGGGTCCCGCTATAGTCCTGCACAGCCAGGCAATCGGCATTCTCCACACAAGCTTGCATTCATAGTCAGAAATCAGTCCTTGAGATTTTGTTTTGTTGTTTATTAAGGGGATTAGAACTGGGATAGGGTAAGGGGGTATAGGATGCCGAAGGGAACCGATAACTGAGGACAAATGTCCTAGAACTATTCACAAGCTTCTCTTCTGCAACACAGGATCTGGCTCTTGTACCTTTGAATAGCTGAACAGTCACTAGTAGGTGGCTAATGTGGTTTCCCACCAGAGCGCTCCTTCCCCTATCTGCCCAGGGGGTGCAGGTGTACTCACTCAGATCCTCTCCTGTACCGCCAGTGGGTTGGCTGCTACTACCAGGTCTGGGCTGCTCCTTTTTTGCAATACAGTTGGTCCTCGTTCAGGGGCCAGTGAGTCCTGAGTTTTCCTCCTTTCCAGCTCCAGGCTCACAGGCAGGCCCCATCCCACTAGGACTTCTGGCAGCTTTCCTTCTCCAGCCTCACATCTTCCTCACTCCTTTCACCCGACTCTCCTCTAACTCCCCCTGCCACTGAGCAGACTCCTACACGTTTCAGAGAGTCCCAGCCCCTTGCCAAGCCTTCATTTGGGGATTGGCTGAGGTCCCTCACGAGTGCAGACAGCCACTCCTCAGATCCATCCACTGCCTCCAAGGCCCTCCTCCGAAAGCCTCAGAGCAGGGCTGACCTGCAGAGCCTCTCAGCCCTGACCACAATTTGACCCCACTGGCTATTACCCCATTCTGCTAACAGCTCCTGTCTAACCATTAGGATCTAGTTCGCCCTATCTAAACTAGAAGGGTGCTACACAGGGAAGAGGTAGCCAATCTAGTAGAGTGGTGTGAGGTAAACAATTTGTCCCTAAACACTGGGAAGACCAAGGAATTATTAATTGATTTTAGGAAGAGCATGAATGACATGGCTTCAGTCTAAATCAGAGGAGAATTAGTAGAGCAGGTATCTGCTTTTACGTTTTTAGGTTAATATTTATTATTATTAATATTAATAACATTAATATTTCAGAAAATGTATCCTGGTCATTGAACGTGACAGCTGTTACCAAGAAGTGTCAGCAATGTTTATATTTCCTCAGACTTGTCAGGAAATTTGGCCTAAAGAAAAACATCTTAGAGTCCTTCTATTGCTCCTCCATTGAGAGTGTGCTGACATACTGTATTTTAGCCTGGTATTCCAAATGCACACTGGCAGAGAAGACTGCCCTTCAAAAATAATAAAACGTGCGCAGAAGGTTGTGGGATCTAGGTTAGTTGCTTTAAACGAAATTTACAAGACCCCTTGTGTCAGCAGGGCAGGTAAAATAGTAAGTGACCCGTCCCACCCTGGAAACTATCTTTTTGAACTACTGCCATCTGGCAGGAGGTTCAGAAATATAAACGTGGGAACAAACTGATGTAAGTAAAGTTTCTTTCAAACAGCTATCAAGGCTCTATATGGTAATTTTGAAAAATATTATCTAGCTCCAAGTGACTTGGCTTGTTGTTGTGGTAGGGGTTCTTTTTATTTTTTTATATTTTCACATGTGTGTATGTTGAGGCTGTTATACAGTATGTTCACATATGCGTAGATTTTTTAAATAGAATTTCACTGTAATTTGTGTTGCTTGGACAATAAAGTATTTATCTTATCTTATCCGAGCTTAGATTACCTTATTTTACCTTATTGTTTTGTTATATTCCACTCTGTTATAAGATAGTTACATAGTTAGTCTGGCTGAAAAAAGACAAAAGTCCATCCACTTCAACCATTTAAAAAAAAAGTTATAATTCTACACCCACTGTTGATCCAGAGGAAGGCAAGAAAAACCCCAGCAAAGCATGATCCAATTTGCTCCTGCAGGGGAAAAAAATTCCTTCCACATCCCCTGAGAGGCAATCGGATATTCCCTGGATCAACTTTACCAATAAATGTTAGTATCCAGTTATATTCTGTGTATCTAAGAAAGAATCCAGGCCTTTTTTAAAGCAATCCACTGAGCTGACCAGAACCAACTCTTGAGGGAGTCTATTCCACATTTTCACAGCTCTCACTGTGAAAAAAACCTTTCCGTGTTTGGAGATTAAATTCCTTTTCCTCTAGACGTAAAGAGTGCCCCTTGTCCTCTGTGATGACCTCAGGGTGAATAGCTGTACACTGAGTTCACTATATGAACCACTGATGTATTTATACATGTTGATCATATCCTCCTTAATCTCCTCTTCTCAAGAGAGAATAAATTCAGTTCCTCTAATCTTTCCTCATAGCTGAGCTCCTCCATGCCTCGTATCAGTTTGGTTGCCCTTCTCTGTACTTTCTCCAGTTCCCCAATGTTCTTTTTGTGCCCAAAACTGAACTGCATATTCCAGATGAGGTGTTACTAATGATTTGTACAGGAATAAAATGATATCTCTCACTCTGGAGTCTATACCTCTTTTAATACAAGGGAGGATTTTGCTCGCTTTAGAAACTGCAGCTTGGCATTGCATGTCATTATTAAGGTTGTGATCTACCAGAACTCCCAGATCCTTCTCCACCATTGATTCCCCCAGTTGTACTCCTCCTAGTATGTACGATGTATGCTTATTCTATTTTTGGATCATATCAATTGTGAGCCAATGTGGATTATCTGGAGCTGTGCCAATACCATGCCCATTATGGACAAGAGCTTCCCCATGCTCCTTTGTATACACAGAGCTGAAGAAGGTATTTCACAAATTTGCCTTCTCTTTTTCCCCAGTCACCCACTCTAGATTATTTTGTAAAAGGGTCTACATGCTCGGACTGAACCCTTTTACTATTAATATATTGGAAGAATTTTTGGGGGTTGGTCCTGCTATCTTTTGCAATCTGTCGTTCATTTTCAATTTTTGCAGCCTTTATTTCCTTTTTTGCATAGTCTGTTATATTCTTTGTAATGTTTCAACGGTAATAGTGCTCCTTCATTTTTATATTTAATAAAAGCTCTTTTCTTATTATCTATAGCTTTTTTAACTTTGGCCATAAGCCAAATAGGTTTTATTTTTAGCCTTTTAAACTTGTTGCCCATGGGAATATATTTTGTAGTGTGGTCACATACAGTCTTTTTGAAGAACTCCCATTTCTGTGTTGTGTTCATTTATGCCAATATTCCCTCCCAGTCTAAGTCTTGGAGAGCAGCTCTCAGCCTTGGAAAATTAGCTCTCTTAAAATTGAGCTTTTTATTTTTCCCATATGTACTTGCTGTTTACAGCTAACAATAAATTCAATCATGTTATGGTCACTGCTACCCAGATGTTCTTTTATATGGACATTCACAATAAGCTCTGCATGGTTTGAGACTACCAGGTCCAGCAGAGCATCTTTCCTAGTTGGGGCCTCTATGAACTGTACCATAAAATTGTCCTGTAGTAGGATTAAAATGTTTGCCCTTTAACTGTTCCTGCAGTACCATTACTCCAGGCAATTTACAAGTAGTTAAAATCCCCCATTATTATCACTGTCCCAGCCCTTGCAGCCCTTTCGATCTGTGCAAGGAGCTGAGTCTCCACCTCCACCTCCACCTCCTCATTAACACTAGGAGGCCTATAACAAACTCCAATGATTACCTTTGTAGTACGCACCCCCATGTGCAGCTCCACCCATAATGCTTCAGCCTCATCACACTCTCCATCAACTAGGTCCTCTTTCACACTTGCTCTGAGATCACTTCTCACATAGAGACAGACACCACCACCTTTCCTATTTACCCTGTCTCTCTGAAAGAGAACATAGCCCAGAATATTAATGGCCCAATCATGTGAAGAATGAACCCAAGATTCAGAAATACCAATTAAACCATAGTTCTGTTCATGCACCAAAGCTTCCAACTCATCTATTTTGCTTGGCAAACGTCTGGCAATATCACTTTGGAGGTCCTTCCCTTCAACTTGCAGCCTAGTTCCTTAAACTGATTCTTAAGGAGCCTCCACCTTCCATGTATTCTGTCATTGGTTCAAACATGGACCAAGACAGCTGGGTCATGCCCAGCCCCTCCCAGTAATTTATCAACCCGGTCCACCACATGCCAAAACTTGGCACCAGGGAGAAAGCAAACCATTCAGCTGAGGCGATCCTGGCATCAGATTATTCTATCAGTGCTTCTGATTATAGAATCCCCTACTACCACCAGCTGTCTAGGCCTTCCTGCACTACCCTCACCACCCCTCCCAGGTGGTCTGCCCTCCCGGCTGTTAGGTATAGCAGTGACATCCAAGGCTGCCACCCCTGAGCTTGCCACCCCCACATCTTCACCCAACTTGGCAAATCTGTTTGGGTACACAAACCCAAGGCCAGCCTTTTCTGTGAGTCCCTAACACTCCCTCTCATTACAGTAACCCATCTTCCTACCTGATAATCCTGATTAGCCCCTCCGCCCTCCACATCAGTCCCATTAGCTACCTGCTCAGAGAGCAGAAGACCCCTTTCAAGATTGTTGGTTCTGCCCAGTGTTGCAACTTGCTCCTCCAGATCTCTAACACGAGTTTCCAGAAGGGCAACCTGCTGATGGTGTTTTAATTTTAAATATATAGAGTAAGCACGCCACATATCAAAAATGCTTTAGCAATAAATTTGTATTAGGCATATACAGTCATGGCCAAACATTTTGGCACCCCTGCATTTCTGTCAGATAATGCATCACTTTCACCAGAAAATTACATAGTTAGTCTGGCTGAAAAAAAGACAAACGTCCATCCAGTTGAACCATAAAAATAAAACAAAGTTATAAACAAACAACAAGTTCACTATATGATCCACTGATGTATTTATACATGTTGATCATATCCCCCCTTAATCTCCAATTTTCAAGAGAGAATAAATTCAGTTCCTCTAATCTTTCCTCATAGCTGAGCTCCTCCATACCTCTTATCAGTTTGGTTGCCCTTCTCTTCTCTTCCTCCAGTTTCCTAATGTTCTTTTTGTAAACTGGTACCCAAAACTGAACTGATTATTTCAGATGAGGTCTTACTAATGATTTGTACAGGGGTAAAATGATCTCTCTATCTCTGGAGTCTATACCTTTCTTAATACAAGAAAGGATTTTTCTCGCTTTAGAAACCACAGCTTGGCATTGCATGCCATTATTAAACTTGTGATCTACCAGAACTCCCAGATCCTTCACCACTGATTCCCCCAGTTGTTGCAATTACAAATGTTTAGGCATTCTCATGTTTATTTCTTTTGTTTGTATTGGTATGACACAAAAAAGTGGAGAAACAAAAAGCCAAATATGACACATTCCACCCAAAACCCCAACAATGTACTGGACAATTATTGGCACCTTCTCAAAATTGTAAGCAATAATTGCATTCCAAGTTTCTGATGCTCCTGTAATTTGTAATTAAACTCATCTATATCAATTAACAGGAGCTGACGATATAGGAATGTGATGTGATGTAGCACCCTCTAGTGTACATAGGTAAATTTAGTTTGGCTCACAAAGTAGCTAAAGTGAGTATGGCTGTGGGGTTTAAACTCAGATCAGGCTGGAGGGCTCTGCAAGGCAGTCCTCTGTCACGTTCCCTGTCACTGGTTCCGGAAGTGTCCAGAAACTTCTAGAAGCTAGTGGACGAGGGTACAGAGGCGGGGATCTGAATATTCATGAGAGTTTGACCAATCCCCAGGTAGGAGGCCTGGCATGGTGTTAAGGTCTGTCTATAAATATTGAAGAGCCTGGCCAGCAAGGGTTTGTGGCTGGTTGGAGTATGGAGTGCCGAGTTGAGGTTCGTGACCTGGGTTCGTGGGACCTGGGTTTGTGGGCTCTGCCTCCAGGCAGGAGCTGAGGAAGGAAGGAAAGGAGCAGTTTGATCAGAGGGATCTTCACCATCCATCAGTCTCATCCAGAAGATACCCTGTATTGCAAAGGAGGACATATACTGAAGAGCAGGAGGCCTGAACAGCAGTCTTTGCCGAGCAGCAGGATTGTGAAGGACAGTGTAAGTACCTCTACTTTCACCACCCAAAGCCTATAGGGGAGAGCCAGCCAGGTGCAGAAGGGACAGCTTATGCCACCCTTCACCCCTGCTTGGGATAATCTTTTGCTAATGTGCCAGTGTTGGGATGTATTGGAAGTGCTTTGCCAGTCTGTTGAATGTAATTTGCCCTGGAAACACAGTGTGGAGTTTGTGCTAAGAACAAAGTGTAGCCACAATGGTCCTCAACGTTTCTACACTTTTCCCCCCCAAAGCCTACAAGGGAGATTGCAGCCGAGTGTAATATTCAGCTAGCTTTCAGAGGAAGAGCACACTGTTATCCTTCACCCTTGCTTGGGGAATTCTGAGTTCAAACCAGATGTGCTGGTATATTCTACTAAGGGAACATAGAGCTCCTGCATATAATTGGGACTTTGCTATTTCTACTAAGGGGACACAGAGCAACTAAAAGCAAGTTTATTATTTGCTACTGATCCATTAAGGACTGATATTATTCCAAAGGGAGTACAGTCTATTATCCACTTTTGCTGTAAGTTGTACATAGAGAGGTTGTCCTCTAAGTCGTTGTTGAATTCACTTTGGGCATCCCGCAACTGCTTATCCCTACCCAAGTTATATTTCCCCAATGAAACCTAAAAAACAAGCCCAAGGACTGTTTTTCTAACTATGCGTGCCTGCTGAAAATGCGTGTTGCCTGGCTGTGAGGACAAAGGGGGACCTTAAACCCAGCACTACATGTGCTTATCTATATATATAAATTATTGTACTAACAAATTGATACACTATGGGGAGGTTTATGCACCCTAAAAAATAATCTATAATCTATTGTTGGTTTTTGAATAGTGTAGTTAATAGTGGTGTGCAAACCTTTATTGCTAATTACCTAAGATGGTGTTTTACCCATTACCCATACAATTTTACACACATAATAGATATGTTTTTCTTCAGGCTATTGACAGCGCAGCATGCTTTTCTCTGAAAAGCTAATACATTTTTTTTCCTGTATATCTGTTCTGACAAACAAGGGAAACATTAACTGAAAGCTTAGTTGGCTTATTGCTGTACCTGCTAGTCTGTTTATCCTATTACACAGCACGATATGGTGCAGAGCTATGGCTTCTGGCAGAATGCTGGCAGAATCTTCTGTTTCTGATACCTCCAGGTATTGGATGCCTGTTTTCCTCCACCAACCTCTAACTCACAACTGTGTCCCTGAGACAAAGTTTCTTCAAGAGCATTTATGCATGACAGAAATGTCACAAATTAAGGAATAGAACACAAAGACTGAAAAGGAAATTAGAATTACAATAGCTAATCAATAAAGCATTGTCATAAGCTTCATACGCCATGTTTAAGTCAAGGCCAGTTTGCTGGTTGACAGCCTCACAGCAAAACAATTCAATCAAGGACTGGGAACAGTTTGAAACTCTTTAGAAGTTAATCACTTCTACATTCTAAAGCAAAGCTGACTCATACAATTTTACACAAGATAGAAGCTGCTGTTGCAGTCATGAGCTTGTTGTAATCCTCTGATTGCCACAAAGTATGGATAAAGTCCTTGGCAGTTGAAGGGTTAAATTATACCTCTTGACACTGCTTCTTATTCTGATTTCTGTTTAAATATATACTGGAGCCTCTACAAAACTTCCACCTACTTTACTATCAATCAGAAGTGCTCCTACCAACAACAGCCATTTGTGGTCACATAGTAATGATGCAAATACCACTGGACTGTGAAAAGTTTCATAAAATAGAATAATTACATTCAAATAAGTCTTCAAAGCACTTCATGAAAGAGCATATTCAGATAGACATTTAAGGATGTTTAAGAAACAAATGGAAACTAAATCCTCACATTGAATGAGAATGGAATCACACTATAGCGTTGAGGGAAATCACAGGTGATTCAGACAGGAATCGCACTGCATTCCTATTCATATCACATGCGATTCTTTGCAATACGTTTTGAGCCCATTCATTTTGTATGGGCTCAATTTGCACACGATAAAGGTGCTGCACCAGAATCGGATCACATGATCCATGCGATCCAATTCTTGCAATTGCAATCTGTTTTGGGGTGTCAATAATTTAACATTGACACCGGTGGCAAATTGCATGAATGGAGTGCAATTTCAATGCAGTGCAGGAAACTCTCAAGATTTCCTCTTGTACCAAATTGTATTGTAACTGTAATGTCTACCTTCATTTTGTAAAGAGCTGTGCAAACTGTTGGCACTATATAAATACTGTATAATAATAAAAAAATAATAATAATTTCCTGCATTTATGATGATCATGACTAAATGAGTACAAACACAGAAAAACAGATACAGGAAAAAGGCTGTAGAGATCTTGGATACCTGTCAGTAAATGTTGCTATTAAAAAAAAATCTGAACTCTTGGTAGAGCCGACGCATGTTAAATCCTTAGCAACCAGTGACTCACCTGTCTACTTTGAGAAAGGTCAGCAACTTGATGATCGTTGCTCATAAAAACTTCTTTCTTGCATATCCATTAGGAGTAAAAAGGATCCAATACACAGAAGATAGCATAGAAAGTATCTTCTGTGTATTGGATCTTTTTTACTCCTAAAGAATATGCATTAAAGAAATTTTTACAAGCAATGAACACTGGGTTGCCGACCTTTCTCAAAGTGGATGGTTGTTTTGACAGCTTGTGTGGCTGTGGATCAGGCACAGGTGGGATTGCTTTCCATTTTATTTGGAGTCCTAGGGTATTAGCATCATATCCTTGTTTTAGTGAACCTGTCACCTGGCCCTATTCATTTTTTGGCCAGGAGTCCCCAGGCATGTAAACAAAGTGGTTGTAAAGGCTGAAGGTTTTTTATCTTCATGCATTCTATGCAGCACCCCCAGCCCCCTCAATACTTACCTGAGCCTCATTGCGATCCAGCGAAGTGAATGAGAGCTTTGGCTGTCCTGGGTCTCTGCCTACTCATTGGCTGAGACAGCAAGTGGGAGCCAATGGCTCCCACTGTTGTCAATCACAACCAGTCAGCTAATGAAGAGAGAGAGGGAGCGGAGCAAAGCCGCGGCTGCATGTGTGAATGGACACATGAAGCAGCGGGTGCTCCCATAGCAAGCTGCTTGCTGTGGGGGCACCCAACAGACAGGACGGGCCAGGAGAGTCTGCAGGGGACCCAAGGAGAGGAGGATCCAGACTGCTGTGTGCAAAACCACTGCACATAGCAGGTACGTTTAGACATGTTTGTTATTTTACATAAAAAAAATGAACCTTTAGAATCAATTTAAGTGAAAAGATGTGATACAAGTCAATTATATTAATAAGTAAAAAGTTGATTTTGAGGGTGGCTACAAACAATAAAGTGTTACCACAATAGAAATAATAATTCAAACAATGTGTAATGCTGAAATTGCACAAACAGTGCCTTACAGAAAAAAAAACATCACATCAGACATTAAATTAATTCCCAACAATAAATAAACTTTCCCCTAACATCAATAGCCAAATATATAATGTCCACAGATTGAATGCTTATTCTTCAACAGAATGCGCTGCTTTCTTATCTTCCGTGATAACCATATAATATAGTGAACCCCTCCTATAATATTGTGAGCATGCAATCTCCCAAGCATGTTTTTTTTAAGGAGTTTAGCATGTTTAATGTAACCTTAAAGCATTATTAAAATTGTTGCTTTCTGCCATAAAGAATTTAAAAGACAAAGTTTGCTTTGGTACATGACCCCAGAGCAGTGCT